>NC_092819.1:55233750-55847500 GCF_023375885.2 Dermacentor andersoni | reverse complement strand
GACACCCTGATTACAATCCTTCGGCAAACAATCGAAATGTGTGTTTCCGAAGGCACTCTAACACGATATATCTTCCGTAAATATAACAGTTAAAAAGACTTAGTGAACGAATCATTACAAACTTAGTTAAAACCAAGAACGCAAACAATACGAGGCGCTTCCTCAGGTTGCTGCTAACAACCCGCAGTTGGCTCCATCCGTATAGAAGGCGTCGCTTTTGTTTTTAACTTGGTGCATGGTAGCTGTGGGACGCCCTGCATGCATGGGCGTATGCCGGCTGTCAGCGCAAACTTTCGAAACCGTACGTAACGCGCCCGCGCCTGTCCGCCTTCTTTCTGTTTCGCTTTTGGACGAGTGGACACGACGTGGGCGTCGGTCCTGCGTCCAACCGTCCTCCCACGGTAAGACGTACGCGGGGCGCCGTTTCTTCGAAGCGATTTGCATCGCGGAAGACGCGCTGAGCGAGACAGCAAAGAAATTACAGTGCGCGCGTTGCCGCGACACTTCCTTGGCTCGCTGCCCGCTTCAGCCTCCCGCCGGTACCAGCAGAGCAGACTTCTCGCCCACGCGCAGAGCGGATGTGCAAGTTGCGCGCGTCGCCACTTTCCTTCCAGTTCACCCTCTCTCTCTCTCTCTCTCTCTCTCTCTCTCTCTTCGTTGCTTTGGCCCTTCTTCGCTTTCGTTTGCTTTTCGTTGCGACGTCTTCGCTCCCCTTCTACATCTTCGCGTTTTTCGCTTAAACGTGCATGTATGTATATATATATATACATATATATTTGATTTCTCGCTAGTGTTTCACCCCTCCCTGACGGCTTTCTTCCAGTCCTTAGTTGTGCTTATTCACGTCGGAGACCCTTAGCCGCGGGCTCACGTGTGTAATCGAATGAGCAGGTCAATGCACCCCCCACCACTGTTTTCGCTAGGCACGGAAAAAACATCAGCGGCATGGCATCCCCCTTTCCCCCCCCCCCTTTTTTTTTTCACACGCCGTAGCTTACAGCTTTTCCGTGTCAATATCGTCCTGCCCCGTACGTGCGCTTGCGTACGCGTTTTGAATGCGTGCGTGCGTGCGTGTGCGTGTGTGTGTTGGTGCTGACACCCTCCCTCCCTCCTTCCTTCCCCACCGGATCTCTAGCTACGGCGTCTTCCGCGCTCGCGGTGTTTTGATTACTCTCACCGCACGCTTGCCGTCCGCTGAGCGGCGTGCCTTCCTCGTTCTCGGTTGCGTGCCTCCGTGCACCGTGGAGACTTGAAATAACTTGGGAGGAAGCACTGAGTGCCGCCATCGAATTCAAACGAACCGGCCCAACGCGTGGCCAAGGTGTCGCGGCATCCGGTAGGTTTTAGTGCTCCCGGTGTGTAGGCAGAACCACTATGGCCCGTAGAATATTGAGCTACGACAGAGCAGTCAAACAAGCGTGCATCGATTATAAACTGCCACGAACTTTGTAAACATTCAAGGCCAATGCAGTGAGGCTCGGACGCCACGTGTTGGGCCCGCACTGCGAGGGAAAAAGTGAAGGGAATGGCTTCGACGATCCGTTGCTGGTCTGTCAACCCGTATTAGTGAACGGGCCTCCACTCGTAACTATATTCTGAGTCCACCGACTAGAGAGTCTTTATGGAGGCGTTTGCAGGAGTAATTGGGGACTCTACTACCGAGTGGATCACAGCGCCGCATCTGAAATTCAAAAAACCACGTCAGTTCGATAACGCTGCTCGGTGACTTGTACGAATATTAGTTGTTTGGGAAGTACACCCCACTAGGTCCCCATGCGGCGCTGTACCCCGTCTCGGCGACTTCGCGCAGTGCAGCCAAAACTAGGGCTTGTGTCAGCCTTACCAAAATGTCTATTGACGGTGAATAGAAAGTCTATAACTAGAATAAGTCTAGAATTGTCTATAACGTCAGTGATTGTCTAAACGCATATTATGAAGACTAGTCTATGGGCAGTCCAAGAACTTACGGTTTTACGCTTTTTTTTCGACTATTGTCTGTACAATGTCTCGACAGTCGGTAATGAAGAGCTTATGTCTAATGACCTCACGCCTTTGACTTTACGCTCTGATCGACATTTGTCTATGGAATGTGTATAGACAAATTCTTTATAGTGGCCGATATGCAGTCATTTTATAAACAGATTTGCTACAAAAAGGGCAAATCTGTGGAACAACAGAACAGTCTACCTGCTGCCGAGTAGCACGTCCTGGCCACTGGCTGAGCCGACGCGGCGGGTGGCCTTCGCCTCTCTGCACGTAGGTAGTGAGGTGCAGTGTGCATGCACTACAGGCGCGGGGAATACGACGACGGCCTGGATATTCAGCAAAAAAAGGACGAGCGTCAAAGAAAGCTGAAAAAGTTCCGTTGCCGTCATATACGTCTTCGCGAATGAGACCCAGAGCGGCGCCTATAGTTACTCGCTCGTCCGTCACTCCCCTGCACTTCAACGTCGTTGAAACGTCTTGGACCCGGCCGCGATGTGTTGCGCCATTTTATCCGAGCTCGGCTGATTGGTCGGGCGCGCTCGACGACAGAAGGCGGCCGCCATGCGCGCGTATCGCGAGTCAAGAGCGGATACGCGTTGTTCTGCAACAGCCGGTATCACGAGGAGACCCCCATCCCCTCGCTCTACTCTCTCGTAGCGCCTTCCTGCTGCTGTGTCTAGACTCGAGCGGACGTAAGAAGGGGGGGGGGGGGGGAAGCTGGCTGTCAATATCCAAGGTCGCGGACGTCTTGCCGCTGATGCCCCACCGCTGTGCGCGTCCTCCTTCTTCGGACCGTCTATTGGCACATTTATTTCTTTTTTGATTTCTTTCTCTGTATTTTTCCTTTCGTTTGTGGATTTGCTTCTACTTACACCGTATTCCCACTTTAAGCGCTGACAAGAAGTTCGTGTATTGTGTGCTGTTCATAAGCTGGTTGCAGTGTGCGCGCAATATCCGCCGCTGTACGTAACACGCGCACTGTGTGAACGCGGGCGCTTTAGTGTTTCTTATATCAAGCGGACAGTTATTAGAAACGCTTGGTTGGACGTACACCCGTAATCAGAAGTATACTGACCAGGGATTGCTCGATAAAACTCGTTTTTTGCTCTGTTAATTAGTGGAACTTGAAATTAGAGACTGCAGTCGAAACTTGGCATTACGAGTTTTCTAGTGCACTCATCAGTTTCCGTTTATGCGTTTTAATTACGGATAAATTATGTTGTTGTTTTTTCGGTGAACCTGTGGTCCCTATACTTTTGCTCACGGGTGTATGTAACAAACCTGTGCACGCTGCAGCGCGGCAGGAGAGAAGCGCGCATGCGCAGAACGGAGCGCATCTATATTCGCGGATGCGTGCGTACGCCCGTAACAAGATGATGCGTGTGTAACGCGTGGCTTGCTGCGTGACACACAAGCAAGACGCAAACAATGCATGCAGCCAACGCCGCGGCTTGACTTGGATGCTTGTGGCCGTTACCGTGACCTTCGCGGTCGTCCGGTGCGCCGATCGCAGAGGCCACGTCGTTAGTTGAGCTTGGCATACTTCTAACGCCTGGTGGCGCTGAGAAGCATCCAAAAAACGCTTACACCTCGTATATGACATGTCTCATTGAGCAAAACGCATCACGGCACGTTGAACTAAAAGTGTTGTGGCGCGTTTCCTTTGCGGCGTGCGCAACGTATTTTTTACTACGTACGCCTGTGCTGCGTAAACCGAACTTAAAGTGTCTGCTCTGAACGACGCTGGCGGATTATCTCTGGTCTCCGCGCTATAATCCGGTATTATGGGATATTTTACGATGTTACGTAGATACAATCTAAGAAAAGTATACGCCTTTGAGTCGTATCTTGCCACACAACGATAAACGTCATCTGTCTTGTCCAAATTGCCTTCCTTTAGCGCGGCGAGCCCGGTACTTCCAAGTCATGAACAGCATGTCCGCTGTCAGCATGACGAGCATTCTCGACCGGAAAGTAGCTAGCGCAGCGTTTTCAAGGAAGAAAACGCAAGCAATACAGATGACGATTATTGTTGTGTGGCAAATATACACCCCAAAGGGTGTATACTTGCTTGAGAGTGTAATACATACACTCCTAAGCCAGCGCGGAAACAAAAGCGCTGGCGTGGGCTTCGTAGCTTCGTACCACTGCGCATGCGCTACTTCGCATGCGGCGCCGCCGCCGCTAGAGTGCGCTCCGTGCGAGCCACGCGTAAGGTCCCTTTATAATGAGGGACTTCAGCCACGCGTTCCCGTGTTCGCGCTTTGTTTTTGAAGCGAAAAGCTTCACTACGCTAGTCAACACCGCGCGAGCCGGCGCATGTCGGAATTGGCTCCGTAAGCGTGTTCGGAGTCGGAATTGGCTCCGTAAGCGTGTTCGGAGTCGGAATTGGCTCCGTAAGCGTGTTCGGAGTCGGAATTGGCTCCGTAAGCGTGTTCAGAGTCGGAATTGGCTCCGTATAAGCGTGTTCGGAGTCGGCGCAGGTGGCCACTGCCGCGCGCTATGCGTCATCGTGTGACGTTCGCCGCAAGCGCGTGTTTATCGCGGAGGCCGACTATATAACGGCTTGCTAGAGAATAGGCGTGCGCATTCAACATGGAAGAGAGGGATACTACCGATACAGAGAGCTGTGTTTATGCCTGTACGGAAATCGCAAGACAATGTGCCGAACAATGATGAATAAAGAAGCTTAATAATCCTGCATAACTTATGGTATTGACACAAGACAGAAACATGTTTAAACAACGCGCGCAGGTTCATGCGCCCCCCTCAAGAGGACAACGGCGTATTGGAGAAAAAGAAGAAATGATGGCACGTGTTTTCGCCGCACGCACTTGCATCGTAGATGGCCGTTGTCAGCGTTTACAAGAAGAAGAAGAGGTGAAGCGACGCTCGAGAGAGAAGAAGGCATTCATGATCTCCTCTTCAGAACGCGGCAGTCCTTTTTATTTACCCCCAGGGCACAAGTTAGCCCACAATAAATAGTCGTGTCTGGACTCCCTTAATTATTCGTTACAATTCTGGTGGAGGTGCTGGGTAATGAGTTCCAGCCCAATTCGAGTTGGAGAAAGCAGCCCGGAACCACGCCATCTCAGACCCAACGAGTTCACGCCTGTCCACCAGCGCACGAGCCGTCGCCTACGTGGTGAGCCGCCTGAGTTTCCTCTTTTGCCGGAGCAAACTATAATAGCAGCAGCAGACAATCCTGAAATGACATCTAAGACAGCCTCAACCCGCATCGTCGTCGATCAGCCGCGGACGCCGGAGCCTTTTCACGGCGATACCTTCGAAGACGCCGAGGACTGGTTGGAAGGCTTCGAGCGCGTCGCTGACTACAATGGATGGGACGAAAACCGGAAGCTCCGCAACGTTTACTTCGCGTTGCAAGACTGTGCGCGAACGTGGTTTGAAAACCATGAAGCTGTCCTCCGGTCGTGGGATGACTTCCGACGGGAGCTGTTGGCCACGTATCCGAGCACAGACCGCCGGGAAAAAGCTGAAGCCGCTTTGCAAGCAAGAAGCCAACGAAACAACGAAAGCGTGGCAATGTATATCGAAGATATGTCCCGCTTATTCCGCCGGGCCGATCCGAGCATGAGCGAGGACAAGAAGCTTCGGCACCTGATGCGCGGTGTGAAGCAGGAGCTTTTTGCCGGTTTGGTTCGGAGCCCTCCACGCACCGTCACCGAATTCCGCTCCGAGGCGACAACTATGGAAAGGACTCTTCAACAGCGTGCGAGACTCTACAACCGCGAGATGAACGTCGCCTCCATGGATATGATGTCGGCAATGTTTGGGAACAGCGTCGAGGTCTTACGAGAACTCATAAGATCTGTGGTTCGAGAAGAGCTCCAGAGGCAACAGCTGAACAACGGCCCCACAGCGGTCTCTTCGTTAGCAGAAGTGGTTCGCGAAGAAGTGAGACACGCAGTCCGCGAACAGCACCCGCCAGCACAGCCGCAAGCGTCGTCACCGGTACGGCCGACGGTATCGTACGCCGAGGTAGTCAGAGGATCTCCAGGACGTACTTTCATCGCGGCAACTGCGCATGTACCCGAACCTCGGTTCTTGCCGTCTCCGCCGGAGACGAGATTCCGGAAGGCCGACATATGGCGCACTCCTGATAGAATCCCACTGTGCTACCACTGCGGCGAAGCTGGTCATCTCTACAGGATGTGCGAATACCGCAGAGCGGGACTTCGGGGGTTTTCCGTAAATGCTCCTTGCCCAAGAAACGGTGAACGCCCTTTCGAGATCCAGGAGTATTTGTCAACGCGCCAAAGCCCGCAGACTTCACAGCAACATCAACCTCGGTCAATAGTGCCGCTGAGGTATCGATCACCGAGCCCGCGTCCATCCTCAAGCTCTCCAAGGCGACGCCCCCAAAGCCCACGTCGGGAAAACTAATACCGGCGACCTGTGGAGGTGAGGCCGCTGTCGACGCAAGAACAGAGCCTCCAGCGCTGAACGACGGACGCGAGAGCAGTTGCGGAAAAAGTGACGTTGCTTCAGATTTATGTGTGTTTATAGACGGCTGCGAAATTACTGCTTTAGTAGACACAGGCGCAGACCATTCCGTTATGAGTAAAGTGCTTGCCAGAAGACTGAAAAAAGTGCTGACTCCTTGGAGAGGACCGCAAATTCGAACCGCCGGAGGACACCTTATCAACCCGGTGGGCAGGTGCACTTCTAGAATCGGAATACGCGGCTTTACATACGTCGCCATTGAGTTTCATTGTCCTGTCAGAATGTTCAAGGGATTTAATTATTGGAATGGACTTTTTGCAGGCGAACGGTGCAGTTATCAACTTGCAGGAATCCTGTGTGTCGTTCTCAACGAAGCACGCCATCGCGACGTTCGAGTGTGAAGAACAATTCGATGCGCTTCAGATTATAGACGACGACGTCACGATACCCCCAAGATCCAGCATAGCTGTCGCCGTAAGAAGCACCGTATTCAGCGACTATGAAGGAATAGCAGACAGTAACACTGGGCACTTACTCGAAAAAGGGATCTGTATGGCAAGGGGTCTGGTTCAGCTGCGTGACGGGTGCTCGAATGTCTTCCTGACTAATTTTGGAAATGAAGTCCAGCATGTTGCGAAGGGAACTGTCATTGCCCGCCTTAATGCTTATGAACAGATTACGGATTGAGCCCTTCCGATGCTGCACTACTGGATTCTGACAACGTAGACTCCATACTCGCATCTGTCAACATCGAAGCAGCACTATCACCGAGCCAGAAGCAGCAAATAGAGAACCTTGTACGAGAATTCGCCTCGTGTTTCTCAACGACATCGAAAGTCCAGAGAACATCCATCGCCAAACACCGTATCATTGTCGACGAAGCTGTGAGGCCTATTTGCCAGCATCCCTACCGAGTGTCACCGAAGGAGAGAGAGATCATCAGCAAACAAGTCGAAGAAATGCTTAGAGACGACGTAATTCAACCATCGACCAGCCCGTGGGCTTCGCCTGTGGTGTTGGTAAAGAAAAAGGATCAGACCTTGCGCTTCTGCGTTGATTATCGGAAGCTAAACGTCGTCACAAAGCGGGATGTCTATCCCCTTCCGAGGATCGATGACACCCTCGATAGACTACGTGATGCGAAATTCTTTTCCTCTCTCGACCTCAAAAGCGGATACTGGCAAATAGAAGTGGACGAACGAGATCGTGAGAAGACAGCATTCGTCACACCTGACGGACTATACGAATTCAAGGTACTTCCGTTCGGCCTCTGTTCCGCACCTGCCACCTTTCAGCGGATGATGGACACTGTGCTCTCCGGGTTAAAGTGGCAGTCCTGTCTGGTTTATCTTGACGACGTCGTGATTTTTTCTACCACCTTTGCTCAGCATGTGGAACGACTAAGGACTGTGCTCAAAACTATTAGTTCAGCAGGGCTGACGATAAAGCCACAAAAATGTCACTTCGGCTTCCATGAGCTCCTTTTCCTCGGCCATATGATTAGCTCCGAAGGCATCCGTCCTGACCCTGAGAAGACCGCAGCAGTAGAAAAGTTTCCTAGACCAACTGATGAAAAGGCCGTTAGGCGATTCCTAGGACTTTGTGCCTACTACAGGCGTTTCGTCAAAAATTTTTCAAAGATTGCCGAGCCGTTAACGCGATTAACGAAAGAAGATATGCCTTTCGTCTGGCAAAGTGAACAAGAAGATGCATTCAATGAGCTACGACGGCGACTTCAAAACCACCCGGTCCTTGCGCACTTTGATGAGGAAGCGAAAACAGACATCCACACAGACGCCAGCAATTTAGGACTCGGTGCCGTCCTCGTTCAATGGCAAAACGGAGAGGAAAGAGTGATTGCATACGCCAGCCGCACTCTTTCGAGGGCTGAAATCAAGTATTCAGCCACCGAAAAAGAATGCCTTGCAGTAATATGGGCCATAGGAAAATTCCGACCATGCTTATACGGTAGACCGTTCCGAGCAGTCAGCGACCATCACTCATTGTGCTGGCTTGCAAACCTGAAAGATCCTTCTGGACGACTTGCTAGATGGAGTCTGAGGCTGCAGGAATACGACATAACGGTCGTGTACAAGTCAGGTCGCAAGCACAGTGACGCTGATTGTTTATCACGTGCGCCGGTCGAATCTGCTCCTGCGAAAGATGGACACGACTTTCCGTTTCTTGGAGCCGTGACCACATCTGAGATGGCCGAACACCAACAGTCTGACGCTGAGTTGCTCCTACTCATCAGGCACCTCGAGGGACACCCCGTCCATGTTCCGCGAGTTTTCTGCCGGGGATTGTCATCGTATGTGATGAGAAATGGTGTCCTGTACAAACGAAATTTTGAGCACAGCACAGAGAAATTTCTACTCGTCGTTCCTTCAGCTTTGCGATCCGAAATCTTGGAAGCCTGTCACGATGACCCTTCAGCAAGACACCTCGGAGTGAGCAGAACGTTCGCCCGAATTCATGCTAAGTACTACTGGCCAAAGCTATTGACTTCAGTACAGCATTATGTACGAACATGTCGGGATTGCCAAAGACGCAAAACGCCTCCATTAAAACCCGCAGGCCTCCTTCAACCAATAGAACCCCCAGGAGCCCCGTTCGAACAAGTAGGAATGGACTTGCTCGGTCCCTTTCCGACATCATCATCAGGGAAACGATGGATTGTAGTAGCCACGGATTACCTAACCCGATATGCCGAGACATCCTCTCTCATCAGTGCAACGGCTGTCGAAGTGGCTGAATTCTTTGTGACCAAGATAGTATTACGACACGGTGCCCCTGGAATTATTATCACGGACCGAGGAACTTCGTTCACAGCCGATTTGACGCAATCCATTATGAAACTGACTCATACCAGCCACAGGAAAACAACTGCCTATCACCCTCAAACAAATGGGCTAACCGAGCGATTGAACAGGACGCTGACCGATATGTTGTCAATTTACGTAGACTTAGAGCACCGTACATGGGACAAGATACTACCCTATGCAACATTCGCCTACAATACCGCATTACAAGAGACCACTCAGGTAACGCCATTCCAGCTTGTTTTTGGTCGAACAGTTACCACACCCTTGGATGCAATGCTCCCTGTCAGCGACAGTACAGAACAGAACCCTGACACCAGCGACTTTACAGAGAGGGCCGAAGAAGCACGTCAGCTGGCGCGACATCGCATTCAACAAAGGCAGCGCATCGACGCGGACCGATACAACCTGCGGCGAAGGGAAGTCGAGTATGCCCCAGGCGACAGAGTATGGGTGTGGACTCCCGTGCGGACGCGCGGCCTGTCCGAAAAGCTTTTGCGCCGTTATTTCGGCCCTTACAGAGTACTTCGCCGCATCAGTCCCCTGAACTACGAAGTTACGCCAGAAGGACAAGTGAGCTCATCCCGACGCCGGCGTCGCACGGAAACTGTACATGTGGTCAGACTGAAGCCATATTATGACAGACAGTGAATGTTTGACCAAACATCTATTCTGTGCCATATACCACTTTAGTATGAACAACAGCTTGTGAACAATTTAGTCGCTGTACGCACCGGGACGATGCGTTTTGGAGGGGGGATAATGACACAAGACAGAAACATATTTAAACAACGCGCGCAGGTTCATGCGCCCCCCCTCAAGAGGACAACGGCGTATTGGAGAAAAAGAAGAAATGATGGCACGTGTTTTCGCCGCACGCACTTGCATCGTAGATGGCCGTTGTCAGCGTTTACAAGAAGAAGAAGAGGTGAAGCGACGCTCGAGAGAGAAGAAGAAGGCATTCTTGATCTCCTCTTCAGAACGCGGCAGTCCTTTTTATTTACCCCCAGGGCACAAGTTAGCCCACAATAAATAGTTGTGTCTGGACTCCCTTAATTATTCGTTACAGTATATATCATCGATAAGCAGTTTGCATAACTACACAAGGCACACGTATAGCATAACCATAAGCTAACCAAAGCATATCCATAAGTGAAACCGTAAGCGTAACCATAGGCTAAATCATAAAGCATATCCATAAGTTAAACCGCAAGCATATCTATAGGCTAAATCATAAAGCATAACCATAAGCACAAGATAAGCAAGGGTGCAGTCTGTTTCAAGAGTGCGCGTTTCTTTAACGCTTAGCGCCTGGTATTTCCAGGTCACGAACGGCATGCTCGCTGTCAACGCGGCTTCACGTAGCATTCTCGACAGGAAAGTAGCGAGCGCCGAGTTTTCAAGAAAGGAAACGCAAGCCAGACGGATGAACGTTATCGTTTAAAGAGACAAGATCCAGCCCAAAGGGTTTGAAACTTCGTACTAATTCTTTCAGAGTGTAAATGCGCTATGCTATTCCCAACCCCCTTTAAAGTCATGCCATTAAAAAAAAATTCTGTCGCTGTTTAGCGCTAAATAAGAGAAAAATGCGTTAGCATTACGTCGCATCTCTTCACGGTCACGGATAAATGATTTTTAAAAAACCGCGTTCACCGCATTGCGGTAGTGTTGTGCGGGAGCGTACTCGACACACGTCCTACTTCTTCGAGGAGCCAAGTGCTGACGGTGGTTCGGAGGATAACACCGTCAGTAGCGCTAGTGTGTGTGTGTGTGTGTGTGTGTGTGTGCGTGTGCGTGTGTGCGTGCGTGTGTGCGTGCGTGCGTGCGCGCGTATTGCACTTGATTGCGCATCGTAGTGAAACCGGACGGCGGACGTCTGCCACACTGACTGGTATACAACCTCTGGAAAGATCGGTGTTCACATAAAAATCAGTGGCGCCGGGCGGTGGTGTGAGAGACGCGACGGCGGCCACCCACGGGGGCGGGGCGTCGTCCCTACGTTTATTACGGGCAATATAAGAAGAACGCGCAGACGCAGCTGTGACGTGTATGTAGCTCGGTGGGGGCGACGCGACACGGCGTTGCTTGATCGTTCTGCCTTTTTTGGCCCGAGCGATGATTTATCGTTGCCTGGACGGTGCTGACGAGCGGCGATAAAGCACCGTCTTCTCGCCCCCTCCCCCCTCCTTCTCCCGCTTTCTCCGGCACTTTACGAACCGTTGCCGGCGGCGTGCGCTGCCTGACTAGCCGCTTGGACCCATGCACCCCCTCATCCACAACTGCGTGCAGTGCAGCAAAGGCCGGGGCTCGTGTCAGCCAATCGGCAAGGAGAGCCTGTTGTGCGTTTTGAGTTCGCGGTAAAATAATTTACACCATTAAAGGGGTAAATCGGCATATGACTCACACCTTCACAAGGGCGTAAGGGTGCGTGCGATAGATCGATTTACACCGTTGTTAACCTGTAAGGGGGTAAATTTCACGTATGGGTGTAAGCTATAGACCGATTTACACCCTTACTTCTGAGGCGGTGAATTGGGTGTGAGAGTGCGAGCTATAGGTTGATTTACACCCTTATTAGGCATTAGAGGGGTAAATTGGGTGTAAGGTTTTGAGTTATAGATCCCATTTACGCCATTATTCACTTCTAAGAGGGTAAATTGGATGTAAGGGTGCGAGTTATCGCTTGTAATTTGAACTTTTTCTTTTGTTGCCCCGGTTTATTTGAAAGTTTATTTAACATAATGAACGTATACAATTGCAAAGTACACAATTTTGGGACCCAACAAATTTGTTAAAGGGTCCCTACATTAACATTTAAGGGGGTAAATTTAGTGTAGGTTATAGAGCGATTTACACCCTCATTCACCCTATTGCACTCTTATTACACCCTTATAGCGTAAGACCTTTTATAGCGAAGCGCTTACGTTTTCCCATTTCTCCCGTTCTTGTGGTTTCTCGGTGTTCGGAGTCGGCAACAAAAAAACGTCGTGTCGTTCTTTGAATGTGTCCTGTGTCGCGCTCTTTAAAGGTGTTGTTTACAAAATGTAACAGCCAGCTCAAATTAACGCGTTGTAAGGGAAAGCGCTCGCTCACTTGTTCGCGCGTTAGTTCGTTCGGGTTGTTCCCTTGCATTATCAATCATCGTGGATGGTTTCCGCACTTTCTAAAAAATTTTTTTTACTGTGTGTGTGTTTGTGTGTGTGTGTGTGTGTGTGTGTGTGTGTGTGTGTGTGTGTGTGTGTGTGTGTGTGTGTGTGTGTTTGTGTGTGTGTGTGTGTGTCGACCCTGGTTCTCTATTTCGGTTGGCCGACGCAGTGCGCAGCGTTCGCCGTACTGCACGCAATTGCAGAGACGCATTGTATATGCGTCCTCTCCGCGTGGCGGGACATCGGGTGCCCCCAGACGTCCGTCGGGGAATACCCCTCTCCTCCCCCACCGCCCCCTTTTGCGAGCACACGCAGTGCGAGCGACCGACCTTGGTCAAACGTCGTCGCCCCCGCGGTCGCCCGCCGTGCGCCCCCTCCACCTCGTCTGCACAGCCGTTCTCTCCCCAAAGTCTGTACACCGTCTCCGCGGTCTCGCTCATGAAGCGCATGCCTGCGTCTTCAAAGCGTTACACCTTACCTGAGTTGAACATGTGGTAAAGAAAAAGGGGAAAAAAAAAAACGAACTAAAGGCCCTCGGTACAAAGCTATTCGACATAAAGAAGTACGGCGAATCAGAGGCGGCTTGGACGAACATATTTAATCAAGAAAGTAATAACGAATTTATGAACGCGTTCTTGTGCGGACTAGGAGTTGTCTACGGATAATTTAAGAACGCTTTCTTAAATTCGTTATTACTTCCGTGTTTAAATGCTCGTGCAAGCCGCCCCAGTTCTGCGCGCTTAAGGTTGCCCGTAGCAACTCGCCCAGCAACGAGTTCTGCTATACACTTCAGTTCTGTGGCAATCCGCTAGGTGGCAGAAACTTCTTGAGAGAGAAAGAATTGTCGTTCACCACACGAATATAAAGCATAACAAGAGGCTGTATATATGCGCAAGATTCCGCAATCAGGCTTTCCCACACATCCACATCATCCTAACCCAAGACGACCGCGTTCCAGCTGAACGCCGAGACCCGTTTTGAAGGCTTTGGACCGTGTGGCGAATGGAGAGCGGCAGTAATGACGTCACCTGCCCGAATGTTGACACGTTTGCCTAATTGCGATTAAAAAGGATAAGAAAAAAAACTTATGACACGCTTGCACTTGGAACCTCTGATAATTCAAACTACTGCGCGCACGCTTAACCGGAATACTAGCAATCTCTCTCCTTCTATCTCCATCTCCCCGCCCTTGATAAATGCGCGATGCCTGCAGCACGCGATGAACACGTATACTTGAACGAGTGCCGTTTGCTGTCATTGTGAACAAGGCTCCCGCGAAACGTCTTTTATTTGGAACATATTTAATCTTGGTCGGTGCCGTGTGTTCCAATTGTCAATTTCGCGATCTGATATGAAACGCCGGTCCAGTTAAGCGAAATATATATTGAAAAAAAAAAAAAAGGTTCTTGTAGGTGGAACCTTAGGGCAACCCAGATTAACGGTGTGTAGAGACAGCTGCGAGATGTATAGTCTCGATTCAGTTGGCATACACGAAACACAGACGGCGCAGGTCTTGCACTTCTTTCTTTTCTTTTTCTCGTCAAGGAAAACTGTTGCTAGGCTCAACTGAGCGTGTATAGCTGTGCTGAGACGGTTCTGTCTTGCCTTTCTTACCTGTGGCTGAATCGTGAGCGGGAACTTCGAAAGCACGTAACTTTCGCATAGGAAAAAAACAAAATAAGAATGTGCAGAAAAGGAGCGAGCGATTGTCTCCTACACCTCACCGTTCGCGGTGGGTGGGCCGTATGTAAATCATTCTGGTCACCCCCGCTTGCATATTGCGAGACCCTCATGCATCACAGGTAAGCGCGCTGCTCGGTGCTTGTTAAGTTGTTAAGCGGCACAGCCTCAAGGCAGCGTCTATTCAACGTGTTATCGACGTTGCACCGCTCTGCATGGACATGCAGCGTCCATGCATATATTCCTGCCGCAATGAGGTTACTGAGTTGTCTGCGTGATTACACCTATTGCAGCTTATAGGACGCGCAATAACGTTGCGTGTCCTGGCAGAATTTGCAGCTTGTGTGTCGACCGCGCGTCACGTGCGATGGACGCCCCGCTGAAAATGCGCTCCTTGCGGTATAGCCGTATACGCTTTGTCGCTGCCGATTTCGATAAACCTGTAATGTTGCCTTAATGCTACAAAGTTTTCTCCGTCGACTGTGCTGACACTGTGTTGCTTCGGACATTCGGTTGTTGTTTGTTGCACGTATTTGCTTGTTGTGTTAATTTTAATATTTCTATTTTTCGTTTAGAGACAACCTCTTTTGTCCTTAGTGGCCAGCTGCGCGACTTGGTGATATATTTCGCCCTGAGGACTCAATTCTGCTACGCGGAAACTCAAACACAACCCTCCCCCCCTCCTTTTTTTTTTTGTGATCCTTATTTTTTTTATGTCTTCAACCAACATGAGCTGTCCGTTCGATGCAGGCTGGCGTAGTGGGATCAATGATAGGATGTACAGGATTGCTCAATATGAGTGATATTATACCTTGTCGCCTATTCGAGCAGTGACTGCAGCAAGTTAGCGTGTGCGAGCCTCACTGGCTGATTTTAATTGCCAAGTTCTACTGTCGATGGGCGTGTCACGTCATAGTTTCTTATGTTAGACCGTAAACAACGCTGTCAGATGGTCTTTCACAAGAGTTTCAAGCTGGGCTAATTAATCTCCATTTGGCACGGGCAGTAGGGTAGATGACACGAAAAAGAAATATATACAACGGATCTACGCTGTTCGTATAGATACTCAGAATGGTCTTTGATGCTAATCGCACTTGCTTTTATTCGTGCGATCTTTTTCTTCCGACCAACGTAGCCTTGCTTTCGTTCTCTCTTTAGAAGAAAGTGTCGTTCCTCTTGTTACTACGCGCACTGCTTGGCCTATATATTCATCTGTCCTTACAATGCCAGGTCGTGCGACTTGTCGTCCGCTGATTAATTTGCGAACGCAGCAGTGAACAGCTGCGGCACGGTGTCGCGCAATCGTGAGCGAAAGAGAGAGAGAGAGAGAGAGAGAGAGAGAGAGAGAGAAAGAGAGAGAGCAGTAGTCGAGGGAAGAGCAAAAGCCGGGATTCGGAGTTTGTCACAAAGCGGTCTCTTTGCTCTCTCCGCGTGCGAGGTCGTCTCGAGACGAAATATCTCGGCCGGTCTGTATTTGCAGCATTGCCTCATATTTTGTCTAGCTTTCGTTGCCGCGCACGCACACACGGATATAATAATAATAATAATAATAATAATAATAATAATAATAATAATAATAATAATAATAATAATAATAATAATAATAATAATAATGGAAATCGTACAGAATGTGTACGGTTGTGTGTGCGTGCGAGTTCGCGATCATCTGTCCGGCTTTCGCTTAACCGTACATATAGTGGAACGTAAATGCGTGCGTGTGTGTACTGGCGCGCGTGCACGTGTGTTTGTGTGGTTGATTCTGTTTATATTAGAACGCACGATAGCGGTCAGCTGGAGATATCTACCTTTATATGCTTTAATCTCGCGCAAGCTATCACGAGTATTGCGGACGGGTGGGTGCAAGATGATAGCGTTTAGATGTCGTACTGTACCAATAAATATAAATGGATAAAGAAAAGACGCAATAATAGAATTTGCTGAAACCTGTACCCCCATGTGGTGATCTAATCTTATCTGCCTGCACTTAGGTTCCACTCTTCATATCTAGCTTTCACTTTTTCTTTTCTTCCTGGGCTCTCGTCTATGGCTGCAAAACTAATTAAGATCCGCGTCTGGAATCCATTAGCTATATCCATACGCTATATCTGTTGTAAGCAAGCGCTCGTACAGACGCAAATGACGATCTCGACACCGTTCGTGCATTCTCGTATCTGCTCCATGCTTTACTGTTTTTGTTCTTGTTCCTTCTTCTTCTTTCCCTTCGTTTTTTCTTCTTCTTTCATTCCCAGCGAAACGAGGTCACGCAGCCTAACACGGATGGGGCGGTTGTCGTAATAGCAGCCGTTCTTAGACCCAGCATCAATTAGGTCCTCTCGCCAGATGCAATCGAATTAGTGTATATATATATATATATATATATATATATATATATATATATATATATATATATATATATATATATATATATATATATATATATATATATATATATATATATATGCATGCTGCAAGGGGAGATAAATATCTTCTCCCATCGCAAGCTTCCTCGCTCCGTAGGGAAGCCACTCTGGCCGTATGCCTGGCGTTTAATGAGCATTACAACGCTCTCTGCAGCTACCCCTACTGCCCGGTGAAAACGAGTTGTGCGGTCAAGCTGGCCGAACCGTTTCTTTCTGTCTTTCTTTTGTCGCTTCCGCCGCTCGAATCTGACCTCCAGATGAGCCGTGTGACATGAATAGCTCGTTCGTAAACGTTTTCCCGTTTGCGTGTTACCGGAGAGGCAGATGTACGGGAGCAACTCAACGATGGAAGCGACATCCTGTGACCAGTAGTTTAACTATAAGGCACGCAAAGCTAATACTGTAGTGAACTACAACTTACTAGTTAAGTGAAGGCTTAAAGTGTCGGTATAGTGGTGTAATCGTTGACATCCTCTACCTTTATTATATTCTCTCGACAGGAACTCTACGCAACGCGGAAAAAAAAAAGAAAAACAGTTTCAAACGCATTGCAGTTGGACACATCATAACAAAACGTCGCTACCTTCCTTTTCTTGTATAGTTTTTCTCGCTAGTCTGCCTTTTCTTCTTTTTCTTTTCTTTCTTTTCTTGCGTCGTTTTCAGTAAGACACCGAACTAACTATTGACCAAGTCGAAACTGCGTGCTGACCAGGGCCCGCATTTACAGAAAAGCGTTCGACTAAACGTGTTCGATAGAGCAGACGTCACAGGCAATCGTGTTGTCGGACTTATACTATATGTATATTATAGTGAAGGCGATCATTGTCCATTGGCGATCCATTGGCTGTCCATTGGCGATCAGCTCTTAGGAGCGAAAAAAAGAAAAGCAAATGTGAATTCGGGTCCCAGATTACTTCGAGGCGGTTAGCTCTCTCATATGGATTCTTCAAGTGTTAATTGTGTAAAAGGTAGCCTTACGTACGTAGGAACCGCGCGTTTGTACCAACCAACCTTATCGCATTGTTTGTAGAGGCCGCGGTTGCTGCGGGGTTATGGCGTTCTGCTGCGGAGAACGAGGTAGCGGGCTCGATTCCCGTCCCCGGCGGCCGCACTTGAATGGAGGCAAAGCGCGTTTAGATATCTAGGTATTTTAGGTACGCGTCAACGAACCCCAGGCGGTATAAATTAGCGCGTATAGCCCTTTACTGCCCCCATTGTTGCTTTGGGACGCGAAACGCGGCGAACCACGTCTCATTGTTTTGTTAGACCGCTTTCAGCGGGCGGGGCTATATTAGTTAGCAGCACTGCTCCCTGCGGCCCCCAACGTGTGCGAAGCCTCTCTTCGGGCACGCCAAAAAAGCCGTGCCGTGCACTGTGTGCGCGTGTGTGCCCGGAGCGGTGGGCCTCCCAGCTATTCTGGGATCGAGAGCGCGCCTGGCTCTCTCGACGTTGCGTGCTGCGCGCTCTAAATTAACGGCGAGCCGCGGAATGCTCCTTTCGTCGTCGTCGTCGAACGCCATGGCAGTCGGTGGTGCGCCTTTCTACTTTTTACTTTTTTTTCCCCCTTGGGTGCGTCGACAGGCAGGCAGCCCTAGCTTGCAGCTGCGCACGCCGACATTTGGCCGATTTTTTTATTCTCATCGCGTCGTTTATTTACTTAGTTGCTTCCTTTTCTTGCATCAACGGCAGTCGGGTTAGTGGCTGCTGTCACCCGGGCTCCTTCGCGGGGGGGGGGGGGGTCGTCTGTGATGCCGCAATGTAGGTATAACGTCCAGAACGCGTGGTGGCAGTGGCGTAGTTTTCCGGCTTCTGCAATGGGTCCCGGGGCGCTTGCGGTACTCGAAAGCAGGGTATTTGAGGTTAGTTGCCGTTACTCCGAGAGACTCGACGCTGGTGGCACGAGTTGCACGTAATCTATAACGGCCACCGCTTGTCGGCTATGGCGAAAGAAACGACCGAATAATCGTGCCTTACGGTGCGTGCACAAGACGCGAGGAGAAAGTGGTTGCAGCGGCTTGACGCAGTAAAAGAAAAGAAGAAGAAGAACAAGAAGAAGAACAAGAAGAAGAAGAAGAAGAAGAAGAAGAAGAAGAAAGAGAGAGAGAGAGAGAGAAAGAGAGAGAGAGAGAGAGAGAGAGAGAGAGAGAGAGAGAGAGAGAGAGAGAGAGAGAGAGAGAGAGAGAGAGAGAGAGAGAGAGAGAGAGAGAGAGAGAGAGAGAGAGGCTATATTCGCGCCTCGCTTAACGCAGCACCCGCACCCAAGCTAGGGATATGACGTGTTCACTTCAGACACGAAGTTTAGTGGTGAGACGTCCTCACGTAAACGTGGGTAGTTAGCCACGACCGCAAGTGTATTACCATCGTAGAAGTACATAAACTGTAGGAGAGAGCATTACGTCGCCTTAACCAGCCTCGGCAAGCGAACTCTCCCTCAAGCCACTCCCTTCGCTTTTTCTCTCGCAGTGTCGGCCCAACACGTGACCTGTGAGACTCGGTCTATTAGCCGAGAATGTTAATAGTTCCGGGCAGTTCTTGATCGATGCGCACTCGAATTCGGAGGTCTGCAACCGCAGCTCTGTCTACAGAGCTGGAGCTGCTGCAACCCACCACGCGCTCTGACGTGAGGATCACGTGTTGGGCCGATGCGTTTGGCTTCAGTAGTGTCGCGCAGGGCTCCCTTCTGGTTCTTCGCTCCCTCCGTGGGGCGTGGCGATATACAGCAGTGACGAGGAAGGCACCCTGCATGCACAGCGTACGGCAAGCATGCGGTTAAAGTAATCAAAACGCCGCGAGCGGGTGACGTCCGCAGGTGGCACAGAACTCCGACGGGGAGTGGGAGAGGACGGGAGGAATGGAATCGAAGGACTCCCCCTTTCCGTTCGGGGCATCCCAACACTTCAGAGCTGACTGTATTCAGGACGATCATATATTAGGCTATTGTCTGAACAGGCGAGGTATATGACTGTGCAGCAACGGGCCGAGGACCGCCTGTGTACTTTTTTTTTCTTTTTCGCGAAGCTATCTATATAGTATCGGCAGTGCAGTAATTGGACCGCCTTATCCGGCGAGTCGACATGTATTCACTCCTGCTTGTATTATAGTCCGCGGTACACGCGACTCGTTTGGGTGCATATTGTTTCTCGTAGCAAGCACGTTTCTCCCATGTTTGCATTCATCGTGGGAGCGACCTTTCTGGGTGCCATAGGCGTGGCCTATAGGTTAACATTAAATGCGCGAAGGTCGCGTCGCAGCGCTGATTGACGCGTTTGTATGCAACGCGCTCGACTCGCGTCGGCGCAACACAGCGGCGTGAGAGAGAGAGAGAGAGAGAGAGAGAGAGAGAGAGAGAGAGAGAGAGAGAGAGAGAGATGGAAGAGGAAAAGGCGCAAGCAGATGCATGCCTCTGCGTGGGCCGCGTTGGCGTGCATGCGACCTTTACCATTTCTGTACGACGAGCTTTTCTTTCCTACCAATGCCTTTCACGAAGCGCTGTAGCTTGGTGAAGGTGCTTATTTCTTCATTTTTTTTTCTGAGCTTTTTCTGGACTACAGTGTACACCACGTTCGGCGGCTTAAAGTTAAGATCGTGTGCCGACCTGTTCTTTTATCCATCCCTCTTCACAGGAATCACCGAAGAGCGTTTCGGCGCTGTGCCCCACTACACTTTCTAAGGCCCCAGCTGTCTGGCTGAGGACGTTTATAACCATGAGGGCTTACTACTCGCAACGGAATCACTCCAGTGTTTGCCGCAATTTCGAAAGAATCCACTTCGAAGATGTATGCCGATCTGGCAACTGATGCATTAACCGCCTTATTCAGGAATGCATCTTAACTTGAAGCCCACACTTGACTTGACTTAAATGACGCCTGTCGTGAACGCGCCTGAAGAAACGCAACGAGCGTCTTGAGTGCGTTCGCACCATGGGGGGGGGGGGGGTATTCTGTAAAGATCCACCTATTGGACTGACCATTTCGGCCGCTAGTGATTGGCTAGGGCTGCTCGCTCGTACAGCAGCGTCCAATCAGCAGCGGCGGAAATGGACCGCCCACTAGGTAAACTCTTACAGAATTCCTACCCCCCCCCCCCCCCCCCCACCAGAGATCAAGCAACTTAAGATGCATTTCTTAATACGTTGGTAAAAAGTCATCTAAGCAAGTGTGAAGGCTCCGTAATCGTAAGCTCTCTCTCCCCTATCATCCTTTCTTCTGGTTCACTTGTTTTATCCGAAACAGCGCTGATTTAATAAGCGGACGTGGCATGTTCCATGTGGGACATTCCTTTTTCTTGCGGGAATCGGGTGGAACGTACGTATATACTTGACGGTGATATATTAGAAACAAAGCATAACAAAAGATAAAAGAAATGAGGAAAGGCGACTTCTCCCGTGCACAGCGACGGCATTGGGATTGGAGCACGTGTGCTAGAATATTCCAGCAGCGCTCGCCGTGGGGCCTCCGTTGGCGCAACTTATGTTGCGTCACGCATGCCTGCAATATATATATATATATATATATATATATATATACACACACACACACGAACATACCCTGCGCAGCAACGCCGTGTTTTCGTTAACGATTTTCGGCGTGCTACGTCTCTGCTCATTCCGTACTATAAACAAAAGGAGGCCGGTGTTCGCGTGGGGTAAGCCTCTCCCCCCCCCCCCCCCCCTTCCTGCTGAACATAAGTGTACTGGTGTGTGTAGGCGCTTCTTAATTCGATAAAGACGGATAGCGGGGAATATGCAAGTATCTGACAACAAACAAACACTGCTGCCTTCTGGTGTCTTTTTTTTTCTTTCCCCTTAGCCTCGATCTTTTACTGGCGTCGCTAACTTCACCTCTATTACTTCATTTTTACACGCTGCGTCGTCATCCATGCCAAGTGGTCGACGCTTATGTGCATATGTTTCTGAGCGACATGCCGGCTTTATTTTTCCTTTACGCAACCAACTTGTGTGTAGAGCGCTATATAAACTGTGTAACTTGTTGTTTCTCTTAACTTGCCTTCTGCTTCTCCATTTTTCGGCTGTGTCGTTTTCGTGGTGTGCGGAGCTCTCACAAGCTGACGAGAATATTTTGCGCCGACGATCATGGATGTGTCGTATGTTAAATGTACGCGGTCGGCGTCAAATGTGTATACAGGCCGCCGACTTCCTTGCGAAAATGTTGAATTTTTGAGCAGTCTGTGACTGCGTATATAGAAAAACCGCACAACACTGTACGTTGTTCGCATATGTACCCGTGTACTAAAGCTACTATTACTGTTTACCAGTATACGGGGTGATCGTTTATTAAGTTTTACGGGTAATTTTTGAAAATAGCCTGTTGCAGATGACGTAACTCTATTCCGTGAACGAGAGAGGTGAGCATTACTTGCACGCGAAAGGGAGAAACATATTGAACTTGTCTACACAAGTGTACCCAATGCGGCACGCTAGTAAACGTTTAATATTCCTGATTTTGCGAGGAAGTTTTCAAGTGCTTTCTGTGCGTTTCGCTGTAGTGCCAAGGAGTTATTGATAAGATTGATTCAAGGGGTATAACGTCTCAAATAGAACACTCGGCATATGAGAGGCGCTGTAGGTTTCCCGATTACTCACCCGTGATTCTTGAACGTGCTCTAAATCTAAGCGTAAGAGCGGTTTTGCATTCCGCCTCCAACCGTATGTGACGTACCATTGCTGCCGATCGAACACGCGGCGTCGGGCTCATGATGAAAGCCACTGATGAAAGTGCGCATTTTGAAACGCAGGCTTCAGGCTTCCTTTCTCTTCGCCTGTAACGTCGATTACACGAAGTCGCTATCTTCCTATCAAACTCTTTGTCTTTGCTTGAGAGAGAGAGAGAGAGAGAGAGAGAGAGAGCAAATGATAAATGAAAGGTAGGGAGGTTACCCAAGACAGCCTGGTTGACTACCTTACACTGGGAAAAGGGAAAGGTGGGAGTCGAGAACACCGTTGGCAGGCGACCGGTGGCTTCTTAGCCGACCGGAAAAAAAAAAAGAAAAAAAAAACGCGTATTTCCTGTGGACATAATGCGTGAGGTGCACCGTCATTAACGTAGGCATGCGACATCGGCCCTCGGGAAATCTGCGCATGCGCTCATACGGCAAGCCGAGGGCGTCACAGAGGGTATAGAGCGGACGATCGAACACGCTGAAACACTCCGCCTATTCGTTCTTCGCCTCCTTGAATAACTATATCGGACAAGTCAGCTCAATATAGGCAAAGAAACATTTCCAACCTCTGCAAAGAGGAGTTCGACCTCTCTGTACATGTTCTGTGTAGGCTTTCTGCAAGGTCCCCTCATGTTACCTTCCTGTAGACTCAGCCTCCCTGTGTCCCGAGTCTGTCGGTTTTTCATTGCATCCAGTGTTAAAAAACGGAAGACACGTACTTTGTCGAGACTAAAGTGTGAAACGGCGGAAGCCTGACACCATTGCCAATGGCGTTTGATGCGTCGGAACACCACGGAGGCACACAACTCGTACACTGTTATGTCAATGTTTGTTTATTAAATGCCCGCAACGTCGTTCTGGACGAAGTGTCTGTTAAAGTAGTTTGTGGCCGCCGGGAACTGTTGCAGCGCCGTTTGTGGATCAGGAGGAGACGCGTCTTCCATGGCGGTGTCGGGGTGTAGTTGGCCATCCTCATCAACCACTTCGCTCTATTGACTTGTACTTGCTCGGCTTGCCGCGGCAAGATGGCGGTCACGGTGCTTCCGAGCCTCATTTGCCTTGGTACCCGGAGATGCAGCGAGTCGCTTCAAACGCATTGCCTCTCTTGCCGCTCATCAGTAAACCCTTTTTTGAAGTCAGCCGGGATCACTGCAAGATCATAGCAACATCACACCTACGCGGTGACGTTCACGTAATGCGAGTTTTCTTGCAAATGATGGTCGGCGTCGACCTCGTCGTTTTTCTTCGACTCCCAAAAGGCTCGTTCTTGCCAAATATGGCCTTCAACATCACATTTATGCTCTTTAAAGGCTTTGTATGGGAGATATTGAGCTAAAAGGCTTTCGCTGTAACCGAAGCGGTGCACGATGAGTGTTCTGATTCTTCTCGTTATTGTATAATGATGAAGCATTTGTCAGAAGACTACAAAGAATACTAGAGTGACTGCGGTGGTTATGAGCGGTAACATGTAGGCTTGCGTTTCCTTATAGTTCGGCTCCACGGACAGCAGGGAACTTCCGCACATTGTTCGCATTTCATTGTGTGCTATCTTCATGTAGGTTACGCATATTGTGCATCGATAGATCCGTGCAAGCCACCAAGTCCAGTGATATTTTTCGTGACCTGAACGTGTGTTCCCCGGACGGGACTGCAGCCCACCGCTCAAGCCTGTCACGAGTTGGAAGCATTTGCCTCCCTAGACACCACATGAAGTCGCGTAGGTGGCCAGGCAGAAATGATGCCGTTATCGCACCCCACGACACGTTATTGGAACGCGCGCGGCGCGCTGGGGGAACTAGAGGAGGCAGTGAGGCTGACATAGTATCTACAACACGGTTTTCGATAACGTCTACATCAGGACATACCTGTTTATGTGGTGATGCCGCCACCGACAACAACCGCACGTGACGTCACTCTACTAACCCGTTAAAGCTGACACGCCGAGGATGACGAGGCCGCCTTTGACGAAGGTAGGCCCTCATATCGAAACGTTGGCCAGCCTTTCTGATGCACCTTATCCCTGTTTATAACCGTTATACCACAGTGTCCCTGTTCTTGTGTGAACTGTACGCTGCGCCACCTTTACAGTGAAGTGACCTGTATAACGAAGTATTTCGGAGGCTCCAAGCACTTCGTTATAAAGGCGGTTGACTGTATTACGCTTCTTTGGCGCGACTGGCACGTATACGTCGCGTCGCACATAGCACGAGCTTGAGCACTTGTGTGTGCTCTATTTTCCATTCGGCCACTAAAATGAATGACGTTATTGTTTGCGTCATGATCGGGAGGGTGTCAGTCTGTCCCATTCTCGCCTCGTTGCAGCTAACGCTTTGGGACGCGCTGTGCTCAGCTGCACCCCCGCCTTCGGGGTCGGCTCTCATTCCCCAAGTCCTTTCCCCGTAACTTGAACGCTACGAATACGCTGCGATACATTGTACCGCCTCCGGGTTCGGCCAAAGTTGTACCGTTTCATCCTGGAGTAAAAAAAAATTCGCCGTCGATTACGATACTCCCTAATGCGAAATCTATACGTGGTTTCATTTCGCGATATATTGGCTGGCGGAGAAAATTTGTCTCATGCGGCACGTTGCAAATGGAGCGAAGTGTGGCGCGACTGCCTCGCTAATCGTGAGATCGCGAGAGGCAGCTCGTGGGTGACGTTTGAGCGCAATTCACAGCAGCCGCCACAGATAGACCTCCGCTCATGCAGCGCTTTGTTTCCATATATGGTATCGGTCGACGCACTCTCCGCATGCCATCGGTGAAAAGACGACGGCGCACTACTCTGGCGCCATGTCGTAGCGGTCATCGCCGCAGAGCCGTGCTTTCGGGGTACTAAGTTTTTATTCTCACCATAGAGTTTCTCACTATAACACCTAGAGGCTAATGTGGCGCCACCGTCTATGGGAATTTCTTAAGGGGGCACCGTGCCGTCATGGGAATGACGGTATATGTGTCTGCGAGGCTCGTGTTGGCTGGTGTTGTACGAGGCTTCGTCTAGAACGTGGATATGGCTACACAAATAACGCGTTCTCAAAGTAAAATCTTCATAAAATGCTTCCATTCACGCATATTACATCTTTACTCACCTACAATGCATGACCAACCGAAGAAAAGCAAGAACAGACGACAAACTGTTTCAAAGCGAGCGCGAACCTTGTCGTCTATCCTCCAACTTTAGCGGCCCGCTGATACTTTTTACGTAACATATAATCTTACACGCAATAACAAGTTCTCAAAGTTAAACAAAACAAGTTTTTTCCTAATAATAAAACCAAAACAGCTTTTCACGTAATGTTTTAGTAGAAAATGAATCATTGTGACAGACGGAACGGCGCTTGCCAAGCGCGCCTTCAAGGTGTCCTGTCTCCGAGAAGGATGCCAATCCGAAGTCACAATATACCGGTATTCCCATGCATACCAGCGCAGCAGCGCCAGATTTCCCTCTAGGTAATGTAGTGAGAAACTCTGATTCTCACGCTTTCGCCATACTCTCATCCGCTTTCCGCCTCATGGTGCCGCTGCTCTCTCCTCCCCCGCTTTCCTCCTCGCGCTCCCTTCGCTGTCGCCGTTTTTCATGCTCCGCGTTCCCTCCTTCATCCTTCGCTGTGCTCGTTCGCTCGGTTACGCCGATGCCGACGCTCAGCGCATGAACGGGCGCCTAAGAGCTGCGCTCTAAAATCATGCACAAAAAAAAAAAAGACATACGTCTCTCTCTCTCTCTCTCTTGCTTCTTGAGCTGTTTCGCCGATCGCACATGTGTCGGTAAGCTCCCTTTTTTATTCATTTTAAGGATATTTATCTTTACAATGCTTCGTCATTTTTAACATCTTAGAAACTAGCCCCATCTTCAGCCATGGTCCATTTCACACAGCTTAGCGCCACGAGAGCCACCGGGGGCGGGAAATGTGAACACGCCAGTGAGTTTGCGATCGCCGTCGATGCACAGCATACAGTCGTGTGTCGGACACAACCAGAGTTTGGAAGCGCGAGGAAGGAAATTATACCCTGAAAGGAAGGCAGGCCGATTCACTGATAAAATGGCAAAATGGCGACTACAAATCTGAGTGTTCGCCTTCGTAGCCCAAGCTTCCCGAGCCGTTACAAGCTGCGGAGACGAAGATTCCCATAGGACACGAAGCTCTTGCGTATGAGCTCCTTTATTAATGCTGGAGTTACTAAACCACAGGAAAGCAGCGTCGGAAATATAGAGTGCTCAGCGATTGAAGCGCAATACTCGGAGCGCGCGGCTGCCACCGTCTCCATTTTTTTTTTATTTAGCTCAAGGTGAGCGCCATGGTATACCAAGCGCAGTCACAGTGTGTCACGAAGGTTCTCGCTTTCACTGTGTGCCAAGATGCATCAGCTTGGTGTCCCCAGCGCTTACAATCGGCGCAAAGAGCGCCGATGACCACGGTCTTCGAGTATCGCGTTTCAATTGCTGAGCCCTGTAAATATTGTTGCCTACAGACCGGGCGTATCCAGTCTCCGCCGTTCCATCTGGAGAGACAGCGAAATACACTTCTGCTTGACCATTTGCACGCGTATTCATGGAAGACTGTATATACGCTTAGAATCAACTGCGGAAACTGTCGAAGTTCAGGATTGTTAATTTGAGAGAGTTACTATATACTGTATAAGCGGTCGCATGTACAAGGCCGCCAGTGCTACAACCGTGTTTTAGTTCCTCCCCATACAGTGCCGTTTCCTCTCTATAGACGGACGGTCACGGCGCGGCGCACAATTTGTTCGCTGTTCTTAATAATTGCTCACGCAACCGTGGTGCCCCCTACAGGAAACTGCGATTGGCACGGCGCCCGTGCCGTGATGCGGGGCGGCTTCCGTGCCGTTGCACAAGTCCCGGTGTGGGCTGCGAGAAAAAGTGCCGTCGTCGCCGCCGCTATCAGCTGCCGTGGCCCATTCAGGGCACGGGTATATCGGGAAAGAAAGAAGGGACGCGGGTTTGGCTGGTGGCGACCGAGAGGTCGCGTCGGGGAGCGTCTGCGGGCGTCGATAACGAGGGGGACGTGTGAAGAGACCGGCGGGGCCGGGCCATCGCCGCTCTTGCCCCCATTCGAGCGGCGCTGTTTCTGCGCGGAGATTACCTACATTGCTCTGCCGCTGGTGGTCAGCGGGGCGCCGCAGTGAGCTTGGCGCTTCTGCGTTCCGCGCGCTGGCCGCTGTCCATAAGCAAACCCGTGCGCCAGCCACGCCACGCGTGTGTAATCTATATATATATATATATATATATATATATATATATATATATATATATATATATATATATATATATATATATACATACACACACACACACACACACACACACCATCTCGTGGGCTTCGCGAAGGCCACCGAAAGCAGCATATAGCCTGGCTTACATCAATGCGACAGAAGCGCGTCGAACTTGTATAACGCATCATGCGCGCTGTACTACTTGCCCGAGAACGCTTACCACGTGGCGCAATTTCCCCTTTCGTCCGATGCGATGCCGGAAGCGCTCTCTTCGGCAATTTGCGTTTCGCCGGTGAGGGGAGGAGAGCACGCGCCGGCAGTTGTCCCCTGATTCTTGGCCAACCCCCCTGAGTTGGTACACGCCGCTGATCATTATCGTCATCATCATCATCATTATCATCATCATCATCATCATCATCATCGAAGGACTCGCTCTTTGGCACAGTATGCGCGCGTTGATCGAATCCAGTCGTTCGAGATCTGTTTCTTGCAAACTTTTCTAAAACTGAAACAGCGCGAGAATATTCGGGAAATGTAGGAGAGAACAGAACGCACGTTTTCTCCTCCTTTCTTCACCTCTCGCCTGCAGCTTCAGTTAAAAAAAAAGATTGAAGATGAATCAGCTTTGCCGCAACTGCAGATCTCTTCAGAGTCTAAGTGGGTGGCCACGCGCGTGCGTGGAATGAAATGCTTTTTTTCCAACAGGAACACGGTTGACAGCGTGCGCTTAGAAATGTTTTTTTTTTTTAATTTGCTCTTTATTTCGCGCGCGCATTCTTTCGTTCGAGCGCCACTACGCCTGCGCGATCATTTCGCCATAGAAACAGTTTCACGGTCGATGCGGCGGAGTCTGCTGTTAACGGAGCGCGCATTGTACAAACTTTTCTCTCTCTCTCTCTGTATTTCCGTACGACCCGCATTTCGCGCAATTTCGCTCTATTGCCGCGCTCAAGCACCGCAAGCTCCGCGTGAGAGCTTTGCTTAATTTGTCTTTTATTATCGGGACGATACAGAGCAGCAGGTGGTGTTCGAATCATGGGAGCATGATATATATATATGTGTGTGTGTGGGGGGCGAAATCGATCGCGTCCGTGTGCGAACACCTGTCTTGCGCGCTTTCTGTTTTACCCGACCGGTATGATTGCGAAGCGACGCGGGGGTGTGTGTCTACTGCCGGAATGTCCTCTCCCCTCTGCGTGCGGGTGGGCGTGGCTTCCCTTTTTTCTTGGCTTCCCGCTTGTAGCGCAGTAAAAGTCACAGACGTCAATGGTGGTTGCTTTCGACGGCGTTGTTACGCCGCGCATTTCGCCCGCAGTTAGAAAACGGTCATTCCATTTTCACCGTCGTGTGTGCTCTAGTTGGAAATCGGCGTCACAAGGTGACGCCACCGTCGTTTCCGCATCTCCGCGCCATACCGTAAGCGGTAGTATATAGTTCACGGGCCGGGCTAGAACACTGCCACGTTTTCTCTCGGTTGTGTTTTCTCTCGAACGTTTCTGAGAAGTATGGATATACTCCAGTATATTCGAGATACGGGGTCCGCAAAGTGATAGTGGTTACAGACAAGACAGAGAAAAAAAAAAGAAACGAGAAAAAGATGAAAATTCCTTATCTCCGTGGGATTCCGTAACCGCCGTAGAGGGCAAGATAGGCCTCTCGCTTAAGTAGTGGTCCTTCGAGGAAACGGAACGTCGTTATTTCGTGTCTATTGTCGCGCCTGTGTCGCTTTTGTGGCTTTCACAGGCTTCGGCGCTCGCTTACGTCTTCTCTTCCGTCGCTTCTGTATCTCTTCCAACTTCGAGACTTGTTTGCGACCCCCTTATCATCACCTGCCGCTTTCTTTTTTCTTTCCTTAACGCGTTTTATGCAGGCTATCTTCGCGTCCTCTTTAGGCACAGTTGCGTGCTTTGTAGTATCATATACTGGCGGGGCCGTTCTGCAAAGCGGAACGAAAAGGACTCTCGGCAGTCTATCACTCCGCCGTCGCACTTTTTTTTTTGCTTTTCTTTATTCGACAAACCCATATACAGAGTTGTTGGCACCACGACACAACGACCGCAGGCAGCCTTCGTAACGCTGAGCTTTACACGTGCCAGTCTTTTAATGAGCGCGCCTACGTCGTACGCTTGTATCCGCGCGACGTCGTCGGGCTGTGGGACTACTTCGTGCGTCGCAAGACACCGCGTTACGCAGTCTCGCTCCGCGTGCCTCGACAGCGCTGCACGCAACTCCGCACGGGACGAAGTGCTATCGATTTGCTCTTGAAACCGCAGCCCGACCTCTTTCTCTCGCTCCTAGTGGCCCACGGCGCGCGCACATGTGGCATGCTGTGTAACAGGGGTGCGTGGGCGTGCGGCGGTCGGTCGCAGCGAAACTGGCGCACACTGTGATGCGCTTATCCTTTAATCACGCCGCGTGCGGGTGATTCGATTTCTCCCGCATGAACCGCCGGTGTTGTTCACGCATCCGTGTGCTGTGCGGTGCGAAGTATAGTGCGGACACCTTGTACACAAGCGAGCTTCCCTCACTCAAGTGTCGGTGGCCCTCTTTCTCTGTATCTGACTGCAGGACTGACCTGAAGTGAAAGAAGAAGCAGCGGCGGCGGCGGCAGCAGCAGCAGCAGCGGCAGGGCCTGCAACACCGCGCTTAACGGTAAGCAGTTGTCACTTTTTGCATTTCTGTTCATCAGCGCGTGAAGTTATTTTGTTGTTCAAACATGTCCGCTGCCCCTCCCTCTCCCCTTTTCTTCTTTCTCACGCTGATTGTTGTAGCGATATACCACGTGTTTCCACGGGGTGACTGTCTCTTTGACGATAGGGGAATGTTGATAGAGAAGATAGTTTTTTTACTGTCCAAGCTTCACACAGTAGCGGCGGACATGAAAAAAAAAACAATGCGCGATGTTTGCCAGTGTGACTGTTAATTGACAGCATTTCGCAAATATACTGTAGTCGTGAGTTCAGGGGGCATGTTGTAATTGCGCAATTGAAGTCAACCAGTACACGAAGCGCAACCGTCTTTCGGTAGGCACTGTGTGCCTCGCACTAGATTCGTGAAGTACTCAGAAGCGAAATGAATCGCCGTTCCTGTTAATATGTTTTTAAACTTTGGTAAAAGAAATAGTGCGCTACGGAAATGTGTTAACTAGGAACAGCGCAGTGCATATTGCGGAGTCCGTATTTCTCCACGACGGCCCTAAGCAGACACAAAGCTTCTAGCAAAACATTATGCTTTGAGTACTGGCCGACTTCGATGCTATATTTATAGCATGCGCCCCCACCGTCTATATTACCCGCCGTGGTTGCTTAGTGGTTATGGTGTTAGGCTGCTGAGCACGATGTCGCGGGATCGAATCCCGGCCATGGCGGCCGCATTTCGATGGGGGCGAAATGCGAAAACACCCGTCTACTTAGATTTAGGTGCACGTTAAAGAACCCCAGGTGGTCGAAATTTCCGGAGTCCTCCACTACGGCGTGCCCTATAATCAGAAAGTGGTTTTGGCACGTAAAACCCCATATTTAATTTTTACCGTCTATATTTCAATGTTAATCAGGCAAATTTTGTTAATTTAGTGTTCCGACGATTTTCGCTGGAACTCTGATGTCCGTCGCTGCTATGTGAAGCTTGTACAGTGAAAATGGCCGTTCTGTCTCGAATCGCCTATTTTAACAATCGAGACAACTTTAGCAGAAAAAAAAAATTTGGAGGACGCTTAGGCTTCGCCTTTAAGAGTGGAACCCGATAGCATTCAAAGACCTTTGACTGCTTCCCACGCTTCCCGGCAACTGCAGCTTATGTAACCGTAATGTTTGGCTGGATACGCTGGCGGTGAACGCTATACACGAACGCGAGCTTTCTTGTAGAAACGCGGCCTCTTGCGTGGGCCGCGTTGCGGTACGATGCGGCGGAGGCGAGCGCCATGTGGAGGTGGTTCGAGAAGCCGGGCGCGGCGATCCGTGGCCTCCGAGATTCGCGCGCGCCGACAGGCGCAAATCTGGGACGCCGTGGCCGGTCTAGAAATGCTAGAAATGCTGGATAAGGGGTTTGTGTTTGAGTTTCCGCATAACAGAATTATCTTTTCTCGTATATTCAAATTACAGTCCGACGCTATCATGTCTGTAGGTTGTGTATAAGTCGTGCTTTACGATTTTTCTGACGTATTTCACTTCGAGAAATTAAATTAGTTCAGCAACTTCTTTGCGCTGCACGGATGGTCTGAATGGTTGGGTATGCGTGGTTCGGTTTGCATTGACCGCTTTGGGTTTTGCCAAAACGATGGTGGACGATGGACACAGGACGCCGACGCCAGATTTTCTGCGACGCGGGGCTTAACGCTCTCGCGTTAAAAACACCCGTTACGTGCGCGGGCGTTTTGCCCTCCGGCCTATTCGGTCGTCTCGACGCGAACATCGAACTGCTGCGTAACTCTCAGCACGTTGGTTGCCTAATCGAGGCCGGAGCTGTCTAGGAAAAGTGCAGTGAACGCGTGGGTTCCCTTCTCCCACGGAGCTTACGGAAGAGAGAAGCTCTCACGATTGGCGAGCGGCAGAGGCACTGCGCCTCGGGATATATGCCGATGAAAGCTCCGTCTTAATCACTTTCGTCGCAACCGTATACGGTATACGCGGGCTGCAGGCGCACCCTTTCCGCTGCGATTGCTTCACGGTTCATCGCTTCTGAGCACGCGAGGCGACGGATCTGGGTCTCTCATCGCTCGCTTCGAGTACACGCGCTCCCAACGCTCTCGTCCGTTACGCTGTTCTGCAAATAACTGCCGGTGGCGCGCTCTTATGCTATATACCTCGGGTATTTCGCCCCCGGATTGTGTCTTTGCTCCCTTTATTTTTCTCCTTCGCCTTACGTTGGTCGTGTTAGCGCTGCCATGCGTTACACACATGGCCCACTCAGGCGTTCTCCAAACGCATTGAAGCCCCCGCGTATACGAAGAACTGCTGATGTCCGAGTTCCACTTTTAGCATCGCGAGGCAAACGTTGCGTTGCAGTAATTGTTCGTTCCTTTTGGCGGCTATTTCCATCTTGGCATGCCGTGCCGCCCCAACGCTGCATAGTGACGTTCGCTGCGTGATTATAGCTAATGTAAGCGTTGAGCGTTGCGCTAGATCCTAGTGGTAGAGTGGCACGTGAGCGAAGATGATGGACGTCGATGATAGGTCTCGCGCGCTGACCTACGTGCAGGCGGCCGCGAAAGTTTACGGGTCGCGGTTTCCCCGCCGCGACAAATGTGGAATCCGTGGCCGTGTTTACGGCTTGACGTTGCTTATTTAGTGGATCGCGCTGCCTGTAGCAGGCAAACTAAAAATGCTGTAGGTTCGAACTTTGAACTCCGGGCTACGTGCCCGGGCTTGACGAGAATTCAGCTTTCTGGCGAAGCGCGTGTGGCGTTAGCTTTTGCGGCCGGATTACGTCTTCTGCGTGAATACTAAGATGTCGTGCTGCGTGTTCCAGTATTTTGTAGACGCACAGCGGGTTGTTCAATAAGTGGCCGGCGCGGCACGTTTGGCGTTGTTGCAAAGTGGTGGAAAAATTAATCAACGCGAGATAAACAGCCAGACGTTAACCGGTTTACCCCCTTAATGCAGATTGCAAATGAAGTGCGTGTTAGGGAAGATAGACATGCGCGTTTTCGCCTGTGCCGCTCTGTTATATACTACGGCCGCCGTGGCGCATTTTGTAGTGAACCTGCCGCGGTTGCTTATAGTGGCTATGGAGTTGGGCTGCTAAGCACGAGGTTGCGGGATCGAATCCCGGCCACGGCGGTCGCATTTATATATGGGGGTGAAATGCGGAAACACCCGAGTACTTAGATTTAGGTGCACTTTAAACAATCCGTCCGAATTTCCGGAGTCCCCCACTACGACGTGCCTCATAATCACATCCTGGTTTTGGCACGTGAAACACCATAAGTCAACCTTCTTTAGCGTTGGCTTCACTGCTGTACCTTTAGGCTCTACATTCATCATTAGCTGTCATCACGATAAGCGCCCGCTTCATAAGAACACGATTAATTTGATCTGATTAGCACATGTGCATACGCATTGTCCTGATGGTACATTTAATATATCGCAGGTTCGATCGCAATCGATGCGCATTTATTGTTTCATGATACAACGTTTATTATTTTCTCGCTATAGTCTGTGGAACGAAATGAAGGGCTCTTCTCCACATAGCGCTTCTTATTGCAGAGAAGCCACATTTGACGGGTTTCTTTTATTTTTTTTTCAATCTTCTTTCTAAAAGGAGTTAGCGCACACGTAGTGACAATATTCTGACCTGCACTGTAAATATTTGGGAACCTCCTGGCGACAGTTTAAAGGCCAATAACGCCTGACTGTCCTTTACTTATTTATTATTATTACCTTAAAGTGTATAGAAAAGAGAGGCAGCGCATAGGTGCTGGAATTAATGTCTGATATTCGCTGTAGTGACGCCCTCGTACATTTTATTTCTTTTCTTTTTTATCCGTCAAGTTTCGGACAAGTCTCCAACGGGTTCCAAGGCGTTCGAATATACGCTCAGCCGATGTTTCTGCGCGCATAACGTAAGCACGAAAGCGGCCGGCACAGCGCTGTCGAAACCTTCCCACGTCGGATGCAGCGGCGGCTATAACCGTACGCCGAGAGCCCAACCCTTCTATAATTCCGAGCCGACCTACTTTCCCGCTACGCAGCTTCTCCCGTGGGAGCCGCGCCGCAGTTTATGCAGCTCGCCGCCGCCGTCGCCGAGACCTTTCGCTTCCACGTGCTCCGTCTTGCGAGAGAGAGAGAACGAAAAAAAGAAAAATGGCGCCGCGTTTCGCTCCCGGCCGCGAAGGAAAGTTGCCGCTTCTTCCTTGAGCTGCCCGTCGACAGGCGCTCTCTTCTTTTTTTTTTTTTGTTTCTCCTCGCAAAAGGAAAAAAGTAGAGGTATATAAATAGATAAGTGAGTAATATAAGAGCGAAAGAAAACATTTTAGGCTGGGCGCACGCAAGGGACATCAACGGAGACGAGTTGCGCGACGAGACGGCGATAAAAAAAAAAAAAAAGCGTGGTCGCGCGGTTTTTTGTGGTTTATATAGCGCACACAGAATCAGGTGGAACACGCCGAAGCAAAGATAAGGAACAGTGGAATAGGTGTGGCGATAACCGATTAGAAGAAAAGCGCGCGCGCACGCGCATGGGCAGGTTCTTTCGTGGTATTCGTGCGTTGCTGCACCGTGTTTACATAGACGCAAAAAAAAAAAAAAAAAAAAAAAAACGTGGAAAAAAAGAGAGGCGACTGCGCATGCGTGCACTATGCGTCCGGTGCGCGACGCCTCGCCGCGCGTATTTATTGCGTTTACACGCGCACCGCTGCGTCGCCCAAAATCTAGGCCGCCTCCCAATCACCGCACTTGCGCGTATATCCTCCTCTCCCCCGTTCCCGCACAGCGGTCGCGTGGCGGCGGCGGGGATTTGCGCGCCGCGATGACCCAAATTGCGCGCGCTTATATATATCACCTGTGTGCGCAACGCTTACGTATATATTGCGCTTCTGCGCGCGCACGTGCCCGGTCGGTTTCGCCTTCTCCGCTGCCGTTTTGGAGGGTGTGCGGTTTATGGCGGAGGCGGTTCGTGTCTCGATGCGGGCTTGCGGGTGCCGTCGGCTGTTTGCACCGACCCCCCACCCCCTCCGCGCGCATATGATTGCTGGCGTCTCAGCTAGGTGCGCTACGTTTTGCCCCTCCGCGGCGCCTATATTTTTCGCTGCTGCGAAGACGTTGTTGTACGGTGAAGTTTCGTAACTTGGAAGTCGTTATGTGGCGCGGTTGTAAGAACAGTGGCTGAGGTTGGAAAGGCGAAGCGTTTACTTGGAAAAGAACGTGCCGCGACGAAAGCACACGAATTGGGTGTTTGCGTGTTTGTGTGCGTGCGTGCGCGTTTCATTGCTTATGAAATAGTAGCTGAGTAGTTCACTAGAAGTCCAGTAGTGGACCTGGTTTTGTAGCCTTCCCGCACCACCGCCATCAACTCCACAAATCCAAATGTTGCGGCAAGCGAAATTTCTGCCACCGTCACTTGTTTTCGAAGTAAGCTTAATGAACATTTTTGTTTGACGGTGGAGCAGGTCGTTCTATACCTGCGTTTGTTGGACGAAGTACCTGTTCGCAGCATCACTACACAACATTCTGTTTTGTTTAAAGAACACTTAATACGTTAATGTTTTAGTGTTTCCTAACAAAATTGTGTACTCTTCTTTCTTTCTTTCTTTTTTTTTTGGCTGTGGCTGTAATAGTATTTAAACTTTGAAGCTGACATTTATGGGTGGATAACTGCATGGTTTTCGGTTTCAGCCGTGACGGTCTACCGGGCATTCGGTCCGTTAATTCGATAAATCTTTTTCAGTCCGGCAAAATGGAGCAGGCACAAGGCAGTGATTTACATACCGTGCCACGACACGTCGTCTTGTACGGAAACGCGGCAGAGTTAAATCTCTTCTCGCCGGTGCAGCGTGCAGATAGTTGCCATAGGAAAAGAACAAAAAATTCTCGCGAGTGCTCCGAAAATACTAGCACGTCGCAAGACGAGGATATACCTATGTCGTAACTTTGAAAGGAAATACCACTGCATTCGCTTCGAACGCAGACGAGGCGCCACGGTATGCTACCCGTGTCCTCCCTGCGAGCCACGCGTTGGTAGCGGTATGTATACTCCTCGTTTTCCATTCCTCGGGTGTGTGTATATTCTACTTATGCGCCGACCTCACGGTAGGGGCGCGCGAGTATAGGCAGCAAGACGCACGTCGCGTCTCGAAAAAAAAAAAAAAGAAAAATGCGCTGCGGCTCGAAAGCGTCCGTGCGCTCGCAGCGGAGCGCCCTTGAAATTCTGCAATGCGCCTCACGCGTCTTTCTTGACTCGCGGATATATATCTGCTTGCATCATTCTCCTCGCGCGAGGATCGTGCCGGCATGTGCAAGTGCGGGCGTGTGTTTTTTAAGCGCGTTTACGTATATGGGTGCTTGCATGTGTCATGTGCACATACAGGGCACCAGTTTGAATCAGGCTCCGAGGGGCCACGAGTGAGTGCGCTCGCGTTTGAATTCTGTTACCAGCTGGAGTGCCAGTTCAGTTTGAGGGCTGTAATGGGGGCGAGCTCCACCACTGGAAAAGCTGGCGCCACCGTCGGCGCGACGTGGCATGAGGGATCACGTGGACACAGCGGCCGCGTTGGCTGCTTCGGAAGCGCCAAGCGAGCTGAAAACGAAAGTTTAAAGCCCCACCTGCGCTGCGGTTCTGATTAAGTGGTGAGGCATTCCCATCTTGGGTGCCTGCTTGACAACATTTGAAATCACTATAATAGGTAGTGGCTGCCTTTGCAGGCGTGCAGCATGGTAGGCTATATACTGCTCGGTGGCGCAGTGCTGGACGTACGCAACGGAGCCCGGAGTCAGCCTTATTCATACGTAGCCGCAGGACAAGATGTTGCGTGAAGTTTGGCTCGCGAAACTTAGAACCGGTAAACAGCCATCGGCTACAACTCGGGTATGCCGCAAGCACAGACGCGAGGAAGATTTCTGCTACAGCGCCGGGATTGCGATGTTCGGTGAGTAGCAGAAAACGCGCACTGAGACGTTCGCTCGCGCTCGCTGCCCGGCTAATGTCACGACGGTTTGGTATATGAATTTGTTGATGCTAGACACTAGCAAGTTTACTGGAACGGAAAGGGAGTGGTAAGAAGCACATTAAACAAAGGCATGGCATATGGTCATGTTTGTGTTATGAATCAGCGCACTGGATTACGAATAAGAAGCAGCGCGAAATTGCCCGGTGAGTGCATACAGTGCAACGCAACTTTAGAAATAATATTGAAACGTCCAAGAATTTAGAAGAAAGAGATATTGAATCGTCGCGACGGCACATCACAGTCGCCGTAGGCGTCGAAGTCCCTTGTTAAAACGAAATTGTTTTTGAACAGCTCTGATAACGTCCAGGCAACAATGGTAGCTTGTGGAGTGTCAAATGCTCATATTCTGCGACCTAAAGCTCACAGCACGGTGCGAAAACGCTCTCAGTGAAAATGAAACATTGTGCGCGCGGACATCCATGCAGACGCGCAGTCGGTCGCCCCGAACCCGTGCGATCGCTGCATGCATTGAGGCTTCGTTCTGTTATGCGCCATTTGGTTATGCAGACCGTCCATTATAAGAATATATTTCACAGAGTTTGTGCTCAGCGATTGCCGACCTTTCACGCAAGCCGGTTCGGGAGACTTCATCGCGGCGACCGCGCGCGCCAGTGGCTTTCACTGTACGTATTCGGTCAAGAGATGGCGTCTGTAAACGATTCTGTGATTTCAGTTTGCCCGAGATTATTATTTCGACTTTAATAGAGTTCGCTCGTTTTGAGAGTACTTACAGAAATCTCCATGAGGGCTGCCGCGTGGTGTTCTTATTGAGCACCGTAAGCGAAACCTGTGAGGAGCGCTCCGTGGGATCCCTCATACTACGCAAGGGAGGCGCTTCCGACAGATGGCGACTCCGTAAGTCCTCGCCCCCAATACCGCCCCGTCACCTATAGCTATGCCGCTGGCGACTTTGGTGGGTCTGGTTGTGGATCCTGGTACGGAAGCGCGGTCTGTCCACAAGGAGAGAGAGAGAGTGAACTTTAATGAGCACCAGTAGTTCAGTCGGCTGGGCCTAGGCCTCCCACGATGGGACGTCGAGGTCTTGCCTCTTCGCCGCTTCGTAGGCCTGCTTGGTCGCCCAGAGTTGGTCGTCGAGATGGGAGCTGCGCAGGGCGGCGTGCCATCTCGACGAGAGGGTCACGGGATTAAGGTCTGGGTATTGTTGTTTGCACTCCCATAGCATGTGGGGGAGTGTTGCCGATTCAGTTTTACAGACCTTGCACGTCTGGCTCGGGTAGATGTCGGTGTATATGGTGTGATAGCGTGTGAGGGAGGGGTATGTATTCGTCCGTAACAGGTGAAGGAAGCTTTCTTTTTTTCGGCACACCGTGATGGCCTCTTTTGTGACACTTCACCGCCTCAGGAGCGAGGTGAACTATACTCGTATAGCGCGCCTTACCGCCAATGGCCGACGTTCTGCCCAGACTCGAGTAACGCATGTCGCCAGGTTCGAAGCATACACACCCAGCCTGACCACCTGACCCGGCCAGCGGGCTTCGTCTTAGCTGTGGCTGAAATTGAAAAGTAGAAAATAATAAAGAAAATGGAAATGAAAGTGGACACGAAAAGATTACTTGTCTTTCATTTCCATTTTCTTTCATTTCAACCACAGCTAATTTTCCCTATGCTTTCCTTGCCTTCATTGAGTGTTGGCTCTATGTAGGTATATATGTATGTAGGCATGTTGTAGAGAAGGATTGGAACGGTATAGTGGGTAGCCCCATTTCTTATGCGCGCTGACCCTCTAGTACGTGGTGAGGCAGTCCTCCACATCGGTGTCAGCTGCGCCAGTGAAGTTGGCAGGGCCGCGGTGACGGGGCACACCAGGACACGTGGTCGGTGCAGAAGGAGGTGGTGGTTGCTAGGAGGCGTCCTGGTGCATGGTATGGGATCGAAGTTCCATGGTGGGTGTTTTGAGGGCAGAGCACTCTCCACCAAAAGCGCTGGCGAGGGCGACCCACTCTACCGTTCCAATCCTTCTCTACAATATATATAAGCATGCACCAACCAGCCCAAACGAACAGAACCTCCCAATGAGTTCGAGTGGGGCACGAATCTATATCGGAGTCCCCGTGAATCGGAGTTTGTGCGAGTCTGAATGAGTTCGTGTAAGCTTGAATCGCACGTGGTTCAAACTTACAGGCGTCGGTGGTCACGTGATCTGCCGCGTTTTCGGGGGGGAGCATGCGAACGCGACAGCGAGGGTAATCGCGCACTTGTGCGCGCTGTCTTCCCGCGCGCCTGTATAGTGTTGCAGGTCACGTGGTCCGCTGAGTATGTTGCAGGTCAGCTCACATTTGTGAGGCACATATACGGCGCGTTTCGTCAACGACTCCTGACCGCCGTCGTTACTTACGCCCCTTAGTCACCGTTGCGACACGGAATTCGCTAGAAGACTGTGCACATATAGCAGGTGCTTCGTTTCCGTGAATGCCATTGTCAGCCTGTGACGTCATCTCCACAGAAGCGGCAGTTCGAGTAGTGCGCGGTGCCAAGGGGCCTTATATTAATATATATATTTTTTACTTTTGCCGTCGACATTAGCTAGAATGCAAAAGCACCTTTCCCAGAAATCCCATTCTTGTGCGTTCCACGTTGGAGAAGCCGTTGAACAGCGCGCTGCTATTGTTAAGCAGCACGCGCCGCGCTCATGTCAGGCTGTGGAGGAGGTCTTATACGGCGTGGCTAAGGTGCCCTTGTTTTGCTTAGCGATTTAAAAGGAAGTAGGCCAGATTACTAGAAAAGAGAACAAGAAGAACATTTGCAATGCTTCTCGCCTTCATTCAATCGCTTGAGTCGGGTCTCTCCGAGTACAAACGAATTGACATGTAAATTGGACCCCGCACTCCTATATATTGGCTCTCTTGTGCTCCTTTAAGTTTTCCAGAGGCCCTCACATGCGCTTTATGATCGGAAGGTGCTGTCGTTTTCCTTCTTTTTCACTGTTTTTGAAGGCTTTTAACGGCATTAGTTGGTTTCGGGAAACCCGCGAGCGATTCCTGACCGTTTATTCTCGCCTTCTTATTCGCCATTTCTCCGTATATTCTTTATACCTATAGAACAACGCGCGTTCGGGGCCGTGTGCGCGCTTTTCGAAGAAAGACTGCTTTCTTTCCGCCGCTAGTTTTCTCGCATCCTGAACCTCTCCTTGGAACTCCTATTCGCGCTCTGTTTCCCCTCCTCGCTCCCGACTCTTTTTTTTTTTTTTTGCAAGCGCCTCGAAATATATCTTACACTTGCTCGGCATATTTTCACGCGGTGTTGCAGCGCGCAGCCACAGTTATTAGTGGTTCGTTGCCAACATCCCATGGTGCTCGCGAGAAAACGCGACAGCGAAGAAAAAAAGCACCCCGTCATCATTACAGGAGGAGTAATCTGTGTGTCTGCCCCTGTTGGGACGCGCCTTGACCGTCGCCGTGCTTACGTCCCCAGCAATAATGCGGCCTTAAGCACTGGTAAGTTGATCCACTCCTCGTGCTGGATTCGCAGAGGGCGAACGTTTTTTTTTACATCGTGCGGCTTCTTCACTATCCACGCAGCGCCGCCGTGGCGTACATCCGTAGTTACACTGCCCGCCTCTCGGCCGTTAAGTACAGTCGAGTGCAAAAGTCCAGAGACCACGGCACATGCAATATATATATATATATATATATATATATATATATATATATATATATATATATATATATATATATATATATATATAAACTTTTGCACTCATCTGTACAACCGTGAAATAATGTCTGCGTTTCCGAGAAATTCTTTTTTTCCACCCTTTTTCTGCCTTTTTTTTTCTCACATACTTTCCATTGCCGGCGTGCATCCGCGGGGCCGAATTCGTGAAGCTTTTTTTCGTTCTTAGACGCTGTTTCTGGTTGTTCGGTCGCCTCCGCGCTAATGTGTTTGCTGTCTCTGTTGGATAGTTCTTGTTATTACGAAATCATGTGTCGTAAACTCTGCTTCCTCATTTTTCCGGGCCTTGGAGCCGAGCACACAAAACTTTTCGTTCGTACAAGAGCTGTTTCTTGTTGTCTGATTGCCTTCCCTGATAAAATGTCCTGCGTTATGGTTGTCTAACATTTGCTTGAACTACCAGTTCTTGCGTAAGAACGTTCTTTCTTTCTTTATGGGTCTGCAGGAGTCCACCTATATGTCACGGTTCCAGCAAGGGTCTTTCGCCTTTTTTATTCGCTAATGATTACAGTAACCTGCTACTAATTACTAGCAGTGCCACATTTTGCTCTTTACTATATAAATTCGATGAAGTTCTCGTAATGCCTCTCACAGGTTCTTAAATGATGGTGAAGACATTGGCGAGTAGCGACACGAACAAGTTGTGCTCGCACAGAATGCCGCTGATAATCTTTCGACGTGAGAGAATGGCATCATTTTTGAGCAAGTTACGTAAAATGTCGAATTTTGAGGCGGCACGCATGTTTATTCGCAAAGCGCCAACAAACTATATTGCCGAGTGACCCAATTAAAAGTGTATAAACGAATGCTTCGAGTCTTGCAAATGCAACAAATGTCTTTCGTTGACACGTGTTTTTTTGCTTTGAATACTTGGGGTGCATCCAGAATGTCGACTTTCTTCTTTTTTTTTTAGCGAACAAATGTTCTTAATCCTGTCCAGTCTGACTTTACGGGAGGCTACTGTATAAAGACTGTACTATATTGTAAAGGGCAGAATTGAAAGCATTCGACGTATAGCACACTCTACTGGAGATTGGTACTAACGGGTCGAAAAGAATAGCATGGGAAAACGCGTGCAGAACTGTTCGGCGTGCAGAACGCATCGCCGAAAAGTTTTTTACATTACTGTTGAGTCGTAAGTATCAAACACTTTTCCCAAACTCCTCCCTGTCTTTTAACTGCGCCACAAGATCCGGTTGCTGGTTCCGGAGATCTTATAATTCACGACAGAAGAGGCGCAAACTTGAGAAAGTGTCCCTGGTTTCGCGCCGGCTTTCTTAGCTCTCGCAGTATACTGCACGCAACTATCGAGTCCGATAGCTTCGAGCTACAACGGTTGGGCCCTGTAGCTACTGTAATTTGTGGGTGCGATGGTTCAGTGCCCCAAGGCACTTGACACTGCGTGGCGCGCACACAAGGTTGTCGTCACCTGAGCTCGACCTTGTTAACGGCACAGCGCCGAGACGATCCTGATTGTTCCGAGAAGTGTTTGTGGGCGCGCCCGATTTGCCTTTATTATTTGTCGAATCCTGTATCACTTTTTTTTTTGTTAATTGATTGTACCGGAGTGCTTTTCTTTGCCTCCTTCGTAAGGAAAGTTGTGGCGTGCGCAGTAAATCCTCGCGTGAACGGAGAACAAGCATCGAGTTAGGAGTTGCACGTTCACGAAGAGAAATTGCGTTCGCTATCACCAACGGCGCGCTACAGGCTTTACGCACGGGAAAAAAAAAGAAAAGAAACTGAGATAAGGTGTTGCAAGCAATGGCCTGCATGCACGATTTGTCGTTTCTCGGAAGCATTTCGGAGAAGCGCGTTTCCCGGAGACGCGTCCATTTTGCGCAGAAATTAATGGTGCGGCCGGAAACGTGATCGGCCGAAGCAAGCGACAGCGCTTTCACGGGCTTGCGACACTTCGTGATGATTGCAGAGCGCAGCTCGCGCGTGAGCCGTTCGATTGTCGACCGAGCTGTACTGCTTTTCGCCCCCCCCCCCCCCCCATCTCCTTTCTTTTTAGTTGCCTGTTGCTTCTTGTGGAAACAGTTTTACGAACGGGTTTTTGTTGCTCAAGGTAAGCATGACAGATGGAACATCACGTTGCCGCTGCGCGGAGGAGCCTGGGGACATCGACGACGACTGCATTGGTCAGGTGACTCGCGGAGGAGCGGTACAGCTAGCACTCGAGAGATTGACAGGTGGTTACAAGAAGGCGCAAAAGATGAAGCGATGAGGCGTGAGGAATATCTGGGGAACCGGTGCAACTGTCAGGATTTCGTGCTAAGCGAACATTCCTCGACTGCTGATCCGGCGTCAATATCGATCTCGCAACGTGTATGTTAATAATCAACAAATAATTAGCGTACGTCAGGAAGTTATTTAGTCATTCAGTGATATCACACACGCCCTTTAAACGTTGGTAGTTGTACCTGGCATCGCGGCCACTGATGGTCATGCGTTCAAAGTTGGACTCGGTTGCGTGGTACTGATGGTAGATGCTAATAAACTTTAAATAATAATAGTAAAAGAAAGATGTGTGGTGACTTTGCGTCCGTGCCATGATTCATTTGTTAAACAAGAAAATTCCTAATGCCGGGTTCCATAGTGCGTACGGTGTACTAGACAAGCATCGCCCTTTCCACGTTTGCTTTTCCATGGCCGCTGCTGGGAATTGTAACGTCATCAAACAATTAGGAATCAAAATTTTTGTGACTGCATCGGTGTGCCTTGATTTGTTCGTTAGGCAGGAAAATTTGTGAAATCGAACTTATAACCGTGCGCAGTTTAACCAGAATTATACCGGCTTGCCACCCTTTCCGCACTTGATTCCGCACGACTGCTGTTATGAGCTGTGAGCGTCATCCTCGAGGGGACGCCGCATTAAGAAAAAAAAAAAGAAAAATAAATCGTGGCCACTGCACGTTTAACAGTTATAATTGGTTCGCTAAAGCGCGACATTCGTAAAATCCAACTCATAACTGCTTCGAAGTTTCACCATACATATCTGCTTGGCATCTTTCCTGCGTTGGCTTCTCAGGGCGTGTCGTCCTCGCTAGTCCTCATGACACCATTTGTGCGAGTCAGTATTTGGTGGCTATAACTGGAAAATTCGTGAAATCGAGCGCGGAATTTCATCGCAGTTTCAGCCGACGAACCTGCGGTATTTCCCGCCTTTGACTTAGCAGGGATGTGCATTCTTCGAGTGCTCCTGTCAGTGTTTATAGACGAGCCGGGATTAGTTCGTTAAACCGAAAAATTCGCAATATCGAGCTTCGGACTGCGTTGTAGTTCAGCAGAGAAATCTGCCTGCCGTCCGTGCCGCGTTCGTTTCTTCGCGGCTTTTGTTACGAAAAGCGTCGTCTACCAGCTTCGCAACTATAAGAAAGAAAGAAAGAAAGAAAGAAAGAAAGAGGCGGCAGAACAGTGAGTCGGCCATGCATTTTGCTGGCGTCTCGCTGTCTTTGCTCGGTCTGCAGAGAGCGTGTTGTGTGGTATATCCTATACATACGCCTGCTTTCTGACGAAGGCAGGACGCAGCTGGCGAGCGATAACGCTAATTGCGCGAGAGATAGCGAGGCGGTCCTTTCTTTCTTTCGAGCCCTGTTCCTTTCTTTCTTGCTTACGTTCTTTGTTTTCTCTCGTCTTTATATCTTTTCGCGCCGAGTTGTTATACGACCTATCTCTCTTCCTCGCAACTTGGAGCGCCACAAGGATTTTCTTTCGTCCTTTTTTTTATGTTTTGCCTGCTTGAGCTGTGAGCTGCAGGGGGTAGCTGCTTCCCGCTTTTTCTCTTTCTTTTTTTAAATGAACTTCGTATATTCTTTCTGTCTTCGCTGCGCCGAGCCTTGGTACTCTGTGCAGCTCGTTCTGTGTATTGTGTGTTGGCTCCGGGGCATTGTTTCGTCGTCGTTCGTCTCGCTGCGTACGCTGCCGCGTTTCTAGTGCCTGGATAAGTTCTTTCTTTTTTTGCTTTTCCAAACAATGGGGTCCCTCGCCCGCGTTTCCCGCATAATGAATGATGAACGACGTGGGACGTGTAAGCGAACGTGTCTGGCGTAATGTACGAGTTTCGACCCTTAAATGGTAGCCGCGTCACGAAAGAACGGCAGACCGCGGAGCTTATACTTGAGAGAGCAAATATTGTTGCTTACTGGTCTGAAAAAATTAAGTGAGAAGCCGACCTTCCTAGATGGCAGCGTTTGCGAGTAAAGATGTCGGAATGAGACACCTATCACTAAATGAAATTATGTCTCTCCTTCTTTTTTCAAAATTTTGTGCTGCTTTCTCATGAAGTCGCAAGTCACAGCGCAGCCGGCATGTTTTACCGGAGTTATTTCTTATTCTTAAAGAACTCTGCTTTTTCGTAAGCTGTAGTGCGGTAGCTATAGCTGGGTGACTCGGTACATCTGCATTATTACTTACAGTTCGAACAAATAAAAGACGGACAAAGAGAGACGAACACAAACGCTGACTCACGAATAAAAAAGTTTATTGCTTACAAACAATCATAAATTGCATAACCTAACCTGATCTAAACTAACTGGGTTGAGCTTAACGTGCGGAGTGAACAGATGTTCTCACAAGAACGGTCCTTACGTTGGGACAGTTCCTGAATAGCAGATGCCAGCTTGATGTGGGACATATGAGTAGAGAATACAGCCGGTCAGCCAATGGCAATCAACACTTACGAAAAAAAAAAAAAAAAAAAAAGACGGATGAATGCAGCCGCTCGAGTACGTGATGATTGATACGAACCGTGATGTACGGATGACTCGGGATATATATTTGAACAAGGACCCGAACAGAAATGATTTACTTGGCGTCTGAACTGGAAATCCGAGCCCATATCTTATCTGACGGAACTTTTGAGGTCAGATATGTTATTGATATTTAACGTAGCTAAGGACGTGCTACCGGAGCATCGGCGAGCCTGTAAGCATGGGCATCAGCTCTGGCGGCCGCGCATCTTTTGAAGTGTGTGTTAACCACTGCGCCCGCAGAACATTTATTTGGGCGTTTGTTGCGGCGACAAATCTTACGTTCAACATATCTGCACGCTATTGTTAACATGTCAGCAGCGACGCAATCATCACAAAGTTATTCCCTGTATCTTCTCATTTTGGAACAAAAGAGCAGCGTAACAAAAGAATGTTTCTACTCCGTTATAGTTGATCGTATACATCGTCAGAAGTGTGCGCCCGTTAGCTTGCTTTCAGTATCGTTCAAAACATTCACCGAGCTAACTTGCAATAGAACACCTGACCTCACTCAACCAAGAGAACGGGCTGCAGCTTCAGGAGGAGACAGTCTACAATGGATCACGTCCGTGTCATCAGTCAGGTAATTGAGAAATCTGCGGAGTGCGATCAATCTCTCTATGTTGCTTTCGTAGATTATGAAAAAGAATTTAATTCTGTAGCTATACCAGCAGTCATAGAGGCATATTGCGTAATCAAGGAGTACAGGAGGGATGCGTGAATATCTTAGGAAATATCTGCAACAATTCTACAGCTACCTTGGTTCCCCAAAAGAAAACTAGAAAATTACCTATCAAGGAAGAGGTCAGGCAAGGAGACACAATCTGTCCAATGCTATTCACTGCTTGCTTAGAAGTATTCAAGCTATTAGACTGGGGAGGCTTAGGAGCGAGGATCAACGGCGAATATCTCAGCAACCTTCGGTTTACAGTTGACATTGTCCTGTTCAGCAACACTAGGGATAAATTGCGACAAATGATTGAGGACCTTAACCGAGAAAGTTTATGAGTAGGGTGGAAGATTAATATGCAGAAGACAAAGTTAATGTTCAATCGCCTGGTAAGGGATCAATAATTCATGATCGCCACTCAGCCTCTAGACTCTGTGCAGGAGTACGTTTATCTAGATCATTTACTCGCAGGGGAGGCTGATCATGAGAAAAAAAAATTACAGAAGAATAAAAATGGGTCAGAGTGCATTCGGCAGGCATTACCACATCCTGACTGGGAGTGCACCACTGTCGTTGAAAAGAAAAGTGTACAATCATTGCATTCTACCGATGCTGATACATGGGGCAGAAACTTGAAGGTTAATAAGAAGCTCTAGAGAGATGGAGCTCTAGAGAGATGGAACGGAAAATGTTAGGCGTAACGTTAAAAGACAGGAGAAGAGCGATGTGTATCAGAGAGCAAACGGGGACATTAAAGAGAGAGAGAGAGAGAGAGAGAAGCTGGGCAGGCCATGGTAATACGTAGGGCAGATAACCGGTGGGCCATTAGAGTTACAGAATGGGTGCCAAGGGAAGGGACGCGCAGTCGAGGAAGGCAGAAAAACTCGGTGGGATGATGAAATTAGCAAATTTGCAGGCGCAAGTTGGAATCGGGTAGCGCAAGACAGGAGCAGTGGGAGATCGCTAGGAAATGCCTTCGTCCTGCAGTGGACATAAACATAGGCTGTTGATGATGATGATACATGGTCACAGGATGGCGCCACCAGCATTGCTGTTGCCAGACACGTCACTTCAGGTATCTCTGCACTCACAGTTCTAATAGAGAAAAATAATAATAATAATAGAGAATATATATATATATATATATATATATATATATATATATATATATATATATATATATATATATATATAATGGACCCTGGAGAGGTGTCTGGTGGCATGCCCATACGTGCTACTCCAGATCGGATCGCTTGTGCGTCTGTGCGTATTATACTAATGTAGATATGCAGATCGCCGCGTATGGGGTGTATTTACGTCAGCGCTGCGATTCCGATTACTTGCATTTCTGACGAGTCTGTGGCGCTGGCGCTGTGGTTGACATCCATGGTCTGGTATAAACGCAGCAAGCTCCTCTTAAGGGGCAAATGTTTTTAAAAGGCTTTCAAACGCGGAACGGGAAGGAAAAAAAAAAAAAAAGAAGACTGTGCCGTCACCGTCACACGGGAATGCATCGGCGGAACTCGGCGTGCTGTGTGACAAGGGTTACATAAAAATAAAAGGTGGGGGGGGGGGGGGGGGGCTGGAATATCCTTAAGAGACGTGACCCTTTATATACTTGCGCCATGTTATATAGGATGGAGCGCGTTAAACGTGTTATCGCGTGCTGGTTAGTTTCGGCACACAACCGGGGCTGGCGGCCGGAAAGCCTTCGACACTGCAAAACAGACTGCCCGCGCGTGCTTTGGCCGCAGCCAAAGCTGTTCGAGTAAAACTTGCACGTCCCTTCTCTCTCTCTCTCTCTCTCTCTCTCTGGGCGCTCGCGTCGCCGTCAACAGCCGAGACGACCGGCGCCGGCGTTTCTTTTTAGTCGGCTGGAAAGCGGAAACGGTTTGGCGTTTTGTTTCTTTCGCTCGAAATGTATCTTACTTCTTCGAGGGGGAGAGGAGGCTTTCACTGCTCGCTCGCCGCCCTCCCTCTACAGTGTAAGCATTGCGCCGAGCTCACGTTGGCGTCTCTCTCGCGCGCTCCCTTCTTTCTATTCGCACGCTCGGTTGCTCGGTTTTAGCATACGCCACCTGGGAAAATGGCGCCCCGGAGCTCGCAACTTTGTTGCTACATGCGTGTGGCCCGGCTCACCCTGTCCGAGCGGGCGCACGGCACGGCTGCGTTATATACGCGTGATTCCTCTTGACGGTAGGAGGGGGGTCGTAGTACGTGTGTATTATACTCCCGAGGAAGGCCTCCTTTCGTTCTGCAGCGGCCGTGAACTGTCTCGGTTGCTGTCTTACGACTTGATTACGCCGGTCATTGTTCGCCGGATTGCGTATAATCTTACCGCCGCTGGCCCGTCGCTGAGCCGCCGACGGCTGGTGTCGTTCGTAAAGCAGGGAGACGCGCGCCCTCGCTGGGTCGCAGGTCCGAAAGGAAAGTTCTTTGTCCTTTGCCGGGACGTGAACGTACTGCGTACGCGGGCCGCCCCATTTTGCATGATGACTGCGAGAGACAGAGAGAGAGAGGGGGGAGAGAGGGAGAGGGAGGAAGGGAGGGAGGGATAGGGATATATTGAAGAAGGAAACACAAAAACGAAGGAATAGAGAGAGGGTAGACAAGGGCGGGGGGGGGGGGGGGGGGGAGCATATGCATTGCTTTTGGAGTTCTTTGCGGTGGTTAATCCAGAACTGAAATTTGAAGCGGGCGAAATTATCTCTTGAACGAACAGGCAAAAAAACATTGCAGCGGCCACGCGTTACGCTTATTTGTCCGATGAGCAGCCTTTATCGGTTAGCGAGTGCCGTGCGCTAGACGATAATGAAAGAAGGTAAACGGAGGCTCGCGTAGCAATTACCGCGCTGGATACTTGTGCTGCTAGCGACTGTCCAGCGACGTGGCTGTTTTAAATTGTTATGGATGCCATTACGTTCTGTTGAATGTTGTAATACGATTGTGTTGGGCGGCTTTCTGTTTGTAGATGATTTTAGTGAACTTGAGGTGTATGTAAACAAAAAAAAAGAATGTGTTTACTTCACATTTATGTAGGTGTCCCAACTTTCATGCGCCAAGATTTAAATATATGCAAATGCCACGTAGCTGAACACATCCAAGGTAATGTTGTTTGCCGTAATTGGATAATTAGTCTTACTTCTCAACTTCTGAAATATTATAGCTAGATGAAAAGTGTCAATAAGAAAATTGTAACGCAACATGAAAAACTCCCGATACAGCTTTTTGTTGCTGAATACGTGCTAGATAGTATTTTTCCGAGCGTGAAATAAACCCGCGAATACACGCAAAATTGCTACGCGACTTGCCGCTCGAGGCACTTTGCGTGTATATATGCGACAGCATGGATATGCGGGCCTCGAAAAAGTTTCGATGGTGTCTGCACGATTGTAGCATGCACCTGAAAAGCTGGCTTCTCCACCATGAGAGTCTTAGAGGGGGGAAGCCAGCTCTTCCTGTGTTTTTCATTTTACACGTGGTTAGCCTGACTCGGGAAATTCTAAAAGCTACCGAGATAGCACGGGCAGCTGGAGATATATGCGTCAGTATGCCTTCTGTGGCTTTATCAAAGAAAGAGCTTGACTTCTTGGCGTAGACGGCACGTGGCACTTTACCTTCTTCCTCTCCCTCGGCTCTTTCCATTTGCAGATTTAAATGTATATATATATATATAATGCTCTTGATCCGCAATAAAACCTTAGTTGAAAGCCAGCGCATGTACTGTCTCGACCTGCCCTTTGTTCTTCTGCGCTATGTCTTCTGCATAACGCTGAATTACCAACATACCCAGACATATTCCCTTGTGAGGTTAGTATAGTACTGCCTATGTTGGAAGTATACCTACATGTACATATTCGCTTACCCCAGAAACGTTACCATGGCAACAGTAGGCCTGCGCATTGGTATACACAAACATACGAGTATATACACACATTGGTATGCACAGGTTCCGCACGTGCTTGAAGGTATGCAACCGCATTTGCTGTGCAAACGGAAACCTTTTGCATTTCTTTTCCACAAACGCTCGCTCATTCGCTCGCTCGCTCGCTCGCTCGCTCACTCGCTCGCTCACTCACTCACTCACTCACTCACTCACTCACTCACTCACTCACTCACTCACTCACTCACTCACTCACTCACTCACTCACTCACTCTCGCATACTGTACTCGACTCACGCGTAGTCCCACACACAAGCAAGCACGCGCGGATACGCTGCTGCTCTCTTTGTGTGCGACACGCATCAATACACAAACGTATAGGACACGCTTGAATCTTTGAGTCTTCGCACTGCGGTATGTAATCGCTATGGTTTGGTTCGAGTACCAGCTAATTATCTTGGAAGTCTGCTCGCGATTGACGATGAAGTACCTACTCCCTCGCACTTACTCTTATGCGCCGTTTAACAATTGCGCAACCGCGGACAAGAAAGCTCTAGATAGCGTTTCGAAGCGCACGTTGCTTGCGTGCATCGTGCCACTGAAGGCGAAAAATAAACAGATAGAGAGCGAGAGAGAGACGCGACTCTCTTCTTCTAATCCCGTGCGCGTGCTGATCGCTATCTCGAGCCTGAATAAAATATGAGAGCGACGCATGCGAGGCATAAAAGAAACTGACATTAGGCCTCGGCCGCCGCTCCTGCCTCATCCGGAGAAAGCGCCAGGGTCGACTTCTTCACCGTGTCACGCGCGCGCGTTGCCTTGGCACCGGCCGCCCTCCTGGTATCCGTTAATCCGCGGCGCTGGGAGATCGCAATCTGCAGAGAGAGTGAACAGCGCATGCGCCGAATCTGTGCCACTCTTGACTATTCAGGGCCTCGCGTGAGTCGACTGCTCGAAATGTCGTCGGCACATCCGCACGCTTCTCCCGCTACCTTCCTGGCAAAAAAGAAAGAAAAAAGAAAAGTGGAAGCACCCAAACGGGCCGTTTGCTGTTTAATTGGGCGTCTGCACCTGCCATTCGACGCGGCGGTTCACCCAGCCCTTCCTGTGTCGCCCATACTCTCTCCCTAAAAGCGTGCAGTATATCGTAGGTGTCGCATGCTTAGACAGTAGACGGTCTGCAGGCGGGGAATTGTGTTGATTCGGTACCATCAGTACCACCGTGGGTTGATTATTACTGGGGGAAAAAATGAAGACCTAACTTCCTTCATAATATTTTTTTTTCGCGCCAGAGCATTAGATCCGGTATACGTGAGCATGGGACTTCACGAACGTCAGAGTACTTTATAGTATTTAGGCTTATTTGGTGCAGAAATAATTAACTCTCGGAAACACTTGCTAGGTCGATTCTTTGGTTCCTGCAGAATGCAACGTAGTTCTTCTTTTTACCGGTAAACAGTTAACCATACTAGAGTCGGCAAATGTCGAAATCCTCAACGTTACGACTAGCTGGTTCCAAAACTTCACGGCGGTGCTTTACCACTTTTCCTTTTTGCCTCCCTGTCGTGGCTCACTTAAAAAGCCACTTTCAAGGGCCGCTTCGCCTTCGCAGAAGCTTACTTCAAGAACTGAGCTTAATTAGTGTCTATTTAAGGGAGCAGAAAACCCTGCCCGGAATGCCGGGTTACGCAGACGTTTTCGTGAGGATGGATGGACTGATGTTATGAGCGTCCCCTTTAAAACAGGGCGGTGGCTTGCGCCACCAAGCTCTTGCTATTATACTGTCTAATGTCCTACCGAGATAAAAAAAAAAGAACAAAAAATACGATGAACTCCCACAACCAAATTTTCTGATCCCTTATTGGGAACTTTGCTTCTGTATGTCACCGTTTTTTGTCGTTTCCCTACCTTTCTTCCACCAATCTTCCAATCGCCTCTCACTAATCTCTATTGCGGACATGTTTACTTTTCCACTGCTCTCGCTGAACCCAAGGGCTTCAAGGAGGCCAGTGGTGCCTAAATCGACTGCTGGGCATACGTCTTCACATTCTAATAAAACATGCTCCATCGTTTCCCTAGCTTTACCGCAGTAAGCACATGCTCCTTCTTCCTTCTTATATCTCGCTTTGTAAGCCCGTGTCCTAAGGCATCCCGATCTCGCTTCGAAAAGTAATCAGCTACCCTTTGAGTTATCATAAATTGTTTCAGCGACTTGTTCGTTGGCGCCACCTTCTGACTTTTAGTTTAGCTTATAGTACGCAGAGCCATGTTTGTAGTGGCCAGTCATTTTCTACGTAGATTCTGGTTTAAGAATCGGCAGCGACACAGACGTTAACATGAAGTCAGATATGTTTTTCCTTCTTTGAGAACACCCATGTAAGGAAAACGTGTTCTGGTTGTACAACGCGTCGCAGGATGGCGCTGCCAGCGCCGTTACAGCCGTCGACGGCTTCAGTAACCCGGTATTCCACGGACAAGCGAAAGCTCTCTATCGTCGACATAACGATTATCGCGTTTCCCTGGCAGTAGTCGCCAAAAAAAAAAAAAATTACTTCTTGTGAGTTGTGAATGCGAAAACATTATTGTCCGGTTGAACGCCACTAGGCAATCCTTCGAGTTTTGCGCTGCGAGTGATGCTTTCGACTTTCGCTGCGGGGTATGTTGTCGAGTTTTGCAGATCCGCAGCTAGTCTCGCTTCATCGGATCGACGCGTGCACTTCGCGTTTCTGTGCTAAATGTTCACTATAGGTTCGTCGGGGCTCGTCGGCGCTACTCGACGCCGCTCCGCTTCGCGTTTTCTGTAGCCAACGGATGCTTGTGCTCTGAGCCACACTTCGCCGCATATCGAAGACGTTCTGCGTCGCGTCGCCATATCTGCTCCGCCGAGGCGCGCTGATGACGTGGCGTCGCGGCGATGCCCTCTCCCCTTACGCAACAGCTGGCGCGCTGCTTCGGCGCAGCAGGTGTCCCGATTTGCCCTCTACTCCGTCGAGGCGCCCTCGTCACGTGGGGTCGCAGCCAATGGGAATTTAGGTTGCCGTTTCGCTGCTACGGACGACGACGCCGCGGCTTTTTTTTTTCGCTCAATAGGCCATTTGATGCTTTCGCATTAAAAAGAAACTCTAAATGTGTCCACTCATGATTTGATTCCGTGTTCGCGGCGTGTGTGCCCATCGGGCCTTCATCGTATTCACTGGAGTCTTAGCGTATCGTCTTGCCGATGTTGTCCGCACGGTCTTCGTCGGACCCGCTATCTCTTTCTTGAGTGCCACTTCAGACTCGGTCTGTTCTGAGTGACCATCTGTAATTTTTCTCCTTACGCAGCTAGTAGGCATCATACAGATATCAAATCTCAAAAAAAAAGAAAGGGTAAGACCATGAGTCTGCAGATAAGACAAGAGTCTTTATCGACTGCTTGTACCTGGCTCGCGCGTGAGGTCACGACGGACTCCCTACACTCTTAAGCAAAATTACGCCCTTTTGCCACACAACGATAATCGTCATCTGTCTTGTCCGCATTTCCTTTCATTAACGCGGCGATCCCAGTACTTTCCAGTAACGAACGGCATGCGCGTTATCAGCATGGCATAGCATTCCCAACAGGAAAGTAGCGGGCGCGGCGTTTTCAAGAAAGGAAACGCAAGCAAAGCAGATGACGATTATCGTTGTGTGGCAGAGATACACCCCAAAGGGGGTAACTTTGCCTAAGGTGCGGCGCTCACGGCGGATGCACAGCGCTCCTGGAGGCAACATCAGACATCAACGGGTCGGATTCAGTCGCACCTTTATTCCCGCGCGAGTCATCCTCAAACATAGCAGCCGCGAAAGCGTCAGGCAGTTTTAGCTTGCCCGTTAGCTTATTTTAGCTTTTCATTTGCCGGATGCTCCATGGTTTGTCGGAGTTGTATAGACGACGGAGGCATACACTGTAAAATAAGTTACAGCCTCAAATCTGAACAAGGTGTAAATCTGTCTACAGCTCACACCTGGCCTTACACTCAGTTTATAGACACGCGGCGCACTATAAGTGCGCCGTTCTTGATGCGTTCTTGGGCGCGCGTTCTTGACGAGCTTATATTTGTCACGTGTGCCATGCGCTAAATTACCCGAGCTAAAACATAAATAAATGAAACCTGTTGTTTTTAAAGCATTCACAAATTGCTTCAAGCATCACAGAGCCACCCGAGATTTCGCGCTTTGAAATTGACGGCCAGCACTCAGTGACCCGTGTATGGCTGTCTGATGTAGCTTTCCGCAGAGAGGTGCCGAATTCGGGGCTTTAGCTCGGGTGCTCCTACTTAAACACATGTAAAAGGAGAATTCGTTTTTCTCGGCAACCAGTGCACCAAATTTGACGAGGTTTGTTTCATTTAAAAGAAAAACTTAAAATCTAGTGACTGTCGGTTTCCAATTTTCGATTTAGATCGTCAATTCTTTATTAACAACTGGCAAAGATCGAACATTTTCACAAAATGAGACTATCAGGTTTGCAACAGTTTAACTTAGCAAGCAAAAATGATATCACAATTCTGTGAATTGCATCTGATAGTACATCTAAAGCGGACAAAATTGATGTTACACATGAATCTGAAAAAAATTGAGTAATACGGGAATACAGCTTCTGCAGAACCCTTGCACACAACGTAACACATTCACGTAAGATTGACATAGCGAAATTGACGTATCGAATTTGTCCGCTTTGAATGATCTGATGGATCATCCGTTTATACAGAACCGCGATATATGTTTTTGATGCAGAGCTATTAATTTATAAACTTCGTGCGTCCATCGTTTCCGAACTAACGAATTTCTGAAAGTCCTTTTCACAATATTCAGGCCCTAAATCGAAATTCCGCTTCCAACAGTCACTAGAATTTAACTTGCTGCTCATGTGACTGCACATGCTTGTAATCGATGTGAGAAGCGCGAACAATCGTGAGCTTGATCTCGTCAAAGCGCAGGGCATAACACTCCGACGAGCGACGAAAACGTGACCCCTATCGTTTGGAATGGTGCGTCATTTTCATAACCTCTGTATATAGCGGCCGCTGTCAGCGACGCTGGGGTGAAAAATGAAAACGTCGTGGCGCCCTCTGAACAGCGCAGGGCGTCCATTCCCAGAGTAAATGCGTGTCATTTCGCGAAAGGAACTCTTTCTTTCTTTTTATCCACGTGGCAGCTGCTGTCCACGAGGACACATTGAGAGTTCTGGTCACGATCCTTGCGCTGATGGCGAAGAAAGGTATAGGCCATAAAACTTGAGTGCCATTTGCGTTGCCAACGGCTTTTATCGTCCCCTGCTGCACTCAAAAGTTGTCCCCGAGCGCGTATCTCTGTAGACTCGAATACACTGTCTCAGTAGCTATGTGGTAACGTGTCGTATTTCCGTTTCGCGTCTGGTTCTATGGGGCAATCATTGGAGCGAGAACGTTCGGCCAACCTCTCTCTTACTTTATATATATATATATATATATATGTGTATATATATATATATATATATATATATATATATATATATATATATATATATATATATATATATATATATATATATACTGAGGCGATCTGAGGCATTCGCTGTCGCGCGCAAGAAAATAGTGCTAAATTCCAACAATCCCCCAGCATTCACCGTCCACGCGTCTGTTCAATTATAGACAGCTGGCGCTCTCGTTCCGCGGTCGTTTCGCATAGCCGTCTGCTTGCCGTTCTCGATAGCAGACGACGGTAGCGGGCGGAGGAATACAGCTAGAGGAGCACGGGGGATTTGATTCTTTCGATTAGCTGACGCGCGCTCCGCTGCGGAGCGCTTGCACAACGTTGCATATTTTTGCATGTGTTTGAGTCTGCTGTGCACGTAATCATTCCTAGCGTGGCTGGGCTAATTCGCGCCGTTGAAATCGCGGCACACGGGAAACCATCTCGTTTAGTCCATCTGTATGCGCAGATCTATGAACGTGTGCATTCTTGTACGAGTTGATCTCCTGTCTCTCCTTAAAGCGGCTGCAGGAAGTGAAACGAAATGGTTGCGAGAGCATTGGGCGGCACCGGTAAGCGTTCATGCGACCGCTTTTCTCATAACGAGGGCGAATCAGAAAGTATTAGCCCTTTTTTTTTTATTAGCAAAACTAAGGTACATGCAGGTAATTACGAATATAACGTGCTATTCTACGTACCTTACACTATTTTTCTACATAGTCCCCACACCGGTTCAGACATTTGTCCCATCGCCGCACTAAATTTGTCCCGTCGCAGTCGTCAGCCAGCGACGCACGCGGTCTCCCCGAACGCTCATTGTCATGCAAGTCTTCACGGCTTTTTTGCGAACTCACAACACCACCACCTCACACTTCTCAAAGCGAGACACCTTTCCCCATACGTGGGCTGCATTTTCCAGTGGATTTCGATGGGCGTTCCTCGCATGCTTCGTGGAAAACGAATCACACTTCGTTGCTCGTACGCCGTGGTCGTGTGAAGCACAACCGCCATTTTCAACAACTGACAGCAGCGCCGTACCGTGGAGCTACCGGCAGATGAAGCCGCGCCGGTCCGAGAGAGGTCCACCGCTGGGAATGGATATGTTGTCTTTGCATTTACAGCCGTAATTTTGCTTAGAGAAGATGGGGACAAACACTTTCTGATTCGCCGTCGTCTAAGGGGATTCAAGACGTGGCAGTTCTTTTACTGTTCAAACTTTATAGCAGCGGTGGACATCAGAATGTGCTCGCGAGTCGCAACGCAGAAGCCATGCAGACGCTTGTGTTTGGTTCGCAATTCTCTTGATAGAAGGAGCCAACTGAAATCTAACTCACCGCGCATGCTCGGTGGATGCATGAGTTGCTATGGCGTTCTGCTGTGAAACGTGGCGAGGCTTCACGTTAATTAAATTTCCAGGCCCCGGCGGCCTCGAAAACGCCCGTCTACCGTGCTTTCGGAGCACATTAAAGAACCCCAGATGATCAATGCAAATCTGAAGCCCCGTGTTGTGGTGTCTTTCGTGTGGGTTGCCATGAGATGTCGAACCTTATATAAGTTCACTTGAACTGAAGTCATGAGGAATAATGCAGCCGAATTTTCGTATTGCCGCAGGGACGGTGTTGTCACATCATCTTGCGTTCCGAGTGGGACACCTAAAGAGCCAGTTTCACAGCCGTGGGGTTCTTCGTTCCGAACCCAACCATGACGATCATTCTTGTTTTTCTCTCTCGCGCGCGCTTACCGTTGGTATCTTCGAGACCATATATAGCTAGCCAGATTCAGGAAAGTTGGCGGATACACAAATAAATGACGTTCAATTTAAATGCTCTTGCAGTGCATTTAACAGTGCATTTAAGGTGCACTTCGATAAGATTCTATTGGGTTGGCCGTAGGGATGAGTTCTTTTGACAAACGGCCGGCCTATGCTACGTTAGTACAGCTTCGAAGCCAGATAGCCAGGTTCATGCAGGAAAGCGCAGGGGTGGAGGGGTGCACGCAAATAATTATCGTCGCGCGCAAGTCAGCTTTGTAAAAGGACTTCGCGCGGGCCTCAACGTGGCCGACGCTGGTAGGCAGATGCTGGCGACGGATCAGGATGATTTCCCGGAAGGAAAGCCGTTCCGAACTCGGTGCCGGTCGGCGCGGTCGTCGGCGAGTTTTTGGCTCTGCATCCAAAAGCTGTCCCGCCTAGCTTTTCCGCGCCCCGCCGTCTCGATATAGCGCTTGCACGTCTGTAGGATGCGCGCTCGCGTATGCGACATGCAAAGTAGTTGACCTCCGTCTCGATGCAGTCGCGCGGGTATACACCGCCGTGAAAGCTATATCGCGTCGTATCATTCGATCGCGCATGCGCAGAGTATACTGTGTTCGCGCATTTGGAGATTTTTTATGTCCAGACGTGGTCCAGACGACGCTTTCGGCTGTTTACAAACAGAGACCCCAGGAGACTTCCGGTGTCGATCTCATCGGGAATGCCTTTGTACACACGTGTGCACACCTTTATATAGGAGGCGCGCACGGACTCTCTTTGTACAGGTGTCACACAGGCATCTTGGATCGCTATCGAGAAATCCGATCCCGATTCGGCTCGACCGAAAGTGCCCGTGTGACGCCGATATTGTAAGGGGACCCGAAATGGGAACACGAAATCAGTTTGTGCGAGTATATCGCCTGAAAAAAATCTTACTTTCGCGTCCTTGGCGGGAAAGACTTGATTATTACCGAATACATTACGACGGCCGTGTGGGATCCCATGTCTTTAATTTCGTCGCGCTTATGACTCCAGTGCACGACGTCGCAGGAATGTCGTTCTGTTTTTGCCTTATGTGAACCTGGCCGTTTTTGGGCAGGGCGACTCTCCGAAAGATGCGGGGTTGAGCCGTTGCGAGATTTAGAATGCAGCCTGACCCTTACATTAAGTTGGACTTGGTTGGTAAATTATTGAACACCGAAAGTGTCAATCGTTACCGATAGGGGAAGGCTTAACAAGGCTCGTGCATTGGAAAGCGGGGTGGGGAAGCCAGCTTAAAGCTCCCGCTTCAGCAGCCCGTTACGCCTTCGGCAGCGTTTTCTACCGTTTATATAGATGAAGTAAGGATTTCATTGAGTTCCGTAGGAACGAAAGAATCAACCCAGAAAATTTTCGGTAATTTCTTTCTGCGTTGAAACGCCCTATCATTCGAGCTAACTTTTTTTTGTGTGTGAAATGCTCGAGGCCACGCGGGATGTGTACGGTTTGGGCGCGAAATTCAATTAACTGATGCTCGGCCTCAATTTTCGGCCATTGTTAGGGAACTTTTCTCGGCAGAGTAAGTCCAAATGGATTTCTGAAGGAATGCTTTGACAGTCCAGAGAGATGTAGTGTGGTCATTTAACATCCTCTTAAACACTCGAACATTGTCAGAAAATTCGTGGCGTTATGCGGCGGGAACTTCAATTCGGCGTCACTAGTTCTCGCCTCATTCTGTACTTTATAGATCCTCAAGTTCAGCGCTATTCGAAGTTTGTGTAGTTGCAGTCTATGCATGTAGCGTTACTCAACTTTTTTTGTGTGTGTCTCCTTTAAGGCGGCAGTAAGTGAAAGTGAAATCGACTCGGGGTAATAAATGAAATATATACGAAGTGAGTATAATATATGCTTCAAATCTCCCACCGATTTGCTTGACGTCACGTCTACGACTTGGATATAGGACTGCGCGGTTCTGTAGAAACAATGCGCCCGCCGGGCTGGGGCAAAAAATCCGAGAGGAGATTTGAGGACTGGGCCTGCACTGCTTGAAGGCGCGTGAGGCGTGCTAGCCTGTGTGTTGCGCGGCGTGGCCTGACCGACACGCACTTGGGCCCCTTGGGCCGCAGGAACGTGACCCGGCCGATAACGGCATGCGAGGTTGTGTGTCTGTCTGTCTGTCTGTCTGTGTGTGTGTGCCTGTGTCTGTTGTGGAAGGGGGAGGAGGACTAGACGACGCATCGGGTGCGGGCGCCGTCAACGAGGACGCAGTGTACACACGCACCATTGCGACAAAGATAGAGAGAGAGAGAAAGAAGGGAGAAAGAAGAAAGAAGAGAGAAAGAAGGGAAAAAAAAAAGAAAACGAGAAATGTAATAATGGACGAGTGGTACATTAGCGCCAGCATGGATGCACATGTGTGCTTCCTATACGTACGTGTTCGTGCTGCTTGTGGTGGAAAAAGAAAAAAAAAAGGCCTTGTCCCATTGCGCGGGCAGGCTCCTTTCTGAATTTCTGTGAAGTGTTATATATTACAGAGGTGTTCGCTGCGAGTTCTTTTTACCACGCAACTGCGTTTTGTTACGCGACAGAACTCGAGCTCGTTGCGCATCTGCGAGATGTTGCATACGTTTGACAGAGGGTATAAGGCCTGAAAGTGACCGTACGTCAGCGTATAAAGTAACCGCTTGTTGACGGTGAGTAACCTTTGTAAGCAAAAACCTACAGAATTTCTACAGACTGGTGTGTACTGCACCTACAGTTCGAGGGCCAGTACACGAGGGACAATTTCGAGGATGCAGGATGGGTGTGTGTGTGTGTGCGTGTGCGCACGCGCAAGCGTGCGAGGGGGGTATTGGCCTGTTTTAGTACAATAAAAAATATTCAATGCAGGGTCATTATATAAGACACAATAAACTCCTGAACCTCTGCAAAATTGTACTACATGAAAAATGATTAATTAACAATGTCCATTAACGTTCAAAAAACCTCTCGTATATATTATATGTGTGGTGTTATGGTAACCCTCTGCCATTTGCCCAGCTTCACTTGAGACGTAGAACCATCAGTTTTTTTTTTCCATTCAGAGTACCCATTTCCGGAATCTCCTTTCATTTGCAGGCGACAATGACGTAACCGGGTCCAGGCGGTGCTCCCCAAATTAGGACGGCCTTAGGGTGCGGTGGCAATGGCCGGCGACGACCAAGCGCGGCAGCGTACCACAAATGGGTGCAGCGGCGCAGGCATCGACGACTCCGGGAAGCTCAAGAATGGCAACGGTCTGCTGCTGCCACAGTCCAACGGCAACAACCACCACAAGGGCCTGAACGGCGGCGTCGACGGGCTCAGCTGCAAAGTCCTGCAGCCCGTGCATGCTGAAGAGGACCCAGACTCTATATGCGGCCTCTGGTTCTTCAAACCGAGGTTAGGACCTACCTCTCTTTTTTTATTGCTCATAGAAACGCTATTAATTGCAAACTTGCACTGTCGGCTGTCAGGACCACTTTTATCGAACACTTGTTGTAGCCGTTGCTCTGCATACTTTGTGGGCACATGGGTGATTTTCAAGTGATTACAGGCATGTGGAGAATGTTGTACGAGGAAGAACACTGTGCAGGAGTCGACCTTGTGTCTACTCTGCTGCGGGTTAATTCTGATGAGTTACTGGTGAAGTTGTCAAAGAGCGTTCTTGAATTAGTGAAGTTTGTAATTTGCAAAGTTGTAAGGAACCTCAGACTGCATTTGGAAATTCTCTGGGACGTTCAAGGACTTCACTCTCAGCTGCAGCTATTTTTGATGTATGCCTAACCAAGCACTTGCATATGTTTGAAGTTTGAACCACTTTACTAATCAATGTGGTGTGCATCTCCTGCCCTGCTTATTTTTCTTTCTAAGCTTTTATATACTTGTGAGCATCAGGTTACGTCATGAGAGAGGGAAAAGGATGCATAGAAAGGCAGGGAGGTTAACCAGAGGTAGTTCTGGTTGGCTACCCTGCACGGGAGGAAGGGTTAAGGGGGATAAAAAGAAAAAGAGAGTGGAAGGGGGAGAAGAAAGAAAAAAAGAAAAAGGGGAAGAACAACATGCACATTATAGTGCAGGTACCAAAGGCCCACATGAAAGTTGATATAGCGCACATCGGTTGCTGTAATGAATACTACTTCTGTCTTTGTTTTAGTGAACTGTAGCTTGGCTTAAAATCATCAGCTAATCCCAACAGTAGAATGTCAACAAGATGTCACAGGCTAGCTGCCTGAAAGACAACTGTATAAGCTAGAGCTTGCATGCTATAATTATGATGCATGAAGTAACTATAGTGTGCAAGCTCTAGCTTATGCATTTGTCTTTCAGGCAGCTAGCCTGTAACATCTTGTTGACATCCTGCTGTTAGGATTAGCTTATGATTCTCAGCCAAGCTACAGTTCGCCAGAACAAAGATAGAAGTAGTGTTCATTACAGTGACCGACGTGTGCTGTATTGGCTTTCAGGTGGGCCTCTGGTACCTGCACTATATGTGCAGGTTGGCGATCCTTTTCTTCCTTTCTTTCTGTTTCTCTCTCTCTTACTTCTTTTTGTGGGGGTTGTCTACAGTAGTAAAGAAAAGTGGATAAGTTAGCTTCAAAACAAAAGGAAGCACAGCGTGATGTGCGACGCAGATTACGTGGGCACCAGATTTTTGGCATATCTTGCACCACTGCAGTCTGGAAGTGTTTGCACAAGAAATATAACATGATGCATGCAAAGCACACCCACCAGTGTGCAAGTAAAGCAACATTTTTTATTGCTGATCCCTACCTGGGAAGAGATGAACTGTTCAGCGGATGTCAACGCTGAAATCATTTATCAGGTTATACCCTATTTACAGCACTGCTGTGCATATTGATTGCTATTTTATAAAATCCAATCTTTACATCGCCTTTGTGGGATTTACAGTTGCCGACCGTTTATTCGGACCTCCAGGGGACTGCGGAAATGTCCGAATAAACAGGTGTCCGAAAAAGCAGATTAAGAAAAAAAGAAATGAAATCCTTTATTTCCACGCACTTATTCGGCCTCGGCAGTAGGCATGAAGAAATCGTGAATGCGCCGTTGCACGCTGTTCCGTTTACACGCAATCAGATAAGCCTGAATCTAGGAGAGGGTTGTACGGTCACTATAGGTGGCTGAAAGCACAGTCACTGCTTGTACACTTCTTAATGGGGAGGCAGCGTAGCACATGGTGCGTCATCTTCCGTCTTAAGAGTCATTGTCCAGCGGTGCAGCAGAAACCTTACGAATGATCTCGCCGTCGTCGAGTTCTGCACATGTCAGTTCAGCAGTGTCAACACCTGGGAAACTGTCAAATGTGACACTGTCCGGAATCGCAATGCAACCACTGCGCAGGTCTCAACAGAACATTTTCGAGCACATCCGAAGGTGACAAACCTTAGGCCTCCCGGCACCTGCTTGCCGGCATTCCCCAGCGCAGTCTGCGCGGGCTCTGTCAGCGCCATTAGACACTTGACGCAATGTTTCCGTATGCCGCGTTGGATCACCGGAACCTCGACACAGCACACAAAGCAAACACCACCATGCCGACACCAGTCACACAAAAGAAAAATGTGGTCTGCTCGCAGCGTCGTGCGCGTAGAAACAAATCAGCTGCTGGATTGTCTTGACATGGCTTACTAAGCTGAAACCGGAACTACTGCAGAGCAACTCTATTCAACCGGGCAGAAACGATGATGATGAGCGGGGATTTGCAGCAGCGCCACTTCGTGGGGCAGCACGGAGGCTCTGTTCAAAACAAAAATGGCGTTCAGCAAGTCGAACCATGCACCGGTCAGAGTCGGTTTCCATGGAGTTAATGCATGGTGCTCTCGATCGAGTTGGCTCAAGGAGTGTCCGAAAAATCAGACGAGAGGTTGCAAGGTGTCCGAACTTTCGGCAATTGTTATACATTATGGCCTATGGGGAGAATGGCGGTGCCGCGAAGCAGACCGAATAATCGAGCATGTCCGAATTTTTAGAGTCCGGGAAATCAGTCGGCGACTGTAGTTCAATCCTTCCACCATAGCAGTTTCATCACGTGAATGCTGTACCAAATTCCCTAATTTTCAGTTCCTTTTTACGGTCCCAGAGACATTGAACCTCATGTCTATATATATGTCGAACATGCAACTAACAGCAAAAGACCGCACAGAAAAACTCAGCACTGGTGCATCTTACTTTGACGGTTCTGGATACAAATCGTCTAAATTGAAGCTCCTTTTCATAGTAAAAAACCAGAGTGCCGGGGGCAACACCGTTTTTCGCTAATAAGTAGTTGAGGTGCATGATGCTCAAACATCGCAATCAAAGAAACACGTGCTTCCACCATTTCTTTAATTGTAAAGAATAAGAGTGATTTACACACTGCCCTGTATTCCCTCCAGATGGCTGCAGCGATTTGCCAACAAGAAGGCATTCCTGGCCGTGTTCTGCCTGACGAGCGTGCTGCAGGGCATGTACTATACATACTTTGTGAGCGTGCTGACGACCATCGAGAAGCTGTACCAGATCCCAAGCAAGACCACAGGCATCATCATGTCGGCCACCGAAATTGGCCAGATCGGTGGCGCGCTGCTGCTCACCTATTACGGGGGCCAGGGGCACCGGCCCAAGTGGATCGCATGCGGCATGCTTGTGTTCGCCGTCGCCTCCATCCTGTGTGCCACACCACACTTCATCTTCATCGACGACTCGCTCCTGGTCACGTCGCAGGCCAGGGTCCGTGGCGCCCAGAACGCCACCGTCGCCTCGCAGTGGGCCAAGCTGTGCCACGCGCCCGAGCAGGCTGCCTCTGCCTCTCCGCTGCCGGCCAACCTGACCGCGCTGTTGGCCGCTGATGGAGGTGAGTGCAGGGGCACCGTCATCATCACCTTGCAGCAGGGAGGCTTCTCTCAGGGATCGCCGGTTACCCTTGTCTCGTGTCAGGCAACTCCTATGCCTTTAGTAGTCCAGCACACTAATAAAATATAAAGATGTATGGGGCGTAGTAGTTCTGCGGAAACCCGCAAGGTGGAGAGAAGAAATTAATAAAGGGAAAATCAGACATCCACCTGTTCGTAGCAGCTGCTACAAAGGAAACCCATACGGGTTCCTCGAAAGGAAACGGGTTCCTTTCAAGGAACCCGTTTCCTTTTCCCTACCCCCCCTTTATTAAAGATGTATGGGGTGACAAGGATGAAACCCTGAGTTTGTACATCATCCATTTCAGCTGTGTTAGAAGGAGCTCAGATGTCCGAGTCATGCGCAGAGGTAGTTTTGTCAAGGTGGCAGTACAAGAAAAGCGTACGATATATGGTTCTTTCATGTCATCATCTGATGTAGTCTGTTTTCGATGATGATTGTCTCAAGGCAGCTGCCTCACTGCATGTGTGCATGCACTGCATCCTTTATCTTTTGGTTGTGGGCGCGCCTACTGAAAGTATAAGATAACAGCACACCGAATTGCATATTCTTTCCATCCTATATATGCAAATTCCATAATCTCGTCTATCCACATGAGTGATCTTCTGCTGCCTTTACTGCTGTCTATTAAAACTCATTCTGCTGTTCCAATAGCCCACTATCCGGCTGTTACAGGCCTACACTCAACTAAGGTGTCATCTAGATGTTTCTTTTTTTTTTAATTCTTTTTACTGCTATCTTCTTTTCTGTCACATTCTTGTCATAATGTCACATCTGCCATTTTTCGTAGCATAATTCGTTGTGCACGAGCAATTGCTGACTTTTTGAAGTTGAGAACAAAGGCCACTAACATGCAGACGGAACTTTTATTTGCAGGTGCGTTCTTGACCTGGTCAATTAAAAGGAATGCTTCCAGAATTGCAAACGGGTCACTCCTGCCGTGTGCGGAGGCTTGGTGAAACCTGAACGGAAGAAAAAATGACGAACCAGTGGCAATCACACCACCTTCGATTTCCCACTTTGTTTAATACACCTCTATCGTTGAAGATGAGGGTGAGATGAGACATATTGGAGAGGGTATTATCTACAACAAAGAATTTGTGCCCTTCTGCGCTTGGACAAAGGGTCAGCAAATAGATTACTGCATCCAGAACACAAATATTGCATAGCATGGCCAGTTCCTTTAAAGGTGGTATTAACATGCCGACTCCTTTTCTAACCACAAGCAAACTGCAGATATAAGTCTCAAAATGAACTGTATGTGTCTGTTTGCACTCAACAACTGTGCTCTGAGCCACTGCGCTGATGCTTGCTGTTGTCAGGTGCCCAACACTTGTGGAGCTTGGGAAATGTTGAAGGGTTTTGAAGTATGGGTAGGGCAACTGTGCCTGCATACTTATTATTAGTTTCAGATCGTTATTTGCAGTAATTGAGTTTAACAAAGGAGTCACTGGTTTTCACTTCCTTTGTTTGGCACTGCTACACAGCTGCTATTGGTGTGTAAAATGACGTGCCTTGTTTGCAGTGTTGGCCACGACGGCCACTTCCTCTGACGCATTGCACCTCTTCCCTGATGGCGGGGGAACTGGGGGTCCAGTGGCTGATGCGCTGCGACAGGCTGCCATCTGCGATGCCTCAACGCGGCCGCTCAGCCAGAACCGCATTACACATGTGGTGCTCTCTGTGTTCTTCATCAGTCTGCTCTTTATTGGGATTGGCGCCACAGCCGTCTACACGCTCGGAATACCATACATCGACGACAATGTTGCCAACCGGGAGTCTCCGCTCTATTTCGGTGAGGGTGCATCCACAGCACACATTCTCGCTGAAGAAGCTTATTTGTTTGTGAGCTTATTGTTTATGAACTGGTCTCGATGATGTTGTGTGTGTATTGTTGAAATATAGCACACTGTAATCAAATTTGTGCTTCAGCACTTTGAGTTATCAATTAATTTGCTCCTTTCCCTGCTGTCTGCTGACTCCCTTCACTCGGCTTTGCTGCAATTTCTTCAACTTGACAGCACAGTGAACTCAATGTTGAAGAGCAGGATAATGTGTGGGACTTCATAATGCTTGTGGGGCATCTAAGGGGATTCGGAGGTCGCTGTCATATGTTGCAAACAAAACAAAGAAATGTGCTGCAATAATATGTGGTTGGTGTGACAACAGATTACGCTGCACACTACAAGTTGGTGTTGCATGCTTAATGAAGCTTTGATGATTGTGTTGTTTCTCAACAAATAAGCCTATCATCAGATAATTTTTAGACAACCTTATCGTTTTTGTCTTACAGGTATCACGATAGGCGTCAGGATATTCGGTCCAGTATTTGGCTTCCTTCTTGGCTCCTACTGTACAAGCGTGTATGTCAACTTTCCATTTGGTGAGTTCATGTTTCAACTGCGCTAAAATGTGTGGGACTAATATAGGCCTCATAATTGCTGTGGCCTACAAGTATGTAGTGTTACCTAGCCTTTGAATGTACCTTGAATTTACGGACGACTCTCTGTTTACAAACCTGATGCTAATGTTTCTCGAGGTGTTGCATACCACATCCATCAATATGAGAGCTATAAAATGTGATGATGCACTGTACAAAAGCTCTCTTATCAGAAGTCTGTGCACTCAACGAGCTTATGTGTTGTCTGTGAAAAGTCACCACATGGATCATGTTAACTGTGCATTTCTAACAGTGGCAGCAGTATTTGCCTAATAGAAGCTGTTGCTGAATGAACCTTGCAGGCATGTTCCATACGTTTCGAGTGATTGCACTCGTGGGCAGTCATGTGCTGCAGTCGGGGCTCCAGGCTTCACAAGTCACACAATTCTGTCTAAACCTTTTGTGCTTTACATCTATTATAACTGCACACAGTGTTACTCAAGTGCTGCTCGTCACCGCGCAGAGACGTCCAACCTGTCTCCGGGCAACCCTCACTGGGTGGGTGCTTGGTGGCTCGGCGTGTTCATAGTGGGCGCGGCACTCATCGTTACGGCACTGCCCATGATGGCGTTCCCGCGCAACCTGCCCCAGCGGCGGTCCTCGCAACGGGTGCCGCGACCTGTCCTGGACCGCAATGGCACCATCTGCCCCAAGCACCAGCTTCAGCAGAAGGTGCCGCTCATCAGCTCGCCGCCGGCATCGCCGTCCGGAGCCAAGAAGGCTCTCAAGGACAAGCCGACACTCAGAGGTGCCTACCGTCTCCCGTCGTTTCTTCCCTTCCGGGGCTGCATGCTAGTCATCCATGCCAACGCTGTGCTCTGCAGTTGTTTAATCGGCTCAGATTTCTGTCCTTTCATTGTGCTGTACTGCTAAAGAGGCATAGTATGCAAATTTATTATTGTTATTACACTCCTATATGATCGTAGCTTGTCTGAAGTGAAGTGCAAATGTTTGTTTAAAAACGTGTGCTGAGAGATTCACATGTACAGTCACCATCATACTTAACCCAAATATGCCTTAAGCACCCTATTGCTTCTCCTGTGGAGGGTACTGGAGATTAAAGGCCAAACCATACGTACGCTTGCCAGTCTGCACAAGCTCGTGTCTACGCGTCTTGTGCTTGCCGTGCCTGGCGAGGAATGACGGTTTGCACACAGAACACTTATAATAAACTTAGAGAAGAGAAAGCGTACCTTTCACAGTGCAACAGAAATAAGGGTTGCAGCGGCGTCATGAAGTAAAGTATGCGACCGAGGGAGGGCGCTGTCAGCATCAAAACTAATATCATCATCATTACGTAGGGAACAATATGGCCGCTGCGGTAGCAGCTGGTGGGGCTGGTTGTGCTGCTGGTTTGCTGGTTTTGGGCATTTTGTTACCGCTATCAGGGTGGTATTCATGTGTACACTACTCTAACATGACTGTAGATATCTTTATTATGTCGCCAGGTGACCGAGAAGCCTCAACTAGCAAAAAAAACCCACGAACAAGTAAGCTTACATTGTTTATTGTCAATGGTGAATGAAGCAGTACATGCCCACAATTTTTGTACAGGTCAAGTGGACGCTGTCAGTCACTGAGCTTGCAACATACAGAAGCACACATAGCGATCTATCAGTGGAATTGAAAGCTGAAATCGAGCGAATATTTCTCATTGCGTTCAGCGTGCCGTTTAAAGCAAGGAGAGTGAAGCTTCGGACAGCAATATTTATGCTGGGCTACCCTCGTACTGTAGTTGCATACCATGCTGCTTGCCGTGTTTCACACTATACATACAATATCTGCATTCTGCGATTTCAGCTAGAGTTAAGAAGGAAACATCAAAAGTGCTCGGCAAAGATGTAGTGTTGGCAAGATAAGCTCGAGCTACAATGTCCCATTCGTTTCATAACACATTGACAAAGGGGCATGTAGTGTAGGAAAATAAATAAACAAAAAGAATGCTATGGTAAATTTTCCAACACAGATTGTCTGCTCCTGACATTTATGCCGCACACACACATATATTTAGTGTTCACAGTAAAGGTTTTGACACAAGCGGAGAGTACTCATAGAAAAGCAAGGAAGGTTATGGAGGCAAGAATACTTACAGGGACTTCTGCAAAGATTGCGTGAATGTGACAAGGACACTAAATAAACATATAAGCAAGCCCAGTGAATGCTCGCAGATGCTTGGAAAACGCAATTTATGGTATCATTTAAAGAAATAAAAAAAAATCTGTTTTTATATTCAAACAAGCCAAAGAAGTTGCAAAGTGTTGAACGCTTCAGTTGAGTAACAGAGGTGAACAAGAGAAGCCTCAGCCTGGAGCCGTTGTTGCAACAAGCAAACATATTTGTGAGGGCTGCGACCAAGACAAGTTCCCGTGCTGAGGCTTCCTTTGCTTGTCCACTGTTGATTGGCTGAATGTGACGCGGAACTTGCTATTCACGGAGTATATTTCAAAATCTTTTGGAAAAACATTGTGCACAGTTTTGTCACCAGCTGTTTGAAGAGAAAGAAAAATTGTTCTTAGTAATTTGTCATGTTTGTGAAATGTGGAGTAGGCCAGTTGTCTGAGCTTGCCTTTTAGTTTTCTAGCAACTGTTATTTTACTGTGCAGGGCTAGCCTAGTTATTGAATTCATGCTAACTGTTCAACAACCATGTAAGAGTTACTGCCAGAGATTCAGTCACCATGTGGTGGCATTTCCTCAAAATTGCATTGGGTGCTTTTCATCGTTTTAATATTTGCATTTTCAGGAAAAAAAATTATTGTGAGGAAGCATGTGATACTTAGTGGTATTGCCTGCCAAGCTGATTTGCAAAGAGCATATGACAGTTTGTGCATTAGCAAGTAGGGAGCTTGCTGCCTTGTTTCTGCCCTGGTCATCACAGTTATAATGCCTAGAAAAGTTGGGGCTGAACATGTTACTTTTGTGCTTATCATAAAATAGCCTTAAAAACAAGTAAGCTGTTATGTAAAATGTTAGTGTTCCTGCTTGGTATAATACAAAACTGCAGACTGCTGGCTTCCTGTATAGAGCTCACACTCCTCCATCTGGTAAACTTGCAAACAGTTCATGGTGAGGCACGGAGTTCAAGAGAATCTGCTGTCGTTATGGTGACCGTTGAGCTTCCTACAGCTTGGCGTGGGCAGATTGCAGACCAATAATTTCTCTTTTGTCTGTCTTCCTGAAAAGAGAAATGTTGAAGTCATGACAAACATGCAAGCAAAAAATGGTGAAAAAAGTTAAGGTTTTAGTCCAATAAATGAACAAATCACGGTTCTAGGTGAAGTGTTAAGATATATATACCTTGTGAAGATTCTGGCCCTTGAGGTTACTTCCAGTTGTGACACATTCGCTGTTGACTTGTGCATCCAGAGACAATGGAGTCCAAAGGGGTGAACAAAGATGAGTAGCGTCTTTGAGGCTGGCGTTGAGAGAACAAGAAACAGCATAGATTACTGCAGTGGAAGTGTGGGTGAAGTTGGGATTCATGTCTGACCAGGTGCACACAACACTGTATGATGGAAAAGCATATATGCAACACTGTTTTGCCTGTGCATTTCCTGCAATGGTGTCCTTGTGTGGGTTGTACTTAGTCATGCATTGATTAGGTGACAATTGTTTCTGTCAGATACTAGTAATCAAAAAAATCAATGCAGTTATTTTATTATGTGTCAAATGCAATTAATCTAATTGTGTCATCGGAAGTGCTTTGGCCACTAGTGTGCAGTGAATTATCGCAGTGGATCATTATGTAGAAACAGCCCGAATTATTGCTGTACTCCATGTTAGGGATTTTACCAATATGGCAAAGTAGCAAGAGCCTCGTTTGAATTGCCTTTGAAGAGCGATAAACATGAAAGCAATAAAGAGCTTTAGGAAATGTCTTTGGAATCCACAACCTGCACATTTAAATATAGCTGCAAGTCTTGTAGCTTTTGAGGGGCCCTGAACCACCCCTCGGGTTTGGTGAAATAACATAGTCCGTGGGTGGCATACGCTGCTATGAACATCTCAGCCAAGTTTTGCTGTCGTACGTGGTGCGTGGAGCTTGCAAGCGGATTGCGCAGTCACCTTTCTCTCAAATGCTCTCTTTTCAACAGAAGGCCCTGTCTTTATTCTCTTCCGGATGCTTTATTTCGTCATCGGACACTTTATTTCATCGTTCCCTTAGACGGCTGCTGTTGGCAGATGGCTGACATAAAGCTGCGGTCGGCTACATGGCATAGATACCGTGGCGAGTTACCGCCACAAGTTCACTGGCTAAGCACACTGCAGCTCACTGAGGACAACTGCGTTTGGCTTACGTTTAGCAAGTCATAGGTGCCGAAATCGGAGGTAGTGGCTTCTATGTTAACATCCAAAATTGTAATTTGAACTGCGTGCCACGGTGACATTTAGAAGGCGGAGCGTTGTGGGCACGCCCCACTGCGTCGTAGCCTTCACAGTGCAAGGCATTGAAGTAGGAATGGGAGCACAGCAGAGGCCGTGTTTGACTGCCAATAACTCCGCTTCTGCTGTACGCACTGAAGTACTTCTTGCGGCAAAGTATATTTCAGAAATAGCCTATTTTCACTTCAAATGCCTTTCTCCACTTTGATAAAAAAGTGGTTCAGGGCCCCTTTAAGAAAGGACTACAGGAACCTGCTTTATCCACCTCGCATGCAAAGAAATTCTAAGTTGAAAATGCAGAGGAGTGCATTTTTACTCACTGGTGCACGTGCCCATAGGCTGCAAGGTTAATCCGCTTTTGTGGGTAGTCTCCTAGCAGACTGTGCTCAGTTTCAGTGATGAAGTTTCGCACCAGCTAACGCCCTTTTTCAAGCAACACATCATTGCCCGGCCAGACGTGGCAGATCACTAACTATAGAAGCTGTGCAGCTGTCATGCGAGTGAAATGCTGCAGCTGATAAAATTCACTGTCTTTAAACACGCTCGCTTGGTGGTGGCTGTCGAGAATTGGACGCATAAACTGGCTGAGATAATACTGTTATCAAGAGAAAACTGCTTTAAAATGAACCTGCATGATGCTGCTCAAAGAAAATGACCACCCCATTCGCAAATATTACCGCCTTACACTTTGAATCAATAAAGGTTCCGGACTGCAATCGATACCAATGGGTTGCTGCTTATCGCATGTCATTAGGGTCTCAGTACCTTGTTCCAAGTAATAAAGCACAGACGTTAAAAACAAAACTTCAATAAAAACGATGGACTACTCGTTTTTGTAAAAAATTACATCTTATCTGTTTGGCACATACTACAGCTATACTTGTAACAGATCAAATATTTAGCAGTGTTAAGCGCCCCTAGCAGAAAAAACCCGAATCAGAGTATGCGACCAAATTACAGTAGCTCCACTTGCATGCTTCATGCTGAAACCTCTGTGGACGATCGCTGGAAGTTCAGAGTGTTTTGGACCTGATTTGCATTGAGAACAGATACGCGACAGTGCGCTCATGCTCATAGATACCTTGGCACATATGACTTCATACTTTATTACTCACAGCGTTTCAAGATGCTTCAATATCTATGAACGTAATTGTTATATTTTTGGAGCTGTTAGATGAGCACAAAAAGGAAAGAAAAAGCACATTCTCACATGATATGAATTTGCCTCACTGAGAGTTGATGGCACCACGCCGTAGCTGCGTTGCTGCAGGCATGCCGACGCAAGGCAGCTTGAGCGCGCAATAACAGAGGGGAGCTGATCACCGGGATTGCGGCGCGCTTCGGGGCATACGAGTTGTGCTGCACTGTTCACGCATTTGTGGACATGCGGATGCGAGCTTGTGCAAGTCAGCATGCGTACATGTGTTCTGGCCTTTATGGTTGGGGTGCTTTGAACGCTCTTGTTCAGTGCGTCTCCCATCCATAGAATTTAATATTTGCTCCTTAAGTGTGTGTTTGTTTGCGTTAAGTCACCGTGGATGTATCTTTGTTGTTCAAGTTGAGGCTTCTGACGGTGACTACCATCAGATTTGAAAGTTTGAAGGTGCTGAATTTGAGAAAATTCAAAACTTTGTCTCAGTGAAATCATCTGCTTTCGAATCGAAATGTGCAGTAAATATTTGTCGCTATAAACCTTACATCTATCACCTAAATTTCAAGCTGGGACATAAAGTTCTGAGGAAGTGTAACATTCTTGAAAATTCCCTACTGCAAAAGATTTTGTAGCTGGCTGTACATCTGCTATTTTGAGTGAATGATATTGCTGGCAAATAAGTTGTTTGTGTTGGTGGTGTAATATAGTTACTTTGACTAAAACTAGCAGCCTGATGTAAAAGCATATTTAGGCATCTCATATTCTCATTTATTCTATTTCTGAGTAAGCGCCAATTTACAGCTAACTGTATGAGACACCTGTTTAACCTTGTAGTGCCCAAACACCGTTCCACATCAAGGAAAACTGGGACAACTTCTCCAGCTTTATTTCTGTCCATGGAGAGTACATTTCTTCAAAAATAAAGAAATGGTGAAAGGTTATTTTTGTTTAAATTGGATTAGTAATTTAGTAACTAATTGATTAGTCATTGGTTTGCTGAACTATCCAAAACTGAAAGCATGCTCCAGTGTATCAAGAATGCTACTATAGGCTATGCATTAAGTTTCCAATACATAAATCAGAATTTTGTGGTATCAAACTCAGGATTACATACATTGCAAATGCAATTTTCCCGTTGCTGGTGCTCTCAGTATCCTATAAATTGCCACTGTAACCTTTACTTTATTCAGCAGAATACTCGGACACATGCTGCTGTGAACTTTCAATGTGCAAATGCGCTCCCTTACATAAAGTGAGTCGCAGTTTTCTGAAAGGCAAAACATTGACAGTGATAGCAAAGTATTCGACAACTGCACGAAGCTAAGTTCAGTCTTTTTCTGCTGTATAAGTTGCAGTAAACATTCCCTCATTAATTAATTTAGCAAGCATGGCGTCACGCACGTGCGGGCAAGCATGAACATATCTTACTCGATCATCGTGAACGCTCGCTGTCACAATGCTGATGCGATGAAGAGCATTAGCAGCGGTGAGCGAATTCGCCTTCGTACGGCCTCTCGCTTACACACGAACTAGGCTCGTGAAAAACACCGCGCACACAATACCATGCACCGCTCAGGTAGCCTAGCCTTTGCCCACACCGTAGATTGCCTCCAAGATAGGGCTTTTCGTGGCTGCCCTCAATGGCGCGAAGTGCAGGCATGGTGGGAGTAGAAGAGGAGATGCTTGCTTACCTGTCCCCCCCCCCCTCCTCCTCCTCCTATCCCGGCACACCTTTTAGTGCTCATCTCCCCTCGGTCGTCTCCCCACCTCATTTCCCTTAAGTGCTCAACTCCTTTAGGATGTGCGCTTAGGTGCGCATCCTTAGGTGCCTCCCTCCCGTGTGCCCTTGATGATATGCCTCTTACGAAGCCATCATCATTCTCGCCCCACTCTCGCTTGTTTCTCCTTGCACATACAGCATACCCAGCGTGGCTGCAATCTTATTGCATCTCGTCTTTATGGGAAACCTCATGTCGGCACCGACGATGGTGGCGAAAATTTGCCTGGAGTCTCCATGTAATTGCTGTCGCAATAAAAGTAATGGGATACGAGTGTAGACATTGTCATGTAGAACAAATAGTTCTAGATACAGTACGCCAATTGTTGGCTCCTTCCTTTTCTTTATAGTTTGTGCAATCAGGGTACTGAACATTGGAAACACACCATTTCCAGAGAATCAGGAACAGTGCAGGCATGGGATGAAAAAATACCTAGGATGAAGGAAATGCTGATCTTTAAAAGAAAACACATGGATGATGCATGCTTTTAAAGCCCAGCCTCCTTACACATTCTAGCAGCACCACACTTCACACCTTCTTCTACCTCTCCCTGTGCTGTTTCCTTCTGTTCAAGAATGTATACCAGCTAGCCCATGTTAGCGCTCCTGTGCATTGCATTTCACCATTTCAGGCATACGTTTTTATCAAATATAGTACGGTTTCATCTCGTGCGCTTCATTAAGGAACATAAAAGTGTCGTTCTACAGTGTGTAGCAGTGTTGAGTGACATGTTCAATGCTGCGTGTGCGTGCCTTGCTTTTGCTGCTTCTGCTTTACGCTGCATGCTTGCGTTTCTACATCTTGCTTTGCCTGGCTGCTACTTATAGCTTTCTATAGGTGCTCTTTCTCTTTCAGATTTCCCCACCGCCATTCGGCGCCTTCTGAAGAACGAGATCCTGCTGTACCGAACGGCCAGCAGCGTCCTTCACATCTTGCCAATCGCCGGTCTCTACACCTTTCTCCCAAAGTATTTGGAGAGCCAGTTTCGGCTTACCGAGACCAAGGCCAACATGATCACAGGTGAGTCACGGGAGCCATCTCTTCTAATGACTGCTGAGGTTAGCAGCAGCATTTTGACCTGCTTCTTGCCACAGCGTTGAGTGTAATTGCAGCATCACTTCCCACTTAAAGGACAACTGCAACTAAGTCTCTCTTAAGCTTAGTTAAATATGGGTACTAGATGTTACCAAAAGCAATTGTGGCAATGCTCTAAGGTTGCCTCATAGTGGATGACAGGCAGTCTTAGTGGTGTGCTGCATGAACACACGATCAGACAGACTCGATGTCAATCCCAGACTCTCATGTAGCCCACTGGAGGCTGTCCCAATGGTATTTTGTGCCTTTATATGCAGAATCAATGTAGAATTGCACTATGTGTGTGACGCAGCGAGCAGGCAGATCAGTTCAGATCTGGCCATGCTTGCTTTGCAGGCATGATACTTTGCAGGAAAGCTTGCAGGCTTGGCTCCTTTTCAGACAATCACATTTGGTGTCTTTCCAACAGGCATTTGCTCAGTGTTACTGTCATTAGCAGGGAGTTGGAAGAAAAGACAACACATTTGCCTACAAGTGTACTCAACTGTGTTATAATGTTATTTAGTCTTGAAAACACAGCTCTGTGGCAAGAAAAATAAAAGCTTAAGTATATTGGCGTTACTACTGTAACACAGCTATGGTTGTACTGAAATGATCTTTTAACTCACTGAAGATGGGTATCTTGTCTGAACTGTGTCTGTAAAACAGTTGCCAATATGCATCACTGTATATCAGCTGTAGCTGCTTCTGTTGGCTTGCAATGAAATGGTTATTTAAATGAATTGATGCTTAACCATTTATATTTTCGAAGGGCCTTCTAAGAGGCATTTTGCATTAGAGCGTTCAGTTTGTGTGAAAATTATGATGTAGCAGCCCTCACTGTAACTCCCCACATTCTTAACACTTGCATTTGCTCTCAATTTTTACTATACCATAGTGGCTCAGAGAGACCCACTCAACAACATTGATAATTTTTGTTTGCCTCTAAAGGCTATTATAACAGTTGCCAAATGTCAAACTTTCAAACGTCATGTTTGGTGTCTTTACACTCCGATCTAGAATGTGAAAGAGTTTTTAGCAAGGTTAGGAAGGTACACACCCAGTTTCGTGCCTCCATGTCAAAAGACAGTGGAGCAATATCTGGTCATGAGGCGTGCTCAGCCTCGCTCGGGGGAGCGCCACAAATGGGAATTCGGCAAAGACTTCGTCGGGAAGGCCAAAGCTGCAACGGTTGTAGAGTTAGCTTAGCCCTCAATATCCAAGGTGCAATGAGTTTGTTGTGACGCATTTCACCTAACCAAAAGTTTCTGAACAGTAAAACGGTATTTTAATATTTCCTTGTGCAATTGTAGCATTTTTTGGCATCTTGTGCAGTATCTTAAGTGGTCTGAGGTTGGTAGGTATGAACACGTGAACAACGCTAAATTCCAAGTGCACTTTCCGTTGTCGTTATTATGCAACTGCTTCATTGAGACAATTACAGAAGGATGGGCATGTTTGCTTGCCGACTGTGGGCTAGCCAAGCCAAGCCACTGGACAAAATGGGCGCGCACATTCAGAATTTGCAATTTCAAGTTGATTTGGCTGCATGTTTGCATTTTTTTCCCCCCCAGAATAGATACCTTAAGCTGTGAGCAAAACGTATTTGCTTTGCTGTGACCATCATCATATCAAATATGGCATTTTCTGTTTTGTTACAGCAGCAGAGTAGTCATTGAAGTATAGCATGGGCAACCAAATTTTATATTTACTTTGCTATATCCAATAATTCATGATATCTGTGTCCGTTGTTTTGCCCTTTGCCGTAACAATAAAGGTGGCACTTGTGAGAGTGTATAGCTGTTGTACATTGTGTCAATACTGAGAACAGTGCTGTTCTTCTCTTCTTGTCACCACAGGGTTTGCTGGCATTCTTGTCATGGGTGTGGGCATTTTTGCCAGCGGGACGTTTATGCGCAAGTACAAGCCAAATGCCCGCTTTGTTGCCAAATGGATTGCATTCACTGCCCTGGCGTACTCCATCGGCATGGTCATCCTCATGTGGGTGGGCTGCCCTCTTGGAGACTACGTCGGCCTCAATTCAGAACAGTAAGTACACAACGTGGAGACAGGCTTCGACTATAAAAGACCCCTTTCAACCTAAACAAGCAAGATAGAGGTTCACAGGAACAGACTTCAAGTGATCAAGACTGGCCGAACAAAAGAAGCAAATTCCAGGCTATAGCAGTCGCACTCTCATGGAAGCTTAATGCGAAAGCGCCACCATAATTTAGATTTAGCGGGACATCAAGGAAACACAAGTGGTCAAAGTTAACCCTGCGCCTATGCACTATTGTGTCTGCCATAACTCCTGCGATGATTTTGGACATTAAACCCCACAAGCTAAATTGAATCAAATGCACATCAAACAAATCCACTGCGTGTTTCTTCTTTCCTTTTCCTTCTGCAGCAGGGACTTGAACTTTCTACCTCCAGCATGCAACAGCACCTCGTGCGAGTGCAAGTCTGGGCTCTTTTCTCCTGTGTGCCATGATAGCGTGACCTACTTGTCTCCTTGCCTGGCTGGCTGCTCACAAGTCTCCGGCAGCGATCAGCAGGTGCGTTGCCCTGGGTCACTTTTTGCCATTGCCATCTACACATTAGCGCACCATATTGCGTTGGATTCGTAATGACTGGGCATTACTATACTCCCTCAGTAACTCTGTGCAATGCACTGAAAACGTTGGGGTGCACCAGCCAATCAGAAAAGATAATCGGGAGAGGTGCTTCTCCGTTATCCAACTCCTGTCACAATCTATGCGATGTACTGACTGAAATGTTGCCCCCACCATTCGCTTTTCATCGCATGGTCATTTTCAGCCCAGAGATGCCGCTCGCCAAACATGCGTCTGCATGACTTTTAAACAAATGTATGGGCACCAGCACGCAATGCTGCCAGAGCTCTAATGCCACAGTAACTCCAAATACTTGCCACTGCTGTCATTACTTTGCCCTTCGAGCGGAACTGTAATTTTTATTAATTCCACAATGCTATACATATTTATGGACTTGTATTTGTGAATGTGCAGGAAAGTGGCTACTGCTCTTTACAGGCTTCACTTTCGTGTAATGACCAATCCCTTTGACCGAGGGATCAGCCAATTTTTTTTAGCCCACCAAAGTTTTCATTTCGTTTTTTCTTTTCTCTTTCCTTTTTTTTCTGTTACAGCCAAATTTTAGCGACTGCCATTGTACAGGAACCAACGAAACCATTATCAATGGGTTCTGCTCCCTCGAGTGCAACAGCCTCACCTGGTACATCGTCATCTTCTCCGTTTTCGTGCTTATACACTCGACATCTGAAGTTGGGTCCATGCTGCTGACTCTCAGGTGAGAAAAGTGGTGCGCTATTTTGTGCAAGCTCTGAACACAGTTCCGCACACAGAGGCAGATCAACAGAAGTGCGAACAACTTGCCCACCTCGAAATTAGTTTGGCGTGTCCGACATATGCGCCGGTGGGCTCTGATTGGGTTTTTACAGCATTCTCTTCTGCTGTGCACCTCCTCACTTCTTTGCACCTTTGGAACATGCTCTGTCTCTGTCTCTCTCTACAAGCTGTTAGTGCCAAAACTTGCGCAATGCCTTAAGGACAGGGCAGCAAAAGACGAAAAAAGTGGAGAAACAAGTGCTGCCTTAGAACGGACAGTGTACGATGGCCAGTTGGGCCATGCCAACATCGTGAAACTTGACATCTGACATGTAAAACATGTCATCAAAGTGCGTCAGCTTGGGTTCTTGTGGCTGGAGAAAGATGTTACAGGCCCATTGTGCCAAGAGCATTGCACTATTGTCGGTGCTGCCGCAGTGCTGCTGCAGGACCGCAGTGCCTGCTAGGAATAACTGATAAGCTTCAATGCCACCTAATAATGTGTTGGTTGGGTAGGCACATTGAATTGGTAAGACGCAAGTTGGACTGCCCTAAAAGGCATGTCGGCAATCTTGTCTATCCACACTCTGCGGTTGTGTGTTTGTTGCCAAAATGACGTTTTACCTTTAGCTTGGAACATGGTGAAGAGTCCTCGCTAGACAGTGCTCCGACAAGTGACTGAGGATATTATTCTTTACGCGCTGCAGAAAGCTTACAGTAATGTTAAAATACATGCCTGCCCTTCAGCATCTTGAAATCCCCTCCAGATTTCGCATTTATTGCAATGCAACAATAAACATAATGATGACTGGCCCAATTACTTCAAACCTCGTGACTAAGCATTGGCTTCAGCAGGACCAAAAATGAAGGAGTCTTATTACTGAATAAAGTTTTTAACAATAACAATACTGATGAAAGCGTGGGATACTATTTGTTGGGGGAGGATGCCATCGTGCGAATACTGTGGTCTCTGGGAAATCGGTAGGGTACAATAGAATAACCTTGGAAGTCATGCTGATGACAAAGCTCAGTGCGATAACGGCTGGAGCAATGTGGGCCTCACTCTGTCGGCGCAGTGACAAAACTTTGAAGAGCATGGCAGAAACATTTCATGTAAAGGGTGATAAAGGCAGCGAAGGCAGCATTCGATTGCATGGCGCATTCAGAAACTTTTCATGTGGAAAGATTTGTTAGGTGATGCTCTGTAATGCCAGACACATTCCGCATCTTCTTTCAAGAGCATGTTACAGTGCCTCCTCATTCAACTGCACCTGCAAGTCCATCTCGTTTGTACAGTTTTCTTCATTATAACTAATTTTGTCATTGCTATGGTAGCCCGGAGATGGCATCATATGTTTATGTTTGAAATGATGGGGTCTTTCACCATTTATATTTACTGTGTATTGCACTGTATGTAGTGCTCTATGTGTTTGTGCTTTAGAGTTATGGACTAAATAAGAAATGCGCAATAAAATATGCCGAATATATTAATAAAGAAAATTCAATCTTGGCAAACAAAAGAAGGTCGTCAATTAAGAATGCCGGGACACAAAAAACAAATAAATAAAAAAATAAATGTGCTGGCAAGTTCTAATGCATTTCCAAAGCTTTTTACATGTTCAAATGTCATTTTGTTTTTTTTCTTATATGCAGATGGTGTAACCAAACTATTTTTTATGATGTATGTTCAAATAGGAATGTGTAATGTTATGCATGTTTGACTGTGTAACCAAGCAGACATTTAATGTACCTTCTCTGCTGTAATCCCTGACGATATTGGCAGTGTTCTTAAATGAATAAATGAATGAATGAATGAATGAATGAATGAATGAGGATGCAGTGTTGTGCAAGGTTTTTGTGTTTGTATATGAAACAATCAGTGTGAGTGTGTTGCATTATCAGGCTGAGAATTGTGCGAGTCTATAAATGTTTAAAACACTCAATGCTAACTGTGAGCATGTAAACATTCATTCCTTAATAATTTGCTGCTTATTTCACTTGACGATGTGCCCACACCTAAAGCATGAATCTTCCGCTGTTCTTCAGGTGTGTAGAATCGCATGACAAGGCCCTTGCACTGGGACTGATCCAGTTTGCCATTGGATTGTTTGGTAAGTATGAACTTCAAAAACGTGAGTGGTTTATTTCTTGCTGTTGTCAAACGAAGGGTTTCTCTGTAGCCAACGTTCGGCAAGAGGACTTGTCATTTTCAGGGCAAAAACTGCGTTCTCTGCCAGCGTTTAGATAGTTCACTCTCCCCCACCCCAATTGGGAGAGGAGAATGAGAGGGTTTTAAGAAGTAGAGGTGGCAAAAATGGAAAAGAATCTTCACGTTATTGCAGGCATAGTGGAACCGGTGGGCCTATTTTTCCCAGAAAACGGAAAATGAGAAGGGATACAGTTTTGACTGTACTGCCTGGCGCCCGTGTTCTTTATATTCAGGTGTCATAAATGTAGAATATTTTTTTTGACAGTACAATGAAATTTAGGTGATTTACCTACAAGGATGCACATTATCAGTTTTAGCAAGTGATTCTGATGTGTATTGATGTTTTAAAAATTTTACTCCGTATTTACTTTTTGGATGAATATTTGTAACCGGGTTTGTTATAGGGCTGTCCGGCTAATAAAAATGCGAAGAAACTTGGTGGCCGCAACTTCTTTTCAAAAACTCAATTTAAATCAAGTGAAACTGTTCAAAATGGTATGAAGAATTGAGTTATCTTGGGAGGTACTATTCACTCTGTGCCTCATTTGTGTTAGTCTAAAAATGTTGAGTGCAATCAAATTTAAATGAGATTTAGCCTCCTACAGCTACCACTTAGGAGCACCCGAGCTAAAGCTTCCTCTTATCTAAATACATGAAAAAGGAGAATTCGTTTTACTCAGCAACCACTGCACCAAATTTAACGAGGTTCGTTGCATTTAAAAGAAAAACCTAAAATCTAGTGAATGTTGGTTTCGAATTTTTTATTTAGATTGTCAATTTTTTATTAAAAATTGGCAAAAATAAAATATCTTTAGAAAACGAAACTACCAATTTTACAACTCTGTAACTCAGCAATGAAAAATGATATCACCATTATGTGAATTGCATTTAATAGTACATCTAAAGTGGACGAAATTGATATGTTACACACGAATCTGAAAAAAATTAATTATATATGTAAATACAACTTTTCCAGAACCTTTGTGCACAAAGTAACAAATTCATGTATAATATAAAATTACATATCAAATTTGTCCGCTTTCAGTGGTCTAGTGGATGACGTTTACAGAACCGCGATATCTGTTCTTGATTCAGAGCTATTTGTAAACTTCGTGCTTCTATTTTTCTTTCTAACTTTCAAATTTTTGAAAATCTTTTTAACAAAATTAAGGCCCTAAATTGAAATTCCGCTTCCAACAGTCACTATAATTTAACTTTCTCTCTCAAGTTCAACAAATTTCATTAAAATTGGTCCAGGGGTTCTCTCAGAAAAAAGTTTTTTGCATTTTACATGTATTTGACTAGGCCGCTTCAGAGTTGGGCCAGAGCTAACTAAAGCTTCCTCTTAATGGCAAATATAGTTAGAAATCAAGAAGGTAATTGAAGCTAGTCAAAAGCAGCTTGGCCTTGCATGGTACCTTTCTAGCAATGATATTAACTGACCAGGCGCTGTTCCATCAAACTCACTTGAGTACATCACAACTGCCGCTGAAAAGTTTCAATCACTCTGGCTCGCTAAGCTATGTCTTACTGGTCTTGTGCGCTGGTCTGCAGGGAATGTGCCTTGTCCCATTATCTACGGTGCGGTCGTCGACTCGGCCTGTCTCTTCTGGGAGGACAACTGTGGCGAGCCTGGGGCGTGCCGTGTCTACGACCCCACCAAGTTTCGCATGGTGTTCCACGGAGTCACAGCTGTCATCATGTTTGTGGCCTTCCTCGTGGATGCCGTCGTCTGGTACAAGGCCAGCTCCATCCATATTCACGAAGAGGAAGAGGCCAAGGATGCCGCCGTTACAACGGCAACGAACGACGTGGCTTCCTCGTCCCCGACAATTCCGATAGAGCACCCTGAAACCGAGTCGTGCGTGTGAGCGAGGCACCCACCTCCATCTCTGCAAGAGTTTAGGGCTTTACGTCAAGAAGGATGACGCTGTGGTTACACTGGGCCTCTGACTCTCGCCTTCTTTGTTTTTTTCTTCTCTTCCTCTTCTGGTGGAAGTAGTTTGGGCAGTGCTCATGATGAGCCCTTCAGATCATTGGTGCAGCAATTGTTCAGTCTTCACTGTGCTTGTAGAGCCGTCAGTTGAAAGAACCAATCTGTAGCCCATTTGGATACTTTCCTGCTGCAGTGCTAGAAGTCTGAGGCCATTCGGTTCACGTAGGGACAAGAAACACCGCGTGTCCAAAGTACCAGTCTTAGGTACCTTCTGCCCTAGATATACCCCGCCTTTGCGTGGCCCATGTGATTCTTGAAATGAGTTTGGAAGTGTCGGTTTCCAAATTTCACATACATGTTGTCTGTTAGTGCGGCCCTAATGTGTTGCTGTTGTGAGGCTGACAGTGTCAGTGGTTGCACCACAACAGGCGCCGGACCACCTGTGGCTTTTTTTTTCACAGTTGCTGCGCAGAATCGGTGAGACGGAGAGTGCGACTCTGGACACTTGCTGCATTTGAGGTTGCATTGCCATGCGGCTTTCTTTTTGAGACCGCACCGTTCACGCTCCATGAACGGACTCCAGTATGGACTTCGACAGAACTCGTCCCACCAGTTTGAGTAGGGAAGAGGAGGAGGACCCACGTTGTTTGCATCGCTGGACGATAGTGTGCACGTTTGTGTTATATAAGAATGACTCCATGCTGTGTGTTGTGGCTTGTCGTGCGATGGTGAAATCACACTCCCGTAACCGCGGGGGTTCTTGTTGCTGGATCAGCGTGAGAAAGGCAGCTTTTTCGGATGTGCACATGGACTCTGTTGTTTAGGAGGTTGCTGTTACCCCTTTTTTACTTTTTTTTTACCATCTAGATTTGTTATGCTGCTGAGTTAGTTACTTGAGCGAGAGAGAGAGAGAAACCTGAATGAAACAATTTCAGTGGAATGTAGTGTTGCATTGCTGAGATGCGAGTGTTGTTTATTAAACAGAGCGCTGATTGTCCCTGCACGCAGTTGGAGAAAGAAAACGCACAACTATGGGAGAGCTTGTTTCCTGTTCTCTTTTTTCCCCCCTATTTGTGCATATTCTGTCCCCTTCCCTCGTTTTTGAGTTTAGTAATATATGAGACCTGTTTGACAAAGTAGTGTTCCTTTTCGTTGGGTGAAAGTCATCCAAACTGTGTCGCGCAATGCTGTTTGTAAGCTTCTGACGTCAGACCGAGTAATTTATCACAGCTCCAGCATTTGGAGTGCGTATCAAGTGAAAAAAAATCACCAAGGTGAATGTTGCACCTAACTCTCTATGTTTACGGTACCTCCCTAAAAATTTTATATCAAATTTTTTTACTGTTAGAGGTGGCCCTGAGCTTAGATTAATGATTGAAGTGAACCCGTTATTTAAGCTGCAGTATTTTTTAAATAAGTGCTTGCACATGATGAAACAGTGCACATGGAAATCATTAAAGAGATCTTATTGTTAAGCTATGTTACTCGCTCAAAGCAAATGAGAGCAGTATTTGCTTGTTTGAGAATTCTAAAAATCCACACCTACCCCTACGTGCCTGCATGCAATCACTAAGGCAAATCTGATATGTCAATCTTTCTGAAATACTCTCTGGCCAGAGGAACTTGTCCTGCTGAAGACAGGCATTGAGTTCACTTGGGCTACTTGTTTACGGCACAGTTTTAAATAGTGTGCAAGAGGTGCCTCATGTGACTGAGAGCCGGTACAGCTGTTTTATTGCAAATGCACCTTTTATGCCACTCCCTACACGAACACCACATGAACACCGTGGAAAACATTTATGGTTTACCGGTTAATTTGATCAGGGAAGGGGAGTCTGTGGAATGGTTACAGTTATGTTTGTGTACCGTTAGTTCCTTATCAGGCATGCTCCTTTCGCTCTTGATGTTTGCCCTGATGCATACATTTGTGAAGCACAGTATAGTCTACTGTTAAAGGGCACACCCACTTGTTATTTGGCTACCAATTAAAACTGAATTATAACATGAAGGCATTGATACTGTTTTTTAATTCATAGATGTTAGCCTTAACATGTCCTAGCAGCCATATTTTTGCTCCCGACGTAGATATGTATAGGTTATGTTGGCTTTATTACCGGCTAGGTGTTCACTTTTAGAGTGTACCGTCCTGTACGTGCAGCACTCCTTGCAGATGTTCTGCTTGTTTGGTGGTGGTGTTTTTTTTTGAAGAACACTAAATGTTGTGTCACCCACAGGGACAGGTAAGCTAATATTGTGTCTTGGCTTACTCGTGCTCCAATTCTGTTCTAAGGTGGCATTCAATGTAAGGTGGCATTCAGTATCAGGTTTAGCAAGCAATTGCCGTCCGCTGTCCCAGACTAAAGCAACTTGATTCTACAACCCACCGCCACCACACCAATACTTGCCTGTTCTTACATGAATGAATTGTACATCTCCTCTGCGGCAACATCGTATTAATAAAGTTCACTTTCTCATTGAAAGTAATTGGTGTACAGTCAAATCTCGTTTTAACAAACAAAAGAAGGCTATAACAAATAATCAGATATAACAAAGTAAATCTAAAACATTTCTCACTGATAAGAGCATGTAATGCATATATGCTCATTACAAATATTTGATGTAACGAAGGTATTCCTGTGTCGGATGTGGCTTTGTTGTTGCGAGATTCGGCTGTAAAACCTGCAGCTTGCACAATCTGAATTGCAGCATTTAATGCCGAATCAGGGTCTCTCCTGTGTTGTGAGTAATGTCCGTACACTGCATAACTGTAATTGTACACATGTACCCCTGGCGTAATGCAGGCTTACGTACGTGGGATGTAAGCTCATGGGTATTGTCTCTTGTACGCACATGTAAAAGCGGACTCTTGTCAATAGCAGCATGTTGGAGTTTACTACTGCTAGGCGTGCTTTGTCATAAGCATTCCCCTCTACAAGAAATCTACAGAAGAAAAAAAAGGTGCTGTTGATGAAAGCACGTTAAGAAATCAAAATGTTTTGTAAATATGTATGTGTGTCTGTAAATGTGTATGTGTGCATGAATGTTAGTTGTTGCTGGAGATGTGTTATAGAGAGTTTTATAACATGTGGCTTAAGAGACATCTACGGAAGAAAGAAATTTAAGCATTTTTCTTTTTTTGGCCAAGCCTGTTGAAAAACATTTTTCACCAAAGAAACACGTGTGCTTACAAAATATGAATCATGCCACGCTGTTAACAGCGAAAGAAATTGTTTCTTTGTTCTTAGCTTCTGCTGATAGAATGCTTCTTTTAGGCATGTTTTTCATAGTAGTATTTAACCAACGCGCTTACCATACAACATTGCATCATTGCATCTGTCCTATAGGTGCAGACTTGGAATTCGACGTGAAGTTTTTACGCATTTTTTGCCTTTTTATGAATAAGCATTTCCTTCATTGTCACGTCAGGTAGGACAAGTATTCTGCTTTGTGGCTAGCAAAAATTCTTTGTACAGCAGCTGGGACGTGAAAAGTACTTGCATTTGGCTAAGCGTTCAGTACTGGCTACTACGTAGCAGTGTACGAGCAGCTTGCGAGACGTTGTCAGAGAAGCAGCTTTAACACTATAAAAACCCAGCGCTTTTCCAATTCGGAATGCCCGATCTTGCTGCCCGCTTAATGCACGCGTCACAGCATCTTGGTTTGTAACGTTTTTTTCCCTTCATTTATCTTTGCGATCATTAAGATGCACATTATTTGCATAGTATACGTCTACGATCACAGTAAACTTGATTGTGATGCCGAGTTAGTTGTACACCTGTCCTCGATGGGACCTTATTTTTGTAAAAAAGAAAACATGCAATGAAAATGTGGAATAGTATATTTGATTGTTTAAAGTCACATAAATAAATAAGGTAGTTTTCTAAACAAATGAGAAAATTGCTGGTACAAGCTTCGACGTGTAACAGGGAATGTTCGAAACAGAATTCACACAGTGTTCGACATTCTAGGGAAGGGCAGTTGGTGAAAGCATAGCAAAAGCATAGTCACATTGTTTATTCAGGTGATGAGTGTCGTGGTGCTTTGTTTATACATGCTGTTTCTATTGAAACACTGACGGGGTGTATATGACAATTAGCATTGAGACGTGTTTAGTAGTTTTTGATGAGGTTTTCTGAGCAAGTCGTTTTCAACATGTTGGTTATTGTTGTTTCTTTTCACCCTTGTAGGACTGGCCTAAATGCCAAATACCCTAAATTCATAGCGCGAAATTGTGAAATGGACCGTTTGTTGTCAGAATTGTGAACACAAAATAAAACACCTTACTGACTCTTATCACCACCTATAAGTGTCTTTTTGTTGGCAGTTGATAATTAAAGAGCTGATTGGTACAAGAAGTGCTGTTGGTGGTTCCAGCTGTCTGATTATATATTTCAGTAAAGCCTCAATAAAACAAAATTGTAGAAGGAGCCAATAATACTCTTATAACCATTATTTCATTATAAACATTTGTCCACTCTCATAACCAACATTGACCATTGGGGGGGGGATTACAATTACTTTTTCATACTTATTACTTTATTATAATTACCTGTTTTGTTATGACGAGGTTTTGCTGTATGAAAGCCTATGTACTGCTGTCCCAGGGGTGATGCTACCATTTTATAAAATTTTACACGACATTAGTGATAATGTATTAGCTTTAGGTAAAAATGTGCTGCTTAGAAGCAGATCAAGTACATGTTTAATGAAATTGTGCTCAGCATCTTTCTGGCAGGATCACAAATATATTTGGCAGATTCTAGTGAATTTTAATGCTGTTTTAGGGTAATCTGCAAGAAGAAAACGCAACACTGATTATCAGTGCCCAAGTTTAAACGCCTGTTGATACACTCTTGCATCACATTCTATCGGGTGTTCTTACTATAGAGAGCTTTTAAAGACTGCCTGCAGCACAATTCTGATCCTTGAGGTGGATTGCTCGAAGAAGCAGACATTACTTGGGCCAGACATGAAGATGTGTAATTTACTAAACAGAATTTCACTAACTTTTCATTTAACTAAATACTTGGTGGCACATATTGCGATTTATCAATTGGAGCTGGTGAGTTCGCACAGTGTATCCACTGGAACGAATTCTCAGGACAACATCACTTTCAAGATATTTATTTTGAAGTGTACAACGAAATACATAGGCATTCCAGTAATGCTTGTCCTTCAGTGCATAAAATGGCGTGCTCTTAAAAATTCAAGTGAGACACCAGTGCATTTTGACCACAAGTGTGACAGCGCATGCCTTGAACGTGGTGCCATCCTTGGAAGTCATTTTAAATCAATATTGCTTTAAGAATTTCTGGCTACAATCAATAAATTGCAGTATGATGCTGTAATGTAATTAATTTAATACCTAATTTTTGAAATTTTGTTAATTAATCCAATATGCATTTTTATTTCTCAAGGAAGTAATGTCCATCTCCAGTTCATGTAATTCAGTTCACAGATTAGAATTGGGCTATCTGCCATAAGTGATTTAGAAATTCTGTGGAGTCTAAAAAGAATGCCATGTTTCATAAAGCATTACGGTTTTCATAAAATATTTAAATAAAGCACACTCAGCGTCATGAACTGACATTGCACAAACATTTACGCATATATGAATCACATTTTTATTTAATCATATTTCTTGTGTGCATGTTGCTATATGATTTATTTCTGGTTTAACTGTTCCTGAGCTAGCTTTTTTATGAATTGATAAAGTTGATAGTGGATTGAAGCGAACATTCATTATTGACATAATGGAACACTGCGATGTGAAGCAATATCTATACTGTCCACACAGATGCAAACAATTGTCTGTTTAAACACTTGGTTCACAGTGCAGTGCTCCATAGTGTCACAGAGCCAACCAGTCCACTACAACACATTATTTCACTACCGCTTTAGCAGAATCTCTGATAGAAAAATCGCAACACTGCTTACTTCGCGGGGACTTCATTTTTATCCCGGGTTCATTATGTGCATCCTGTTGCGAAAGTATCTAGTCCTCTTCTCTCGTCGCGGGATTGACACTAATGAGAAAATGTTCACCGACAATTACGATACTTCCCAACGCTAAATTTGAGCACAGTTCTATACGGGTTTTCATTTCACATCAATATTTTGTGTTGTGATTATATAAGTACACGGTTTGTATTAGGAATAGAATGCTGCGAGTAGTGTGGCTGGTGCGGACAGTCTGTCTCGTGCAACACACTGCAATCGGAGCGAAGTGTGGCGCGACTGCCTCGCTAATCGGGAGATCGCGAGAGGCAGCGCGTTGGCGCCGTTCACAGCCGCCGCCGCAGACAGACCTCCACTCGTGCAGCGCTTTGTTTCCATGTATGGCGCAGGCAGGTGTAGGTGGACGTGCTCGCCGCATGCCTTATCGATGGCGTCATCGGTGCACAGACGACGGCCCTAAAGCCGCTTAAACTTCGTAAAGTAGTGCCACGCTTTGAAGAATGCCGCCTCCTCCTCGCGCGCTCTGGCCGAGGCCGACGCCATGTCGCTATTGGCCTAATAGCATCACGTGGGCCCTCGCACCGTGCATCAGCGCCATTTTTGATCGAGAAGCGTCTACGGAGTGGCGAGGAGCGCATGTTGGCGCCGTTGCCACGCTCGAGCAGTGTAGGCGGCGCCACGGTCGAGCAGGGAGCGTGAAAGAGAGGAGAAACGAGGAGGAGAGTGTTACTTCTTTACGAAGTTTAAGGGGTTTTAGACGGCGCTCTACGCTGGCGCCATCTCGTAGCGGTCGCCACCGCAGAGCCCGTCTTGGGCGGCACTACGCTTTTCTTCGCACGCTTTCGCCATACCTTGCTCCTCCGCTTTCCTCATCGCGATCTCTTCGCTATCGCCGTCTTTCGTCGCCCGCTGCGCTCCGCGTTCGCTATATCATCCTTCGCTGTGCTCGTTCGCTCGGTTACGTCGAGGGACGCCGACGCTCAACGCAGGGATGGTCGGCTAAGACTTGCGCTCTAAGATTAGTCGAGCTTCATCAGTAAAGTGCCCTTTTACAATACGGAAAACACCACGCTTACCGTGAAATGAGGTTTAATAACCCCAAAATACTCAAAACAAAGAGATGGGTGGCGACGCCATCTTAAAGACCAGGAGGGGGGGGGGTGTATTTTGTAAGTGTTCATATAGTGAACATGCTCATTTCGTCTGCTGCTGATGTTCCGATTGGTTGGGCCGGGGTACGCGTCAGAAGGAGACATGCAGGCGCCCAGAGCCAATCAGTACTTCAGCAGCAGACGAAATGGTTATGTCAATTATAAGTGGACGTTGCGTGATGTTGCGTCGGGTCGCCGTTGCAGATATCTTCCGCCACAATTTGTGGTGTGACCAGCCGCGCGAATTATTATGGTGTCCGAGAGACATGCGTATAGCCGCACTTCCCCCGTCGTTTGGGCCCATGAACATCTTTTGTTGATAAGGCGTGCTCATAGTATTTTGCATCACTCTCGGGTGGTGTTGCCATTTCTCTTTCGGCCCACCATAAAAAAAAGTCGTTTATTTGTAATGATATTGCTTGAACATTACAAACCTTCTGCGACTTCATGCACTTTTGACTGCTGTGTTTGCATTGTAATCAAGATTAATCACTTTTCGCATGATCAGAAGTTACGGTAACGGTGGCCGGCGGCTTTTTAATTTATGAAAAGAAATGTACGCAAGATGGCGTCTTCTTCACACAATGCGGGTAAGCCGCGAAATCAACAAGGGATGGCAGAGCCGGCCGATTCTCAGCCAGCTGAGTCAGGCTGAGTCCTTGCCTTTCACGAGATAGCGATAAGGCGACCTAGAATGATGCAGGTCGCGTATGTTGTCTCCAGGTGGAAAACAAGCGCGTCGGCGACAATATTCGATGACTCATTCGGTTTCCCGAGGACGCGTCCTGGAGCGAGGAGCGTTTTCGACGGAATAATCGTGCGCTTAGAGCTAGCTGCTTTATTTTTGCTGTGGGGGAAAAGAGTTTTGATTTATCATGAACGTTAGGTTCAGTGCCTTCATTTCAGTTCCTTAGGCGAAATGTCAAATTTGTATCACGTTACGAAAGCAAAACGGGGCCATTTTGTACGCGTCGCGCCTACGTCACGCCTCGAAGGAAACGGCGAAATGCCCGGAATCGTGGAGGAAGGAAAATGTACAGAACAGAGCCCCTAGAGAGGTCGGCAGGCTACCATATTAAAGGCCAACAGCAATGAAATTTTGGAGTTAGTGAAGAAAGTCTAGTTGCAGATAGTGTAGCAGGCACCCGTGAAAAATTTTACGTTTGAAATACGACTGAACTCGCCACAAGAAGCTCGCCAAAATAGACGATTTTTGACACCTAAACTCGAGAAACGCCGGAAATGACGCAGAAACCAGAAAGTTCACAACCAGCGCTGCTGCTCGCCATGCTTTCCGAGGCGTCGAAGGCGAGGTGTGAGACTTTCGTCACATCCGCTACCCAGGTGTATGCGTCGTCTGCTATAAGGGGCTGTTTAAAGGATTTTGACAAGAAATTCTGACAACTGCAGGCTTCAAGCTTTGCCAAAATGGATTTAATAATATATAACCAAGATAGCCAGAGTGAAATTTCGTTGCAGTTGGCCTTTAGAACATAACCTCGCTGTCCTGCGTCAATCCACAGTCCAGTTACAGCGATAGCTGTCGCACAGTATCAAATGCTTGTGTATTCTGTAGTAACGCGTATTAACAGCGTTAAGGGCCCCGGGTAGCAGAAAATCCGGTGTCTGTCAGCGTCAGTGGGGTTGTCCGTGAGCGAAAATTGTCGCATATATTTAGGTATATGTGTATAGGCCACGCCTTGCTGTATGACACGAGGTATATGCGGGTTGTATTGCCACACCATTCTATCGCTAAACTTGCTCGTACCTTGTCTTAACATCCTAGACAAAGTTATTCCTCGAAATTTTGAGAATGACAACCCACAAACAAATGTCATGAAACAAGATACCGACAGCGCATGCCTTTTACATTACATCTTCTCAGACCTAAATATTAAAAGTGCGAAACAATAACAGAAACACGAAAAAGAATGTAATTTTTTGGCGCGGCTGCACACTACCTCTGGGAACGGCCCACGCAAGAGGCCGAGTTTCTACCAGAAAGAACGCCTTCGTGCATAGCGATTCGCCGCCAGAGTTTCCCGGTAAACATTACGGTTGCATAAGCTGCAGTAGCCGGGAAGCGTGAGAAGCAGTCGCGGATCTTTGAATGCTATCGCGTTCCACTCTTAAAGGCGAAGCTTGAGCGTCCTGCAAGTTTTTGACCTTGTGATGACTGCGATTATTCAGCAATAACGTTGAGAGAAAGAAAAGGGAAAAGAGGGCATGCAGGGATGTCGACTAGACGCAAGCCCGGTTTGCTACCCTACAGTTGTAGCAGGGGAAAGGGGGTTAAGGGATGACAGAAAGAAAACATGAACACTGGGGGTGCGTCCGGAGTTGCGTATGTACATTTGCCACTAAGAATGATTTTGAATCTAGGTGATACAACGTGGTTCCTTAGCCGAAGGCGCTGGTCGCCGTGGCGTGGGGACAGACGCATATACGTTCATATAGGCTCTTCACCAAGACGGTTACATACTTAAAATATACAAGTAACCTTATTGCTCCATACACACGCCGTGAATCTCGTGACACCACTACATCTATCGGTATACCTGCCGATTGAATACGTCGACGACCGACAACAGCACCATTGCCTTTGAAGCTGGGCTGAGGGACGAGTAGTACATATAATAATGGCTATCACTGTAAAAGCTACAACAGCTAGGCCCCGCTGTAACTTATTTTGGAACACCTGCTTAACAAAGCTGTGGTTATAAACGTCGAACGGCTAGCTTTTCGCTGTAAATGTAAGTGAAATATATTTGCTGAATCACTTGCACCTGACGGAGCCTTCGCAAAGGTTGCATCGGAATACAAGAGCACCACATACAGCGGCCATACTTGCGACCTTCCTTCCTATAGCTTTGCTTAACCTCCGAGAGTGGCTCATACCCACTATGGGGAAATTGGCCAAGAATCGGGTGATTTAGGAAAAAAAGATTATCCTATTCTGAAAAGAATTACTATTGAGAAATTTTGAATGGCTAAAGAAACGAATTCGGATAAATGTTAAAAGAACTTAACAAGGAAATCGTCCTGACTCAATTATGTATATTCCGCAACAGCTGCGCCAACATCCCTGTGACAATGTCCCGAAGGAGAGGCTTCCAAAGGTAGAATACTATCAGGAATGGTTATATTCAATCCAGCACTATGAGATTTTCCTTCTGAAGTGTGTTTTCTTAATGCGGAAAGAAACGGCGGCGTGACAGGAAGGAGTGTTCTATTGTTTCATTTTCACCATGACCAAAGGGCGCCAGACCAGGTCGATGCATATAGCAGTTTAATGCAGGTATTCGACATCGGAATTTCATCAACAGGACTTTTATGTTACGGCACAATTTTCTGTTCCAAGGAAATAGGAGCTGTCGGTAATCACTTAAATTTCTCAATGATAGGTTCCAAGAATCTTGCACGATTTCCCGTCTCCTGAACCTAGCGGCAGTTATGAAAGCAGATACAGGAAAGATCGGGTGAATTGGACCACTAATGGCAGCTCTCGCCAAGTTGTCCCCTAATTCAGTGATAACTAATCTTTTACGACCGGGCGCCCATACCAATCTAATTAGTGTTAAGTGAGAAGGTATTAAACAGTGAAATGACGTGAAATGTGTGAGCCGCTATAGCGGCTCAAACATTTCAGTGAGAGCTGAACATAAAGATATAGAACCCGTTAAATTACAAATTCCGAGATTGAGTTCACTTTTCGTATAGCCAATGTATCCGCCAGAAAATCAGCTATAAATACTGGTACGTAGTCAGGAAGTCTTAAAGAGAAGGACCAGGCAAACAACGGAAGAGAAAATTCAAATTCCATATTTTTATTCTGTTTGTGATGCATCTGTCGCTACGAAAGCGTTTATTTTTAGTTCCAATAAGTGATTTTGTAATATCGCATTTAATATAGTGTAAGAGAGGTGTTTTGCGTTGTTTGGGTATATATCGTCAAAAATAATCTGGAGATTCTGTCTCACTGCCAATGGGAAGGATCTCACATAATCGTACATCTAAGGGACCAACAAGTGCCTGAACGAAGACGACCTGAGGAATGTGGAACCAAGGCGAGGAAAATTGAAAAAAAAAATTTCCTTCCTTCTTGCAGTAGTAGTGGTAAACGACTTTATTGGAGTTCTGAGGAGCTCGGTAGGTCCCTACCCAGCCGTTGGTTTGTCCCATGTCGGAACATAGAGGCCATGCCTCTCCGCTATTTCACGGGCCCTCTGGACAGCCAGGAGCTGGACGTCTTGTCTCGGGTCTGTGATGGCCTTCGTCCAGTGTTATTCTCGCTTAAAATCCCGTAACACAGGGCAATGCCAGAGCATGCGATTTAATGAGCAAAATTCAGTGCCACAATCTGGGCAGAGTGGATCAGTGTCGTGGAGGACCATGTTCAGAAAGCCCCTAGAAGTGTAGAACCCCGTCTGGAGCATGCGGAGCGTGCTAGCTTGCGATCTGTCGAGATTATGATGGGGCAAGGGAAAACTCTGCCTATTCCCTCTGTAATGAGATGTGATTTCGTGAAAAGTAACTAGAGGATCACTGTGGACGAGATTTCCCGATCTCACCCGAGACACCGTCCCGTCGCGGCATACGAAACCTCGTGCACGGTCGTGGGCTATCTCATTGAGGTTCAGGTGACCCGGTAATACGCCTGGTCCCGTGTGAGCTTGGAACTAGACTATGTGATGAATAATGTCAGAAGGGAGTTTGCCGTTCAGAATCCTGGCTGCTTCTTTGGCTGTCAATTCCGATGCGAACGCTGTAACGGCTGCTCGGGTGTCCGTGTACACCGTAGTGCGTTTTGTGTCAAGTAATGCGATAGCTATAGCAGCCTGTTCCGCCACGTCGACCGAGGAGTTCTTCAGCGAAGCTGCCGAGAGGAGTTCTCCCCTGTCAATGACTATTGCTACGGAAAACGTGTTGGCACTGGCGTGTCGCGCAGCGTCAACAAAGGTCTCCGTTCTGGATATGTTCTTTCAGAAAGCCCTAGCCCTCGCTGACCTCCGACCTCTATTGTGTTGGGGGTGGACATTTCTTGGAAAAGCGACTACAATAAAGGAGTTCCTTGTTTGAATATAAACTTGCGTGGGCTCTCCCTGATTGAAGCTAGGACGGAGGCCTGCCGCATCCAGCAGTCTTCTGCCTGCTTTTGAGTTTGATAATTTAATCATTTGTGCTGATCTTTGTGCTTCTATTAACTCCGTAGTTGTGTACTCCCAACGTCGTGAGTTTCTCTGTGCTAGCCGTGATTGGCACGCCGAGCACCCTTTTGACACTTTTGCGCATGAGCGTGTCTAATTTATCTATTTCCGTTTTGGTCCAACTGAAGGCCGCAACTATGTAAATGACATGACTGATGAGGAAAGCATGGAGAACCCTAAGGAGTATGTCCTCACATATGCCGCCTTTCTTGTTGGACAATCTCATAATCAATCTAAGAATGTTTCGTTTTTTTTTCTTTTCTTTTCTTTTTTCTCCTTTTGATGAAGGCGTTTGCAACATCCTCCCTTATCTCTTCCTAAGGTTCTCATTAGAGCTTTTTTACTGTCCGCTGGAAGCTCTTGGAAAAAAAAAGAAGAGAAGAGCGAAAGGTACTGCGCGCGTTAATTTTATCGTTTTACTTTCCTCAATATGAACACAAAAATACAAACTTCAATAGAATAGAATTTATTAACAGGAAACACAGAGGTCGACCTGAGCTAGTGCACTCTATAGTCGGCTACTGGCACTGGGGAAGAGGGAAGGGGAGTGAAAGTACTGGGATGGATGATGATGATAAGAGAAGTGGTGAGTGCTTATGTACATGAGACAGTTGTCTTGCTAGAGGAGGTGCTCGAGAGTTTCTGGTTCACCACAGGAGGCACAGGCTGGCGAGGTGGCTTTCCCAAGGCGGTGCCGGCGGGCTGCCGTCCAGTAGCAGCCAACTCGCAGTCGCAGCAGCAACGAGGCATCCCTTCGTAGCAGGGCTGGTCTGCCCTGCTCACCTGCAGCATCGCGGTCGACTTCTGCAATAGTTCCACCGCATGGGGCTCCCATGTTCACGACAGGAAGATATCCTCTTCCCCTGTCGTAATCAGCTACCAGCCTTCCCAAGTGTCGTCGAGTACCTCGACTCGTCGGGGCTCTCGGCGAGACTATAGGACATTTCTACAAAGACGGATGGCCTAACGGCCATCCCACCACCTCGGGCTTCCTGATCGGCCACTAGTTCGCTTCCATCTCTACCACCCTCTACCTTTCTCCCTCCTACCCTCTCCCTCTTTTAACCCCATCCCCTCCACCCTGCTGGCGCTGAGCCGTGCTCCCGCATGGGTTGCAGAAAATAGCGCTAGCCTTTTCTCCTTCCCCACAAGAACCACTTCTCTCTCTTGCTAGAGCCGCTCGTCGAGTTTGGTGTCCTGCAGAAACTTCAACAACACTTTAGTTGCACGCATTGAGGTTGCAGTGTCAGGCCATGGGCCGAGCACAGCTTCCTCCGACAGTGGTTGCCTGCCAACGCTGGCTAGGAAACTTTCCAACGTTCTTCGCTCCGGCATATATGCTAGACAATCGCACATTATGTATTCTAGCGTTACAGGCACCTGGCATTGTTCACAATCAGGGCCGTTCGACTGTACAAACTTCAAACTTTAAAATAATATAGCCTGAAAATCGATTGCAACGATTAGTATTTAATTCAATATCGTTTTTAAAGTACAAAATTATATTTCACTATTCTTCCCTTTTTACCTATACTGCCGTCCGATTCATGTCCTCCGTGGGCCGAGGCCCCGTAGTGGGTTGAGCCATATCCGTAGCCACCAAACCAAGCCAAGCTGCGCGTGGGGCGCGATTGCGCGCAGCAGCCCCGCAGCGGCTTCTCTTGGCTTAGCACGCGGGCAACGTTGCAAGGTCGAGCGCGGGGCTCTAATCACGGCCGCCGAGCCAAGAGACACATATATGTTGTGCTCGGTCGCCGACTCTGAGGCCAAGCTGCTGCCATCGGGCATGAACGTGAGTGCTGCGGATACGCTGTATATGTGTGTATGACGTGCGACGAGCAACAACGTAATCTCTCGTGCAATAAGTTGTCATTCACGCGCGTTCCATTCTATATCCCGACACGATGCGCGCGAATAGCGCCTCGTTCGAATGCGCATCGTCTCGTTCTCGCCACGCACTGTAGACTCCATCCTCCGCGATGTGGGCTCATCAATCGCAGCTGTGATTCGGAAGTGCGCTCCGCGGCAGCGTTGCGGGCTTTAGCTCATGCAAGGCACTGCGATGACATGCGAGAACATGATTCGGATGTCATCAAAGTAACTCAAAACATGATGCAGCGCGCTTACCTGCCCTCGTTGTTCAGTGCTGTATGTAGAGGCTGTACACAAGCACTCGCACCCTTCTGTCGTTCCGTCATATGAACCAAATCCTTCGCTGCAAGCTAACGCAATAATACAAATACTGGTGCCCTCAGACACTGTGGGACATTGCCCATAAACATACGCATATCATCGCGATGGTATATTCTAGCGTCTATCATTAGACCCCATTCCTCATTTTCCCCGTCATAGCCAAGCGTGTCATTATATTGCCTAACAAAGCTTATCTCTCTGTCTCTCTCGGTGCAAAGAGCGCAAAGCTTGCGCAAATATCTTTGTGCGAAGCACGTGTTGTAGAAGGCACACCTTGCGAACAGCGGTGCATGTATGTTCGACTGGCGTAACGCAGTCGGATGTGACTGAAGAAGCCTGTCGACACATGCCTTGGTGTTATTTGGGGTTCGCCTGCACACTGTTCGATAAATATACACCCTTAAAAGCGAAGAAAATGTGTAAATCAGGTCTATACCTCACACATTTACACCATTTTGGGTGTAAGGATGTAAATTATCTTGCAGCGTATCAGCCGACTCTGTCACAGAGAACAAAGCTTCCCTGACCCCCCTTTGAAAAAGAGGAAACGTGTACGTATGTTTCTTCGCATGTACTGTTTTGATCAACCGGCGCGCCGTTACCACAACGACGCCTGATGCGATCACGTCCGAGGAAAATGCGACGCCAAGTGAAAATGTTACCGTTCCCAGCTGGGATTATCAGATAAGAAATGTAATCCAGCTAGGCTTTTTTTTACGTAACTTTCGCAGCTGGCAAATGTTTCCTGTTACATCGATTCCGTGTCTCACAAGCAAAATTAAAAGGCGTTTGCTCATTCTACTTACGTTTTCCTTTAAATTGTGATTCGTCAGACAGGGTCGATCGGCTACAAGGGGTCAATACGGGACGATTTCGCACAAGAGAAGAGTTCGGTTAACACGGACCAGCATGCACGCAAGTCTCGGATAGCTAAGTCGCCTGCGGTCATTGGAATTTAACATTAGTTTAGAGCCGTCGACATTTTGTGGAAGCTCCATTGTTAAAAGCATATACCAGGATTTTTTTTTTTTGCTTTATAGAAACCAGCATGACACCTTACCTGCAAAGTAAAAGAAAAATATATTTGAGAAGTCAAGTAATGATCGAGTTCGCGACCACCGAACTCCTCCGATAAGACCGATGTCAAAGTATATGTGGCAGGACTGTTCTGCCCTGTTGGCCTGTTTCAGACAGAGGCGCCAACTTGAAGCGTACATATGCATAAGCGAAAAAGTAGCCATAATTGGTTGTATATTTCTGCTAAAGGTTAAAAGGAGGTAATGAATTATGAATATTTGCAAATTGGTAGTGCAATGGTCCGCACAAAACAAAACGATAGCCAAGTACACACACTCACCTCTAGGTGGGAAGGGAAGCTGAGCATAAGGAGAAGTGCAGTGTTTTCACTGTGTGCGAGGCAAGCAAAACTGCTGCGTGTAACGCTTGTCGTGTACACAGGAGACGCGTGAACGGAGAGATACATGTCGGTCAGCATACGGGACCCGGAAAGCATGTGCACTGTTTTTACCACGAACATTTTTGATGGATGATTTTTCTCGCAAAAGGCGTCCCCCAGGGGCAGACTTTTTGTTATTGTAGTTCCAAAAATCTTGATTGTATGATTTTTGGAACAACAATTAGCAACAACTTATTTATAAAGCCTCAAGATACAATTAAAGCTCGATCTAACGAAATCCGATTTAACGAAGTTCCCTATGTAACGAAGAAATTTCCATTCCCCGGCAAGTACCCATAAGGTTCAATGCTGTCATCAACCTGAATTAAAGAAACTATAGCTTGCATTACACCCGATTTAAAGAAGCTTTTCCAGAAATAAATGAGTAAGAAAGCAGTGATTTCTAATTTTGACGCGGACGGGTTTTTCTTCGAGCGTGCGCTCTAACGCTATCGCGTTAGAACAATTAGCCACCCTAATAACGGCCCTAGCTTTATTTTGACGAAGCTTCATGCCGCGCCCATGCACGGAACAACAGACTCAGCAGTCGCTAGCGTTCTTACGCACCAGATGGCGCCAGGGGCGACAGTATTTAGACCCCCTCGGCGGACTTTTCACACGCGCAGGCGTTGGTTAGCGGCAAATACAATGCGGCGGTACCTTTTGGGTGTCGCTACGTTACAATTTTAGATTTCGAAGGACCGAGAAATCCCTTACTCCATTTCCCGAACTTCCCGATTTAACGAAATAATTTGAGCGTGGTCATCACTTCGTTAAATCGAGTTTCAACTGTGTTTTTCCTGACTATATGATTTATTCCTCACTTAATGGGTGCAAGCATTAAATAAAGTTCACGCAACTTAATTCTATATCATCAGATTAGCTGGGATGTGCATCCTCCTAATAGCGCTTTTACGTGTGGTATTTTATTCAGCGTCCTCGCGGAGCGCCTGTTCCGAGAAGTCGTTCTGAAGTCAAATTATGAACGTGAAGTTTCCCGACATTACGGAGCTTTTCCACACCCCTTTCATATCTATCTATCTATCTATCTATCTATCTATCTATCTATCTATCTATCTATCTATCTATCTATCTATCTATCTATCTATCTATCTATCTATCTATCTATCTATCTATCTATCTATCTATCTATCTATAGAAGAGTATACATACACACACACACATACATACATACATACATACATACATACATACATACATACATACATACATACATACATACATACATACATACATACATACATACATACATACATACATATTTATTACCCCCCCACACACCTCTCTCCAACAAATATGAAAGCTCCCCGGCTACGCACACACATACGCACTTTTGCGTTGTGTGGATCGTTGCGCTATCTATCGTGAAGTGAGCCACGGACCAACTATAGCCCAAACGTCGACAGGGCCTTTCCGTGGGTGACGCGTGCATTGTCCCGTGCAGGAGGACTCGCACAGCCCCAGCTGCTCCTACCCCGGCGGCAGCAGACGCGCACCACCGCGGTCGGTGTTGCGCCAGCGGCCGCTCGGCAACTTCCTGCAGCGTCGGGCACCCGCCGCCAGAGACGCGTTCCCGGAGACCGAGATCATGTTCCCGCTGCTGCCCGACAGTCGGATGGACGCCTGGAGCGGCGGCTACCCGCTGGACAGCCCTCCGGACTCCCTGCGGCGCCGCTCGGCCAACGGCCGGACGCAAGGTCCGAGCTCGGCGCGGACGGGCAGCTCGGCAGCGCGCAACCGGACGTCCCACGACGGCGGTTCGCGCCAGGGCAGTCAACGGCGGCACGCCGCGCGCGACGCTGGAGCCAGGAGGAGCGTGTCCAGCGGTTTCTTCAAGAGGATCTTCCGGGGAACGCCGCGGAAGTACTCGGTGGGTGTCGAAGCAGCGTGTACTGGTTCTTATTAGACTTTTGCGCGCACAAAGACAAGACGTCGAACGAAGCAGGGACACACAACTTCGTTCGACGTCCTGTCTGTGTGCGCGCAGAAGTCTAATATGAACCATGTACAACCAACTCGCTCAAAACGTGACGCTTTTGATCAGCGCATACTGTCCGAGGAAAAAGCTCGTAGGTCGTCGTGCTAGGCCTAGTCGACTGTAATACGAAGGCAGTATCGATCGGTATCGGCCCACGCAGCGCCTTTCATTCCGCTGCATACCTCCAGGACCGGCCTGATTTACGAACCGCATTACGTTAATCGTCCGCGCCAGGATTGGCCCGCTTAATTTTTTGCGTCGACACCGACAATGAAGGTCGGTGATTGCCGCGGGTATATATATGACGTTACATTAAAAAACTTGGCGTACCATTGGAAGTAAAAAGAGAATCGATGACAGATAACCGATAGAATATTGGGTACCTTTTAAGGGTGCATAAATAAAAGGTATACCGCATTCTTGTTCGCTAATTGCCTCGGTATTGCGAGGCCGAGTTCGGGTCGGCTTCGACTTTGCCGGGCCCGGTGTCTGACTTCGATATCCCATAACGTAGATGGCCACACGAGCATCGAAAGAAGGGCGTACAAAGATGGCAGAATCGATGATTGCACAGCCTAAGTTGTGCAGTTCGCGTTGAACGCGGCTCGCACGCTTAATGGTGTTTAACAGGTGAACAGACATTCACTCCGGTGCATTCCAACGGACACTGGGATCGCCTGGCAATAACATTTTGGCCCAGGAATCGCCGTTCACTGTCAATGAAGAGCCGTGCCCGCTTTTATCGAGAAGCATCGTCGCTTCCCGAATCGATGTGGAGGGCAGGAACATTCTAGGATAAAGAGGTCAGATTTCTAAGACAAAGTGGTCAGATAATAAGTATGAGGTGGTGCGTGGAACCTGGAAAGGAGTAATGGCACCAACGCTAGCGTTCGCAAATCTCATTCTATGCTTAAAATCTGATATCGTGTCTGGGTCGGAAGTTAACCAAAGATCGGTAGGCCAGTTATCCTTTGGGAGCCAACCACGGTAAAACCACAAATGAGGCACTGCAGGGTGACGTGGGTTGGGCCTCTCTTAAAATAGAAGCGCAGAGCAAAATTAGTTTTGAAGACTCGGGAACATGGATGAAAATAAATGGGCGGCTAAAGTGCACAAGTATCTGTACTTGAAAAGCGTGGACACAGAATGGAGGAAGAGGTCAAGAAAGTTGGCAACCAAGTACAAGGTAATTGAAACTGTAAATAGACAACCAGCTAGGAGTCATCAGAAAGAAAGTGAGAGAAACAGAGACAGGTAATTGGATGCAAAGAATCTAAACAAAAAGCCCATGGAGATTTACAAGGCTAAAAAGAAAGAAATTAGAAGGGAACATCTGTGCGATAACACAAAGGGCAGTGCCTTGTTATTTGAGGCTGGAGCCGGTTGCGTAAGGACAAAGACATACCGGAGCAAATATTCGGAAATAGATGGGGCATGTGTATGCTGCAGCAAAAATACGGAGACCACTCCGCACGTCCCAATGGAATGCGAAGAGATTAGCTCAGAGAGAGCCGTAGGTAACGTGCACTTTCCAGAAGTGCTTGGGTTTAAAGTGGACTGAAACATCAACCGGTCAGCAGTCGAGATAAGCAAGATACGTTTAGAGTATTGGTGGTAAAAAAGCAAGGAGACTGATACGACCGGACCTCTTGCAGTCATGGCTATCGGTACAAGGAAGATTTTAAAGGAAAAAAGAAAGATTAAGGAGACGTACACAAAAATTCTAGCTAAAAACCATCTATAGCATTAAATCAAGCAGGCTAGGTGACTATTTCTCACCACCCCCGTTTCAAAGGCGGTGGCATAAAATCATCATCATCGTAGTCGGAAGACCACCACAGCAATCGTCGCACCCAGGCATCCCGCATGCGTCCGTCGCTTTATTTATATTCTTGGCCAACACGTGCAGTTTCATGGTACAGATATATGTTACTCCAACTAAACAAAGAAAGACGTTCTTGTCGTCCAAAATGTCTGGCTACTACCTAGCGCACTCGGTCGGTCGGTCAGGATTAGGCCACCTTAAGAGGAAGCTTTTGCTCATGTGCTTCTGTCTGAATACATATAAAAGAAGAATTCGTTTTTCTCGGCAACCACTACGCCAAATTTGGCGAGGTTTGCTGCATTTAAAAGAAGAACTTCTAGTGACTGTTGGTTTCGAACTTAAGAAACCGTCAATTTTTTATTAAAGAGTGGCAAAATCGAAAATTTTAAGTAACCGGAACTATGAAGTTTACAACTCTGTAACACAGCAATGAAAAGTGATATTACAATTATATGAATTGCATTTAATAGTACATCTAAAGCGGACAAAATTGATATGTTACACATGAATCTCAAGAAGTTTAATTATATGGAAATACAGCTTTTGCAGAACCGTTGTACATTACGTAACAAACTCACGTAAAATATAAGATTACATATCAAATTTGTCCGCTTTCAATGGTTTAGTGGATGCCGTTTACAGAACCACGATATCTGTTCTTGATTAAGGGCTATTAATTTGTAAACGTCGTGTTTATATTTTTTTTTCAAACCATCAAATTTTCGAAAATTGTTTTAACAAAATTCAGGCCCTAAACCAAAGTTCCGCTTCCAACAGTCAATAGAATTTAACTTAATTTATCTCGCAAATGCAACAAATTTCATTAAATTCGGGCAAGGGGTTATCTCAGAAAAAACAGTTTTTGCGTTTCACACGTATTTGAATTGGCCGCGTCGTAGTTGGGCCCGAGCTTAAGCTTCCTCTTACGTTTCAAAGTATAATGCCAAAAAAAAAAAAAAGAAACGGGGTGCTAAATGCATCCAGCGGTTGCCTCGAAATCGCATCACTTGTTGATAACTATGTAACTAACAGCTGTGTCTTACCAGTACTCACGTACGGGGCAGAAACCTGGAGGCTTACGAAAAGGGTTCTACTTAAATTGAGGACGACGCAACGAGCCACGGAAAGAAGAATGATTGGTATAACGTTAAGGGATAAGAAAAGAGCAGATTGGGTGAGGGAACAAACGCGAGTTGATGATATCTTAGTTGAAATCAAGAAAAAGAAATGGGCATGGGCAGGACACGTAATGAGGAAGGAGGATAACCGATGGCCGTTAAGAGTTACGGAATGGATTCCAAGGGAACGAAAGCGTAGCAGAGGGCGGCAGAAAGTTAGGCGGGCGGATGAGATTAAGAAGTTTGCAGGGACAACATGGCCACAATTAGTACATGACCGGGGTAGTTGGAGAAGTATGGGAAAGGCCTTTGCCCTGCAGTGGGCATAACCAGGCTGATGATGATGATGATGATGATGATGATGATGATGATGATGATGATGATGATGATGATGATGTCGACGCATGCCGCACTGAGCGGGTAATCCTGTGTAGCGGCTTGTCGGCTCTGCAACGCCGCAGTTGCCGCCCGAGCCGAAGGACACCCCTCCAGAGCTGAGCTTCAGCGAAGTGATGATGCGCTACCACCAGCAGTCCCCGGACTCCGGCAACTCGTTCGGCTCGGCCACCAAGAAGTCGGCGTCGGAGCGAAAGACGATGCCGGAAGTGGTTCCCGCAGCGCCTCCACCGGCGCAAAGGTGCGCGCGCGGTTAAGCCTTTTTTTTCATCCGCGATGTGGCAGCAGTGCGTTCGTGACCCCAGAGAACTACCGGTCGGCCATTTTCGAGAGTCCGGTTAGCCAAGAAAAAAAGAAGTATTTTGCCGCATAGTATACTGTAGGCACATATATTCTTGATGTTTTCAGATATAAAGAACGTGCAGCATGCGTCGAACTCATGTGTGGGCATTTTTTTGTTGCACTTAACTATACAATTCGTCGTCAAACACTCGAACTCTCCAAAAAAACTGGTGCCAGCTGGAGAGTCCTGTAAGTTTATGGGGTATTGTAACTTATGTTGCTTCTGAGTGCTTAACCGGTGGTCTTCTGAGAGCCTTTTATCCGCTCTGTGGCAGCAGCGTGTTCAGGCCGTTATGAAACTTCCTGTCAATGCGTTTTGGACAGTCAAGTTGACCAAGAAAAAAATGAGTATTTTATCGCTAGTATACTGTAGGCACATATTCTTGGTGTGTTCAGATATAAAGAACGTGTGCGCCATGCGTCGTGCTCATGTATGGGCTATTTTATTTAGGGGGGGTTGCACTCAACAATAAAATTCACTTGTCGAACAACGTGGTGCCAGTTGGAGAGTTCTACAAATTTATAAGCTATTGTAACGGGTGCTGCAATAAACCCGTGGGCACATTTGTTAACGCTCGAAATGTAAACCTTTATTCTGCACGTCATATCCTGTAAATGCATGTGAACAGTGTGTAAAGTTAACGCTTTCTGCGTTCTCCATGTCTTATGCGTGTTTTACAAATATACTTTGTTTTTCCGCAGGAAGAAGCGGTTCACAGCGCACGAACGAAAGGTTAGTTGTTTCTCCTAATGCGTTACATATAATGTGCGGTAACGAACGCTGCTTCAGTGTGTATATGTGGTGAATGAGCGTTAGTGGTATTTGTGAGGCGTAAACCTTGGTGGGTAGATGGCATACTGCGGCACCTCAGCGCCTCCACACACCCGGAATCGGCTTAGGCGAGGTGCAGGCACGGCCGCCTCGATCACGCGCGCACGGCGGGGCTTGCTCCGGCCGTTCCATTCGGACGGAGAGGGCGTAATTGCGGAGAGTGGCGTGCCCGCTCCTTTCACCGCACCGCGGCGCGCGTGCCCGACCCCTCGCCTCCCCTGCTATGGCTTCGCGCGAGGCGATTTGCGGCGCCTTGGACGTATTGCGTGATGAAGAGTGGCGGAAAACCGCGATGAATACAAAGTCACACAAGAACACCAATGCCTCCTGCGGCTAGGTATTTATTTGCTCCAGACGCTGCGGCCGCATGTTGCCCGAAGCGGGCAGTCATGATGCCATGCGAAACGAGTGCTCCCCGGAAAACAATATCTGCGGGTTTGGGCGCAGCAGGCCAATGAAAGCATGGAAGTATGGAAAGGCATTACTTCTTTATAAAAGAAGTGCCACGTCTCACGAGGCAACGCTGTAGTAATTTTTTCCCCCTGTAAATTCATGAACGTTTGTGCATGACGTACTAGCTCGGTCAGAATGTCTTTACCGGTCAGAAAAACAGCCTGGAAGGAAAATGGCAATTGTACTATGAAGAAAATGGGCAGGCGATGTTGCACGCTGAGCTGTAAATTTTATATTCCTTAGGCGAGCTCATCACTGTTCCTCCTGTACGAGAGAATCTGCTCACCAGAGTCGACAGCCGCGGAGGGCAACGTCCTGTGGCTCTGATTAGTCCGTATACTTGAATATCATGGCTATATTCGTGGTAAAAATTACCAGCATAACAAAGTCAGTGTATGCAGGAATTTATTTACAATAAAAAGTTGTCAGCTCGCGCGCGCTCGAGCTGTTTAAACGCGCAAAACGTTTCGACTGAGCGGCTTAGTGATTAATTTTTTGTGATAGGCCACTCTGTCCGTAACAAGAGCGGCAATGTTTGATAGGAGAGGCTTTATCAATTTCTTTACCACTATTGAGGATGTGACCGAGGCATGGTCCTCTCTTGCCTCGCATATAAATAGAGGGCAGCTCTCCAGATGCGGCAAAATCATTGCCGTGATCTTCTTGCACACATGGTTTGTGCCAATACGTGGCACTGCGATGTCGATGGCCTTCTTTACTTTTAGAAGAACAGCTACAAACTCGGGCTTTGGGAACACCAAACCCCCTCTAGTTCCGTGGTCAATAAGTCCCATCACTGGTGATATTGATGGTCCCGAATCATTCAGTCTTGGGCAGGCGCTGCACATTCTTTGTTCTTCTATCGCTTTCACGACAAAACCGGCGACGTATGCTACTGCAGCGGTTTCCACTGTTGAAGGTGGCCGCTGCACTGAAAAAGAAAAGGTAAGAACAAAGTGCTCATATCAGGACTAAATAAGGAATATGGAGCTCCAATCCCGGCTTGAAAAAGTAATAAGCGCGAAAGGCTATTATAACTGCATGCACAATACATTAAGTCTGCCTACTTACAGGGCATCACTTTCAAGGGCGCCAACAAACTGTTGACGTCATCCACGAAACTCGGTGGTTCACAAATGCTAGAAAACAAAACGGTCATGCATCAACGCAGCCTTAGCTGCGTCTCGATCGTATTATGCTACAAGAAACAACGTGCACTGTGCAAACCTGATTTGAGGATATACAGAGACGTACCTTGATTTCCTTGCGGTTTCCTCTGGCTGTCAACACATTTTAGAGCGAAGCTGACGCCAGATTGTACACGTGCACTCTCCGATGTATTCGCGTCTCCAAGCATGTGCCATGCCGCCATGCCATGCCATGCCGCCGCGCCGTCGGCATGGGTGGGTGGATGGGAGGTAGGAGCGTCCCCTTTGAAACGGGGTGATGGCAGTTGCCACCATGCTCAGATTTTTATTTTGCCTTTTATTTTTATCTGTGTTGTGTGTTATTGAATTTCTCGATTTTCTTTAAATACGTCTTCCTACCCTTTTAACCTTATGTCACCTCTCTGCTTTTGAGCCACCAATCCTCCAATCGCCTTTTGCTAATTTCCACCGCACCTTTATTTACATGACTATCATTATCTCTGAACCCTAGGGCCTCAGGAAGGGTGACTGTGGCCGCATCGACATCGGGGTTGATACCATCACATTTTAGTATGAGGTGTTCCATTGTTTCTACATATTTACCACACACAGTACATGTGTCTTCTTCTTCGTTAAATTTCTTTCTATAGCTCCGCGTTCTAAGACATCCTGATCTAGCTTCAAAGAGTAGGGCACTGCCTCTAGAGTTATCATAAAACGCTTCCTTCCTGATCTGCTGTTTCCAGTATCGATATAGTTCTACACTATGCTTCTTTTCCATTGAATTTATCCAATTTTTACCTTCCGCATTTTTAACCTGTCGTTTAATGCTCTGTCCTTTTTCGTCCTCGTGTCTGGCATACTTACTGGTTAGCTTCCTAGTTCTTTTCCGCCATTGTGAGTCAACGCTCTTTCTGTATAGGTATTTAAACACCTTAGCTGCCCACCTGTTATCGTCCAATTTCCTCAGACGTTTTTCGTATAGGATTTTACTCTGAGCTTCCCGTGCTTCGAATGATGCCCAGCCCATATCTCCCAGCCCATATCTCGGCAGGGGTGGGAGAACAGCGCCGCTCCGCGGCGCGCGAGGAAACTTCTCCGATTACACCTCTCCAATGGGGTGCGCGCTGAATGGGACGGCCGGAGCAAGCCCCGCCGTGCGCGCGTGATCGAGGCGGCCGTGGTGCAGGTATGCACGACAGACACAGAAGGTATTGCCGAGAGCTGCGATATGGCCTTCTTGGCAGATAACATTGAGGGAGCAGGAAATAGATAACTCGGTATTGAGATTCGGTCGTTAACTGTAACTAGACTACAGTTTGCTAGAGTTTTCTGGTACACTGTAAACTAGACTGACTGACTGACTGCCTTGACGCTTGGCTTAGCTGTCTTGGCTTGAATTGGCATGACCTGACTTGGCTTGACTTGGCTTGGCTGGCTGGGTGGCTGAAGAACTTAAGCTCCTCTGATCTTCTCACTCTAACTGATGAGAGACTAGCTAACTAGGTTTCGGGGTGTCATATGTTAGGCATTGTTTAATGTGAAATTCTTTAAAGGGAACTGCAAATAGCTTGACCCCATACAGTAATCTCTTTCAGACCAGTGAAGGTATTCTGTAAGTGTGCACCTAGCGGACATGTCCATTTCGTCTGCTGTTGAAGTTCTTATAGGCTGGGCTGGAGTGCGCGTTGTAAGAGTTGGGGTCGGGCATGAAATAGATGGTAGCTGGCCCATGCCATCGTCCGACTCATCCACGCTAAGGACGTTGTTGAAGGGAAGGACTTGTTCTCATCGAGAACGAGGAATATGGGATTTATTTACAATATCTACATGAAGGGTGGAGAACGTTACAGTTCATCAGTCTAGCATGATTGAAAAAGAATGCGCACTGAGCAGCCGTAAAACGGCCGCTTAAAAACACTCTGTCCTTCCTGGATCCCTAGGTGAGGGAAAACGGCCGTTCAACCTTCGATCAACGGGAGCGTCCAAAGTCATCGTGGTCGACCCGCCTTTGAGGGGGATGGTTCACACACTCACTTCCGCACTTTGGTTTCACTGAACACACCGAGGTGAGTGTGTTCTTCCAGACAGGGGTATTGACCCGAGCAGGCGCCTCTTGATCCCAGAGCTGACCCCACAGTAAGTAGCCTACGCGTCTGTCCATTGACTGTGACGACTTCTGGGGCCCGTGAGATCGCACCACAAAACACCCTGTTCCAGGAGTTCTCTTGCTCCAAGCAAACCGTGAAGGCGACGGCGAATCAACTAACAATACTCGGTCCACCGACCGTCACTAGACATGCCGGCGCCGTTGGGCTGTTGAGGCGGCGCATTGTTGTTGTCAAAACGAGTCGTTGCAGCGGGCTGGAAATGGTTCGGAGGTCGCTTCTCCGAAGATCGCCAGCTCCCGCAGGCCGATCGTAACAGCGTCAACAGGAGCCAGGCGCCCCCAGCCAATCAGCGTTTCAGCAGCAGACGAAATGGACATGTCCACTAGGTAGACACAAAATAGCCCCCCCCCCCCCTCTCGGAATATCAGTGTGTCCACACGTACGTTCTAGCACGCAACTAACTTGTGTCCTCCGCGTGTGCTCAGTGAAACTAGGGTCCCTAGAAATAGTGAAACGGCGTCTTCTGGTTTTTGTACAGATGGTGTACGTGAAGATCCTGCAGGACGCTCTCAGCAACCAAGACGCGTGCCCCAACAGCGCGCTCATGGTGACGCCCGACGTGGAGAGCGGCTGGTTCCTGGTCTCCTTCCACGTCTGGGTGCGACACGACCACCAGCCGCTCAAGGACGCCGTGGCCGCCAAGCGCTTCCCCAAGTCTGGCGCCACCTACTTCGTGCATGGCGGCACCGGCACGCTCTGACGTCGACCTTTCGGAACACCCGATAAACGAGACTCCAGGATCTGCATAGTAGACAGGACAGCTTTGCAGACGCGGAATCGCTGTGACCGCGCACTGTGTGAGCATATGAAGGGGAAAGACATTACAGCGTCAACTAAGGCATTAAAAAAAAGAAAAAAGGAAAAGAAATAAATAAACCCACAAGCACGTGCACGCGCTACTAGCATTGTGGTAGAACATAGTGTTTACTTGGTTAACTTGTCGGACAAATCTAAGACCCGCCGTCGTTGCTTAGCGGCTGTGGTATTGCTCTGCTATGCACGAGGTCATGGATTTCGATGAGCGTGAAATGCAAAAAAAAAAAAAAACGGCCGTGTCCTGTGCACTGGGGACACGTTAAAGATTCAGTGGTGGTCAAAATTAATCGGGAGTTCTCCACTACGGCGCGCCTCGTAATCAAATCGTGGTTTTGGCGCGTAACACCCCAGAATTCATTCATTCAAAAATCAAAAATAGAAAACCAGGGTCAATCACTGCATTGTTTTCACTTTGAGAAGACTGCTATGCGTCATTATAGTGAGAACTGCTGTGATCACATTAGCCTGATTCGAATGCGTTCGATTTAGGTCAATTCTGTAGTACAGCTGATGAAGTGGGTTGTTAGCTTTTGTTTTTGACAATATGCATCGTTAATCGTCTATAATCAGGGAGGGTATTCTGTAAGAGTCCACCTAAAGTGGACTGTCCATTTCGGCCGCTGCTGATTCGCTAGGGCCGCTCGTCTCCTCCTCTCCCGTACAGCTGCATCCAATCAGCAGCGACCGAAATGGACAGTCCACTAGGTGGACTCTTGCGGAATACCACCTCAGGTCTCGACACGACTCCAAGGTCTAGTGGACGACAAGCGCGCTTACAGAAACGTGCTCATTGCTCATATCAAATGCGATCTCCTAACACCGAGAAGGAAACTTCGTATCACCGACCCGTATTTGTCGTTCAACTTTGTTGTGAGCGCCGACCTCGCACATTCCTTGCTTGTTTGCACCTACTCACCCATGCACAGAGCTCAGGTGGGCCTATCTGCACACTAAGGCGCTGTAGTCTCGTGCGGCACCTGATCGCGGTTTTCAAAGGTCATCCCGATAACGCCGCCGGCAGCGATGCTTGCGCGCCCAGTGCTAGCTCCTTAGATAAGGGAGCCCCCCCTCCCCCACTTCCTTCTCTCTCTTCCTCCCTCTCTCTCTTCAGCGATCCACGGTGTTGTCTCGCGATTAAACGGCGTCGCGAGCGTACACACCTGCATAACGTCGGCCCTCGCTATCAAGCGTTGGCAGTTGCGCGTTGTTTGTCCGGCGCGTTCTTCACCAGCGACTCCGCGGGCGATCTGCAACTCTCGTTCGCCATGCCACTCGCGCCGTCTGTCCAATTGTCGCGCCGCCGCAGCAGCAGTCAACGCTCGGAAGGTGTCGTCTGCCTCTAGACCTTCTCCCTATAGATGCAGCAGGACGCAAGCAACAGGGCGGGCGCTGAGCCCGTCGCCGAGGGACTGCTTCCCGAGAAGGACAACGCCGGGGACGGCGAAGGGAACGTCGCCGCGTTCGAATGCGCCATCGGCAGGCTTCACGCGCCCCTCTTCCGGCGTCTGGTCACTCCCAGATGCTTCCTGCTCCTCTTCTGCGTCCTGGGCATCCTGCAGGGAGCCTACCGGACTTACTTCATCGGCGTCCAGTCGACGGTGGAGCGCCGCTTCGCGATCCCTTCCAAGGCGATGGGCCTGGTGCTGACGGCCGAGAACGTGAGTCCCGTGCTAGCCGTCATCGCCGGATACTACAGCGGCGGCGAGAACTACAACCAGCCGCTATGGCTGGTGTTCGGCATGCTCACGGTGGTGCTGAGCTGCGGCCTCTGCGTGCTGCCGCACTTCGTTTTCGGGCCGGGCCTGCCGCTGGCGCTGTCGCGCATCGCTCCCGGCCAGGAGACGGCCGCAGGGCTGGCGCCCGGAGCCGGCGTCGGTGCGCTGTGCGGCCAGGCTAGGGACGACGAGGACTGCCTGTCCAACATCAACCTGGAGGGCGACGTCACCATCTTCATCATGTTCATCGCCAACCTGCTCAACGGCTTCGGCTCGGCCACTTTTTACGTGATCGGCATGTCGTTCATGGACGACAACGTGAGGAGGAAGAACTCTCCGATGTACTTCGGTGAGGAGCACGACGAGCATGCGTTAAGTGTTTCTGTTTAATCAGATGGTGCTTGAGCAACCACTGGCTGAAGCCCAACGCGACCAAGAAGTCGCAGATGACGGACGTGCTTCCGTGTCCCGTGTGTTGTCTCGATCGCGTTGGGCTGTGTTGCATCCCGGCGTGGTTAAAGAAGGATGTCATACGGTCGTAAAGTGTGTTGCTGCAAAAACAACAAAATCGCGCTTTTGTTTCTCGCAGTGCCTTTCGGGTTCTTTTGTTTCACCGTCGCCCTTACTTTGTGCAGGCGTGTTCGTTCTAATGACGCCGCATTATCCTAGTCTTCCAAAGACCACAATATTTGACCTTCTGGACGCCGCATTATCCTAGTCTTCCAAAGACCACAATATTTGATCTTCTGGCATATCTAGAGAGACTGCTTGTCGGCATTAGTCTTCGGTATGGGGCTGAATGTCGATCTAGTGAACTCGTGTATGCTTTCATTCTGAGCCGAGAAGTGCAAGATAAAGAAAATAGTTGTGCAAGAAAACAGTTTTACTCTTTTCGACGCATTGTCGCGTTGTCACACCAGTCAACGACCGTATCAACTAGAGCCACTGCTTCAGGGGTTGTTATTCTCCTGTGCGTACTTATCTATTCTCATTTGTAAACGCTATGAATACTGTGAAACACCTTCAAGGAAAGGACATGGAGTTATTTTTCGTGGTGGCACAGTGGTATCTAGAAAGCAATGCTGCGATCGCACCGAAGGTCCCTTGTAATGGTTGATAACGAAAAGAGTAAATATCATCCGGCTTGCCGAAGGTAAGAAAGGCGAACTCTATCTCAAAGATGTTCGAAAGGTACAATGGGTAAGACTGGTTTCTTTTAATGAGACTTCATGTGACTAAAGCATGAAGTAGTCAAAATCTTGGCACATTGCAAAAATTGCGACGTCTCTCTGTCACTCCCATTAACTCTCTCCTCATTCCCGTCTCGCTCGTATCTACCACTACCTTGAATGGCGCTGATTGGATGTCCTCACATGCTAGAGAGATGGCCACAAGCGACATACATTCGCCTTTCTTCCTAAACCTCATCCTTTACAATAAGAACCGCTTTTATTACGTCATCATTGCATTTTCGTGCCTTTCAAAAGGCAAGCTCTTGTAGAATCGGTTAGATTTATTGAGTGAGCGCTTTTGCTTGACTGTAGGCTAACGTCTGAGGGTCTCATTAAACCTTCCTATCTTGTTTTTTGAGTCTGCTAATGCTTGTGAGGTATACCTGCCCGCGCCACACTACTCGATGTTGCCTTAAACTCGTCGTGGTGCGTGGCTCGGTGACTATGGCGTTCTGCTGCTGAGCGCGGACGTTGCGGGGTCGATTCCCTGCTTCGGCGGCCCCATTTCGATGTGAGTGAAATTGCAAAAACACCGCACGTGTGCTTATCATTAAATGCGCGTCGCAGAGCCTCAGTTGGTCAAAATTAATGCGGAGACCTTCGCTACTGAGTGTCTCATATCCCAAGTGTTCGCTTGGGACGTGAAGCCGAATCAATCAATCAATCAATCAATCAATCAATCAATCAATCAATCAATCAATCAATCAATCAATCAATCAATCAATCAATCAATCAATCAATCAATCAATCAATCAATCAATCAATGTATTCCGTTCATCTGCTCGACCTACCACCGAGAAACCACGAAAAATGCCGAAAGGGTCAAAGAAATCTCTCCGCTTTAAAAAAAAAGAAAAGGCTGTACGTCTATATGCGTAACAAGGCATACGTCTACTAAACGTCCCAAAGGCAGAGTGTTCTCGAGCACCTTGTCGGCGAGACGGGGCGACGGTCGCTCTCGCTTATCGCTCGCTTTTTCTGCCTCCGGGAGGGAAGACCGTGGGGCAGAGCCGCGCCGGGCGCTGACACAACAACCTAAAACTGTTTTTCTGTCCTCGCCATTCGTGTCGCGAGGCTGGCCCCGGAGTGGGAAAGTGGCGAGGCATCCGCGAGGGCGACAGTGCTGCGTGCAGCGGTGAAGCCCCGCGCGCAGCTCTCTCTGCGCGCTTATCGGATGCCTCGCCGACCTGTGCGAGTGTAGATGACGGTCCCACTTGGAAGGCTATAAAAGGGTACCCTCCTCCTCGGTCATCATTGCTTTAGCGCGCTCTTTCTTGCACTCGACTTTAAGAAACACGTTTTGTTTTGTTTTGAAAGAAATAACGACAGAGAGAAAGAGGCAGCACTGTTAGCGTCGTAAGCCGTTATCAGGGGCTTTCGCTGTCTGAGACGCGCTCACTCCCCCCTTTGCGAGGTCCCTGCCGCTGCCGCAATTACGTTGGTCCACATATGGCTGCTTGCGCCTTGGCGACTAAAGGAAGTTTTTTTTTACACAGTTTCTTTTACTTTACTGCGGAAGTAGTTAAGGGCTCAAAACGGAATAATTGAATAATTAACATAATTAACCTAATTGACTTTCTATTTGACTACTTCACGACACATATTTTAATCTATGAATTGTTGTAGCTAGTGAGTTTGCAAGCCATATCGACTTGGAACGAATTCTGACCGATGGCACCGGTTTCGAGATATGCGCCGTCAAACTTGCGGTAAAAATACACTGTTGTTCCACTTACTTAAAAAAAACTGCACTGTTTTATGTATTGAAGCGCAGGAGTAACTGGAGCGCCAATTCATTTCGTCGCATCCTTTAAAAATTACCTCGAAACTGGCGTAGTATTGAGAATTCGTTCCAAGTGGATACGCCTACTGTGAGGATTGGGAGGTCAATCCCACCGTTCGTTACCAGTTGTGAAGATTGGAGTAGGGCATGAACTAGATGGTAGCTGGCCCATGTCGTCGTCCAACTTATCCACGCTGAGGACGTTGTTGAAGGGAAGGACTGCTTCTCATCGAGAACAAGGAATATGGGTTTATTTACAGTATCTACATAAGGACATTGCAGTTCATCAGTTTAGCATGACTGCGAGAGAAAGTACACTCAGCAGCCGCACAACAGCGGTTTATAAACATTCGGTCCTCCCTCGATCCCAAGGTGAGGGAAACGTTCGACCAGTCATCGTAAACGAGTCGCCTCTCTGCGGGAGGGCTTACACACACAAACTTCCGCACAGGTTCACGGTCCGGAACACGCTTTCGCATAGGTTCGCGGTCTCCAACCGACGTCAGACGGCCTTCTCAGAACTCGGAGCTGACGTCAGGAACGGCACATATTATTCCCCGAGCTGACCCCCGCAGCGCGGCCGCCGGTTGTCCATTGCCTTGCGTCTTGAGCGGCGCGTGGGAAGAGGGTTCCGACTACGTTCCCTCGGGCACTCCCCCGCTCGCGGCAGACCAGATCGGCGGTGGCGTGTTCAGTCATATAGCCTGCTACGTCGAACTCATCTCAGCAATCCTGCGACGCAGAGTGGCGGACGCGGCATTGTCCTCCGCACACTGTAGATTTAGTGACGCCGTTCGGCTAGAGCGTAACGGTGACTTTCCAAGAAAAGTTGACGCCGCTGTCGCAATTGGCTGGCAAAACTTGCACCTCAGCGGGCCGTTCTTAACAGCCGATATACATAAGTTCGCTTTAGTGATTTCATTGTGGACAAATTATGTTGGCATGGGGTATCTTAGTGCTGTGGCGTTTGCGTCGGTATCTTCCTCATCGGCAGTGATGCTGGTGATACCTTCATTTGCGTTTAAGGCGGTTTCGTTTTTTGTGGCAAGGGTGTAACGCGTTCTTCGAGAGCCAAGTTGCTGCTTTTAGCGCGCGCTTCGTCTACTGTGTTGCGGCGGAGTTGGCTGGAGCGTCAATTCGTAAGTGGGAAAGGTCAAAGTTTTAGTTTTGGTGCCTGTACAAACATTTGTATTTCATTTTATCGACGTTACGACAACGCGCTGATTGTTGCGGACGGAACACAGTTGGAGAAGATTGGTGTAAAATTCGGTATGAACAAGATGGCAGTTTGGGTGAGTTTGCATACTGCATTTGATTGTATACAATCTGAATGCAGTACCGGTAGGATAAGGTGCAGCAGCGACCGCTGATATACAGTCAAGATTCGGGGTCAGCAACTGTTCGCCTATCACAAAATGACCCCTTTGGCAAAGCTCGCAAGAATTGGTACTGTAACATGGGTTTTCTTGCTGCACCTCAACGCTTGAAATACCTCGAATATGTTTAGATGCGTACGTTTTCTTATAGAACGTGGTTTACAGAGCCACAATTGTGCTTTTGAGTACTTGACGAGGATGTTTATTTTTTTTTCTGTGCGATCATCACAATTCATACAACACCCCCGCAAATATTAAATGAATCAATTTGTAGACATATTGTAGATTCCTCAGAGGCTGACTTTATTTCGTACTCCCTTGTTTGTTGGTTTGTGGAAAATCTCGAAAATTAGTATGCCTAAAAATTATATTAAAGGTATATTTTCTTCTATGCAGCTGTCGTCCGTAGATGAACAGATTGTTTGCTGAAAGCTTGCACGTTATCAAAAAAAAAAAAAATCTCATTAACCCATAGGCCACCTATTGAGCTTGTACATTGCCTGTGAACATTGTATACTTTAGCGAAAGACATGGGGCAGCTTTCTATGGACTATCAAACAAAATGTTGCCATAGAACGTAGTTTAACAGTTTCGATAGCATTCTCGATCGCTATTGCTGCAAATTTGTTCTCACTAAGGTGCGATTATTCCGATAGGGTGCTGTTTACAAAGGGGCACTGAAATACAACAGTCAATCAGCTTAGAATGGTGAAGTATTCATTGGCGAAGTATTTAGACGATAAATCGTTCGAACTAGTAAAGTATTCGGTAGAAAAAATATAGTTAACAAAGGGAATAAAGCTTCGCTCATTTCGAATTTTGCGCCGATACCTCGCCGCTGGTTACGTCAGTGTGACGTCACTTATTTCAAAATATTTGGCCGCATCTGGGCCGTTTCGGCAACGAAAAGGTTCACAAAACTTGCTAGATTTCTATTTATGTTTGTTTAGGATGAACATGTAAGACCTTCATTGTCGATACACAGTAAACTATACCCAAGTGCAGATACTGTCAACATTTGTGACGTCACGGCGAGCTCTTGCGGGAGAGGAAGGGTGGTTTCGGCACATGTCAGTCGTTTAGGCATCTTTTTCTGGTTTTACGAAGCCTCCTCTCACGGTGAGAGTGACCATTTTGCGATTGCAAAAGCGTAACTAAATGTTGCTAGTAATTATGTCAACGTTTCTCTTTAGTGAACCTTTATGCTCTAATCGAAAGAAGACGAAAGTTCACTTGTACGTTGCCATACATGCTTTTATCTTTTTTGTTGCGTTCCTCTGTCCAGGCACGATGTTCGCGCTCCGTCTGTTCGGACCCTCCATGGGTTTCTTCTTGGCATCGTATTGTCTCTCCCATTACGAGATACCTTACGGTATGTATGGGTACGCTTACCTAGGTGTCATCTTTGCAGAAGCCGACGACGTCGGCGAAGTGCTGACGTCTGATATATTACAAGATTATTTGTAGAAAAACAAAGAAACGTTTGCTAGCATCACATAAGGTACTCGACTGGTCGGTGACATTTTATCATAAAACTTATAATAAGCTATGCTAAACGGTTAATCGTAAAGACTTGAATAGATGGACGAAAAAGGGGACGTTTACTTCGGACGCAAAATGTTTCAGTTGAAACCATTGCAGGTACATCGAAATTCGAGCAACCCGTATATCAAAGACGGCAAACCTGCTTAACAAATTTCTCACATTCTTCGGAAGTACTGTAGGGGTCCGGTTAACTGTCACTTCCCGAAATCTGCCCGAGACTTTGCAACCGCTTCACTAAATCCGGCGCAATTCCTTCAGTGCGCCCGAGTCTTCTCGAGCGCTGCACCCAATCCGGGCTTAGTATACTTCTACACGGTCCACAATATTCGACGCCACGTTCCCGTACGCATGCGCCACTTCTACTGCGGTGACTCTGCTCTGTACGATGCCCCTACGATCCTGCGCCACAGGTTGCTGCCGCCCCACCGGTATGCAATATCGTTGTGAAAACTCCCCTAAACATCTTTGTTGTAAACTGGGGCTTGCCTTTGTCAGGACAAGCGCTTACCTGAGCAGGGTTTGGGCTTATAAGATCTCTCTGCCCAAACGACGAGAAGCCTAAGTGGATATGAAGGAGTAAGGTGAGGGCTAGGAATGGGGAGGAGGACAGGCTCTGCCTCGGCAGAGGATGCACACGCGCTCCCTCCTGTTGCACGCAGGAGATGCTAGGTCGTAGACTGTAACCAAATAGTGCAGCCAAGCTGTCTTGAAAAAGGTGAGGGCTAGATAACGCAGGTGGAAATGCTCAAAAGTAGGGATAACTTATGATAACGAGAAGGGTCGGGAAGGGTGGGGGGAGGCTGGTGCTTGAACGTATAGTGCAGCAGGCTCCTAAAATTTGCGTCCCCTTCGCCAGTGGACCCGGGCATCATGAAGAGGGACCCGCGCTGGATCGGTGCGTGGTGGCTGGGATACGCCTTCATCGGTGTCCTGGTCATCGTATTCTCATTGCCCATGCTGCTCTTTCCCAGGAAGTTGTGGAGGACCAGGATGGCTGACAGCGACCATAAGGTCAGCCTCGCCTCTGGCACTGCGGCCGTCGACGCTTTCGGTACGAACCTTTCGTATTTCTTTACGCTTGCTGCCTAATTCATGTAATTTGATTGTCGGTCCTCTACGGACCGACGCGTCGGGGCTCAGGATGAAGTTCGGGGCTTGTCTCGGCATTTCTGTACTCTTTGCTTCCTTCTGAGCTCCATTCACTGCAGTCCTGTGGTGGTAACACAAGTGAAATAATGAGGAGGGGCTGCTTTTTTAGTTTTTGCAAAGGACGAATCTCACATTTTCCTTATTAATAACTTTTCAAGCGCTCGCTAGACCACAGTGCATCAAATTTCTCCTACAGACCTCGTTTTCTAATCCGCCGTGCTATGGGGAGTTACGACTATGGAGAGGGCAATGTCAGCAAGAACAGCGTCAGCTGCTCATTCTAGGGCCACTTCATCCTTCTTGTGCGAATGTCAGAACACACACGCGCGCACAAAAAGAGAGAGAAGATATGGAAGTTAGAGGTAATTACTGTGATGGCAGAGAGAGAGAGAGAGAGAAGATACAGGGAGGGTAACCAATTAAGGTCTCGGCCAGTTAGCTAGGCCAGTCGGCTACAATTCATTGGGTAAGGGAATCGTAAGGGAATTGGGTAAGGGTTGAAGGAATCGTTTGCTGGGTGATGGTAATGAAGAGCACGGGAAAGTGGTTGTAAAGAAAAGCACAACTCGGCGACATTACTAAACCTGCGATTTCACTCCAGTGTCGTTTAAAAAAAGCGCAAGGTGGCTGTCACATAATCACTGTTGTATCGTTGACATCATTCGGACTTCTGTCGATGTTCCGTTTTTTTTTTTTTTTTGATACGGAGCATTTGTCTGGATAGTTGGAGCCAAGGTCAAATGCGACACCGCCCAAAGTCACAGGTTTTGTCGCCGATGAGCGCGCACGCCCATGCGCGCCCATTTCGCTGGCCGCTATTGTTGCTCGGCCCCTCCTTGATCCACGCACCCTCTCGCACACCGCTATACTGGCTTGGTGCTTCCCCTCTTCGTTCCACTCGCCGGTACGGGTGTGCGAGCCACAAAGAGACGTGGCTCGGCTGCGCTAAGTGCGCTATGTTGCGCGTAGGCCTCTACTTGCAGATACAGCAATGGGCCCTAGAAAGTATCAAACGGAAGAGGGCCAAAGCTCTGGAGATATCACAGAGGTATGTGATGCGTACCGAAGTGACCGCGCAGGAGGCGAAACTATGGGCCGACGAAACTAGGGCCGACGAGGTGTTGCTCGCGCGTGGAACGCGAGCAACAGGAGAAGCGACTCGCGGTCGAAGAACAGCCGGACGCCTGGCGAACGGCCGCGGAACAGGGGCGGAACTAGGCCTTCTCTATGGAACATCCAAGAACGCGTTCTTAAATTTGTTATTATTTTCGTTATTGAAAGTTCGTGCAATTGGCGCCGATCGGAGGGACCGCCACTTGCGGGACGCAGACGCGTGCTTAAAAAAAAAAAAAAAAAAACACGCACGCGCGCGCGCCCACACACATCTTAAATTTGTTATTATTTTCGTTATTGAAAGTTCGTGCAATTGGCGCCGATCGGAGGGACCGCCACTTGCGGGACGCAGACGCGTGCTTAAAAAAAAAAAAAAAAAAACACGCACGCGCGCGCGCCCACACACACACACACACACACACACACACACACACACACACACACACACACACACACACACACACACACACACACACACACACACACACACACACACACACACACACACACACACACACACACACACACACACACACACACACACACACACACACACACACACACACACACACACACACACACACACACACACACACACACACACACACACACACACACACACACACACACACACACACACACACACACACACACACACACACACACACACACACACACACACACACACACACACACACACACACACACACACACACACACACACACACACACACACACACACACACACACACACACACACACACACACACACACACACACACACACACACACACACACACACACACACACACACACACACACACACACACACACACACACACACACACACACACACACACACACACACACACACACACACACACACACACACACACACACACACACACACACACACACACACACACACACACACACACACACACACACACACACACACACACACACACACACACACACACACACACACACACACACACACACACACACACACACACACACACACACACACACACACACACACACACACACACACTTCGTCGAAGAAGAATTTAGTGGTACGTGTAGCGTCTGCGATCACTTCCGATTCCGAGCGTGCATGTGATCGTGGTGTCGCGGCCCGCGCATGTGGCGGTCCTCGAGCGAGCGTTCCGCCGAGGAGTTAGTTCGGGCTTTGCGCCACGTGCAGGGGCGAAACGCTTCGCATTGACTGTAATGGTTATCGAGCATTGTTTCTGCCTTAATTTCTTTGCGTGTGAAAGTGGCGTCGTTTACGCGACACTACGCGTGCGCGTACGCTCTTAGGTTTTTATTGAAGCTCACGGTTTCCTAATAACGATTCAGTTGCAAGTGTAGCGGTCGTCTGTGCCCCGTTCTTCTAGCGTGCCCCGCGCCGTCGTCTTCGAAAAAGTGCCAACCGTTCCAACACTCGAGAGAGGCCAATTGCGGACCCAAATGATGTCCTTCAACGCTAATGCCTAGTCGTTGCTTCTACCGTATGGCCTGCGTGATTGGTTCGGGCACATGTGGGTTCTAGGAGTTGAAGAAATCAAGTGCGAAAATAGGCTGGCTTTCTCGTTCTCTGGGTACGGTATAATTCTAACAAGCGCAAGGAAGCCGTAAATCTTTCGCGAACGCTCCCAGAATTCACTGCAGTTTTATGCACCTCATTCGCTTCTTTGTTTTTCTTTCTTTCTTTCTTTCTTTCTTTCTTTCTTTCTTTCTTTCTTTCGGCAGAGCTGAAGGAAGTTGTGAGGAGACTTCTGGGCAGTCCGCTGTTCATCTGTCACGCTGCCGCACTCGTGTTCACCGTGAACGGGCTCATGGGCTTCCTGCTTGCGACGCCCAAATACATGGAGACGCAGTACAGGCGCTCGGCGGCTACGGCCAGCCTCTTCTCAGGCAAGTGGCCACAGAGCACTTCGCTGCTGGCGTGGAAAGATGCCAGGAACGCCTTTTGCGTGTATTACAGATTGAGAAGGTGTAAGAGTGGGCTTGAAGATTAATATGGCCGAAGACAAACGTAATGTATAATGGCCTGACAAGGGTAAACAAAGATTCATGATCGCCAGTCAGCCTCTGGAGTGTGTGCAGGAGTACGTCTGTCTAGGGCAATTACTTCCAGTGTGCCCTGATAATTAGAAGGAGACCTACAGAAGAATAAAGATGGGTTGTAGTGCACGCCGCAGGCATTACCAAATGCTGACTGGCAGCTTGCCACTTTCGTTGAGAAGAAAAGTATCATGTCATTCTACTGGCGCGAGCATGTGAGGTGAAAACTTGGAGGTTAACAAAGAAGCGCGAGAGCAAGTGAAGGACTGCGCAAAGAGCGATGGAACGAAAAATGTTAGGCGTAACGTTAGCAGACGGGAAGAGAGCTGTGTGGATCAGAGAGCAAAGGTGGATAGCCAGTATTCTAGTTGACATTAATAGGGAAAGAATGGAGCTGGGCAGGTCACGTAATGCGCAGGGGAGATAACCAATGGACCGTTAGAGTTACAAACTGGGTGGCAAGGGAAGGGAAGCGCAGCAGAAAGTTAGGCGGGGAGATGAAATGAGAAAATTTGCATGCGCAAGTTGGAATAAACTAGCACAAGACAGGGTTAATTGGAGATCGTTTGGCGAGGCCTGCATCCTGCAGGGTAACTATATAGGCTGCTGCTAATAATGATAACAGATCGATGGTATCGTCATTCAGTATTTCTAACGCATCAGAAATGAAGCGAAAGTGTAACCTTTGTATTAAGATAACTGTATACTTTTACTTTGTGGTCTCGCTTGGCAACAAGCGACGTTTTCATTTAAGGTCCTTTGTTCCTGACCTGATAGATAGCATTCAAGAGGATTAAATGTCGATGGCCTGTAGAAACAGGTCTGTGTCGCGCTAGTGCGCATTCAGAATGTCAGGGAAATGTTGTGGTTTCCAAATAGATTATATTACATGGAATATGCATTTTTTCGAAACATTAGATGTATGGAGACGAAGTTGGAGCCACGTAGACATGCTACACCATGCCTTTCAGCGATCATGTATCGTACACAGTGTGCTCTCTCATCCCATGACAGAGCAGACGATGCCTTGCAATCGTGTGGGACGACACCATCGTCTCCACATCCACACGACACTCGACATTGACGCTCGTAATACTTCTGCTTCTGGATACCTTTCGTGCCGTTCTTGTACTGGACGAAATTTCTTGCACAGTCCCAAGTGTCGACAGTTGGTTATTCTTTCATTCTTTCCTCATTGTGACGACGACGAAAACAACAAAAACACTGTTACTCTACTACTACTACTGCGACTACTAATACTGCTGTTGCCGCCGCTGCTACTGCTGCTACTACTGTACTACTGCTAACAACAACAACAACAACAACAACAACAACTACTACTACTACTACTACTACTACTACTACTACTACTACTACTCCTACTACTACTTCTACTACTACTGTTACTACTACTACTAACTATAATAGCTATGCAACTAAAATAACTTCCCGTTGCAGGATCGGCCTCTCTGGTAACCATGCTCCTGGCCGTTCTGTTCAGCGGCGCCGTGGCGCGGAGGCTGAAGCCAGGCGCGGGAATAGTGTCCGCCTACATCTTGGTCGTCGACGTGCTCCTGCTCGCCTGCTTCGGCGCCTCTCTGCTGCTGGGCTGCCAGCAGCTAAACGTGGCCGGCACGGCGCTACCCAGTGGCGAGTGGGTGGCACTCACGTGGCGCGTGAACTCGGATGGCCGACCGTTTGGAAATATGCTATGTCTGGGCCAAAGTAACCCAGAGTTGATCGTTAAGGCCCGCGAGAAATTATGCAAAAACAATAAGGCATTGTTAGGTTAAGCTAGATTGGTGCGTTACATCTTTCTTCTTTAAAAAATAAATAAAGCATCGAAGAGTTAACGTAGATGTGCAAAACAACCGGAGTAAAGTGCAAACTTCCACCTATACTGGCAGGAAACGAATGACTTTGTTATCATTCATAAGTGACAAGAAAGGTCATCCGTTCCCTGCATTGAAACGTTGTAAAGGTAGAAGAAACGCCTGACATTGAAACTGGACATGTGCGCTCAGGGAATTCAGTGGAGGCGCTTTTGGGTATGTCCTACTGCCGGTTGTTTTTTGCGGAAAGCAAGATAGCACGGAGCAAGGATGAGAAACAGCGGGCTCACCTGTTCGCTATACATGAGGCGCTCAAGAACGCCATTTCCGGTGAAGAGAACCCTCGAAACTGCTATGTGCTTATCGGCAGCCATCTCCATGCAGTCTCTTAGTTTTCTTTTCTTCTTCTTTTTGTCCAACCATCGTATAGTTATCTGTGGCCGCGGCTATGATAAGCGTACACGCAGTTTCTCCTTCGAGAGCTTGAGTCGAAGTAAGCCACGGAATTATTCTGCGGCTGCCCCCTTCTTGAGGGTCGGTGCTATCGCTCGGGCACGAAAATGAAGTAATTGTGAAAATGACTTTCCATAGTTAAAAGGCAAAAAAAAAGATATCGAGGCTAGGCAGACCTCCTAACGACGTGGGAGATCACGTGTGGTCTAACGAAGAAACAGCACGAGTGCCAAGGCGACAAAAGCGCTGCCAAGGGTGATGGAGGCGCGGATATGAAATTACTGATTATAATTTGTATACTGAATTAAAATTTCACGAAAGTATGGGGCTTAGGGTCGCAGTGAAATCCGTTGTCTGTGTCACATGCTCATAGGGGTAAAGGATGTGGGCTTCGGAATCATTCTGACGGCCTTAATTTCTATTACAGTGCACCCAAAAGCGCGGTGTACACGGGGCGTTTTGGCATTCCACCTTCCCGTCGGTGGGTAGCCGCCGCGGGCACGAATTCGAAACCTCGACTTCGGGCTCGGCAGCGAAACGCCATAACCAATGAGCAACCGCGGCCGACTTTGACGTCACGAGTATCGGCGTTGCGGCACAGATGCAGAATGTTATGAAGAGACAAACGAATGAATGCGTTCAGCATGCATGATGTTGTGAACAACACAACTATCCCTGCACACTATTTAGTTCGACTACATTTTCTCTGCAGCGGGTCCTTTATTTTGTCGACATGGCGGAAAGTAACGCAAGAAGTGAGGGAAAGAAAAAGAGGAGGGCGAAACAGTACATCAATTAGCCAACACACCAGCACACCTACTACACCAACACGCCAACTAGCCTAGCAAAGCCCCTTGTTCAAATACGTTCAACCTTGCATTTCTAGCTTACGACTGCTTGTAGAAGTGAAAACTTGCACTTCGTTGCTCGTCCTGTTTTGTCGAAGTGAAGTGCGCATTTTATTGCGATGCCACTTGTATGGACTCTCCAGGCGAATTCCAGCCGTCGTCGCCGCTGTCGTCGCCGTAGCGCCGCCGTCGCCGTGATGTTCACCATATAGCCCAAATGCGATAAGATCGCGGCCGCGCGCAGTATGCTGTAGATGCGTGGGAAAACATGCGAGGGTAAGCCAGGTTGGTGACTTGTGGCGGCGGCGTCTTCTCGCGCGTACAAGAGAAGGTGGAGAGAGTGCGCGCGCTAGGAGGAGGCGGTAGAGAGAGAGAGAGAGAGAGAGAGAGAGAGATTCTGCTTTTACTGGTAGCTGTGGGCCTTTGTAGAGCTGCCTCTTCGAAGAGCCACTTCATCAGTGTGATGATGAAAATAAACATTATTATTGTTATTATTATTCCAGCCGCAGCTGCGCACGGCTCGGCTGATCTATAGTGACCGCGCGCGTGCTATTTTGGAGGTAATCTGCGGTAGGTGCGAAGGCCAGCCGACTTGAGAAAGCTGATGGCTTCGTTCGCGCTGTGTCCTCGTGCGCCTATACTTCGCGTTGAAGCGAGAGGTAACAAGTAGGGCAATCAGCACGTCAATGCTGCCGCTGTTCATCACATCAGCGTTCTGACAGCGAGTGTCCGCGTTCGTCGTGCGAGATGGTGTTCACGTTTGCATGTGCGTGCGTGACACTGGGATTGGCAATTTAGCTAGTAAGACAATATTTACAGCAGTTCATGCAGCTGATAAAACTACTAGCCTTACTGCGTATAGCTGTCGTAATAATTTGCTATCGCGATCAGTGCTTCTGCTTTCGAATGAAACTGCGACTTTAATTTTAGAGCGCGCGATGCCGCTTGAGGAGAACGCTGAAACAACTCGTTGTCATGGAAACGCAGGCTGAACCTGGTCAACGAATGCAACTCCCGGTGCTCCTGTAGTACGGATGTGTTTGAGCCCGTGTGCGGACCCGACGAGGAGACGAACTACTTCTCGCCTTGCTTCGCAGGATGCCACAATTTCAACAACTCAGACACCAAGCAGGTGAGCAAGTGCTACAACAACGGGAGACCACCTAACCACGTTGTCTCTCGTGAGTTTTCGTACCGCGTGTCCCAGTCGACCCAGGCCAAGCAGTTTTAAAGAAAATGGCTATACGAGAGACAAGGCGACATCGTAGCTGTTGGTAGCTGCCACGAACAAGGAGCCGTGTCATGCCATTTGCTAGAGCATTGCGCACCGGCATAGGGCGACGATAACAGATACGACTGAAGTGCCGTAGTCAAGAGGGCGACGGCCAGCTGGTCAGATAAAACCAATGTTACAAGATTCTTAAAAGCATTGGTAAAGGATTATAAACAAGGGATCCGTACGGATCCCGAAACGTCATATTAATTTTGACTTTGGTGCAGCGTCATGCTTCAGCTTTAATAACACTGAAGCGATAAAAAAAAAAAAAAAAAAGAAGCCCGCGGCTGCTTGCTAGTTGCAGCAGCAACCAATTTTCACCAAGTCGCTCACCAAGTCGGTCATTGAGTAGTGTTGGTTCTTTGAAACGCATTTTGAAAGCGCTGTTAACGCGCGCGCGGAGCCGCCTTCACGTCGCTTTCATTTTCGCGTTACGCGCAACAACTTCGCTGGAAAAAAGAACAGATATCTGGGGAAGATGTAGCGAGTCGGAAACTGTTGAATAGGTTTTCTTTTTTCGAATGCTATACCCAGTTAGACATTCGAGCTTACGCAATTATGCAATAAGTTATAACATTATAAAGTAGTGAATCTTGACTAACGATAACAGTGATAACAGGAAGATTCAGCAGTGTGCTAGCTCAAGGCGACTGCTAGCAAAACAACGTTGGTCCCATAGTCTTGTTGCCTTTCTTTTTTCCTTTTATGTGAGTGTAGGGCCCGCGTTAACTGGGACACGCGGAATGCATGTTGAAGTTACAATAGGTTATTGCATCTAACGCACCAATTCACGGCACGGGCGTATACGCAGTAGTTGGAAGGAAAGCGGGTCGGGATTTATGTAAACCAACCAGTCTTCTGTATAACGTACACCCAAAGCAGAGCACACGAGTATTTTTCTTTCTTTCTTGGGGGGGTTCCGCTCACATTGGAATGCGACCGCTTTGTCCGCGGGAGTCGAACCGGTGACATCGTGCTCAGTGTATAGCACTACGTCATGACGCTGTGCTGCTACCGACTACGTAACTGCGACAAGCAGCCTCGACTGTAGGTTCCGCTGCGTCGTATAATGCATCTGACCGCTAAGTGGTTGTACTCCGTTGCCGCGTTCGTCATCATCATCATCATCAGCCTGATTACGCCCACTGCAGGGCAAAGGCCTCTCCCATACTTCTCCAACTACCCCGGTCATGTACTAATTGTGGCCATGTTGACCCTCCAAACTTCCTAATCTCATCTGCCCACCTAACTTTCTGTCGCCCCCTGCTACGCTTCCCTTCCCTCGGAATCCAGTCCGTAACCCTTAATGACCATCGGTTATCTTCCCTCCTCATTACATGTCCTGCCCATGCCCATTTCTTTTTCTTGATTTCAACTAAGATGTCATTAACGCGCGTTTGTTCCCTCACCCAATCTGCTCTTTTCTTATCCCTTAACGTTACACCTATCATTTTTCTTTCCATAGCTCGTTGCGTCGTCCTCAATTTAAGTAGAACCCTTTTCGTAAGCCTCCAGGTTTCTGCCCCGTACGTGAGTACTGGTAAGACACAGCTGTTATACACTTTTCTCTTGAGGGATAATGGCAACCTGCTGTTCATGATCTGCGAATGCCTGCCAAACGCACCCCAGCCCATTCTTATTCTTCTGATTATTTCACTCTCATGATCTGGATCAGCAGTCACTACCTGTCCTAAGTAGATGTATTCTCTTGCCACTTCCAGTGCCTCGCTACCTATCGTAAACTGCTGTTCCCTTCCGAGACTGTTAAACATTACTTTAGTTTTCTGCAGATTCATTTTTAGTCCCACCCTTCTGCTCTGCCTCTCCAGATCAGTGAGCATGCATTGCAGTTGGTCCCCTGAGTTACTAAGCAAGGCAATATCATCAGCGAAGCGCAAGTTACTAAGGTATTCTCCATTTACTCTTATCCCCAATTCTTCCCAATCCAGGTCTCTGAATACCTCCTGTAAACACGCTGTGAATAGCATTGGAGAGATCGTATCTCCCTGCCTGACGCCTTTCTTTATTGGGATTTTGTTGCTTTCTTTATGGAGGAGTACAGTGGCTGTGGAGCCGCTATAGATATCTTTCAGTATTTTTACATACGGCTCGTCTACACCCTGATTCCGCAATGCCTCCATGACTGCTGAGGTTTCGACTGAATCAAACGCTTTCTCGTAATCAATGAAAGCTATATATAATGGTTGGTTATATTCCGCACATTTCTCTATCACCTGATTGATAGTGTGAATATGATCTATTGTTGAGTAGCCTTTACGGAATCCTGCCTGGTCCTTTGGTTGACGGAAGTCTAAGGTGTTCCGGATTCTATTTGCAATTACCTTAGTAAATACTTTGTAGGCAACGGACAGTAAGCTGATCGGTCTATAATTTTTCAAGTCTTTGGCGTCGCCTTTCTTATGGATTAGGATTATGTTAGCGTTCTTCCAAGATTCCGGTACGCTCGAGGTCTTGAGGCATTGCGTATAGAGGCTGGCCAGTTTTTCTAGAACAATCTGCCCACCATCCTTCAGCAAATCTGCTGTTACCTGATCCTCCCCAGCTGCCTTCCCCCTTTGCATAGCTCCCAAGGCTTTCTTTACTTCTTCCGGCGTTACTTCTGGGATATCGAATTCCTCTAGATTATTCTCTCTTCCATTATCATCGTGGGTGCCACTCGTACTGTATAAATCTCTATAGAACTCCTCAGCCACTTGAACTATCTCATCCATATTAGTAATGATATTGCCGGCTTTGTCTCTTAGCGCATACATCTGATTCTTGCCAATTCCTAGTTTCTTCTTCACTGCTTTTAGGCTTCCTCCGTTCCTGAGAGCTTGTTCAATTCTATCCATGTTATACTTCCTTATGTCAGCTGTCTTACGCTTGTTGATTAACTTCGAAAGTTCTGCCAGTTCTATTCTAGCTGTAGGGTTAGAGGCTTTCATACATTGGCGTTTCTTGATCAGAACTTTCGTCTCCTGCGATAGCTTACTGATATCCTGTCTAACGGAGTTACCACCGACTTCTATTGCACACTCCTTAATGATGCCCACAAGATTGTCGTTCAATGCTTCAACACTAAGATCCTCTTCGTGGCTTAAAGCCGAATACCTGTTCTGTAGCTTGATCTGGAATTCCTCTATTTTCCCTCTTAGCGCTAACTCATTGATCGGCTTCTTATGTACCAGTTTCCTCCGTTCCCTCCTCAGGTCTAGGCTAATTCGAGTTCTTACCATCCTGTGGTCACTGCAGCGCACCTTACCGAGCACGTCCACATCTTGTATGATGCCAGGGTTAGCGCAGAGTATGAAATCTATTTCATTTCTAGTCTCGCCGTTCGGGCTCCTCCATGTCCACTTTCGGTTATTCCGCTTGCGGAAGAAGGTATTCATTATCCTCATATTATTCTGTTCTGCAAACTCTACTAATACCTCCCCCCTGCTATTCCTAGTGCCTATGCCATATTCCCCCACTGCCTTGTCTCCAGCATGCTTCTTGCCTACCTTGGCATTGAAATCGCCCATCAGTATAGTGTATTTTGTTTTCACTCTACCCATCGCCGATTCCACGTCTTCGTAGAAGCTTTCGACTTCCTGGTCATCATGACTGGATGTAGGGGCGTAGACCTGTACAGCCTTCATTTTGTACCTCTTATTAAGTTTCACAACAAGACATGCCACCCTCTCGTTAATGCTATAGAATTCCTGTATGTTACCAGCTATATTCTTATTAATCAGGAATCCGACTCCTAGTTCTCGTCTCTCCGCTAAGCCCCGGTAGCACAGGACGTGCCCGCTCCTTAACACTGTATATGCTTCTTTTGGCCTCCTAACTTCACTGAGCCCTATTATATCCCATTTACTGCCCTCTAATTCTTCCAATAGCACTGCTAGACTCGCCTCACTAGATAATGTTCTTGCGTTAAACGTTGCCAGGTTCATATTCCAATGGCGGCCTGTCCGGAGCCAGGGATTCTTAGCACCCTCTGCAGCGTCGCAGGTCTGACCGCCGCCGTGGTCAGTTGCTTCGCAGCTGCTGGGGACTGAGGGCCGGGGTTTGATTGTTGTGTTCATATAGGAGGTTGTGGCCAAGTACTGCACCAGGGTGGCCAATCCTGCTCTGGTGAGGGAATGTGTTACCGGTTCTGGTCACCGGCATCAGGCCACACTCCAGGCCTGTTTATGCAATTTTTATCAACACGCGGATTTTTTTTTCTTTTTTTTTTTTTAATCCGGTGGAAAATTGCGCGGCACCGGGATTCGAACCACGGACCTCTTGCACGCGAGGCGGGTGTTCTACCTCTACGCCACCGCTGCATTTTTATATACAACCACCGCCGCGTTCGTGGTTGTATATTATTGCACCATGGGGCGGAGAATACTGTGAGGTATTTTTTTTTCTCTATTTCACTTGAAGCAAACATTCTAAGCAAAGCCATTGCTGGACACCGGTCATTGGCGGCAGAAGTGTGTTAAGAATTTCCGTGTAATCCAGCAGCGCTTGTTAGCCGGAGACGCACTTGGAATTATCACGTGCTATTTATAATTTAGCAAGCAAGAATTGCTTCCTCACGGTAAGGATACGTTCCAAGTGTACACGGACGACCATAAAGCTGGTGAGAGGAGGACACCGTAAAACGAGAAAGAAGATACGGCGTCTTTCTTTGTTCTCAGCACGTGCTCCATTTCTCTAATTGTGCGGTGCGCTGTTGTCAATTTCCGAGTGACGACTGGTCAAAACAACCATCAAATGGTGTAAGCCCGACAAACCCGTCTTGCAGCTACTGGATTGCCAGTGCCTACTGGGACCGGAAGGCACGAGCTACGCGTCGAACGCGACTGCAGGCTTCTGCTTCAACGAGTGCACCATGTTCGTGCCCTTCGTCGCGGTGCTCGGCCTGACAAGAATGGTCTTCGCTACGTCCAAGGCTGGCAGCGTTCTCATCGGCATCAGGTTGGAAGCCTACTCCTTCCGAGTTTACTTCATCGTTAGATATGTAGCCTGAGTACAAACTCCCCGTCTATAGGGCTCGGCAACTTTGCATTGGTCAAACGGGGAAACCGTGGTACAGTGGGGAGGGACCAACTGAAAGAGAACACCAAGTTCGCAGTCAACAAAGCCGATCGTACTGGCTTTTGGAGTGAAGTCTGAACAAAAAGTAGAAAGGGACCGCTTCTCCAAGAAAACCGCTACTTGGCAGGTACCAGTAAGCGATGCATACGGGGCCAAGATTTCGCAGTAATTTGTTCTTTGAGTAACTGTGCTGTGGCGTTTCGTTTCAAGTAAGAGCAGTCTGTAAGTTCGCGCCTGCGATCCTGCGTATATACGACTAGACGGGCAACTTTCTAGCAACTTTCTAACATCTAGCAACTTCCAATAGGAACTACCATAATTCAGAAGCGTGGCAAGTTGTGCCGGACGCCGTATCTATAGCCCGTGCCTCCTGCTTAACAGTCTCTTACTGCTCGTGTCGCACATGAAATTCCGTTAGCAATAACTGTTTTCGACACTCACTTGCACGGCTCAATTAGTGTATTCTTACGGGACATGTGTAACAGCACTAACAACAACCTTGGGGAAAGAAAGATGGCATACAAACGCAGGTGCTCTCCTTTGTTCGAGCTATACTATATATCTCAGGAATCAATCCCGACCGACTAACCCTGTTTGCCGCTTTGATTCGCGTGTGCCTCTGAACTTTTTTATTTGCTTTTCCCCAGGCCCAGCTGCCTTCACCCAAGAGAGGAGAAAATCGCCATCGCGGTCCTGCTAACGCTGGGCTCAATTTTCGGTGCGTTTCGTGGTTTGCGATTTTTTACGCATTAAGTTATTCCTGGGCTCGCCGCCGAATCGACCTGACCGCGTCTTGTGGCAGGAATATCACTTGTGGTTGCGACACGTCAAGTACAGGTCCTTCACTCATGATGTCTCTCGTCTTACACGACTGCCGTATGCCGTCCTCCAATGTACTCAGCACGTTCGATCGTAACAGGTGGCCGGGTCGCGTTCGTAACATACCATACGGCAGTGAGAATGGGCTCGAAAGGCGACAATGTCCCTGAGGTACCGGTAGTTCTGGACAACTCGAAGGGGTTGCAGGAATTATTACAGCGAAGCTGTTATGGCTAGTTCCTCCAGGATCGTGTCCCTGTGTAGACACAAAATCGTGGGCCGATCCCGAACATAGTGCAGTGCCGGGCCGACCCGCTGTGGAAGTGCAGTTCGCCATTATGGGGCCCACATACACAGCTTCGCTAGTCATCCTTCTTCACAGAGTGGAAAGGCACTGAGCTTTCTTAAAATAATCTTTCCTCTCATATTGTTTTAGTCTTTCACATCAAGAGTGGCAAGTCATTCAAGAAGCGGCAGAGCTGGTATCTTCTTTTGGATGGATAGTTGGGCGTGTTGGTTAAGCATGATCTGAAGTGAAGGCGCGACAACGACGGTGGGCGAAGAGGGAACACAGACAAGGCGCCCTGTGTGTGTGTGTTCTCTCTTTGTCCATCGCCGTTTTCGCGCCTTCACTTTAGATCATGGTATCTTCAGTTTTCAATAATGTATCCCCTCTCCCTCACCCCCTCTCTGTCTACATTCCAACAGGTTTCATCCCGTATCCGGTAATCTACGGGGCCATCATGGACAGGTCTTGCCTCGTCTGGGAAGTAAACTGCGGCGCGCGCGGCAACTGCTGGGTCTACGACGCGGCCACATTCCGCTACCTGCTCCACGGCGTCTCGATGGGCTTCATCGCGCTCGGGGCGTTCTTCAGCCTCGCCGTTTACGTGTTCGGCCGTCACTCGTGCCGTCTGCGCGCCGACCTGCAGGAAAGCGGAGACGAGGACGAGGACGTAGTCTTCATGCGACACATCGGACACCCCGGCATAACGCACGCCACGTGACGGGCGCTGCACAGTCGCGCATGCGCGTTCTCCGCCATACTTGCCCTTCGTAGCGAGCTTTTCTGGCTCCATGTGACGAACTAGAAGTGGCCCTGCACGCCCCCAGTGTGGGCGTATAGATAGCTTGCACCTTGCTTCTCACTTTGCTGGTCCTCCAACATGGCGGATAGGAAGACGTCAGTGTACCATTTTTACTGTCACCGGTAACCTGCTTCAATGTCAAGGAGACGCGGTCGGAACGCTGCTGGCATCTGTGCTAGAACCACGGCAGAATCCGCAGAACCACCGCGCGACAACGTAACGGACGCAGCTTCTCACCGCGTGCTCCAACATGGCGGCTAGGATGACGTCAGTGCAAGCCATCCATAGGGCTCTCGCAAGTGACATCGCAAGCATGAGGATTGGTAACGCGATCGAAAAGTTCTTGTAGCGCATTGCTGCGTGCTATCTTGCTTTTAACGCGAGCGGCAACTCCTCGTCGATGATTAGCACTCGTTTTGAGCGAGGTCTCGGGCTATTCCAATGCTACAGGCCAAGGAAATCTCTGTGAAGGAAGCGCCTATTTTGGCGATAATTAACTATGGTTGATGCATCCTTCTGTGGCCGCGATGTCATGGCAAATTCTTTACCGATAGCCGCAAAACTCAAGCGTCTAACTGTAGCTGCAGTAGAAATGTGAAGGCACACTTTTCCAAATTCTCTAACAAGGCATTTCCTGTGCCTAATACTCTCACACCGAAACAACGCAGAGCTCATTTGTCTTCGGTACGTGGCTTCTCTGAGAAGCGACAGAACAAACTATATGTAGACGAATATTGATGTCCGATACCATTAAACGTTTTTATACATGAGAATACATTGCCACTGGATAATTTTATGCAGTGGTTTGTTATCGGCATATTGTTCATGAAAACCAGAAGTACCTGGACAAACGAAGTAGTGGTTATTCGTGCTAATCCTTTGCCGCCCTGTTCTACCTCTTGCGTTGACTAGAAATAGCCACGGTTGCCTCAGCCGAGACTGCCCGCGTAAGGACGCATCTTGTTCTTCGGGCGAGAAGCGACAACGAGCATTGCTAAGTTATACTAAAATAAAATACATCCGTTAAGTATTTCGAGTGGTTTGTAATGAGTGCATCTTGTCAATAATTGTGACATGGTCCACAACTGCTGACATCGATGGATTTACAGTCGCAAGCATAGCAAACCATCGCACTCTGGAGAAAACAGTTGAACAGCGTCTTAACATTTGCAGCGCTCAAGGTATGGTAATTTTCTTCTAAGGGACACGACACACGTGTTGTCCAAGATCCACAAGTTTTGAGACACTTCGCACTTTGAGAGCGTGTGATGGCTGTTACACAAACACATCGCAAATGCCGATTCACAAACTACATCGCAGTCTTGTTCTCACAGGCGATTTCCAAGCTGCTAAACGAGGTCACTGCGTGCCTCGAGTCCTTCTTCGAAGGGGCGGTAGTAGTCGACTCCGCGGCATCACACTGTACGTCGTGCGCCGTTTCGCTGGCACCCTCTTCCAGCACGATGGAACCGAGCAGCGGTTCGTCGTTGTCGGTGACGACGCCTTCTTCGGCGTCCGGGACGGTGCCGTTCTGGATGTACTTCCAGTCGCCAGTCTTCTTGTAGTACACGTCCGACTTGGCGTCTGCCGTGGCAGACCAGGCGCACGGGTAATGCCTCTGCGAGATCCAGTAGTAGCTGCAGATGGCGGCCAGCAGAAGGCCCAGGAACACGGTGCCTCCGACGATACTGAGGACGAGCGCCAGGTACTGCATCGGTGCCAGTGGTGAGCAGACGACACTGCAACAACGGAGCCTCTAAGACTTTCGCTGACGGCACCCAAACGTCGAGTTAAAGGCCCTTTAGTGTAGCCGCTCACACCTACTCGTGGTAGGTGGGCCACGGAACGAAAACAGGGTTCACTCAAGAGCTTATACTCACTGTATGTTGTAGTTCACGTTGTAGTACCGCTGCAAGACGGCATTCGTTACGCAAGAACCTGTAGCGGCGAAAACAACCGGAAACCAGAAAGTGAGCCGCAATATGGATGCACTAAGAGGTCTATGTACGGCAGCATACAGTGGTCGAGATTCGTTGTCGTCCTTGCAGGGTCTTTTTTCGTCCAGTGCTAATGTATGCCTAGACGTTCAGTTTGTCAGGGCGCAACCGTCTTCAACCTCAAAGGCGCCAAATCACTCGTGCACTCACACGCGCACGGTTCGGCATTGGAAACGGGTTTCCGCTAGCTCAAAGCACTCGCAACGCACCAACTTTGACCTCGCCACAGACAAAGCCTGGGAAGGCTTGCTCTTCTCGAGTCGTGGTGCGAGAGAGAGTCGGAGTTGACCAACGTACGCTTGCAGACGACTCCCTCCCGGCAGCTCTCCGCAGACGGCGTTTGCTCGCCGACAGTGACGTTGCTTGCGGTCCTGCTAGTCAACACCCCAGGTCGCAGCAAGCAGACGGCACACGTAACACCGCAGTATAGTGGGCTCGCCGCACCACACGCGGGCCTTTGATCACTTCCGTTTGCCGAGGGTGCAGGATCGTGAAAGGGCGATCCTTGCTCGCGCCCGTCTTTCGTCGACTGCGAGCGAAACGGCGCGGTTCAGTTCCTCGGCAGGCGCTGTTCGGGTCCGTCGACGAGTGACGCTACGCCGCTCGTCCGGAACTCGTGCTGCAGTGCAGCCGCTGCTGCCTCCGCCGTGGCACCGCGGTGGCTCCTTCCGCGCTGCACGGGGGAGGCATGGTGTGAAATGGCTTCCTCACGGGAAAACGGCGTTCCATGCGTGCCTTCTCTCGCCCGCCGCGTCGCCGTTGTTCCGTCGTCGGGGCCTGCGACGTGAAGAAAAGAAGGAAGTCCGAGCGCAAGTCTTTAGGGGTGCGGGTGTACGGGGGCGAGTTAAAATTTGCCGCTCGCTTCTATATGCGCCGCTGCGCCGAGCTGGACCGGACTGGCGGCGGAGCGTTGAAACCGGAGCGGACGACGCCGGCAGCCCGAAAATAAAAGAGAAAAAGAAAAACGAAAGAGGAAAAAGGACGACGCCTGCCCCGTGCCGTTCGTGTGTAAAGGGGTCCGCCGCAGCTTCGCTGGCTTCTAGAGCAGAGAGCTGGTGCGGTAATTTGCTCAAAGGAACAGGCGTGTGTCGGTAAGGTTGCTGATGCATGCAGACGGGTGATGCGAAAGGCTAGCCCCGAGATAGCTATGAGGAAATCGTTACGTCTTTACGCTGGAGAGTTTTCTAAAAGGTTGCGTTCTTTTCTTCTTTTCTTCACAGCTTCTCGTCATGCTCGAGTTTTCCTATCATCCCGGCGATCTAACCTAACTGTGCAATAAAAAGTAGGAAAATGAGAAGCGCTTGCCGATCGCGTTTGTTATGGCGTGTGATGTAATTATAAAACATGCCCTCGCTTTTCAGTTGAGGCAACCTTGGAACGTTGAATGATGTGCGAGTTTTCTTCTCTATGATGTGTCCCGCTCCTTTCAACCAATTTTTTCTATTGTATTGATTGATTTGCCTTGGGGATCGACGTGTTAGTCTAAGGTTTCGTTCACTCCAGGTGATGTGCACTGGAAATCTTATGACAGTGCTGCTCCGAGTTTTTCGAACTAAGTCGACTAAGCTTGAACAGTCTGCTGAGTGCAGCGACGCTTTTACGTAAAACTTACACGTTTATTCTACGGTGAAAAACGTCTTCAAAAGTGCGTCCAACAAGACATTTATCCCCCCTAACATCTTTCTCCCGCGTAGGGTAGCAAACCGGACGCGAGTATGGTTGGCCTCCCTTATGCTCTTGTTTTCTTTTTCTCAGGAAACGCATATCTGTCTCAGCATTTAGCATGACGATAAAGGCGAAACTTTCGAGGTCATTTCTTTCAGGAGCACCAACATATGCTTTGACAACAGGACTTTGTTGACTATTGCGATGTTTTAGTTCAGTAACAGACCATGCTTGTATATAGGGCGTTGGATACTATTCACAACGTCCCATCACTGTCGATCAAAGCACGCTAAAACTGCTGTCCGTATTATCGCTCGGTAGCAGCCACTTCATTGCTTTGATAACTGGCCGTGAGCTGCGTGGTAAAGCACCCAGATTGTAGGCTGTTTAGAATAGGGGTCCCTCTAATGATTAGCCCCTCGCCACAACACAGTGCGTGCTCCGTAAACGCTTTGGCATTGGGTTCTCGCACGCCCCCTACAGCTAAATTTCAAGCAATAACGCTGGTGCCCCAAGCCTTCTTTGCGTCGTCAATCTCAGTGGTGACGAGAAAAAGGTTATTTAACATAATAACAATCGAAAATAATCGACTCTGAAGTATGCTTTTCATCCTGTAAAATACTAGATTGCATTATTCCATGTCTTTTCTTTTTTATCTGGCATTATGTTTTCATTGTTCTTCCGCGTTCCAGGAAGGGCGCTGCAATCGCGTGACACGAACTCGCAAGCCGGGAAACCCTCATTCTAAAGCGCTTTACACCCGCGGGCCAAACAGCGAATGCAAAGCCGTCGCTTGTTGGGTGCGCCCTAAGTTCTACGGACCCCTATTCTAAACCTCCCTAATATTTGGAGCCCCCTTTTCACTGTTTGCTTCAATATGCACAGGGTTGTTCAGGTTACACCTTGACGTTCTTCACGCGTTTTTTTTTTCTTTTTTGTGGACCACGTAACTTGCGAAACGTCGTGAGCATTTTAGTATGTCATCTGCGGGCTGCTACGAGATAAATGTTGAGCCAAAGGCCCAATCTCGGGACCAGTGAACCTTTCTGTGAGCGCGAGTTGCTCCGTTTTCGGGCTGCTTAGAATCGAGAAAGTGTATACGGTTCTTACTTGCAGAAACTCTGCGATCGCAACGCAGTGAAGAGGTTGCCGATAAGAAACATCGACTTCGACGTATACGACGGAATGTTTTCGCTCTTACGGAAGCTATCGACGGAACCGTGGTGCACAGGCAACCGAGAAACCCGAGGCGGACGTCAACAACCTTGGCTGTCCCCCCTTCTAACGCGCAATTCGTTTTCTTCTACCCTCGCCGGGTATGATAGAGCAAGTCGACCTTCGGCGTCAAGGCTGTCCTCGCGATCAACACGGGAGCCCAGCCTGACCGACAAACGGCTGCTTCTCGATTCGCTCATTCCGAACGCTCGTCTATACGTTGGAGCCAGGAGGAATTTGGGACACCGACATCGCGGAGCCATTTGGGCCTGCCCCGAGTTGTGTGCTTACAGGTGTCGACGAACTTCTGAGTGTAGGCGTGTGTACTGGCCTTCGCAAGCTCTTGCGCGTTTCCGTTGCGCTAGATAGTGAGAAATGCGTGCGTGATAAGAGCTTGATGGAGCTTTGAGATATGGGTATGTTGAGCGAATGTAGGTACAGTCGGCGCACCATTACGTGCGTGAAGGAAGCATTATTTACTTATTTATTTATTTATTTATTTATTTATTTATTTATTTATTTATTTATTTATTACACGCTAACGTGTTATCCACGTTCAGGTGCCGAGACAGCTAGTTACATAGGTATATTAACGGTTCAACAACAATTTAGGAAGCGGTATGCAGTGCATGTTAGTATAGCGACACTATCATCACGAATTGCCGTAGAAGCTACATAATATGTGCAGAATGCAAACCGAGATGACAAAGTTTGCATTCATATTCTAGCAATTCCTATACCAAGGACAAACACGAACATTGTGCTAGAAAGAGGATACACAGTGTTACGTTGTTGCATGGGGCACACATAAAGAAAAAAAAAACTGCTTATTTTTCATGGAGCACATTGAAAAAGCAATTCTTCCTTCTTTGTTCTTGATGCGATAGGTTTCGCGGGGTCTTCGCACACAGTCTCGGCCGGAAATTTGTTTCACACCTCCTCGGTGCCAGGGAAGTCATATCTATAATAGCCCGGTGTGGAAAGAATTCCCGGGGCGTGATTTCGAGATTGATACATCTTAGGAAAAATGAGAATATAATTAAGAATACTAATTATCCCTATGTCAATGGTGATGGATACACCTTTTTCACTCGTAGGCCACAAATGTAATTTAATCATTCCAGCGCAAAAAGGAAGCTCCAGGATGTCAAACAGCGCACAAGTGGTCGTACCGCTAAAAAAGAACAACAGAAAGATAGGAAGATAAACGTTAACGCACAGAGAAGGAGACTATCAATAAGAAAATGGTGGATAACTAAACACGTGGAACAGCATCAGCTATCGCCAACTTGAATCGCACGTGCACTGAGTAAGTGTTCTATCTATCTATCTATCTATCTATCTATCTATCTATCTATCTATCTATCTATCTATCTATCTATCTATCTATCTATCTATCTATCTATCTATCTATCTATCTATCTATATATATATATATCTATCTATCTATCTATCTATCTATCTATCTATCTATCTATCTATCTATCTATCTATCTATCTATCTATCTATCTATCTATCTATCTATCTATCTATCTATCTATCTCTTCGCATCTAGTTAGTTCGGGCAAGATTGGAATGGAGCTTACTTAACAATACTTTCGGGCTGTATGTCTTCGATAGCAACCACATTCGTCGAGCGTATTCTCGACGTATTTTCGACGCATGTTGTCGCCGGGCGACCGGGCGTTGGCACGTCTATTCCACACAGCGCGATAACCACGCCAAAATGCGTTCGTGTGGAGCTAGTAACCGGATTGCACATACATTTCAGCCGGGATGAAGCGCGGTGTTCGCGGAGCGCAACATAAGCGTCCATATGCCGGTGAGCGATGCGACGCTCTAAAAAGGCGCTGGAAATACGTTCCATGTAGTTCCATGTACGTTCCATGTTTCACAGGAACGAGTCTTCTGTTGGAAAGCCAGCAAGGACGAAGAAATCGGTCGTCTGTTTGCTTAGAAAAAAAATGGCGAGGGACCTTCGGGGGCAGCGAACTCTGACTTTGTCCTGAATGTTACCATCAGTGCCGGCGGCGAAACTGTTACCGTACAATACGCAACACGGTATAGGTATACGTGCTGCTTTTACGGCTGGTCAAGGCTACGCATGCATTTCCCTACGCTTCATGGCCGGCCGCCCTTCTGTCGCTTTTCTTATTTCACAGTGATCTCTTTTTTAATCACACTGTCGCCCCTCTCCCCCTCCTTCTTTATTCTCCTTCAAAGTACAAACACCCTGACACGCCGCATAGATAGGTTTTGCTAGGGGATCAGGTTCGAGAGGGTCGAAGCACGCGATTCCTTCAACTGCTACGCTTCATACACGAGCTGCAGGCCACGAGCGATAAAAATTACTTTTTAAAAAAATGTTGAATAACGTGGAAAAATAAATTAGCGGATGACATAACGTTGCCTCCTCCGTCACACCATTTTCGCCCAAATGGCAGCAGCTGTCCAAACGCCGCGCACGTTCGTATGTATAAAGCACTACGCGCGAAGCGTAAGTGGGCTTACCTCTCTCCCGTGACGCGACGACCTTGCTTTGTGCATGCACGTCTAGTTAGTATACGGACGGCGGTTGCTCCCTCGTGTACCTGCGACAGGCGCAAGACTTCGGCGACGGCCAGGTCCCGTCTTCGTCGATCGTCCCTGCCGGCGGCTGGTAGCGCGCCAAATGGGGGAAGAGCCGAGAAGTCCGCGTAGCCAGATCCATCTGCTGGCTCGGCCGGGCGAAGAAGAAGAAGAAAAAAAAAAAGAGCAGAAAGGCTCGACTACGCACCCTCGTCGAGATTATGAGCGCCCCACAACCTACTTTTCTTTTACCTCGCCGTTTTTTGCCGCCAAGCCAGCGCCGCGCACCGCAAGCGAGAGCGGTATACACGCGCCGTGTAGGTGTGTGTCGCCTTTGCGCGAGTATAACTCAACCGTGGCAGAAACCTGGGCAGAAACCTGGAGGCTTACGAAAAGGGGTTCTACTTAAATTGAGGACAACGCAACGAGCTATGGAAAGAAGGATGATGGGTGTAACGTTAAGGGGTATAAGAAGAGAGAAGATTGGGTGAGGGAACAAACGCGAGTTAATGACACCTTAGTTGAAATCAAGAGAAAGAAATGGGCATGGGCAGGGCATGTAATGAGGAAGAAAGATAACCGGGTGTCATTAAGGGTTACGTACTGGATTCCAAGAGAATGGAAGCGTAGCAGGGGGCGGCAGAAAGTTAGATGGACGGATGAGATTAAGAAATTTGCAGGGACAACGTGTAGATTAAGAAATTTGCAGGGACAACGTGGCCACAATTAGCACACGACCGGGGTAGTTGGAGAAGTATGGGAGAGGCCTTTGCCCTGCAGTGGGCGTAGCCAGGCTGATGATGCTGATTATGATGATGATGATGATGATGAACTCAACCCTCAATCCGAAATCGGAGGCATGGACAGAAAAAAGAACGCAAGTCGGAAGAGAAAGTTTATAGACCTCTGCGAGGAAGCGTTGGAAACGCCACCATCCCGGCTCCCTAAATTGCTGAATTCTGTATTAGCTTTGAAGGTACACTAAAGAGATAGCCTATAGACCTTTTCATCGGGCGAGGAGGATAGGGCGCGCGGCGAGCCTTTCCTCCTCTCTGGCTTGGGCGATCCGGCGCGACGCTGCTTGAAAGTATTACTGTCGCGTGCTGCGGAACGATTTTGAGATGTTTTAGATGGCACTTTGTAAAATTTACACCATGTCCATTCATATAAGGTCGCCAGGGAAGCTTTTCGGTGCATCGGTAACTACAGTAGGCGGAAATATCTCTTGGGGGCGCAAATTTGTGACGCGCTTTATCAGCCGCGGTGTACGCACATAATCAGTCGCGGTGTGTGTAGGTGTTGTGAACTATTTTGCTTATATCGGTTTTAATTCAATAAAGAAAACCAGTGTCTCTGTATTAGCAGCAGGAAATGGTAAATCTGCTCACTATCTGATCGCTTGGCGTATAGGGAATAAAACATGAAGCATAAGAGCGCATGCTCGTGCACAGCCAACCTAAGGCAACCACGAAACATCTAAGCGGCAGGCGCTATCAAATATTTGTGATGCACCGGCATCGTTCTCGCGCATTTCAAGTCTAGTAGGCATCAAATTACCGTATGCCTACGCTAGCATTCCAGCATGAGGCTGATGGCGCTGCTGAACACAGCGATCACTGCGGTTGGTGAACTAGCACGATACATATGTAAGCTGTGCGCTTCGGCATTGCCTTTTTGGCCTGTATACAGCCATAATACATGAAAGGGATCGCATGAAAAGAATGCGATGCCTATTTTTGAGGACAAAACTTTCGTAATACGTGTGAGTGCGTCGTAGCGAACGGAATGAACACAACCGAAAAAAAATTCGGTTATTATCCTCTTTCTTGAAAAAGCAAGAGAAAACGGGCTAACGCCGCAATACGACCTCGCATAGTCACGCCCCACAACGTTTATAAATAGATAACCATTGATGCCGTATTCTTGGACCATGCGGTATATAGAACAAAGATATTTGTAATCCAGCGCCTACCACTGCTTAGGACGCTTGCGCAGTTCGTAATGAGTCCCTTTGCTGGACAAGCTTAATTCAGACTGTAAGGTATGCTGCTATTACTTACCAAAACTATTTTATTCAGGGGCGGAAACCTCATCCATCGAACCATGTAGTCACGCAATGTAACCTGCAGCGAACAGTTTGAACGCTTGTCAAAGTATAACATCACAGCTCCTATCGTAGCAGAACGGTACCCACGCTGTTACGATCGTCGCGTATGTTTCCTGGCTCCTAAACCGCAGCTTGAAAATAGAGGATAATGCTGCAATAAGGTCAGGTTAGTGATTGGAACATTCAGAAATACACAATTGATCTCCGAGGCTGATTGTAGGCTCAAATATGCGCGCACACATCGGACTGCGTGTTCCATCCACCTCAACGCCAGCAGAAATTCTGGCCATGACGCATTAAGCCACTTCAGCACGTCTCACAGAACCGTTTACCACGTAGAAGACGCACGTCATACTAAACAGACCGCACGACCGCGAGAACAAACGCCAGAACCTACCGCCGAGCGTATACCTGCCATGCAAAAGACCGCTTTCACCCAAGCCAGTATGGCGCTGCTCATAGGCGGCGCCACTGCGTTCACAATATGGCGGCGCCTACGAAAAAACGGTCTATACGCCTGCTGTAGAAGTTAGCGGCAACTAGCTGCCGCCGATTGCTCCGCCCGACCATCACAAAGTTAAGCGCGTTGTATAGCCTGACGCCCGTCCCGGCACCTACAAGCTTCGTCTACGCGAACTCGACGTGAGCGGGTCGAGTCGGAATTAGAGATGACGTTATCTTTCCAAGTTGGTTGGGTCACTCAACCCAGCCCTTCTTGGTTGACCAAACATCTTCTCAAGGCTCGCTCCACCCGACCTTGCTAGCGTTTACATAAACCCGACGACCGGATTTCGACTCGCTAAACCGACACGACGCGACTCCATCGGGTTCATGTAGACGTAGTAGACGACACGGCTAACCAACTCCGTGCAGTGTACCAAAACAAAAACAAAACAAAACAAAAACTTGGAGGACGCTTAAGCGTAGCCTTTAAGAGTGGAACCCGATATCATTCAAAGATCTCTGACTGTTTCTAACCCTTCCCGGTAAGTACAGCTTATGCAAAGGTAACGTTTACGTGCAAACGCTGGCGGCGAACGCTCTGCACGGATTAGAATTTAAAGAACGCAAATCAACGCAGTAACTAGGAGGAGAGGGCTTAAGAGGCTGCAGAGGGAAAGGGGGTGGTGGTTTGGTTGGAAAAGAAAACTATTATAACAAAAAAAAAAAGACAGCCGGGGAACCGTCAAACTCGGGATCCGATTTAATCTATACTGTACACTCTGGAAGGTGCGTCGATAATCACAGAACAGTGAAGGTTAATCTCAAAAAAAAAAAAAAAAAAAGAGAGAACATGCACTCCGTACATTAAAGAAAAATGGGAGGACGCTCAAGCTTCTCCTCTAAGAGTGGAACGCGACAGCATTCCAAGATCCCGGACTGTTACTCACTCTTCCCAGCAACTGCAGCTTGTGTAATTGTAATGTTTACCGGAAAAAGCTGGCGGCGAACGCTATGCATCAAGGCAAGCGTTCGCCTTGATGTACGGGCCGATCCCGGAGGCAGTGCAAAGGCGCGCCAAACCTCAAACGGCATCTGGAAAAGGGGTTTGTGTTTGAATTTCCGCGTAACAGAATTGTTTTCACGTATATTCGTATTACGATCCCACGCTGTCACCTCTGTAGATTGTGCGTAAGTCGTACTTGACGAGCTTGGTGCGACGCATTTTACTTTGGGAAATTCAATTAGTTCAGTAACTTCTTTGCGCTGCATGGTTGGGTATGCGTGGTTCGGAATGATTTTTCTCGCGCGAACGACGCCGTTGACACCGACACCGGATTTTCTGCTTCACGGTGCCCTTAACGCTATCGTGTTATGTAATAGACTTGCTATCATATACCGCCGTCTCTCCAGACCAAATCAGGGCATGGTTCCTTTCGTTACAGCGCCAAACGGCAAGGCGGCTTTTGGCGATGTCAAACAAAAATTCGTGATTGGAGGGTTATGCCAATTTCTGTCGCCGTAGTCGCCGGCTTGAGCTGTCTGTCCGAGAACAAAAACATACCGAAGCAAAAATGTTCGCAACATGATGAGACGCGTGTCTGCTGCAGTCCAGCAAAAATTCAGTTCATCGTAATGGGATGCTCAAGACATTCACTCAGCAAGACCCGCAAGTAAGGAACGTGCACCTTCGACAAGCGCTGGGATTCCAAGTGGATGGAAGCACTAACTGGTCGGCAGTCGAGATGAGCAAGACACGTTTTCACTATTTGGGGGAAAGAAGCAGGGAAAAGACTGACAGAACCAGAGTTGTTGCAGGCATAGGTATAACTGTGCTAAAAAAGATAGTGGTTTTGAACGCGACAGAAATATCAAGAAAAAATAAGCCAAATGCTAGACTGCTATGCATGTATTATAAGGCTTGATTAGCTCAAGCAGGTTAGGTGACTATTTGGCACAGCCCCTTTTCGAAAGGGGATATGCCAACAGCAGTCATCATAATCATAATCACGTCATATTGCATTGGCGTGACGTCTTTCCTGTCCGCTTAAATCTTCTCTTCTTCTGCGTACTCCCTGTATGCAGTGGTTGTCGGCTTCAGTATTAATACTATTATTAAAAACATTTATTGACAAAACTAAGAGGCAAAATACATCGTTCAGTTCCGGCGAGGCCACATTAGGCTTGTAGGGCAGCACGTGTTAGGCAGCGATAAATACTAGGACATATTCGAGCAGTATTTTTTTTCTTGAAGTATTGGCTATCTTAAGGGGCGGTGTGGGGAAGGGGTGACATTTAACAATTATAACTAAATCAGGCGAGTAAAGAAGTATTTAAAATGTGAACAAACGGCAGTTCAGCACAATGTAGGTGAGGGCTCATAACAGATGACCAATAAGAACCTTCATTCCCAAGAATAATCAGAAGCAGAAGGGGGGGGGGGGGGGCGGAAATCGGCACCTACGGTAAGATCAAATTTCATTGAGAAGGAGTATGCCACAACATCATGTTTTTTGACAGCGAAGCTGTATATGGCTAGCCGATTTGTCCGTTCGTCCATCTGTCGCCTGTACATCTAAAACTCCTCCGGCGCAACCCCATACGCATGCGCAGAAAAAGAAGAGAGAAATAGAGGCGCGCGATTGGCTACGCGAGTAGTGACGTCGTTGCTCTCCGTCACAGCCGAGCGCATGCGCAGCAGTTTCTCTCCGGCTCTGAAATGGGTAGGCCACACGTCATACGTACTCCTGAGGAGCAGGCGGCTTTCGATCAGCAACGCCGTGAGCAGAACCGGGAACGAGCTCGTCTACGCCGTGCCGATGCTACAGCCCGGGCGCAAGAACAGGCTCGCGCAGCCGAGAGCAAGCAGCAACTGTGTACCGAGGATCGGGCAGTCTACCAAGCCGTCGTTTAATGAACCGTCGGGATTAACCCAGTGATAAATGCCGGGGCCGCACACTTCAGCTTCGCTGGTTAACCACCCGTACGGAGTGCTTGGGAGGTGATTTTTATACATGGAATCCGCACTGAAAACACTTGACAGTAAGTAGGTTGTTGAAACATTTTGGAACTTAGTGAAGAATATAGTGAACTACAATAGTAAAGGGGGTAGAGAGAGAGAGAGAGAGAGAGAGCAAGATTCTCAAGGCAAGTACAGCACATGGGCAAGACCGAAACAAGTTGAACACACCATCTTCTGTGCTTGCACTCTCCAACGTAGGGTAGCAAACCGGATATTCCCATTGGTTACCCTGCCGGTCTTTCCCATTAGCACTCTCTCTCTCTCTCTCTCTCTCTCTCGGAATTTAGTAACTGTAAGTGCGAGTCTGTGTACCTTATCATACGTTGCAACGAGGTGTTCGGTATCGACAGAAGCAGCGAGGTAGATACCGAGTATATACATATACAGACGCAGAAACTGCGACTCTGGTATACAGGCGTGAATACGGTACTTGCTCCTGCCTGCGCTGCGGACAGCTTGCGCGGCGCCCGATTATTGCCTCTTGCTCGTTTCTTTCTCTTCTTTCGCCGTGCCTTTCCCGTATAGCAGCTCGACTGACCCGTGTCGCTTCAGTTGGCGTATAGACGGCTGGCCGAGGCTCTCGACGCGCGCTGCCTGCCTTCGAGGGCACCGTCGCTACGAGCTGCGCAATGCCGGGGTACAGTTGGCCCCCTGGGGCGCCAGCATGAGGTCACGTGCGCTTGAGAACTTGCGTGCTTTTCGCGGTTGTCGGCGAAGAAGGAGCGCCACCGACAGCCGAATCACGAAGAGCCCCGGATGTACAGAGTTTGCCGTATAGCGTTCCGCACCGGCTGATTCAAAACAAATGGCACGTGCTCCAGAAGTTCAATAAAAAGCGAATGGTACAGAAAAGTTACTCAAAGAAAGAGCGAGGGGAGAGGAGGAGAGGAGGTGTGTCTCAAGCTGGATGACCATGTTTCGGTACGCGAGCGCCATGTAAAGCCTAAAATGTGCAAACAATGATTTTGTTCTTACTTTTCATCAAAGTATTTGGCTGTTCTCGTTTTACAAAAAAAAAATACCAGAAGAAAGAAAGAAAACAGCCAAAGCTACCCTACAGCCGAGCAGTCGTGAGCTGCAGAAAACATTTGAGCAAAATTAATTTTAAATAAATTACGGAGTGTTTACGTGAGAAAACCACGATCTGATTATGAAGCACACCGTAGTGGGGGACTACGGAATTTCGGATTTAACGTGCACCAAAATCTAAATCCAAGTGAAATTAACTTTCTCTTTCAGTGGACTCAAGGCAGAGTGTCACAAAGTTGCCGAAAGTGAGCGCGCCCACTCCCGTAGGCAACCGAGTCGACAATCTCCACATGCCGCGTACGGTGTCCTTACAAGTGAAGTCTTGCTTCTGCGCAAGTTGGTAAGGTTTGTTGTACAATATCGTTCGGAGGTGAAAGGTGAACACACGGGAAGAAGAGCGCGCGCAGAGACAGACTGATTCGCAATAGCACCATGCCTGTCCATGGCGGCGGAAAGATATTCGGTAAATATAATGTCATCTAAGGAACATGAAAATGGACACACACACACACACACACACACACACACACACACACACACACACACACACACACACACACACACACACACAGATATATATATATATATATATATATATATATATATATATATATATATATATATATATTATCCAAGATATTAAACATACCCGAGGGCTCTAGAGAAATCGTACCGACTGCATAGTAGCCGTAGTCGTATGTATCTACGGCCAGTATTTTTTTTCATCACGAAGTATTACTTAATTGATTACTTTTAATTAGTGAACTTTTTAATGATTGCTTGAATCGCAAACATACCAATTACAAAGTTGTAGGGCACCTTAAATAACCTCCGAATCAAGCATTTATTTCGTGCTGAAGTGGTTCTGGTTGTTTCATCCAAGAACAAACAAAAGCACGCGAAATACACGAAATACGAAACAGATGCGCACTCGCACGCCGCTACTCAAGTGCCTACACGCAACCATTGAAAGATATACGGCTGCATTCTCTTATCACCGCATCGTACAAGGCTGCGCTACGCTTATCAATGCGTCAACGGCGTGTTCTCTTGATTCCATGACCATCACATAGCGTGAAGCCCTGTATCGAGCTGCCGCCGCTAGTAAAGCCGTCTATCCGTGGCTATTCGCTTGGGAGCGCTTAAGTAGCGGAACGGGAGTGCGTATCTATTTCGTATTTTGGATGTTTCGCGTGCTTTTGTTTTTGCTCCTAAAAACCAACGAGACAAAGCTGATCACTAAACAAAGGTTTGATGCGGAGGTTATTTTAGGTGCCCCACAACTTTGCAATTGATATATTTGCGATTCAAGCAATAATTAAAAAGTTCACTAATTAAAGTAATTAATTAGGTAATACTTCGTGATTTAAAAAGTACTGGCCGTAAGTACATACGACTACGGCTACTATGCAGTCGGTAAGACTTCTCTAGAGCCCTTGGGTATTTTTAAAATCTTGGTCCAAGTTAGCTGGGACACCCTGTATATGTATGTATGTGTGTGTGCGTGCGAAATGTAAAATCGCTTAAATATTTAAATATGTTCGTTAAATCAGGCTTTCCCACAATGATAAGCATTTCAAGGAGAAGTATGCCTCACGCTTCATTTCCGCTTACCCTCTAGTCATCAGGGTCTCCCTCGCCATGTAGTTAAGTAGTCCAGGAAAAAGATAAGACTGCCCACTTTTTTTTTGGGGGGGGGGGGGAGGGGGGGAGCGCTGGGGATCAACCCCATGTTCCTGTGGCAATGTGCACTTACGAGCCGGGTGCGCTAACCAATACCTTCCGTTTTCTTACTCCATAAAAAATAATGTCTCCGACGCAGGACGCGCTAATTTACAATACATTCGCGCGCACGCACGCACGCACACACACACACACACACACACACACACACACACACACACACACACACACACACACGCACACCGAAGCACGCACTATGTTTAACGTGCACGCTCGGCAAATTGTGCTTGGTTTTGTGGATTTGGAACATGGGCTTGATTCCCAGTGCCCCCCCCCCCAGCAGTGGGCAGACTTATCTTTTCCTGGACTACTTAACTACATGGCGAGGGAGACGCTGATGACTAGAGGGTAAGCGGAAATAAAGCGTGAGGCATACTTCTCCTTGAAATGCTTATCATTGTGGGAAAGCGTGATTTAACGAAGATATTTAAATATTTAAGCGATTTTACATTTCGCACGCACACACGCATACATACATATACAGGGTGTCCCAGCTAACTTGGACCAAGATTTTAAAAATACCTAAGAGCTCTGGAGAAATCGTACCGACTGCATAGTAGCCGTAGTCGTATATACTTACGGCCAGTATTTTTTTAATCACGGAGTATTATTTAATTAATTACTTTAATCAATGTACTTTTTAGTGAACTTTTTAATTATTGCTTGAATCGCAAATATATCAATTAAAAGTTGTAGGGCACCTAAAATAACATCCGAATCAAGCATTTGTTTAGTGCTCAGCTTTGTCTGGTTGGTTTTTCCGAGCAAAAACAAAAGCACGCGAAACATCCAAAATACGAAATAGATTCGCAAAACCATGCACAAATCCATGCTCTTATATCCAGGCTCTTATATTTGCGGCATCTCCGCACGTATCTCGGGGGCCACAACAGACGGACACAGAAGACGCTGCGCGCATTGCAAGAAAAACGTTCTTGAGACGATGTTGAGGCGCAAACAACAGCAACAGCAACGGCGGATTCCGCCGCATGAGCCTGTTGCTGTCGCAGTAGATGAGATCACAGCTAGAAGAATAAGGAGTACTCCGATGATTTTTTTGCCCCAGGCGAAGACGCGTCTGTGACCATTCATGGCGGTCACTGAAACGTGTGACCATATGGTGACCCTTGGGAAACCGTTAAGATAGCGAACTTTCAATTCTAGTCTTCTCGCCTCGACGAAAGGTGTATCAGGCGATGCTGTCGAAGGGGATCTTCCAGCAGTCATGTTTCTTTGAAATCTAAAACAACTAGGTGATACAGAAAAATGAACTATGCACTCATTATCGTTGAAGAAGCGTCCTAGGGGGCGACAAGGCCGCACTATAGGCCTGTGATAATGAGAACTGAAAGGGGGTAGTCGTACGCAAAGTAGCTCTCGTAGCCTGCACTTCGATGTTGCACGTATAGAACATAGGGATGATAACTGTTTTGTCTAGTGAAGGGGGAGATCTCTACGTTCTAAAGCGTGTTCTTGCGGAAAAAAGAAAGAAAAGAAAGGAAGACAAGATGGAGCGAATGGACCATGGTAGGGCACACATTAGGCTTCGAACTGGCGATTTACTGTGCACGTCGTAAATAGGAGGGAGCGGAAATTCAGGCAGAACCCCGGGGAAGAGGCGAACGACACCACCACAAAAGGGCTGTTGCGTCCCCAGGCCATGCCGCCGCGTTGCGTCAAAGGCAAGCGCAGCAACTAAATGGCGCCACTTTTAAAGTGAAGCTATTTCTTAGCCTTCTTTGACATTCATTCCCTCTACAAGCATGTCATACATCGCATTTGTCGTCGTAAATATCGCTGCATTGGCGTATCACACATGTTAATTCCACTAGTTTGGAGCTTGCATTTCGGCAGAGCGTCTGAACGGTGCACGCAGTGCATAAATATGAAAATTAAATGACGTTAAAGCTGTGACCTTCGCAGTGCGTAAACGGAATGAAAACACACACACTTGCACGCATTACTGTCAGCTTTATATCGTTTAATTAACCGCTTCACTACAGTGATTCACAATTTTTTTAATGAAAAGTCCCACTGGGAGAATGGCGCTGCCATGTTCTTTTATCACTCGTCATTCCATTTTGTCTTCGAATCTCTCGCCTCTCCGCTGCGGGTCTGTATACATGTTAGCTCTCTCCTGCCTAGCGTATGTTTGCCGCGTGCAATATATAAGTCTCCAGTTGAAAGTTTGCATGTCCGGTAATCGTCCCATTGCTCGTCCTGGTTTTTTCACCACTCTAGAACAATCTTTAGCCTGTACGTAAGGAACAACCAGCCCAGTTGCTAAGATTCAGTGCTTCATAAATCTCCTGTTGTGCATATGAAACTCTTTCATCCCCGTGTAAAAACCTGACGCATAACAAGAGCTGAACGTCCAACATGACCACTCGGATCGGAATATACCCGTACGAAAAGTTGAACGCTGGGATTCCGGCTAGTCGAAGCTCGGCTGCTCTAATTGGAACGGAAGGAACCAAGGCCAGCGCAGTGCCGCATTCATCCAGGTGGCCCGGGCTTGGCTTCGAAAAGCGAGGCCCGCGTAGGCTGCAGGGCGCGTAAACAAATCTCTTGCGACGAGCAACTGGGTCACGACAGCCAGATGCTGTGGGACGCCACGCGCTGTTTGTTGTTGCATGGCTGCAAACAGAGAGATAGATACCTGCGCCCTTGGTTCTCGTAGGATTTCGACACACTGTTGAAAACACTCGCTGCTTTGTTTTGTTCCCCCTGTCTTTAGCTTCTTTTGTTACAAGGGCGAGGAATGCAGAAAATGCTGAGCGTGCGCGAATTAGAACTTCCGTTCCCTTCGTAACATGCGGCGTAACGCTTCGGCGATTGGAGGCTGGCGGGTATTTAAAAAAAGACAAAAAAGCAAGACAGACTGATGGTCGAAATCTACATTTTTATTTTGTCTTGCTTGACATGTATATTACTTATTCCTGGAAACTCGTACACGAATGCATGTCATTAGCTAGACGCCGTTATGATTGCATTTTAATTGAAGCTGATAATATACCATTATGGACTGTATTTGTAGGTAATAATGGAGCTTACGACAACCTAGTTAGGGGATCGCTATGGAAGATTCTCAAGCACGAGGGCACAAATGATGATATTGTGGGGATGCTGAGGGGGATGTTCAGGGACAACAGAGTACTAATTGTGTAGGAAGGCGGAAATGCAAAGAACTAGCGGAAGTTCATCACGGACTGATTAAGGACGTCTTCTGTCTCCATTGTTGTTCACGCTTTATGTTAAATACACAGAAAGGCGACTGCTGGACTGCCCAGAGTTGGTCTTCCAGGTTCGAGCTGAGCAGCGCGGCCTGCCATCGCGCGAGGAGGCTGTCGATGAAGTCTTCGCTCACATTGTTCTGTATTAGTTCCTGGCATTCCGATAGCGTCTGTTCGATAGCGTGGCTCTGGTGTCATACACTTTGCATCTATCTTTTGTATATATGTCTGGATAAATAGCGTGCATTAGTATCGGACTCTTGTATGATTTGGTTTGTAGTTGTCGCCACTGGACAGCTTGCGATCTAGTGAGTTGTGGATGGGGTGGTGGATAAGTGCAGCTTTGCATCTTGTAATGGATGGTGATGTTAAACCTGGTCATTCTGCCTTCCCATTCCCATACTTCGGAGGGCCCTGTCGAGGGGACTACGTTCATCGTAGCTCGGGAAGTCAGTCCTCGAGCTACGGTGTGTGCCGCCGTGTTAGGGTTGTCCTCTCCCGTTGAGTCGGTGGTGTGGGCTGGTATCCATGGGATTTGGACGCATCTGTCTTCCCTTGTTGGTTTGCCTTTCCTGAGTATGTTTAGCGCCTCAGCTGAGATTCGGCCGTTCGTGAAGTTGCGTACAGCCGTCTGTAAATCGCTGATTATATAGTTGCGTTGGTTTCTGTTATGGCTAACGCTATAGCAGCTTCCTCCGCCGTTTCAATGCTTGTCGTGTTTATAGTCAAGCTTGTGCAGCATTGTCTGTTGGGGTTAAGTACTGCTGCGACAAAGCTGCGTTTGTGTTTGTAATGTACAGTGTCTACAAAGACCGCGTCCTTGTTCCTTCCGTAGTTCTTCGCCATTTTTTTTCCTGCTTATTCTTCTGCCGTTGTGGTGTACAGGATGCATATTCTTGGGTAAGGGGGGGGGGGGGGGTACCGTGAGTTCGGCCCTTAATTCCTGGGTATGTCCCGTCTGTATCCGTGTTGTCTGTGGTAGCGGATCCCTAATTTATCTAGGATGTGTCTTCCCGCCATCGTCTTGGAGAGGCGTTCGTTTTGCGCTATACGTTGCGCTTATATTATCTCCTCTAGCGTGTTGTGCAATACCAGCTCTAGGAGTTTCGCCGTGCTCGTGCTTAGCATGAGTCCACTCACTTGTTTATATATCTTCCTAATCAGGCCATCTAGCTTCTTCTTTTCTGCGGCGCATCATCTGTGGTATGCCGCCACATACGTGATCTGACTTATGACTAACACCTGGATGATTCTCATGGCGCTTGCTTCTTTCATTCCCTCGTGCCTGGTGATTCTCTTGATCAATCGCATCGTCTGAGAAATTTTGGCTTCGATTTTGCGAATAGTTTCTCCATTGGTGCCCTTGACGTCTATGATCATTCCCAACACCCTTATCTTCTCGACTTTGGGTATAGGTTGTCCATCTTGGGTCATGAGTTGTATGTCTTTGTAGGTTTGTGTGGTTTAGTTCTTGGGAAGTCTCCCCTTTAGCGTTGGTCTGTACAGCAACAGCTCAGATTTTTCGGCCGAGCATGTTAGACCGGTGCCTTCTAGGTATTTCTCGACTGTTTCAACAGCTTCTTGTAGTCTCTGTTCAATTGATCCATCACTGCCATCGTTTATCCATAGCGGAATGTCGTCTGCATAGATTGTGTGGTTAAGTCCTTCGATTCTTTGTAATTTGCTAGGAAGACCAATCAGAGCCAGGTTGAAGAGCATAGGCGATATAACCGATCCCTGCGGTGTGTCTGCACTGTCAATAGGCACTTTCTCGGACGTCAGATCTCCTATCGTGATTTTTGCCTTCTCTATCCGTTAAGAAGTTTCGTATATAGTTGTACGTCCGTTCGCCCAAGCCAAGGTTGGTGATTTGGTGCAGTATGGTTTGGTGTACCACATTGTCGAATGCCTTCTCGAGACCTAGCCCGAGGATCTCCCAGGTTCGTCTATTACTTGGTGCTTCAGTTGCAGCAAGGCGTCTTGTGTAGACAGGTTTCTTCGGAATCCTATCATCGTGCTTGGGAGTAAGTTATTGTCTTCTATGTAGTTGGTGAGCCTCACGAGGAAGGCATGCTCCATTTGTTTGCCCACGCAGGAAGTTAAAGATATGGTTTATAGATTCCCGAGTTGTAGCTGTTTGCCAGGCTTTGGTATTAGGATGACTTGTGCTGTCTTCCACTGCTGCGGTATCTTTCCTTGTTTTCAGCACTCGTTGATATATTCTGTTAGTTTGCCAATGGACGTGTCGTCGAGGTTTCTGAGTGTCTTGCTTGTAAGGGCGTCTGGGCCCTGTGCCGATTTGGTGTTGTGTTTGTGCAGGACTGCTGTTATTTCTGCTTCGCTAAACCCTTCATCGAGGTCTGAGTTCTGTTCCCCCTCGTATTCGGGATGAATACACGGCGATGCCTGTGATATGTATTTGAGTTCGACCTCTTTCAAAAATGCTTGCTCTGTTCCTTTATACGCGTATAGGATCTTGTACATGTTTTGCCTGTGCACCGTTTTTGTTCCTTCTGGGTTAAGGAGACATTTGAGTAGCCTCCACGTCTTGCTCGTGCTAAGTCGCTGATCCATCTCCGTGCATAGTTCCTCCCATTGTCGTCTTTGGAGATGTTGTGCATATCGTTCTATTTCTTTGTTTATAGTAAGGCTATCTTCTTCCTTAATCTCTTGTTGTGTTTCTGCGTTTTCCATCGTTTCTGCAGCCCTTGTTTGGCCTCCCTCATGTGCGAGAGGCTGCTGTCTCTGTCTATCGCTTCTAGCTGAGCCTCTTGTGGGATCACCTTCGTCGACTTGAAGATGTCTTCTTTTAGGTTGGCTGTCCACTGGTCAATGTCTGTAATGGTTTCTATGCTGCCCTCTTCCCTTATTTTCCCGAATTTCACCCGATCAACTAATTTGAGTTGATTACCGGTGCGTTTGTCGGGGCCTCCATTGAGCTGGATTTCCATTATGGAGTGGTCGCTCCCCAGGTCTTTCTGTGTATTTAGCCATCTTATGGATTGTATATTCTTAGCGAAGGTGAGGTGTGGTGTGGAGTCGTCACAGACGCTGTCGCCTTGCCTTGTGGGCGTTGCTGGGTCCGTGTCGAGGGTTAGACCTTCCTGTTGGGAGTCGAGCCATAGATTTTCGCATTTGGTGTGGATGTACTTGTACCCCCACGTGGTGTGGGCGGCGTTAAAGTCTCCACCTATTATCACCTTCTGGTCACTTGCTATGTTTAGCGTGCTTTTGAATAGTGTCAAGAATTTGTGCCTCTTGAATTTTGGACTGCTGTATATGTTTAGAATAAATATACTGTTATTTGTATTCCTTGATGGTATAATTTCAATTGGTATGTTGTCTACGTCTGTGACTCGTGTATCAGGTTGTACAACCATATGGTCTCTTCTGACTAGGGTGGTAAGGGCCTTGGTTTCTCCTACGGCAACGCCTATGGATTGGTACCCTGACAGTCTGGCGAGACCATTCGTTTCTTGTAGAATTGTTCCGTCTGACTTGTCTTTCGTTTTTAGGTATTGATACAGATTCGATTTTCTTATTTCGGTAACTCCTGCAATTCCATTGCCATATGGTATATCTGCTTTTTCTTTGCCTGGCCATGATTATACTGTGATATTAGATGCCGTCGCTGATGTCGCTGTTTTCTTCCATGTTCACATTCTCGCTCCCCATTGTGTTTGTTGAACTTTCGCTCTGTTTTCGTTTTTCAACTTGGTGTTTGTGAACTTCTTTTAATCTCCTATTCTCCTCACTCAATACTGCCATTTGTTGTTTCATTGCTGCAACGACTTGTTTTAGCTGTTCCAGCTCTTCGTCTAATTTATGATTAGCTACAGCCTCCGCCTCCGCGCGCTTCCTCTTGACCGCGCTTGCCCAGCTCACCGTTGATGTTGGCGTGGTGCCTCCAGAACTCAGGGGTTCCTTGGCATTGGACCTGGCTCTGCTCCTGGACCTGGATCTGCTACGCCCTTCTTTCGAAGGTTTCGAAGGAGGTTCCGGCCGATTCTTCAGGATGCTTAGGCCATGCGGTATGAGTTATGAGGTAGCTCGAGAAATTTGGGAAGGAGTAATGGTGCCAGGGCTAACGTTCACAAGTGCCCCAATCTCTGCCAGAAAATGAAGATCGTGTCGAGGTTGGAAGTTAATCGAAGGTCGGTGGCCTGTTTGGCCTTGGGTATCCACGGTAAAAACTACAAATGAGTCAGTGCAGGGTGACGTGGGTTGGGCATCTGTTGAAGTCAAAGAAACGCAGAGCAAAATTAGTTTTTAGAAATAAGGAAAATGGATGAAAAGAAATGGGCGGCTAAAGTGCTTCAAACATCTGGACCTCAAAAGCGTGGATACGGAATGGAGAAAGAGGTCAAGAAAGTTGGCAGCCAAGTACAGAGTAATTCAAATTGTAGCGAGACAACCAGGAGTCATAAAAAGGAAAGTGAGAGAAGCAGAGACGGCAATTTGAATGCGAAGGATGGAAACAAAATATACCGCGGCGATTTTCAAATGCGACAAGAAAGAAATCAGGAGGGAAAGTCCGAAAGATAACACATTCCTGTTTGAGGCAAGAGCCGACTGCCTGAAGGCCAAAAACGTGCCTGAGCAGATATTCTCATCAGGACGAGGTATGTGCTTGCCTTGGCAAAAGTATAGCGAAATGACTCAGCACATCATAATGGAAAGCCAAGATATTCTCCAAGCCAGAGTAGGGAACGCCCACTTTTCAGCAGCACTAGGATTCGAAGCGGACGGAGATATTAACTGGACGGCAGTCGAGATAAGCAAGAGATGTTTAGAGTAGTGGTGAAAAAATAAAAATAAAAAATAACACAGGGCAGATATTGATAGAACCGGAGTCGTTACAGGCACAAGTAACTGTATAATATGCAGAGAGGAGAGGCTTTGATGAAGAGAGAAAAGATAAGGTAAAGGTAGACAAAATGCTAGACTGCCATGCATGTACATAATACACTATAGCTCAAATAGGCTAGGTCACTAATTGTCGCTTCCCCGTTTCGAAGGGGGATGCCAATAAAAATGATCATCAACATCATGATTGACGCCTACGTTAACACGTATACAGACGCTGCACGTGACGTCACTTCCCGTTTTCCTACCCCGCGTCCGCCATTACCGCGAGCCCACAGGTACCGGAATGCCGGTGCCAGCGGTGCCAACGCTCTGTTTACGGTCGTGAGATGTATCGCGCGCTTTTGCTTACTTTGCCTTGTAATCTCGCGTCAAAATCGTGTTGAAGGAGAATTATCCTGGACTGGTGTGTCTCGAATATTGTAATTATCTTGCGAGACTGACGCGGGCAAGGTACAAAGAGAAAATTGCCCTGTATGATGCAGTGTCGACCCGTGCTAACTTCCACGTCGCTGCGAAAGGCACAGTTAGTGCGTGCCTAAACTGCAAGCCGTCACACGTAGCAACAGTATAAGTTGTCTTGTAAGCCAGTTACGTTTCGCTACAACAGATGATAGGCGTACAGAGCACTCGACTCGCACAAATATACTTCAAGAGCGGACGGGTATACGGAAACTGACAGCACCGAAGTTACCATTATAAGAGCGTGTCGTCCCGCTTAGCCAGGCAAGTTTAACGCATTCTTTCGCATTTTGTAGCAGTGATGAAGCAGCGATGACAGGGTCAAAATATACCAGCTTGAATGAAATTAAATCTTTAGAAACGTTAACGATTTTTAATTGGGACGCAGTGGCCCGGGCGCTGCGATGTCGCCGAATGGGGATGCAGAGCACCTGTAGTTTCGTAACCTCTGGAGTTTGAAATCAGCCGACATAAGCTGTATTCAACAAAATACCACTCCTGCTTTAAAAAGAGTTATTCGATGTTATCCGAAAGAGAAGTGGAACTATAGTAAATTCAGCGTTTACAGATAGCAGGTCCTTTGTCGAGTAACGAAGAGTGGGATTCCCATTTATCGCTTCCCCCATGAATGACTTGCGATTAGCTGCGAGATGAGCACGACAACTGCGTGCTAAACTTATGGAGAACAGAATCATCGCCAGCTATGAGTCAGCCAACAACACGGCAGACAGGAAATCGCACTGTAAACTGATTAACACCCTTAAGAGTGCATAAGGGTGCAAATTAGTTGGGTGTGCAGATACTCATTCACTACATCTCTTCTTTTTCTTTGTATATAACTTTAATTACTCTTAACACGAGAGTGAGAAACGGTTGTGAGGCATAAAACAAAACAAAACTAAAAAACAAAAGCGATACCGGGCGCTCGCTAAAAAATTGAGGCAGGCTTTGTTCAGTAGATTCAACTCCTTTCTATTGATATGCGCAAGACAAGCGATTACGTCTCCCCGTATCGGACACCTTCGCGCGGGCTCGTTGCCTTATCACCTTAGCAATTGAACGGTACGTTCCTGAGCTGGGTCCACTTTCATTTGACTTGCATCTAATCCCTGCTCTGCCGCAAAATGTCGCAGAAGTCGCCATTGTGACGGCGTCGACGGGGCATGCGAGAGTCTGAAAGCACGAACCTGCGAGAACGTCAGGAGTGTCGTCTGGTGTGATGTGCTTGGTAATGGAGGCACGGTGTCCCAGAGTTCCTGCAGTTTGAACCTTCATTGTTTTGCGGCTTGCGTTGCCGTGGTGAGCCCCGGCAGTAGGATCGCACTGTTTGTTACACGTAGTTATCCATTGTTCTGTTAGCGGGACACGGCTCGACGCGTTCAGAAAAGGACACAACCACTACACAGAAGCCAGTCGGAAGTTGGCCCCGTTGGCTCTCGTACGGGTGCTGTTTCCTGCGTAGTGCGTCTCTTGGCGCTATGAGGAGAACTGCACCCTCTCAGGTGTAACAATTAAAGGACACGTTGGAAATTCTAAAACACACGTTTTAAAAGACGGTGGCCAGTGCGTCGTTAACAGCATTTCGAGTGAAACAAGCCGTTTTAATTGCATGGGTTCGAACTTTGAATACGCCTTATGTGATTCTCTAACACACAATTTTGCACATCGTTTCCGTCCGTAAACACGTATTTCGTGCACGATTGTTCAGTGGCGTGCTTGATCGTGCAAAAATTGAGTGAGCTGCGCGTTTATACGTCGTCGATTCGTCTTCAATTTCCGGCGTAAATACGTACAGCAGGTGGTACTGCAGTGGACGAGAACGACGCTGCGCGCATCACAAACCTCTCACAAAAATGTCATTTTCTAAGCTACAACCGTCAATTTGTTCATTCCCTTGTTTTTTATACACTGAATTTAACCATCCGATTCATGGCCAATCCTCCACTGTGGGTTTGCACCACAAGCACTCGGGAAAACGCATCTAACCTTCAACGCTTACTATCACATATAACTGTATATAATCACGTCATAAGAAGCCAACAGACAAAGACACCAAGGACAACACAGGGGAAATTACTTGTACTAACTAAGTGAAATAAAGAAATTATAAATTAATGGAATTGAAAGCGGATGAAAGAACAACTTGCCGGAGGTGGGGAACGATCCCACGTCCTTCGCATTATACGCGTGCGATGCTCGACCAATTGAGCTGCCGCGGCGCCGTCTTCCTATCCACTTCCTGGGGTATCTGTGTGTTGCTACTAGAACGAACTCTGGGAGTGTTAGTCAGCGCCACACAAACCTTGGCGGCGGGTGTGGAACATCCTTTCTTCCGCAGGCGTCACGAGTACGTCAGTTTTCTCGGTGAAGCCAACTGGCCAATAAACCCACGCGTGCTACCTGAAGGCATCAATGTTGCCGGATTCGAGACCCTCTTTACGTAATGAACGAGAAGGGGGTTAACCGAGGGGACGATTTTTGGTAATCATATAATCGCATTCAACGTGGGCGCAGGTACACAAATCAACCGGCGAAAGCCCCGGGACCCTTCCAAAACGTTTTCAGCGGCGTGTGGCAGCGGGCAGCACACGAAAATGAAAAAGGCGGATTGGTAGAGCATCGCACCTAGAGCCCACCTGCGACGATCTTGTTGTTTTTTTCATCCACTTTCAATTCCATTAATTTATAATTTCTTTATTTCAATTCGTTAATACAAGTAATTTCCCCTGTGTTGTCCTTGGTGTTTTTGTCTGTTGGCTTCTTTTGATATGATTAACAAAACTCGGACCCCTCGGTTAACCCCGTTTTCTTCTCGTTTATATATAACTATATATTATATATAATATATATAATTCTCAATAAGTTGTGCTATGTTTCCTAATTATCCAACGATTTCTAACTTAGGCTGCCTTACTTTGCCTTTAAAGTTTTCTCCCCCGTAGTGGGTACAAGCGCCACGAGGACGGCAAGGTGGCGACGTCCGCTGTGCCAGCTGCACTGTAGGAATCCCACTAGTCTACACATTCTTTTTTTCCTTTGATGTTCGTTTATTGAGCGCTTCGCGTCCTCGATGCTGTGTTTTTGCGTTGCTTCAGCTGCACCTGCGCATCCACTTCCCTTTCCTGTCTGGCTTCAACAGGCAGCGCTGTGCCCCGTACCGCTGCCTCCTCCTCGCAGCATCGGAGGCCGCATGCGTTGGCGCTGTTTTCAAGCCGCCATCCGCCAGATCTCACTCGCCTCGGGGTAGGGCGGGCGTCGGGTTACTGCATCCTCGCCGTGTCAAGTTGGCGGGTGCCGCTCAATTTCGCATTTGCTCGGATACTGCAGCCGGTGGTCGTCGCTCTTCTCTGCCGCAACATGAACGCCTGGTCACTGGAAACCGGTGAGTCGCTTGGTTTCTGTCAGAACCTCGGCTACAGTTCGCAGAAAAGATGGTTTGACATTGCGAGTCGGGCTGGCGCGCTCATTTACTCCTATGTTGCCAAACGCGGCAGGCGCTTAACAGTCAAGGACGAGTATTCGTTTAGCCGAGAGCGACCCGAGGCCTACTTGTCGCGCCTGCGCCGACATACGCGCGCGCCTGCTTACACTCAAGAGATATTTGCACCCTTTAGGGTTTATTCCGTCCCACAACGCTCATCGTAATCTGCCTTGCGCACATGTCCTTTCTTTAACGCTGCGCTCCCGGTACTTGCGGGCTGTGATCGACGCGCACGTCATCAGCGTGACGTGGCATTCTCTGGCGAGCGCCGAGTTTTCAAGAAAGGAAACGCAAGAAAGTCGCATGACGATTATTGTCGAGACAGGACAAGCCCAGAAGAGTGCAAACTTTTTATTGTGTAGCAAAACTGGGCGGGATTCTGCTGCTTGTACCGTAGCGCGGAAACTTGGGCAGGCTCGGAAATGCGCCGTGTCGGAGTGAATGCCAACATCAACGTGGTCGCCGATGTGGATACGCTGTGGCTTTGTCACGGTGCTGTCGAAGCGCGTTTGCTTGCTGTGATGCAGTCACGCTCCCTTGACCCTTCCACGACCAGTCAATCCGGCTTGGCCTGTCACCCACGGCTTGGCCTCCCAAACCGCACGTAACGAACGCTTGCTTAGAAATCGAAAGCCCGGAGACAAATTGGGCTTCTCTAGTCCGTGCTGTAGGCTACAGTAAAAACAGAGAGAAAAGAAAACAAATATCTAACCACAGCACATCTGTGGAAAGGCGACACCGGGTCACGTGGTCACCCAGGTCACCCTAGCTTGCTTCGGTCCTGTGCTTTACATTTTACAGAGGTCCGCGGTGCGGTGTCGCCACCTAGTGGTAATTCATGAAAATCCTGAGTGCAAGTGGTCGCGCGGTTCATTTGAAACTGAAGACGCACTCGCCGCGGTGCTCGGGGCAGCAATACTTTCTCCGTGGCGCGGTGGATCAAGCACGAGGTTGCGGGTTCGATGCTCAGCAGAGGCGCCTGCATTTAGATAGAACCGTAGTGCAAAAAACCCTAGTGCAGTAAGCCCAGCTAGCAATACTGTACCCGCAGTTTGTAGCATTGTACCGATTGTCCATTCTACCAAATTTTACGGAAATAGGAGCCGCACGTATAAAAAATGTCTTCAAGTTGAGCCGTTGGATTGCTCGCGTTCAAAATACTAACATAGGTGTCATACTGCGTTGGATGCGCTTTGGTATCATGTCTGGGTGCATTATTACTTGCCTACCGCCATGGCAGTTCTCTCCGCGAAACGTATCCACACAATGGTCTATGAATCAGCAGCAGAAGGAAAGCCGGCAGGAAATTGGGCTTCTGGTCTGGCAGCCCAAAGTTTGCCATTTTCCTCATAACTCTCGCAAACGATTAACACAGGCAATGATTTCGATCCTTGTGGGCACAAACGTTTTAACTAAAAATGCGAAATCACTCAGAGGATCAAATAATGACAAAGCAGCTGTTCGCCAGTCGTAGGACGAACTTATCTACTCATATCCCCGTCCGCAGGCATTGGTTACAATTAAAAGACGTACTTAAAATACACACAAACAAAAAAAAACAAATATACATGTTTTCCTATCCGAAAGGTGTGATGGTTTTCTTAATAGCTCCTCTTGATGTGCATTATCATTTGAATTTTTTTTTCGTGTCTATCCCATGCCTGTCAGGCCTTTGAACATACCTTAGTTGGAAAAATGTCCCCTCAACGTCGCAGCTACCGTCCTCAACGCAGTGCATCGTCAGCACAGTGTTCGCTATAGGTTGAGGTTACGGGCGGTGGCGACCTTAGAGATTGTGGGGTTTCACGTGCCAAAACCGCGATTTGCTTGAGGCACGCCGTAGTGGGGGACTCGGGAAATTTTGACCACCTGGGGATCTTTAACGTGCGCCCAATGCAAGGCACACAGGCGTTTTTGTATTTCGCACCCTATCGAAATGGGACCGCCGCGGCTGGGATGGACCGTGGCGATCTGCCAGCAGGCCAGCGAGTGAGTGATGCCCTCAGCGCTCCGTTCTGGCGGCATATATTTGAATGTGCTAACATCAGGAGCGCCATAGTCGAAAAATGTGTGCCTGTGCGATGTGTGAGAAGCCGGTCACGTGGCAGAGGTAGAGCGAGAATGGGAGAGCTTAGAAGTGTGTGTGTGTGTGTGTGTGTGTGTGTGTGTGTGTGTGTGTGTGTGTGTGTGTGTGTGTGTGTGTGTGTGTGTGTGTGTGTGTGTGTGTGTGTGTGTGTGTGTGTGTGTGTTTGCTGCACCGTCAGTTGCACTTCGCTCCTCTGTCGAGTGAGCTGCTTAGCAACACTCTGCAATGTGACGAACGCGGTTTAAATCGTGGATCCGGGACCTCAAACAGGTGCCACGTGGTGCCAAAGCATTTCTCTCGCATTTACCGCTATATCGCTGCTGAATTTCTTCAGGCTTTTCGTTTAACCTAATTCTTCGGAGAATGTACAACAGTATTGGCGTAACTCAGCAAAGCATTTCAGTCTTCCTTCCACGCGGACGCCCCAGAAACACAGCTCTACAGGGTCGAAAGAGATTGCCTCGTTCGGATAGAACGCAGGCTGTTGGCACAGAGACGACGCAACCCTTAAATGCCTGCGTTTTTTTTACTTGCTACAAAAGGGCGGAACTTTGGGAAGAAATCGGCTTTCGCCCGATTTTCATATCGGACGAAAGCCGGGTTTTTCGCCCGGTGTTCTGCCAGGAAACGAAGGTCACTGGCACCAGAAGGCGGCGAAGGCGCCGGCGAAGTTTCCTCGTTCAGTTGACCTGTAGTTGAACGACTCTGACACTACCGCTTTCTTTATTGCGTGTACGTGTGTATGCTCTCTCTCTCTCTCTCTCTCTCTCTCTCCCCGCATGCATTCCTTTATCTTTCTGTCTACTCCTTTCCCAGCGCAGGGTAGCAAATTGAATGTTTGTGTTTGGTTAACCTCCCTGCCTTTCTCATCTAATTTTTCTTTCTCTCTCTCTCTCTCAACTGCGTTTTGATTTCGTGCAGGCTCAAAGCTCCCGCCCCTTGTCCCGGGCAAACTGCGGCTATACAGCATGAGGTTCTGTCCGTACGCGCAGCGGGCGCTCCTCATGCTCAACGCCAAGGGTCTGGAGTGAGTATATATGCCGACAGCTGATTCGAATTTCACCTCACGGGTGGTCTTACGACGGCGTTGTGCTTCTCTGGTGAAGCCACGAGGCTAATCCGACACTCCTGCACTTGTCGAAAAAACGGCCGAGCGCGTGGAAGAGCGCTGACAGACCCCGATATATAGCCTCTTGTTGTAATTGCCTTAGCGCGATAGGAGAACGGCGGTCGGCTATATTATGGCCTAGGTGCGAACGCGGAGCCTTTTCGTTCTTCAGGACCGTAATTAAGGTTGTCGTATAGTCATCCGCCATGCATTAAGGGTTCCTCGACCCAGCCGCGAGTAGCTAAGAGCAAGTTTCAGCCGGAAACATGAATACTTCCATGTCACGTGACCGGTGTCCGCACTATATATATATATATATATATATATATATATATATATATATATATAGTTGGCACACTCTGATCCCGTAACCGACATTTACAGTAAGCGGCAGGATTAGATCAAGAAAAGTAATGATTGCTAAAAGGAAGCTTTAGCTCGGGCCCAACTCCAACGCGGCCTATTCAAATGCATGTAAAACGCAAAAGGTTTTTTTTTTAGATAACCTCTGGACCGATTTTAATGAAATTTGTTGCGTTTGAAAGAGAAAGTTAAATTATAGTGACTGTTGGAAGCGGAATTTCGATTTAGGGCCTGAATTTTGTTAAAAAGATTTTCAAAAATTCGGAAGTTTGAAAAAATTAGAAGCGCAAACTTTATAAATTATTGGCTCTGCATTAAGAACAGATATCGAGGTTCTGTAAACGGCATCTATTAGATCATTCAAAGCGGACAAATTCGATATGTCATTTTAAATCGTACGTGAATTTGTTACGTTGTTTACGAAGGCTCTGCGAAAGCTGTATTTCCATATTAATAATTCTTTTAGATTCACGTGTGACATGTAAATTTTGTCCGCTTTAGATGTACTATTAGATGCGATTCACAGAATTGTGATATCATTTTTTGTTGCTGAGTTAGAGTTGTAAACTTGGTAGTTGCGATTTCTGAAACTTTTTATTTTGCTAATTTTTAATAAAAAGTTGAGGACCTAAATTGAAAATTCGAAACCAACAGTCACTAAATTTTAAGTTTTTCTTTCAAATACAACAAACCTCGTGATATTTGGTGCAGCGGTTACCGAGAAAAACGAATTCTCCTTTTACATGTATTTAGATAATGACACCCGAGCTAAAGCTTCCTCTTAATTCTGGTGTCCAGTGCGTGGGTCCACGACTCCTTCGGCAGCATCCTTTACGCTTCTCCCCAAAAGTGCCATTTTCCTCGCGTGGTGCGCAGGCAAGACGGCGGCTTTCGATATTCAGAAACGCCTGCTGAAATACTCAGCGTGTCGTGTGTGCGCGCGTGTAGGAGTTTGTTGCGTGCGTGAGATATGGTTTGCGTTTCTGAGAACCCCTTTCCGCAATAAGAGCCCCGCCACACCACTCTTCGTAGGACAGTTCCCACAAGCTGTCAGAAGTTTCAGCAGCAAAGATGTGGCTTTGTGGCCAGCAGCGAGTCGCCTCGATGATCGTATTTTCAGTGTATAGAAAAAATGTTGGGGCTGTGATGTAACGCTTCATTACAGCGTTCTGCTCCAAAAGCCTTAATAACCGTCTCTCGTGAAACTTATATTTTATCTATGTATTGTCATCTTAGCACGTCTTTCGTGTTTCTTTATTTGCTTATTCATTTTGTTGTATTGACCGGATTGACTCCTGTGTAATCGCAGAAACCGTAGAACGTGCATATTTTTTCACAGACCTCTTGCCTAACGTTGACAACCCTGTGCCCACATTGACTTTCCTCCACCATCGCGAGGTGTGGCGCGCGGGCTCTGCATGCTACGGGTATCGTTGAGTTTGCTGCGGTGTTCTGACATACACGCACAGCGTTTTCGCTATACATAACATGTCCCCGCGAACGAAAGCTTGGTTCGGCGCAGCAGGATAAGTAGCATTTTGGCACGTTCCATCGCTTGAGCCACGAAGGCGTCTTTGACTGTACTACAATATAAAAGCGATGAGGGAAGATGCCTTAACTGCAGGAGTTACAACTTGTTTTATTCCAGTCCTACGTCGTTTCAGATTCCATCAGAGCAAATCACGCGAATACAGAAGTCCGGCATGCTGCGATATCTTATGTTCCCGTCATCTAGCATTGCCGAAGTGGCCTCGCAAGCGTTAGAGTTCGGCCACGCGATCGGGTCAGCTTGTCATAGCTACCGCTGCACGTCTAATAGACATCGTCCTTGCCTCAAGAAACGCGGTCTCAAGAAACGCGGTCTGCTGTCGCCATACACGGCTTTCGGCGAGTGACGCGCATCTCGCGTCAACGCCGAAGCGCATGAGGGCGAAATACGGATAACCATACTCGTACGCGCTGTACACATTCCCTTTAACTGCGATTAACTGCTACAGTTAGTGTGGAAATACGAGTGGGTGGTGATCACGGCCTGTAATGTAGCAGGACCCGCGTGGTCAACATGCTTCCTACGCGCGGCCTGAGCTCGCCCGCACGTCTATACGTTCACGATGGTGGAGGAAAGGTAAAGTGGGCCCAGGGCTTTCGGCACTATGCAGGGAAGTCTATATTGACTGCTTCGGGACGTTTGCGAAGAGTTCTCTATTGCGGAACATTTCATTCGCACCACTGCATGTTATCGTTCGATAACATGCAGCGGAGATGCCGGTGACCCGTACTACAGTTGCCAACGTTTCTAATTTCCTCAAATTAATTAATTACATCGTGTCTTATAACTTGGTTCTGCTGAAACGCCGCGCGCGTCGTTTTCAGCCACGAAGTGGTCAACGTGAACCTGAATAAGAGGCCCGAGTGGTACAACGACGTGCTTCCAGCGGGTACCGTACCGGTGCTCTACCAGGACGAAAAGGTCATCAGCGGCTCCATGCCCATCGCCGAGTACCTGGAGGAGGCGTACCCGCAGCCGCGTCTCCTGCCCAGCGATCCGTACCTCAAGGCCCTGGACAGAAGCTTTCTGGACGTGGCATTGCCCGTGAGTGAACACAAGCTTTCGGTGGCCAGCGTTCATGACGATGCTAGATGCATGGGGAGTACTGCCGCTGAATCTTTTTCGAAGGCATGGCGCTATCGGCTTGCGCTTCGGAAGGCCCTTTCCCAAGCTGCCACACTGGTTTCTCCTTTTCGCACTACTGTCAAACTAATGGCCATTACATTCAAGCTAATGTAAAACTAACGCTCAAACCATTATTAAGTTGAGCATGTGACAGTTCCTATAGTGTTTTACAGGTTAAGAAGAGCCACCTTGAAATCTCTCGCAACGTAAGACAGAGAAGCTGGACACTTATTCGATATATTTAGAGCGCAGGTGAAGATGGAATAGTTTCTAAAACCGGTGATGTTCCAGTCTCCGGTCCTTGTCACATACCAGGCAACTCGCTTGAGGAACCACACTGTAAAACTTAAGACACTGACGTTTTTTTTTAGCTGTAGTGCGTGCAATAAGAATTGAGAGATCGATGAAACTTTATTGTTGATCAGCGGTGATTGATTAGCAGCTGGTCTGAGTCCAGGCCCACTCTTTCGGCGTGCTTCGGAGTGAAAGTGATTTACGCGACCAGATATTCTTGGTCTTGAAATATGGTGGCCTCAGTCAGTCACACGAGGTTGGTGATAAAAATTGAGAAGCTTAATGCATCGCTGCAAACCAACTGAAAGCTGCGATTCCATAGATCGTCGGAATACAGTAGCTTTTGCAATACGAGAGAAAAAAAGGGAATCTAATTCATTGCATTTCTTTCCATTCATTCCACTTGAAGTGTGCGTCTCTGATCAGCAGCATCTCGATGAAGAGGGGATCGAAAGAAGAGCACTGGGCCAACTTCGTCAAGAAAATTGGGCTGTTTGACAAAGAGCTTGGCAAGAGGAAGACGACGTACTTTGGAGGTACGTATGCTACATTGCCTGTTATAGCCCTCTGACTCTGAGTGCGTGGAACTTGCGTTTCGAAGAGCAAGCAATTGTTAGAGGAAAGTTGCTTTCCATTATGATTTAATTTTCATACACGAAGTACCACAGCCCTACCAGCATGCGAGCACATGGTCCATATTCTCGATAACTTCCTCGGATATCAGTTTGTGTTCGTTGATTGGCTTAGCTATCAGAAGTGGGTAAGACTAAAGTAATGACGCATCTGTCATGAGCGTTATTTTCATGTCCCATAGTTGCCGATTCGATTGGCTGTAATGCCCGTCATAAATGTAAGGCGTCCAGCTGGACGACGTCACGCGGGAAATTGACTCCCCAATCGAGATCCCTAATAACATTGCTCTACCATCCGAAGCCAGTGGTGCGCTGGTATCGAACATTATATTGGAGCTTTACGCGCGATGATCTGATTGTAAGTCACGTAGTATCCTGGGTGGCCCCGGTTTAATTTTGACCAGCTGGTGCTTTTTAACGGCGCACGAGCACGTTTTCATTTCGTCCCCAAACGGAATGGGGACAGCCGCCGCCGCCGGGATCGAACCCGCGACCTCAAGCTCAGCAGCGCAGCACCAGTGCAGCTGGGCTGCCGCGTCGGATGGTATCGGACTGCTTGCCGTATGAAGAATTCGTGACCTTGTGCGCACTTCATGCGTTTCGGTCGTTCTTGCCTTCAGTCCTTTATTGTGCGTGTTGAAAATAAACGTTACGTTGTTGGATACTTTCAGACTGGACTATGTGTTGCGCATGTACACGCGGTGGAGAATTACAGAAGTGCTGTGCGAGAATGGAACCCTCCGCGTTATTTTTCTTATTGAGACCGATTGAACAGGTAGAACAATGCGGCAACTACTTAACCAGGTGCCTAATTTCAACTTGTAGGGAGTGCATACTCGCATCATCCCGAAGTGCCATTGGCGTGAATGACTGGACGCAAACCTGAATGATCGTATACGCAGGCGACCAGCCTGGCCTGGTGGACTACGTGATCTGGCCCCCATTCCCAGCTGCCCGCGCCTACAGTGCAATTTATCCCGAGCTCAAGATGCCGGCTGCCGACGAGTTCCCGCTCTTCTCCCGCTGGCTGCAGTCCATGCGCGAGCACCCGGTGGTCAAAGCCACCGTAAACGAGGACCACGTGTTCCTCTTCGCCAAGAGTGGCGTAGACGGAGAACGCGACTACAACGCCGGGCTCCAGAAGTAGGACGTCGCGTCGTGTCGTTGATGTTCGCGCTTTTTTTCGTGCAGGTTGCGCAGCCGCAGCCGCACTTATCTGGAACGCGAGAGGCGATGCTTTCCGAAGTGTGCGGACGACAATTGAGGGCACCAGGCGAGCATTGCCAGATGGGCTTGAGATGACGTAACGTTCCGAGCGTGAGAGTGAGAGGCAGAATTTATTTGAAGGAAGCTAAGGACGTCTGCACGAGCTAGCGAACTCTAGCGCTCTGTGCACAGGGGAAGAGTGTAAGGGTGTCACAGTAATTAACCAAGCGGCGAATGTTGCTGCTGTCTTACAATACACGCCAAGTTCAATATATCTCGCAACTTCTCCGCGGCAGTCTGGAGAGCACAGCTGTGGCGCTATGGATAAGTTCAGCTGAAGGCTTAACAATCTTTGTCAGAAGTACGTAGTCCACTTAATGTGTGACCGGAGCAGTGTCCTTGGGCCTTGCGGGAGACATCCTGTGGGTCACGCTAACTTTCCTGCTCCGGTGCTCATTCACCGACAGCGGGACAGGTTCCTTCACGTGCATAGGAAAAAAAAGAAAAAACACAAAGCAGGGAGCCACTCGGGCACCCCGACGCGCCCCTAGAGTCACGTGGTCGAGCGCTAGTGAGTGGCCTGCGTGCTTTTGGCAGAGCTGTATATACACTTAGCGGATCGACTTGCTTCAAAGCGAGAAGTGATGATGAGCGACGCTGCTGAGCCAAAGCTCACTGCATCTGTGTTTCTGGTTGTTTACAACTCCTAATAAAAGCATTGAAATGAGATAATTAGAAACCGCATGTTTTCTTATTTTATTTTACCCCCTCATTTTTTTTCCAGACTATACGACTTGGTGTCCTATTCGGTGCTGCAGTCTCTGCTCAACGTGTGGGTTTCTATTGAGCTTTCGAAAGCGTTCACTTGCTTGGAGCCACGGCTAATTTTTTAGTGTTCATATTGGCTACATCTGAACCAGTGGTCGGTTGGAACCGGTATAAGCTGGTTCCAACCGGTGCTTTAACCAGCTGAGCGACAGTCGCTGTGTTTCAACGACTACGGCGTGCGTCGGTAGAGCGCCCAGTCGTCGTTCCGTATTCTCACGGCGGCTGCTTTCCAATATGATCGAAATAGAAAATGCCCGTGCGTGCCGGGATTTATGTATGTCCGTTTGGTCAAAACATTCCCACGAGCTCGGTACTACACACTAAGAACAACTACACCCATGACTGTGTTTTCGTGTCTATAGCTCACATCATTACACGCATATAGAAAAGGGTGTTTGAGCGAACTAATACACCCATGTGAAATGGTAATTCTCTGAAATTGCACCTTTTCGTCCAATGGGTGTTTTGCTGGAAGAATCACCTTTTGTTTTCATTTTTCAGCGATATCTTTTATTCTCTTATTACCCTAATTATTCGGATGTCCACCGCAGCGATCCTTAATTCTTTCCGATACGTTTATATATAAAAAAAATTAAAGCGAAGAAAAAAATGCTGCGCAGCACTCCGCCGCGTTACGAATTTCTGGCCTACAGATTGTCAGTCGGAAGTGTCCCTCAGCCACTCCGCCGACAATATCATAATGAATGATACAACGCCTAAACAGTTCCGTGCAATGGGGTCTCTGGCTGCTCTAATGGGCTGACTCCACGCTCCTTGGTTTGTCCCTAAGCCAGCGCCAAGGTGAAACAATTTAGACAAAGCTAGCAGTGGGATCTGAAAGGCAGGAAGGAGGCCAACGCAATTGTCTCCCCTCTTGACGACCGGGGCACACCATCTCCGCGATAAACGCTGTCTTATCGGTAGGAGATAGCTCCGTGTGTACCTGCGAATGTTTATTTCTACTGATACTGCATGGAACAGTGCAAGACTTATCGCGTACAATGTTGCGCCGGTGCCGATGCTGCATCAGAGGTCTCATGCGCGGCTGAAGAACTACGATTGGCTGACGCGTTATGTGATTCGCTGACGTTTGGCAGCCTATCTACAGGGTGTTTTTTTTATACAATAGAGAATTTTTAGCATAATTCTAAAAACTGAGCTGGATTACTCGCAGAGGCGGACATTACTTGCACAAGAAATCAAAATACCGAATTGACAAATTAACAAAAATATCGCCAATTAACTTCCCTAAAATACACTAGCGCCCCAGTTAACCTCCGTGCTTCAGCGCACAAAACAGCGGTTTTGTTCAGAAGTCTAGGTGAAACAATAGCGTTTTTTTTTTTTAAACTAAGTTTCACGTCGCATATCTCGAGACTCGTGTGATCCTAGGAATTAGTTCCGAGCTGATATGCCCTGCAAGCTGACCGGCGACGATTGCTATTTTGCAATATGTGCAGTAAAGAAGTAATAAAAAGTTTAATTATTAGTCAGTTAGCATCGGTCGCCTTAAGTCGGCCCTTGGTTCTCCAGTCGCGGTCGATCGCACGCGCGCGACCTCTCTCGGTCGCCAGAGTAAAGTCGTCCTTACTGCGACAGCAGCTAGAAGCTCGAAATTGGGCTTAGTGGGACCGTTCGTCACGGCGTTGCCGTCATCGAATCCTTAGGTCAACGCAGTAGAGATTCACAGGAACACAGTAGCCGACGTATTCTGCACCTGAATGTCTCCACAGCAACACATTTATAAGCGAACAGAACTTCAGGCCACCTCAGTGTCGCCGATCGCCTATATGGTTGAAGGAAAAAAAGCTTTTGCTACCACTGTGGATCGAGCTCTATCCGGCGTTACTATCCGACGCGTTAACCATTGTGACAGTGCATAGCTTTTGAGCTTGTCTATTTATAGTGTGTGCGTGTGCGTGTGCGTGTGCGTGTGCGTGTGCGTGTGCGTGTGCGTGTGTGTGTGTGTGTGTGTGTGTGTGTGTGTGTGTGTGTGTGTGTGTGTGTGTGTGTGTGTGTGTGTGTGTGTGTGTGTGTGTGTGTGGAGAGAGGAAGGTGGGGGTATTACTACGTTGACGAATTGGTGGCGTTCTAGGCCGCACCTGGAAACACTGTAGCGAACAGAGACGACGGTGTGCACCATTTGACAGCGCGTAAAACATATATATATATATATATATATATATATGAGACACGTACACAGCGCTGTGTGCGCCGCAAAAACGGCTGTTTTCGAAAAAAAATGGCGGTATACGTCACGAGAACCTGCTGCTCGCGATAACTGAGCTCAGAGCCGGAAGAATAGCGCGGAACTCTTTGTATATTTCACTTCTCGTACGAGTCGGTTGGAAAAACAGCCACGTGTGCTTAAAACGCAAGCCTCTCACTTTTTAAAAATTAAATTACATTCTGGGGCGTTACGTGCCAGAACCGCGATCTGGTTACGAGGCACGCGTCGTAATGGTGGACTCCGAATTAATTCCGACCACCTGGGGCTCCTCGACGTGCGCGCATAGCACGGTAACCGTAATAAGTAATTCCGCAATGACGTCTAAAGCTACAAGCAAGAAGGTCAGACAAATCCATCCTTCCCATCGTCGCTGAAGAATGGCAACGCCAGAGTTGACTCTCTCGTAATTTTAGTAAGGAGCTTCATGCCGCCAACTTGGCCTCCACAATCTCGGATACCGTGCCGCAGTCCAGCTGTACATTCGCCTATGTTCGCTTTCTCTCTCTCTCTCTATATATATATATATATATATATATATATATGTATATATATATATGCTGTTGTCTTTCGTAGCCACGCGCTAACCAAGGCCATCCCGTGACGAAAATAAACTTCTGAGCAGTACCGGTTTTGAGCAGGCAGGGGAAAGAGGAGTTTGGACTGCGCCACGCGAGCAAGTGTCAATATCTCTTGCTAACTGTATTCCGCGCGCCGACAACTCCTCGCGGCAACAGATAAAGCGCATACCGCGGCGGGGTCGTACGTAGTAGACATACTTGGAGGCCACTTCGACATCTAGGTAACGTTCTCATGAGCATTGTCTCTTGTCCTAAAAGGAACGCCTTTCAGCCGGCTTGGTTATCGTGCCCCACTCGGAGTGTACCGCTTTGAGGGCAGAGTTTGGGCGCTTTTGTGAACGACGGTTAGGTCAGAGTGAACACGTTGTGTCGACATGGACTCCTGGGCCCTTGCATCTGGTAAGTGTGATCTCTTACTCGCAGCCAGTTTTGATTCTTGTGACAGTGCTCCTTGTCTGTTTTCAGCCAACCGTGACAGCAGTAGAATGGCATTTTAGCGGCACAGTAATAGCTATACAAGCAGCGTAAAAAACGAAAAAAGAAACGACAATGTAGTGTCTTCGCATTGCTGTCGTGCATAGATATGATTGGCGTTAGTCAAAAGGTCAAATGGAATGGCAATGATGGTCAAGTATTTGGAATGACTGGGAATATTGTCAACTTAGTTAGGGACACGTTCGAGTCTACCATCCACAGTGCTCCCTTTGTAAACGAGTCGACTGATCGGCTTCCTCATTCAACTATAGCCACACGAAGCCAACAGATAATGCAACCAATGGGAGCTTAGGGGAAATTCAACTGTAGCTTTTAATTGAAATGTAGAAATGATAAGGAAAAGGGGAAATTAGAGCTGACGTGAAGATAACTTGCCGTCGGTGGAAGTGGAGCCCACATGTAACCGGACTACCCGTGCGACCGGACTACCCGGTCTACCCGGATGTAACCGGACTACCCGTGCAAGTCGGCACTGGTGTCGCAGTTTTACATTTGCGGCGGCTGTGTTGTCAGGCAATACTGCTGATGCTGTAACTGTCTAGCTTTGGCTGCCGACACGTGAGCGGTGGTCAGCAGTACGGGGATGGGGCTCGTGAAGCAAAAGGACAGTGAGAGAGGACAGCAGAGAAGCTGGAGAAGGCGACTGTCTACACGTGCATATGTGTGTGTGTATACAACAGAGCGACTATATAGGTAAAAGTGTGTCCACAGTTCGCTTGAAAGTTTGAAAGTTTATTTACCATAAATAGAGTACACAATTACAAAGTATAAACTTTTGGGAGCCAACAAATTTGTTGAAGGGTCCCTACCGATTGTTATTAGAAAAAAGAAAAGATACTTCTATGGCAGCTGCTTTTTTATACTGCAAAATTACGTAAAACAGAAATAGGTTAAGTAAAACAAGAAAACACACAATTTCACGCACACAATTTCACAAACACAATTTCACGCGTGAGATACATTTTTCTAACATCTTTTTTTACATTATCGAAAACATCGGCACAGGAAAAGAAAAAGTGAGCATGTGTGCAAGCATGCGCAGTGCTACGCATTGTCAATAAGCGAGTGCTTTAATTGTTTGGTGATTTAGTTAGTAAGCTAATGCTTACAAGTTTACACGGCCGATAAGGCTACTATCCTTACTCCGTATAGTTATCTACTAATTTGCTATCGCATTCGGAGCTTCGCCTTTCGGGCGAAACTGCGACCTTTTCTTTAAGCTGCACACTTCTACCCTGCCAGCTAAAACATGGCTCTCCGCGCGGCGCAGAGGTGTCACTGAACTGATTGAATTCCTCGAAGTAAGATGCGTCAAAAAAATCGTAAAGTACAACCTAAACACAACCTGCAGACATGGTAGCGTCGGAAGCATAATTCTCCTACGCGGAAACTCAAACATAAACCCCTTTTCCAGCATTTCTGCCATTCATATCGCGGCGCGCTGGACTCGCTTCCTTGCAACACCGCCATCCAGATGGCGCTCGGCTCCGCACATCCGCCGCCCATGCAAGAGAGGCCGCGTTTCTACCAGAAGGCTCGCCCGCTCGCCTTCGTGCATGGCGTTCATCACCAGTGTTGCCTGTCAAAGGTTACGCTTACAAAAGCTGCAGTTGCCGGGAACGTGATGCGCAGTAAGGGACCCTTGAATGCTGTCGCGTTCCACTTTCAAAGGCGAAGCTTAAGCGTCCTCAGAATTTCGGAGCTCTCTGAGACGCACCTGCTGTCCACTTATACTAGCGCCACAGATGTGCCGGTTAACATCTCTCTTATCAGTGGAATCCGGAATGATAAAATAAGCGGTACCTAAACGTCCTCACTATATATATATACAACAAATATACGCTTTCAAGCGCACCACTTCATCATGTAGAAGAAGCAAATAGCTCTCTCTTGGCGTTCAGCTATTCGAATGCATTGACAATCGTCGTCGCTGCAGGATTTCTGCACCATTTCTTTTTCTTTTCTTAATAGAGTCAGCACCTCTTACATGACCTTTTAAATGATTCTAGGAGGTGTCGAAATACAGCGTACGACCACCCTACCCGTTTATGTCTTTGCGAGTTGGAGTTTGGGGACGATGGAGGAATTTAAGGATGCGAGAGGTGTTGAAATGTGTAGATGTTATAATCTCTGAAACTAAGTAAAAGAACATGGAAGGAATAAAGAAGGTAAGAAGGAAAAAAAGGAAGACGTGAAATTGTTCAAATATCAACAAGACACAGATACGGTGTATACAAAGCGGACATGTGATTTGTATACAAATCGGATATGTGATTTTGCCGAGATAGTGCACAATTCGCACACGCCTTCTCTCCCGTATTATTTGGTTCCTTTCTTCTCAGGCTCGAAGTTCCCACCGCTTGTTCCAGGAAAACTTCGGCTCTACAGCATGAGGTTCTGCCCCTATGCGCAACGAGCCCTGCTCATTCTGAGAGCAAAGTCTATTGAGTGAGTATACTGACAACATTCGCTCCGACTTTGATTCAGAAAAAAAAAGGAAACGAAGAAAGTCATGACTCTTACGTTCTTTTTATTTAGTCGTAGTTACTATTGGCGAAAGATCGATTCCGAACTCGGCGATCTTTATCACTTGGTTTTGCCGAATGTGCGCAGTGCGTGGTGCAGGAGAAGACTACATTTAAGGTCTCATTCACTTGTGAAAGTGACCCGCCGTGGTTGCTCAGTAGCCATGGTGTTGGGCTGCTTAGCACGAGGCCGCGGGATCGAATCCCGGCCACGGCGGCCGCATTTCGATGGGGGCGAAATGCGAAAACACCCAGTGTGCTTAGATTTAGGTGCACGTTAAAGAACCCCAAGTGGTCAAAATTTCCAGAGTCCTCCACTACGGCGTGACTCATAATCAGAAAGTGGTTTTGGCACGTAAAACCCCATAATTTTTTTTCCCTGTGAATGTACGGCGAAGCTGTTGCCTACGTTGCACGAACACCACCACTACAAGCGACCTGTGTTACGCGCGCGCGGACGTGTGCGTAAGTGGAGCCTGCATCGTGATTTTTTTCAGGCCCTCCGTCAAGCGCAAGCGCGTTATTGATCTAAATTAATGCTTAAAAGTAAATTGCGTTAGATAATTGCGCAACGTACCACCTACGCGCAAGCTGCAGACATGATAGCTTCGGATTGTTATTCGATTATATGAGAAAACATAAATCTGTTACGCGGAAACTGAAAGCCAACGCCCTAGGCGGTGGTGCCGTCAACACAGCATTGATCCACATTCTTGTAGGCCCTCCACCTAGCGCAAGTGCGTTATTGAACTAATTGAATTACTCACAAACGGCGTGCCGCAACTACCTACGCGGCAGAATAGGGTACGGAGCGCTCCGCATACTCCGCTCCGGAGACCACATAACACAACGACAAACAAAAGAAGAACCAATCAGGCATACGATAGTATGAACGCCGGGACACACGGGAGTGGCAGGGAACCAAGAGGCGGACAGGATAGCTCGAGGGTACACTTATTACCGAACATCCAACGTAGGCGACCTCGAGGGGACCGAACCTGTACCCCAAGACTATTCGGCGATACTAAATTACTACAAGCGCTGCAGAAAGCTGTATCCACCACCGCACAACTCCCTTAGCAGAGAGGACTCTGTCACGTGGAGGCAGCTACAAACGGGCTCGTACCCGAACCTACACGTACTCAGCAAAATGTATCCTACACAATACAATGACAAATGCCCCTGGTGCCACGAAACACCCACGCTGTATCACATAACGTGGGCATGCCAGGAGATAGACGTGGTACCCGTAATACCAAACCCGAGTGCGGAGCAATGGGAGGGAGTGCTCTCCAGCGATCGCCAGGTCGACCAACAAGGTCTCATTCGGCGAGCACAACTGGCAGCAGCATCCAGCGGAGCCCTGGACTAAGGGCAACCGACCGTTGTGCTAGAAGATGGACGAAGCCATCTGAAGACCGCAGAAGACCAGCAAATCTAGAGCTATTAAAGTTTTTCACGCACTCACACTCTCAAAGTAAGATACGTCATAAAATTCGTAAAGTACGACTTACACACAACCTGCAGAGACGATAGCATCGGATTGTAATTCGAATATACGAAAGAAACATAATTCTGTTACGCGGAAACTCAAACACAAATCCTTCCAGCTGCCGTTTGTTTTTGTGGGAGCACGCGGTGCTCTGCGAATATACAGCCAGTAAGGAAAGCGAGCGCACATGGTTAATGAACGCGGCTGAACCCCGGTGTAGGTTAGCCAACTGGACGTTATTCTGGTTAACCTTCCTGGCTTCTGCTTTTCTCTCTCCGCCACCGCGCATGCGGACACAACAAATTCCGACCTACTAAAAACTTACGGCTTCGAAAATAAATAATACAGAGAGAGAGAGAGAGAGAGAGAACACCTTTTACTTTTCTGTAAATTTTATTCATTATTGAAAACGAGGCTATCATCAGTGGTACATTGAGTTGCTACAGGGCCAGGCACGGGCTGAAAAACAAAATCAAAACTCACGCAAGTACATCAGTTGTAACTTCTGTAGATAGTATTCCTCTAGGTTCACTTCTACCGATCTGCTCACTGGTTGGTTAGTATGACAATGTTTCTGCCTGACTTCTTTACAACTTTACAAGTGTAACATTTTGAGCCACATTTCCCAGAACAATACCGAAACATATGGTGAGAGAGAGAAAATAAAACCTTATTTCCCCAGGGGATGAAACTATCCCCTGATGCTGCAATATGTGAAGAGAAAACAAAAGGAAATACCGCATACTTGAAACGACATTGTGAAATTTCTGAATTGACGTCCGTTAAATTGTAGGGATTAACGCCCGGTAACTGCTCATTGGGTAACGTAAGGGACGCTGTGGTGGCGGCCTCGGGAATAATTTTGAGCCCCTGGGATTCTTTAACGTGGACCCGAAGCATGTTTTGATGGGGGCTTTTGCAATTTGCCCCCATCAAAACATGGCCATCGTGGCCGGTTATCGAATCCTCGACCTTGTGCACGACGCAGTAGTCAATCGAGGATTCGATAACCGGCCGCGATGGCCATATTTTGATGGGGGATTTTGCAATTTGCCCCCATCAAAACATGGCCATCGCGGCCGGTTATCCAATCCTCGACCTTGTGCACGACGCCGTAGTCAATGAACCACCGCAGGCGGCGGGAGATGGCTGTATTCGTAATTGAACACGACATGCATGCTGCCGCAACGTTCCTTGTGCCTGCTTCGGCTTGGACTCTATTTCTTTCCTTGAAGGTCCAGAATGTCCCACAGCGAGGTCTTGTGGGAGTCATTTTTAAATGTGTGGTTCGTGTGAAAAAAAAAATGAAGCTATAGACTTGGCTACATATTGATGGGGGCTATATTTGGAAATGCCGTAAGAACGTAAAACGGAAGCCGCGAGTTGTGCTTGTGGCGTCCATCTTTACATTATTGCGATCTTTGTCTTCCACGCGCTTTCTTCAAATCGGGGACCGTTTGCAGTGCGCTTCGTTATGTACCACTAAGTTTTCTTTAGTTTGTTTTCAGCGTAGCCCATCGCGCTTTCACCAGCAGAATCAATTCTATCTAAGTTTATGCTAGAAGGAGATGACACTGTGATAACGTGCCTGCCAAAGGGTATTCCTTGGCCCTTTCGGCCATTTTCTTGGTAGGTCGATAGTCGGACGGCAAGAAAACTCTCTCTCTCTTTCTCTCTCTCTCTCTCTCTCTCTCTCTCTCGACGGCTCGCTGGCTCATTCAGTCAATCGCCCGCTCGCTCACTTGTTTGTTCGGACTATCCGCTTATATCGACAATAATCGAGAATGGTTTAAGTACGTTTTTCTTCTTTCCTCCACCGCCGGGTTCTCCTTTATTGGTGTTTTAGTTTGTTGATGTTGTCGGCTCTTCATAAGCCGCTGCCCTGTGCTCGTGCTTCGGTATTCTGGGACTCAAGAGCTCATGGATGCCATTAATTCTAACTGAGTTTAATTGCAGGCAGACATCAGAGGTTACACTGCGAATATAGTCAATAAGGAAAGCGAATGCACATGGTTAACGAATGCGGCTGAGCAAAGGCCTCGGGGCAATCCGTCGCTCAGATCGTGCACTTGGGAGATCGGTTCGTTGTCTATCAAGTCTCAGACCACACTGCCCGCTCAGCCGCGCAAATTCTGGCCCCCCAGCGCCGGGACCACGTGTACGGGCTCCATAGCTCACACTGGCGGTGGGCGCCAACCGAACCACCCGAGCCGCCCGCGCCGCCTCGTCGCTGACCCGAACATCCCTCAGAAACTCCCTTCTCCAGCTGCCGATATTGGCGCGCTGCGCGATTTATGGCGCTTGCGAGAACCAGTGTGCGATAACCCATGCCGCTAACTTTTTCTCCGAACCGCGTCCAGCCGCCGCGCCTTCCGACAGCAGGCTTTGCACGCGTTCTCAGGAAGTGACTCCGGTGAGAGCCAACCGCACAGTATTACAAGGCAACAAATCCACAAACAAAGAGAGAAACCCCGAGAAGGCGGACGACCACGCGTTTCACCTAAATAAAACGATTGCATGCATGAGCAAACGAAGGCGAACCTTCACAACGATCTTACAGTTTACTACACATTATTATTATTATTTTCATCGGCAGTCATGAAGTGGTCAACATCAATCTGGCGGACAGGCCGGAGTGGTGCAAGGAGGTGCTTCCTGCAGGGACCGTACCGGTGCTTTCTCAAGATGACAAACTCATTAGTGGCTCCATGCCAATTATTGAGTACCTGGAGGAGGCATACCCACAGACGAAGCCCATGCTGCCTAGTGATCCGTACCTGAAGGCACTGGATAGGAGCTTCTTGGATGCTGCTTTGCCCGTGAGCTCAACCGCCTTGTTAAGATTTAGAGGGCTTTAGCTTGTCCGTAAGCACGGTACCCTTTATGGATTAATGGTCTACTGGAGCCGTGGACAGGAGTGATCTTAGAGTGGCAACGTTGGTAGTGACATCCTGTTGCGCTTTGTCTAACTACAATACATTGGAAACTTTTTACAGCGAAGTTGTTGAGACTAGTTTCGCAACCGTTTCATGCGGCAAACCTGGGTACGCGGCAGCGTGGGGGATGTCAATACACAACGCAGTCTGCACTAGAGTCCCGAGTTTTAATGCGAAGCGTTCTTGGCCAACTTAACCCAGTTTTCAGCAGCGACTACCTTGCCGTTTAAGTGGACCGATCCCGAGAATAGTGCAGTCTCAAATTGTGGGTCGATCCTGAAGGTACTGCAGTCTGTGTGCCACTGGCTGTGTGCCAGCTAAAAATGTGGGCCGACTCTTGCAGATAGTGCAATTTAAGTGTGCGGATCCGTTGGGAACGTAGTGCAGTCTCAAAATGTGGGCTGATCCCAAGGGTTCTGCAGTCTATAAAAACGTGGACCGTTCTCGTGGATATGTGTCGTTGGGTACACTGTGTCTAAATGCCACTCTTCGATGAACCTCTTGGACGCCAAGTTGGGTATGTGCCGCTGCATATGTGTCGCTTCTTAATGACTTTATCTTGCGCCGGCGTGGGTTACTGGGTATCAGAACAAAAAAACAGCCCTCCGCACCAGTTTGCAGGGTGTTGCAGAAGCATTGACTGCTGGCTGCAGAACAATTGTGTGATTCACAAGAACCATCCTCTACCGAACCAAACGTGGTTCGCAAGACGTATATGTCAACTGGAGTTGAACCTGCTCTAGTATATATATTGCTCTGAAACGTAATTATCTACGATTATAAAACAAAAGTTACCTTGCGTACACTTGATGCGAATAGACGACGCCTTTTAACGCTAAATACTACGTTAAGTGAAAACCTGCTTCACGTGAAATGCTGACATTTCACCAAACTAGCCCGAGTCTTTATTCTTTTGAACTTCGTTTCTACAGTAGTTCCAGCGCTGCATTCCCCTGTGTGTCTCGCTTCCTGCCGTTGTCGTACACTGGAATTTATTTTTCACGAGATGGCGCAACGGGCGCCTTTGCTCACGTACTTCGCTGGTATTCTGCTATTCCGGGAATAGTTGCGCGTGTACGAACAACTGGACAGTTATAGCATGTCCGCGTACATATATATTACATTTTAGGGAATGTGCCGTACTACTGGAGACTTACGCCTGGGCATCCGCGTTGGTGGGGCCAACTGGTGGCACAGAGTTTAACCAGAGAGGATACAGAGCTATTATTGCATTTAGCAGCCATATTGCACTGAGATGTTGGTTTAAAGCATCGACGGTGACGTAATCGTTGACATTTGTGTCTCAGACAAATACCCATGTAAAGGGAAAATGTTTCTAACTGGTTGCAGTTTGACAAAGCGTCACGAGTGGTCGCTACCGGCGTTGCTCTTGTATTGTTCCTCTATAAGGACACTATGCTCTAGCTTTCCGCGTCTCTGCGGTGTATAACCCTGTAATGCGTGAAAAGCGATGCATATGCGGACTAGCTCAAACTACTTTCTAATGTCTGTAAACTGTTGACGCAGTAACATGTTTACACTTATCCTGCAGGCAATCGAGCCGGTTGTCTCTGTCCTGATGAGAAAAGGGACCACGGAGGAGAACTGGGCCAGCTTTCTCGAGAAGATACCACGGTTTGAGAAGGAGCTGGTTAGGAGGAAGACCGCTTTCTTTCGCGGTACGCCTACATTTTCGTTTCCGAGAGCTGGACGCGAGGAGATCGAGTGAGAAGTCAAGCTGACCGAGACTTACTAAACGTTGTTTACGTCCATCCCGCCAAGCGGATCGGATTAGTTGAGTCAACCCGACCGTTTGCAGGGGGGTTGAAGGAACTCACCTCGACACTAGCTCGGCCCGACCCACTATAGCGTTTCCATGAACCCAACGACCGGAGCTCGGGCTGACAGGCCGACTCGACTCGTCTTTTCCGTGTTCATGTAAACGTTGCTTATGAATACAGGCGCACTTGAAGCGGCAATAAAACCTAAAAAGGAAAAGCGCAAATAAGTTAGGTCGTAGAAAAGACACGGCTTGGCATTGTCTGCTGATTGTCACTTTTCGGCAAGAAATCCGAGCTTATCATTTGCTGCAGATACGCAGTATACGCGGGTTACGCAGTCTTATCTATGTACTAACACATTCGCCTGGCGTGAACCTGCCCTAAGATCTTCATCCCCTTTCCTTGGGCGCGGTCGTGTCAGGCGTTGTCTTGACAAAGTCAAAAGGCAATATGTGCCATAAAAAAAAACGCAAAGTGATATTTAGTGAAAAAATCAATAAGTGAATTTTTATTACTAAGTTGATTATCCGTTTCAATTTATTGTGTAAGTAATGTCCGCCTCTTCGAGTAGACCAGCTCATGGACTAGAATTGTGCTACCTGCCACAGCTAATTAAATAAAAAAATGTTTGAAAGTGTTCGCTGAAACAGCCCGTATTTCATGCGTATGCAAATAACTCTCTTGTGACAGGTGAAGAAAAATGCCAGCGCACGATAATTTCTAACGCAACATCTTGTCAATTTGCTTTTAGAATCTCGAGTTATAGAACGTGTAGGTTAAAAGAAGTAAGTCGGTGATGAAATTCCTTAACAGTACCACATGCGCTTCATGGTTTTTTGTATTCATGTGAAAAAAATGCGCAAAATTTATTGACAAAGGCTGGGCAACGATAGAGGTAGGCAATTATAGCATGCAGGAAGCGGAGCTCAAAGCTGTATTCGCTTGTAAATTTCGGTAGAAGTCTACACAGTGTGATTTTGTGCACGACAGTGACGAGCGACGGTTTCGAGCGACTGGTCGGGCCGTCACGTGAACAGATCGCTCGGTTCTGCAAATCTAGAATTCGTCGCCCGGAAGTGCTATGAGCGACTAGCGAATAGCGCGAAGCCGGAACTGGATCTACGTAACTCAAATACTTCCGATTGTCGCAGGGAACGAGCAAACGATTGAATTTTTATACGTGCGAGGATAAGAACCTACTGCAAGATTTTCAGAAACATTTTATGCTGCTTTTTACAGTAAAACACATCAACTTAAGTTAATAAAGCACACGCCACGCTAGTTTCGGTGCCTATATTGCTGCCCTCATACCGTCAACACTGGGGAGACGTCGCTCGAAGTCATCGCTCGCATCATTGGGTACAACTTGTAGGCGACGAGCGAACGCGACAGCCATCTCCATCGCGTCGCTTGTCGCTGTCGCGTACAAGATCGCTTGCATGGGGTTTATACTTGATGGTTCTTGGCGTATGTACGTGGTTGATGCGAACGTGGTCTTTTCGCGCCACTGGGTTTTACTGTCATCATATTCGTGTTGTGGCTTCGGCGCTGCTTAGCCGAAGCCCGAAGAAAATCTCGACAAGCCGCCTACACGGCACTACAGAAAATTCGTTCACTTATTTTTTCGTAGTGCGGAAGGGCCAAATAGAGTTTCCAATGTTGCCATTTTAAAATCACTCTTCTCATGACAGGAACAGAAGAAACTGGTGGGTTATTAAGTTGAGGAAGTACAGTCAGAACATTCAAGGGGCATCACGTGTGTCCGCATCGCGTGCAAGTAGTGGCGGTAAATTTGACTTTTTGTGTGTGTGTTTTGATGTATGTGTGTTTCATACCTCGCCGCCCTTTTTTCTTTTTTCAATGCGAACCATTTCTTGGCGAACATTTGCCATTTTGACGGTGTCTGTCTGTCTGTCTGTCTGTCTGTCTGTCTGTCTGTCTGTCTGTCTGTCTGTCTGTCTGTCTGTCTGTCTGTCTGTCCGTCCGTCCGTCCGTCCGTCCGTCCGTCCGTCCGTCCGTCTGTCTGTCTGTCTGTCTGTCTGTCTGTCTGTCTGTCTGTCTGTCTGTCCGTCCGTCCGTCCGTCCGTCCGTCCGTCTGTCCGTCCGCTTACGTCTTGGTGCTCTCACGGTCGTTTCGCTAATTTCGCGTGTACCAAAATTGGTATAGTATAACACCAGTGTATGACAGACATATACGATAGACCATGACATGAATTTCATAAAATGCATGCGACGTAGGTCATGAAACAGCCGCCTACGTCTTGGTATGTACGAAAATCGGCATAGTATCACAAGAGTGTATGATGAACATAAATGATCGGTCATGACATGATTGTCATGACACGCGTGTTCTGTAGGTCATGAAACAACCGCCTACGTCTTGGTGTGTACCGAAATTGGCATAGTATGACAATAGTGTGTGATGAACATAAATGGTAGGTCATGACGTGAATGTCATGACATGCGTGTCATGTAGGTCATGAAACAACCGCCTACGTCTTGGTGCTCTCATGGTCGTTTCGTCAACTTGGCTTTAACATCGATTCCCACAGGGAGCCATCTGCGGGCTTTTCTTTTTTTTTGTGTGTGTGTGGAATGATCCAAACTTTTGATGGGGGGCTCGGTTACGGTGTGCGGACGGACGGAACAGTTGTTAGTTTTACGTATAAGTATTAGTGCACAGGTTTTCACAGTAAGGATCACCTGTGCTGCTATTGTTATTAATACATCAACAAACTTCCGTTTGCTGCCAACCTCTCGCAAACTTTGTTCTTTATTTTTGCATCCGCCTATGTCTAAAAGCCTATTTCTAAATGGTTATGTCTTTTCTGAACTTTTTCCTCCTGATCATAGTGATCGGCGGTTAGATTGGTGTTATACGGCTTAAGATTAGAAAGAGACTTTTGAATGTCATCTTTCTGACTGCCAACAGCTCTTAGTGCCGCACTCAGTGACAAAGTTAATCACCAGTGTCCCGCCCTCAATAATGAATGATCATGGTCGTGTTCGAAGGTGAACATTGAGTTGAAGTCTGAATGGTTGGGGAACACTTGAAATTAGACTGGTGAGACAAGTACAAAATAACTAGGTTTATTAGATAAAGCCCAACGTTTCGCTGATTTCTTCATCGTTGATGACTTCGGGAACACGCAGCAGCCTTTTATTGGTTCGGCTTGCTGCCCTGGTAGTGGTTCCTTGGCGAAGTGGTCTTGCGTATACCCTTCATACATCTTGGGAGCAAAGCTCCTGACCGGCTTTTGAAGGTCCCGATGATGGTCGAGATGTGTTGTGATGTAAAGTAGCGCCGATCTCGTATAGGTTCATCTCCATCTTAGAGGGGTCTTGCTTCAGATGGTATTGTATAAAATGCATGGCAACTGGGATATCATTTTCTTTGGCAGCCACTCCGCCAATTTTCATGAGGATTGTTGCGTTCAAGCGTAAATGCTTGAAAATCTAGTGACCATATAGGAATTAGATTCCTTATTTAGGTCTTCATTTTTTAAAACAATTTCAAAATCGTGAAATGAAAACAATTTCCATAAATTAAGTTTACAACTCTGTAAATTACCCCAAAAAATGATGTCACAGTTCCATAGACTGCAGATATTAAGAACTAACTTATATACGAAGAAACCGACCGTAAACAGGCAGAACACATTATGAAAAACCGCAAAACACCATCGCTAGCACAATAAAAAATTTCTGAGCTTCGTAATACTCGGTAGAAACTTGAAGGGTGTTGAAAGAAACTTGAGAAGAATGTACGGGCCGCGCCATTGTGAACGAGCGACGCGAGGGAACAAAAAATCATAGGCGGTACGTTAAGGGACAAAGTTAAGGTTAGGAAGAACACGATGTCAGGCTGCATGGTTGTTTGGGATTCGCGATACAATGTGCAAGCGCGGCTGGACAAGGACAGAGATAGAAATAGGCACACGCACACAACGCGAGGAAAGAAGTTGGGCAAGTTGCATTAGACGTTTGAGCAGATAACCGGTTGTCTTTGATAGCAACAGAACGGTACCATAGGAGAGGAAACGCAGTTGATCGAGGACGGCAGAGGGTGTGGCGGTCTATTGAAATTGAAGGCGTTGCATGCAGGGGATTAAAGATGCGAATGACGTAGTAGTTCTGCGGAAACCCGCAAGGTGGAGAGAAGTAATGAATAAAGGGAAAGTCAGACATCCACTTGGTGGGTGGATGTCTGATTTTCCCTTTATTCAGAGATGCGAATGGTCGAAAAGAAAGTGATATATTGCGGGAAAAACATCGTTATTCTTTCTGTTTTTTTTTTTTCTTGAGCAACTTAGAATTTGGCCGAAATTTCTAGCCCCTCGAAGCCATAACTTAAAGATATGTGGGCAGAAAGAGGACCAAATTAAGAGTCCCCGTTCTGCCCTAGAAATCCCCAAGCGAAAGCAAAGATACCGATGCAGAATCACTGCTGGATAGTTTTTGTTTTGCGTGCTTGTGTTACGAAACCTTTATGCTGTGTTTGTCGAAAGATGATGTTTGGATGTCACTTTGACTGCGGCAGGTACTCTGAATGTTATATTTCTAGTCAAGCGAATAAAATATATTCACAGCATGTTGCTATTTTTTACCTGCACAGCGTACACGTTGGTGGGCTAGTTTGTTCGTATTCATGATACAATTTGCAAGCACAATTGGACAATGACAGGGATAGAAAAAGACCCACACACAACGCGAGAAAAAGAGTTGGGCAGGTAACTTTTTTATTATAATATAATTTATTTCCAATTGTTCCTGAAAAAAATTAAAAATGATTTTTTTTTCGGGCCTTTCAGTATTACCCGAAATTTTGCATCTCTACGTAGGGTGCAGTCAGCTAACGCAAGACAGGGGCAACTGGAGATCGCTGGGGGAAGGCAGTCGCCATTTATGATCTACGTAAACGAGGCTCACGATGGCATGACAGTACTGATTCGGTTTTCCTAATCTCTCGCAGGCCTTACACCGGGCTTTGTGGACTACGCCGTGTGGCCAGCTTTCGAGCTTGCTCGTGGCCTGTCCGCGGCTTACGCCGAGCTGGAGATGCCCAGCTCCCAAGGTTTCCCGCATTTTTCGAGCTGGTATGAGAAAATGCGCGAGGACGCGGTCGTGAGGACGATCGTAAACGAGGATCACACTGTGCTTTTCGTGCAGTCGTTCAAGAGCGGTCACAAGGACTTCAACGCCGGCCTGCATTGATGGAATCTGTATTTGAGAGCAAGGGTAAACATTTTGCTAAGGGGTGGGGGAGGTTCGGTTACCTAATATTTACTGATTAGTTTCGTGGCACACGTGCATGTTTTCTCCACATAAAGCAACGTTTCTTTCATGTTTTCCTAACACCCTGTCGTGAGAACACGAGACGAGTGTGTTGCCATCGCCAATATTTCTTGCGCTGTTCGAGAGCCTATTCTCTGAAAATTTTTACCGGAGAGCTGAGAGTGGCTAATGATAGTTCAAATTAAATTGTGGGGCTCGACGTGCCGAAACTGTACAATCATTTATGAGGAACGCTATTGTAAAGGGCTGTGTATTAATTTTGGGCCACCCGGGTTTTTTAGATGTTGCTTATAGTCAGCATGCTATCTTAGATCGGACAAACATCTGCTGTTATATGACCTGCGGTTTCTTCGTCTGACAAAAACGAAATTAAATTAAGATGCGTGTTTTCCTCCCGTAACTTCAAACCTCCACCTATTGTTACGCGCCCTTTAAACATTGTTGCAAGCCCATTGTGCCGTTGTCGCAATGGTGACGTGAGCACGGCCTTAATTGGTCGCGGCTAATTCCACCAGTCTGATTCTCACAACTTTCTGGCGTGTAAGTATCTGCATAAGCTACATGCCTACAAGCTAGACTTACTGCCGTTTACTGTCGCCTAGAAATAGAAAGTATATAGCATGAGCAATTGTTTATAACTATTATATATATCTATAGAACACGTGCCTACCTATCCAGAGAGTAATCTTCAGATGATACGAACTGCAGATTGCGAACACTCAAATAAGGTCAGTAGCTAAGCAAAACATAGCCACCTGCCTCTGCATTGCATTGAATGTGGTCGTGATGCATTTTTTCTTTAAAGACTGCACCGTAATGCCGAAATAAACTGAGGAGCGCGCACGAGTGATATCTGAGGCCTTCCACACCCAAAACAGTGGCGATGCATGCGTAACGTTCCCTTACATTTCACGTCTTCCGAAGGAGATACAATTCCTATCGGGGTGATTTCGATCATACTGTGTTGCTTCCACGCACGCTCGCTTTCCGTCTCCCCTGTTTTTCTTGCACAGCGGTAACGCTCTGCATGCTGCTTGACAGAATAAAGATTTCATGGTCAATCAGTGCCCTTTTCTGCCTTTCTTGCGACCTGTCTGATTGTGCTGTTTCTGCTGAAACCAGATGCAGGCCTAATAGATCCCGTGGACTAATTTGTTCAGGCAGAGCAGATGTGCGCATAGGGCCGCTGGAGAAATAGTATGTCCTGGAGCCTCGACCGCACTCAAACTCGCGCACGCGGCTGAGGACAACAGGGCTGACCGCACTGGCAGGATTTCTAGCACTCGCGAACTTCACCTCACCATGTGAGGTTGAGGTGAAGTTGGGGGTCGAGGCCCCGCCTTCACGAGGTCGGAGCCCGGTGAGGTTGCCTACCTTCGCATGTCATATTGCCCCACTCGGCGTATCTCATGTCATGTAGTTGTTGGTGCTTGCCGTAGAGTTTCATACAATTACTAGATGAAACTGTGGCGCTAATGTCTACGGAAGCTGCAAGCAGGATAGCTCAGCCAGAATGGGAACGTTGGTTAGTAGTACGGGGATTTGCCTGAACTTCGTCCTTATGGCTTTAACTTGCTTCGTGGCTTTGCAATGTGATCATTTTTAAGAAAGTACTGCATTGTAAATAATGAAGTAAACATTATTAAAATTGTGCAACGGCAGGATTCGAACACAGGACCTCAAGCACAGAAGGCCGACAATTGAAACCATTATGCTGCGGACGCACGTACAAAAGGAACCGCTGAAATTAGCTGGGATTATGCGTGCTCGTCGAGTCTTATTACCTCCTGCATTAAAGAAAAGTATGAATTGCTTTAAAATTTAGGTCAATTTAGGCCCAGATAATGCGAAATAAACAAATCCACAAGAGCGTCTCAAGCCCTAAGCATGAGTATCAGACAAGTACATCTATTACCCATCATCCTCATGGTGGCTCAACGATCGCAGCGCCAGAGTTCCCTCTAGCAATTGTAGGGAGTGAGAGAGTGTGAGAGAGGAGGAAGGCAAGGCAGGCAGGTTAACCAGACCTTGTCCAGTTTGCTACCCTACACGTGGGAGGAGATGGGAGAGTGAAAGAAATAGAGATGTGAAAACACGCGTCATTGTAGGAAATTATATGGTGCTTGCGGCGTGTTTGTGAATCAAGGACAGCGACACCAGACTTGGCCAAGCTCGTCGCCATAATCACCATCCAACTCCCATGCATTTAATGTATATCAACCGTAGGTTCCAAGCAAAACATCGACTTGTGCTTTCCAATTCCCCATTTATTTTATCGCTTGGGTTTTTATGAGTCCTGAAAGCTTACTTGCAGCTGCCACTTCCATGCAACATCGCCGTCATTCATATTCATTTCGCATCAGTGTTTAAACGCTGAATGCGCAATGCAACTTATCTCTCTTGTCTCGTCGTCGTATCACCTGCAAGCCAGTTATTCCACAACCTATTCCATTCTTCTTTTTATCGCGAGCCCCTACATGCTTATTGCGGCGCACTGGTCATGCCAAGAAAGTTGCCCGTCCACGTGCCCGTACGGCAACTTTTTCAGCGTCATTCTTATATGCCGAGCTGCGAAGTACCGGAACGGCCTTCCCCATCACATCATCGCCATCACCTGCTCAGCAGCATTTTCAAAATCTGTAACTGCTCGTGAAATTCTCATGTAACTGTGCGTGAAATTCTGCGGTGCTAAAAAATTAAATTTGGGGTTTTACGTGCCAAAACCACTTTCTGATTATGAGGCACGCCGTAGTGGGGGACTCCGGAAATTTGGACCACCTGGGGTTCTTTAACGTGCACCTAAATCTAAATACACGGGTGTTTTCGCATTTCGCCCCCATCGAAATGCGGCCGCCGTGGCCGGGATTCGATCCCGCGACCTCGTGCTCAGCAGCCTAACACCATAGCCACTGAGCAACCACGGCGGGTTCTGCGGTGCTGAAAAGGCTATTTCAGACCCACGCCTTATGTAGTGTCGTCTTCTCGGTCGTCTTTTGGCTAATAAACTGAATAATCCATACGATTCTCGGTACATTCCCCCTTAGAGGGTAGGAGCCATAGATTTCGTGGCTAACAAAAAAAAAAAAAACAGCAACGACCAAGTGCGCGCGCGATCTTCGCTGAACGCGAGAAGCGGCGGCACTGAAAACCCAGGCTCTCAAAAAACAAGGCGTCCAGGTGAAAGATGCATGCCTTTCCTCTGTGAGTGTGTGCGAACACCGCGCAGCCGCCGGGCTTGTGCCGCCCCAGCTGTCGCCGCCATGCTGGCCATGCTGAGTCACGTACCGCCTCCCGTCGAGATCCTGCAGTCGGACCTGCCCTGGTACCAGCGCTTCTGCGCCTGCCGACGTCAGCGAGAGAGCGGCTCGCTGCTCAACGAGGCGCTGGCCAAGCCGGCCGCGGCCGGAGCAGCGGGCAGCAGCACGCTGGACCGCCTCAAGACCATCAGGTACATCGAACGCTACCCCTGCGTCGTCGGAGACGAGCGCAACCTGAGGGTTTGCCTGGAGAACCTGAGCAACGCGCTGGGCGCCAGCAGCCCCGAGGTTGTGGTCGCGTCGGCCGATGCGCTAGCCTCGGTCCTGGAGAAGCACGGCTCCAAGATGACCACGGCCATGGTGGAGAGCGTGTTGAAGACGTCGTTCGACCAGCTTCTCTCGGCGCGGATCAAGGTTCGAAACAGGTCGGTCCTTCTGAGTGGTCGCGGTCGATACAGGGCCAGGAGGGAGGGGGGGGGGGGGGCGTGCTCCTGTTCTAGATTATACCGAGGTGGGAATACTATACCTCGGGGAAATCGGCAATCTTGCGCGACGATCTATAGCGTGCTTGAGATGCGGCAATCTGGTTGCCCCTAAATCCGCCGTTACGCGGAGGGATTTTAACAGACGCGTTGGTCTCACTCTCGCAAGAAACGGAATGTCTGCCAGTTTCCCTTTCATGAGTAGGCGATCTGACGTTCTAGGCAAACAAAAAATACTACGATCCTGACGACCATATTGCGAATATCACCTTACGTTGCGAACAAGATCGATATCCTTACTGCCGTTCACCGACTGTATAGTTGTGCACACAAGAGTCGCAAGGGGATTGGACGTGTGAAAGCGATCGAGCTTGTTTACTACCCTTGAGCGTTGTTCGGCTAAGTAACGTCAACACTTCTAGTAAACAAGTCAAAAAAGTTTCTTTTTTTCATGGTCAACGTTCGGAGTGTGCTCCAAACGTCCGTATGCCAACGTTTGGAAGCCAACTCTGAATGCCAATGTTCAGAGTGCCAAATTTAGCGCAGTGTATTGTGAACGCGTGATATTAAAGAAAAGAGAAAGCAGGGGGGGGGGGGGGGGGGGCTACCCATGTTAAGTAGAAGCCGTCTTTTCTTTTTTCATAAAAAATCAGTATAGAAGCAAGCAGTTACATGAGCAAAAAAATTTAACGTCACGTCGTGTATTCCCCAAGAAGAAATTCAACTGGCTGAGGTGATAGTCCCTTGAATACAGCGTTTTGTTTTATTAAATTCTGCCTTCGAATGACGGTGACGACGTTTCAGACGCTATGGTCGTTTTGCCGCGGCGGTCTCGAACACAGGTTCGTCGACGTGATCGTGCTTCTGCTGAAGCAGCATCCGGGCCACGCCTCCAGCAACCTTCTCTACCTGGCGCAGCACTGCGACGAGTTGCAGACGGTGTGCGCCATGGAAGCCTTCTGTCGCGTCATCCAGACGCGCTACCTTAAGCTCCTCCCGCTCAAGTGCATCTTTCACTATTTCTCCATTCACATCGACAGCAGCGACCCAAGCGTGCGTTCGTACGCGACGAAAGGCGTGACGCTGATGGATTTTTACTTTTGAGCGAGGCCGCTGTAAGGATTTGCATTAAACGCATCGTTGTGCCGGCTTCGCGCCTCAAAAAAAAAAAAAAAGCTGCAGTGCACCATGGCAATGGTAGCGCACAAACTGAGCGGCCGGGAAATGTATGCCTGCGTTCAACGCTGCATCAAGCCAGTTGAGCAACCCCATTGTCACACCATTGTATCCTTTAAACGTCTGACTAACCCCAGTCCTGCATCTTTAGATGTGACAGCGACTGACGCAGCGCAACATTTAACTCGCCACTGGGCCTCTCCAGCTTCCGAGACAAGGGCCAATGGGGGAATCCTTTGCCACCATTGTAGTGATTTCAACCATGAGACATACGCATTTTGTCTCCAAGAATGTTTTTATAAAGATATATATTAGCCTTAGTCTTTTTTTTCACGTGGGACTATTGGCTGCTAAATCAAGCAGAGTCGCCGCCTATCGTACACTAGCCGAACCTGGCATAGAGTGTCGCGCCGCCCAAGATCTTAAATGTGCGCCCGTGTAATCTCGGAGGCCATAATTATGGATTGCGCAGCGTGTCGTCTGCTGTGTTTACACGTGCAAGCACGTGTAAACACAGCACAACCGTACGTGTAAACACAGATGTAAACTTGTGTTTACACGTGCTTGCACGGCAAGCATATGCTTTAACGTCTGTCTGGTTCGTGGCGGTAGCGCAGTCGTAAATGCTGTTTTTCGTTTTCTTACGATGTACAGGAGCATTTCAGCTTGGGCTTTCGGGCTTGAAGCTGTAGTAAGATCAGCGACTACCCGTGTCTCGCGCGTGGGTGTGTGATCGCCGCACCCTACATTCGCCACAACCATTTTAATTTGTATTGTCGATTTGTGCTTCGACTACGAAAACATTTGACCTCGTTAAAAAAAAAAGAAACATTAGGCGATGGTAGCGAAACGGGAATACCGCGCGCTTTATTGACGCCTTGTCGCGATTTGTTGGTCATTCCGCAATCTTTGCGACACCACGAGACATGAATGAGGCGGTGTGACGACCCATCCGCAGCAGAAAAAGCAAACAAATCTTAAGGAAATTGATATCATGTCGCACGCTACACTTGGTCTTAAGAGTATAATTGCGTGATTGTCGCTTAGTGGTTACGCCACCAGCCTTTGCTGCGCCTGAGGTGTTTGGTTCTTATTCTGCTGTACGGAAAATACGTTTTGCTTAGCAAGTAAATTGTGAAGCTTTCGAGCTTTCATTCTCTGGTACAAAAGGAAAGCTAAAATATAGTATTGCGTGAGGAGAATGTGCAACACGGCAGTCTCCAGACGCAAGACGTCATAAGACTGATCTGAAAGGTGGCTAATACAATTTCCTTTCGCTCTTTAGTGTGACATTGTTACCTTGAAGAAGGGCGGCGGTCGTTATTAGCATAAATAAAGAAAACCGAATGATTTTAGCCCTTAAAATTATTGTAATTATCTTGCAACGTTGTCCGGCCCTTGACCGTACAAGGGCAGCTTCGTGCTTAATTGACAGGTATTAATGCGATTAGCATTCTTGGGATACCTTACGCAATTCCCGGTACGTGTTCTGGCATGTAACCGTTTTTCTTCCACGCCGACTTGGTCCACAGCGTGTACACGTCACTGGATATGTGCCGTTCTTCAGTGAACCTATTTAAAGTCACATCGAGTCGCTGGTACGCGCAACTGGGTATGTATACCGGACTTCAATGACAAACAAGAAAAAAAAATCCTTTAAAGCTTTTCCAGTGCTGGCAGGAACCGAACCCCCGTCACACATGCCCAGACACGGGCCATGCGCAGACTTTGCGGCGGCACCGCTAGATGGCGCAACGTGTGCAAAGTGAAGCACGATAGAGGAGCGCGGCTGCACTACACGCCTCATACAAGGCACGTCTCGGCGGTGGCAATGCGGCGTGTCGCTGTACTTTGCTTCAATGCTAATCGCATTAACGTCGGCAGTCATCCTGATATATGGTTTCTTCCGGATTTTTTTTTTTTACTTTGCGGCAGGGTTCAATATAACTGTGTTCGAAGCAACCTGGTGATCCTACTAACGCACTGTCGCTCACAATGGCGCAGCTTGTTAAGTGAAATATAGTAGCTGTCTACATTTCACAGTGGTTAAAGAAGATAGAAGAGAGATAGAGAGAGAGAGAGAAAAGATCGTGAAGTAGTGAAATCATGCTATTGTTGTTTTATTTTGGTTATATTTTTATTAAAAACACTTGTAAAACTTTGTGCTTCTTGGCCAATCCGCCATAGGGGGTATGAGCCATTCTCGAGAGAAAGGAAGTGCGCATTACCTTCCTACTGTACCTGCACTGCACTGGAGGGAAGGCTTTTTTTTTTTTTTTGCAACCAGTGCAAGGATAGCAGAGAATGCGGAATTATTTAAGTTGGGCAAAAATATTAAGACTAGGCGGAACGCAAGCCAAATACGCAGAAGAAGCACTAAAGAAGTGCCGAGACATAGATTGCATGGTAGGAGCGCCCTTCACCCGTTCCATGACCAATTGCGCTTCTTTCATGTAAATAAGAATGTCCTGCGCATGTAGTGTGAAAGTGTGTCACGGGAGGGCAATACGAGGGCTGTTAGAAAAATATCCGACCTTATTATTTTTTTTTTGCGAACACCTGATGTAAATGAACCAAGCGCGCTTGCATCAGCCGACCTTGAACCTTAGCGCGCGTGCACGAATTTTTTCCCCGCCTGCCGATAGCGTCAGTCGCTGGGACGGAGCGTTTGAGTGAGGTAGTGCGCAGTGCTATCGTCGGTTTTTTTATTGCAAGGAAAATGGCGGAGCGACTGGAGCAGCGCTACTGCATCAAATTTTGCCAGAAACTGGGCGACAGCCAAGTGGAAACAGTTCGGAAGATTCAGACGGCTTTCGGTGACGATGCTATGAGCAGCACACAGATCAAGGAGTGGTACAACCGGTTTAAAGACGGCCGCACATCGGGGGAGAGCGAGCCACGCTCCGGTCGGCCATCAACATGCCGAAGTGACCAGGACATTGCCGAAGTGAACGCTGTGGTGATGCGGGACCGTCGTGTGACTATCCGAGAAATTCCATGCACATTCCATTACGACCTAAAATTTGGCCATGAAGAGAGTTGCGGCGAAATTCGGGCCGAAGCTGCTCACGGTGGAGCAAAAGCAACTTCCTGTTGAAGTCTCACAGGACATGCTGGATTCCACAAACAGTGACGCCGATTTCAAGAATTACTGGTGATCACCGTAATCACTGGTGACGAGTCTTGGGTGTACGGATACGACCCGGAAACCAAATCCCAGTCGTCACAGTAGAAGCATTCCACGTCATCAAGACTAAAGAAGGCCCCTCAAGTGCGCAGCAACTTCCAAGTGATTCTGACTGCTTTCTTTGACTCCCTCGGTGTGGTACACCACGAGTACGCACCACAGGGTCAAACACTCACCAAAGAGTACTACAGGGATGTCCTCCGTCGCCTACGTGACGCTGTGCGGCGCAAGAAACCGGAGTTGTGGTCAACAGGAAATTGGCGCATCCATCACGACAATGCTCCTGCACATTCCTCGCACTTGATTCAGACTTTTTGGGCGAAAAATCAGACTCCTGTAGTTCAGCAGGCTTCTTACCCTCATGATATGGCCCCCTGCGACTTCTGGCTGTTTCCCAAAATCAAGAGGCTATTGAAAGGAGCGCGATTTCAGGCAGGAGAGGACATTATGGCTGAAACTACAGCTGAGCTAAACTCCATTCCGGAAGAGGCCTCCTCGGAATGCTTCCAACAATGACAGCACCGCTGGGAGAAGTGTGTGAAGTCCCAAGGAGACTACTTTGAGGGTGATTAGGTTTCGAACACTCCAGTTATATCAATTTTTTTTATTCGACCAAATGTCGAATACTTTTCTGACAGACCTCGTATGTGATCAATTTACCGCAGTCGGAGCTCTTCATTACAAGAAAATCGGGTCAAATCGTTCACAGCGAGGCGGTGCTGCGTACATTTCAATGCTTGCCGCAAACCATCTACCCACACTAACGCAGCGACGGTGCTGCCACCTGTCGCTGAATCTTGCGGCGAATCTACCATCGTTTTTATGTCACTATTTTGCAAATGATTTGTTTATTAATATTAGTTTTGAGCTGCCCAATCACCATTGATTTGGCGCTCTATATGGCCATACATAGACAACATTTGTGCCAATAACTCTATAGATCATGATCTTTGTATTCCTGCGTTCTGAGAAAGGTGGGGTTCGGTGTTTTATTATCATTACGCGACATTTTTATTGGTGCAGAGGGCAAACAACGCAAGCGGTAAAGTAGTAGTCGACTAAATATAGCTCTGATCCAGAAATGTGCGCAGGCTCTTACTTACGCTTCATCAGCAAGCGAACCGGTCATGTGATTGCGCAGCATGTTTTGGTAAAGCACAGAGCTAAGGGGGTGTGCCATATGGCTGAGGGCGCCTCTTTCAATAGATTGGAACGTACCTGCGAACGTCGACTATTGCAGGCTCGATCAACCTTGATCAAAATTAACCGGCACCAGCTTGACCCAAATCTTAGCAACGGTAGCCGCCACTCCATCTGAACACATGGACGGACGGCGCTTCTTCATAAAGCCACCCTCGTCGTTGGATATAGCTTAAACGGCAGGATTTTACCTTTTATACTTTACCTGCAGCCGTTTAAATTTGCAGACACACATACTATTCATTTTGTTCTTTACGCCACAGATCTGCTGGAGTCGATTGATTGAGGAAGATTTGTCTGCCATAGCTGAACAGGAAACGGTGAAGTAGAAGATGTGATCATACGTACGCAAGGCTGATGACTGGCTGCAGGTGCCTTGGTTTCAGTGCTGTCGGTTGCAATCTCTGGCCAGGATACAAGTTGCTCATGGCCGAGGTGGCACGAAGCTACATGGTTTAATGATATCTGAGCTTGTCGTCGAGCAAGAGTTTCCTCCCTAGCTGTCGCTCACTCACCGACCGGTCAAGGGCATCTTCCGCTTCAAGTCGTGTAAGTCGCGCGCAATTCAGCAGGCACAGTGACACACGGACGAGTGATTCGTCCCCTTGTTTTCACCATCTCACACATCTTTATTTTGTACCAGCAGATCGTTACACATAAGTTACAACAGTCCTGGCCGCGCAGCACCGCTGCTTGCCAGACCGTCAGAGACCCGCATGCCGTGAAAAAGAAAGCGGGCTTGCTGGACGGAAGCGAATAGTATGCACCGAAAGTTTGGCCTCCTGTCACGCCCGGCATTCCAAGCACATGTCAACACTACCACAAATGCCGCTCGTCTATCACGAACCCACGTTACCAAGCCCGCTTCGTTGACTTCAAGTTTGAAAGTTTAACACATTTCTACGACCCCCCCCCTCCTCGTCCCTTGATAATGTCTTTGGGCATGAGTAATGCTGTAGAAGGGTCAAAATAACTTTCACCACTCTAGCCGTGAAGCAGACAAAGCCTCGGAAGTATATATGTTTCAGGGTACAATTTTTTATCAACGCATATATTTAAACAACTGAGATAATTCTGGCATTAACGGCACTAAGCTTCACTGACATCAAGAAGGTCAGTTCATGTTTTTGCGCTTGCTGACCAACTACTCGAATCTTGCTAGCGGATTTATATTGGCAGCTGTGCGCCCTCCCTTACCCCCGTTCAAAAAATTTGAAAACAAGCACGACGTGCATTGAAATGAATTACTGCCTTTCATAGGTGACCGGCAAATTCATCTTGCTCGGTTATCAGGCATCATGACACTTGATTTGCGAAACTGGTCGGAAACATTTGCAGAAAAAAAAAAGGAAAAGAAGAAGCCTGCGGAAGTACCAATTCTTGTCCCAAGGAGTCACTAACTCGCTGCTGTGATGTGTATGCGACTTCTAGAGAAATGGCCAAACGCAAATCGGCTCTGAGGAAAGATACCGGCGGAATAAATGTCGGAGAGGAAATCGTGGGCTCTTTGGCCGTACGCATTCTCTCTCTCTCTCTCTCTAGCATAACTACAACTTTTCGTAAGTCATACATAAGTCGTTTACAAACGTCTTCACGACGTTTAACAGTGGGCGAATCGGGGGAAGTCTCAGCCTCGAACTCACGTTTCGACAACATGGACTTTTCTTCATCGTGGTAAACATTATTGTCTGAGCTGTGGTAAGGTTTTATGGCGTCGGCTTCACACTGGGACCATTTCTTGTGTACTTTTTCGCCGCTGTTGAATTCAGACCTCAATCTTCATGCGAACGCTTTGCCTTTCTTTCTTTTTCGTGCTGGCGGAGGTTAGAGTCGCGAAAGCGACTTTCTCTCCACGACAGTGCCGTCGGTTTTGCGGACTCGTCTAGCAGTGCCTTCGTCTACATTCACAGATCTATGGTCACCCTCAACCCGTAATCACTGTTTGTTCACCCGAAGAGGTCCTACGTACGTTCACGTTGCGTCTGATGAAGCATGCAGCGCGGTTTCTGGTAGCACGGCAGACATCGCCGATTTTCTGCTTCCAGTTGGTTCAATGTGTCGTGACGCATGACACTGGGGTTTTTCGACTACAATTTAGTGATGTCAGCTGCGTGAGTCGCCAGCACGGAAATGACAGGCAGTGCGTGGATTTCAATGAATATCGCCCTCTTTGGCGTGCCTTCGACTTGTTTTAAGAAAAACTTCTAGAAACTATTTCTAATCACAAAATTTTTGTGCGGTGATGCTTAAAGTTATTCTCCGAGTGATACCAAGAAAGTGATTTACAGGGCATCTCACTTGGCTGTAAACGTAAATAGTTGCGATATAAAATATAATTACCCATCGTGTATATTTCTTTCTAAACATAATCCACATATAGCGACGCAGGTGTTCGGACTTGTCTTCAATGTAAACGAGAAACGGTCCACTCGCAGTGAAGCCTGCCAATCCGTAGAAAAATCCACGTGCTCGTGACTTGCGAATTCGAGCAACTTTTCCGTTGAACACTTACTTTGATGTGGGTTTAGCAACTATGGCGTCATTAAAACAATTTTGGCATTAATGTTTATATTCTTGCAATAGGAATTTACTGCTCTCGATTCCCACTGCGCTTGAAGCGTTCCGAGCTGACTTATTATCTGAATTTCTGTCTTCTTTCTCTCTTGCTCACCCCATCCACTCGCCAAAGTTTAGGTAGCAAACTGGACAAAGTCTTGTTCACTTGCCTGCCTCTCCATCTCCCCCCCCCCCTCTCTCTCTCAGCACTGGACGACCCTTTTGGAAGAAAGCGTGAAATGTATATATTTTCTTACAAAAGTTACTAGAGGGAAGTGTGGCGCTGCGATTGTTCAGATACCATGGAAATGATACGGCTAGTACACGGATTTGTCCAATCTTCCGTGCTTGTGGCTTCAGACGTTCTTGCGATATCGTTTACTGCGGTTTACCTACCTTTATTGGCCCAAATTCTGAAGCAATCCTATCTTTTCTAAACGCCAGAGGCGATAAGGCTCTGCGCGCATGCATAAGCACTGCAAATAGTTGTACTTTGCAACGCCACATTTTGTTACAAATGATCCATTTCTAAAGTCACAAAAGCCTTTTGAAGCGAGAAGGACGAAGATTAGGCAAATACAACGTGCTGACCATCATTCCCATGCTCACCGAACCACCGTGCTTGCAGCTTCCGTGGACCCTAGCACCAAAGCTTTCTCCAGTAATTTTTTTGTAGGAAACTCCACGGTCAAATGCACCCGAGGGAGACGTGAAAATAAAGTGAGAGGAACTCTACCCGTCCACAAACTTTTCTTTTTTTACTCATGCACGTAATATTCCGCTCGGTTTTAAGCCAACCAGCTCACGCAGAAAGCGATCTCTCCGAAAGTGATCCCGCCTCTTGACGCTTCGGGCTGAAGCATTTCCCCACTCTCACGTCGACGGTGCAACTGAACACACCTTACCTCACTGCGGAAATGTTCTAAGCAAATTCACATCGTAACGGCTTCTACCAGCGGGGTTTCGTTTCAAATACCGTAGACTCATTTGCTGCACTCTAAACACGATATGCTTTACGTAAAGGAGCGGGTTCTCGTGACTTAAAGGTAACCAGTACTACTTACCTTCAATAATTGTAACGTCCGCACAAATTTGGAAGTTCTGAACCTTTAGGCCAGGCCCCATCCCTGTAAATTTTACCAGCACAGATGCAAGTTTGCAACCTCGCAACATAGAGGCAACGTGGCACAACAGAACCCAACACCGAAGCTCGTGCGACTGTTATCATTCCATAAAATAAATAGCGCTGATTACTTCTAAATTCCGAAAATGTGCACCTGCAAGAAAGGTATTGTGTTTAAAGTGTAACTGGCTTCACTAACCACACGAGGCTCAAGTTACGTAGAAAATCAAGTAGAACGTAATTCGAACGTATTCAAGGAGTTGCGTCAGTGAGTCTAATGCCGCACGTTGGCAGGTCACGGCTCAAATGCGTCTCACGCGCCGTCTCTTAAAGTGAGAAATATAATGTATGACACTCAGCCCCGATTATAGCCGGGACTGACAGAAATGCCGTTGCGTGAGAAGGCGCGCCTCAAGTACGCTCCGTGAAGTTGTCGCGCGTGTGCGTTAACTTTCCTCACATGTGCACCTTGACAACGTTTCTGTTCCAGGCTTAAGCCGTCTAAATGCGTCTGTGTTGTTAGCGCGAACCGCACAGCGCCTACAAACAATCGTTTTCGCATAATAAAGACGAAGGATGCGGAAAGATATCGCTGATCACACGAATGAGCGGAATTTTTTTTTTTTTATTATGAACTGCTAAAATGGTCGCATAGTAACACAGGACGAGCACAAAAGAAAGTATATGTACAAGAGATATTTACAATGCTGTCTCTCCAGCTTGGGAGCGACTCGCTTTTCGTATCCACTCGTTTATGTAGGTGAATCAGAACACTTCTTTTATGCGAAGCGAATCACTCAGGAAACGCCTCTTGATTCGTGCAACCGATCATGACAAAAGAGAGCACTCTGCCCGAACCGAACCCTCTGCTACCGTCAGACGGGACGATATAAATTTTGAATTTTGAAGGAAAGGCCAAATGAACCATTAAATATTCTGAAGTCACAACTTGAGCTTGTCTAGATCATATGCCTACAATGTTGCTAGCCTTGTGGACAGCGTTGCTTTGCTTTCTACATAGGGTACAACTTCACCGTTACCATCAAATAGGTATTCGTTCTGCGTTCATTTTTTTCTACCTTCTCTTTTTCTATAAGGCACTAAACAGACTGAAAAAAAAAAGAAATTTAGTGCGGGATCTGTTCAAGCTCGTCCTCTCAAGACTACCGATTGAAAGCATCCCGTGAAAAGACGCAAAAGAATTGTAAAAGCAGCCCAGCTGCCATTTGCAAAAGAAATTTCTGAACACTGTGTACAAATTCGATCAAACATGGCATGAATGCAAGGTCTATCCTTCACAGCTTTCGCCCGCACCACTATACGAAGAAACATCAGAACATTCACTACTTTCTCGCAAGAAACGTGCACAATTTGTCTCAGACAACCCACTAACTTGGTATGCGACGACTTATACACGACGACTCAAGTGATAATACAGCTCACATAACAGGATAACAACTCAAGCACAACATAACACCAACAGCCGCTGGTCGCGTCACAAACCATCTCACACACTTCGGAGCCCCGCTTCAAGATGCCTGACCAATCCTGTACGCCAATCCATACGCCAATCTATACGCTGATACATGTCTCTCAAGCCAGTACGCCTCTAGAGCTGCCGAGTGAACGGTTCATTTAAGCCCAGAACTGGAGGGAAAAGTGAAATGAGTTTGTTCGCACGCTTTTACCCGGGAACACAGGGAGACGCCTTTCCGAATCTCACCATGAGCCAATGCTTGCTATAACCTGTAGTAAATGCGAGCTAGGTTGACCTGTAAAAGCCACTTCTAGAGGAACAGACGAAATTACCAGGGCCTATCACTTAAAACGTTCAGCGCCGTTTCGTAATTGCTTCGCAATAACATCGACATAAATGTTTGTTCAGAACATGTGAGGCTTTTATTATATTCTCAGCTTATTGCTGTGCGCATGTTCTTTAACAGCTTGAGCGGAATTGATAAACCCACTAGTTAACAACTCTGCTTCTGTACAGGGTCTGAGTTTGCGCATGTGAGTTATCGTAACCACACAAAGCGCGTGCTCGCATTTCCTAGATTTTCTGACGGCCAGAGAACGAATAGCACGTAGATTTTCTCTGACGTTTACGTAATTTAAATTTCGCTTCATCGTTATAGTTAGGACTAAATACATTTGACACTGTTGACAATAAAACTCATAAATTTAGCAAGGGATTCAGGCTAACCACTGATAGTAGTTTCATGGACATGAATGTTATTTATCGATCATTTCTGGCCTTTTGCGTGTGACTCGACTTAATGTTCCCCAGCAGTCAAGGACTGTGAAATTTCGTCCGCTTTTGAGGGTTCGCGACTATGTAGGATATATATTGCCGCCACAGACCATCCACCTAACAAGTGGTCGCGACGCGATCATTTGGTGCAATGCTTGCTGGTTTCACCAAGTAACCAATGGCTGTTAATTAGGAACTATGCTGTGGTGTACCGCCATTTTTGCCCCTGAAGAACCACATAATAAAAGCCAGCAGTAAGTCAGGTGCCGGCACCGTTTACTCTGTTTATGATGCTTAAGAGGAAGCTTTAGCTCGGGCCCAACTCCGACGCGGCCTATTCAAATACATGTAAAACGCAAAAAGCTTTCTAAAATAACCCCTGAACCAATTTTAATGAAATTTGTTGCATTTGAGAGAGAAAGTTAAATTCTAGTGACTGGTGGAAGCGGAATTTCGATTTAGGGTTTGAATATTGCTAAAAAGATTATTTTTAATTCGCTAGTTTGGAAAGAAAAGAAATAGAAGCACGAAGTTTACAAATCAACAGCTCTGCGTCAAAAACAGATATCACAGTTCTGTAGACGGCATCCGTTAGATCAATGAAAGCGGACAAATTCGACGTGTCATTTTTTATTTTCCGTGAATGTCTTACGTTATGTACAAGAGTTCTGCAAAAGCTGTATTTCCATACAAGTAATTTTTCTTTAGATTCATGTGTAACGCATCAATTTTGTCCGCTTTATATGTAATATTAGATGCAATTCACAGAATTGTGATATCATTTTTCATTACTGAGTTACAGAGTTGTAAACTTGATGGTTTCGTGTCCTGAAAATTTTCAATTTTTGCCAAGTTTTAATAAAAGATTGACGACCTAAATCGAAAATTCGAAGCCAGCAGTCACTAGATTTTGAGTTTTTCTTTTAAATGCAACAAACCTCGCCAAATTTGGTGCAGTTGTTGTCAAGGAAAGCGAATTCTCCTTCTTCATGTATTTAGATAGGAGCACCCGAGCTAAAGTTTCCTCTTAAAATGCTTCACGCTACCCTATTTGTGAACAAGCTCTGTTCCTCGTCACGTAAGCAACGAACCTTTACGGACTTTGAAAACGTTGGCCAGCGACCGAGGTGCAAATCCGTTCCTTAGCCAGGATGGTCTGCGGCTTGTGGCGTGAGTTATGCCCTGGCTTCTCTCGTCTGCTCCTCCAAGGAAATGGCTTTACAGATCGCAACGGCACGCAAAAGCTCAAAGAGGCCTGAACTGGATCATGTCCGTTGCCGCCGCCGCCAGAGCCGCAGGGTCAAACTGCGGCAAGTCGGCGATCTGCAGCGTCCCGCCGGCACCGTCCATGAGGCTCACTTTCTCGCCCAACCGGACGGGTCCGATGCCGAACGCGGGCTGCTGGGCCGAACCGCCAAGAAGCAGACCCTCCTTCTGACCCTGGTGCCCGCCCCCGCCGCGACCAAAGTTCTGCACGCCCTGGAAAAGGTTCGCCGGAAATGCCGAGCCAGCGAAGTTGTTGCTGCCGCCGGCGTCTTTGGCCAACGCCGCCAACTTGTTCTGCAAAGGAAAGAAAGAAGCGAACGACAACGATAAGAGCGGCAGGGTACTTCGAAACTGCTGCTCTAGCGGGCCATGACGCCCTCCGTCACATGGGCATTGCGATCGACTGCCGGTCTACTAAAGAACATTTTCCAAGCGTTCGGCTTCTGCGACAACGGCAGCTTGCTTGACACCCGCTTTGGCTACGCCCTGAAACGTGTGTAGCCAAGCTGTAGCTGCTTTGAAAAGCCGAATTGAAGCCGGGTGTACCGGACAGCTACCGTTGGGGGACAGCAGGCAAAGCTTTGCAGAGACGCTGCCGCAGTTTCTGCGCAATGCGGAGCTGCACGTGCTTTTTTTATGTCCTTTTCTCGTTACATCCTGCGGAAAATTATTCAAGTAAATTGTCAGCAGCAGTGTTGCCGAGCGTTGCACTGCACTGTGACGTTGAGTGAGTGCTCGGCTCACGTTCGTAACTTATCGTGATGCTGGTATACGAAGGAAGCTGACATCCGCATTGTGCAAAATTCTGATAGTGCGCTTTTCCGCAAGGTACATTTGATGACGATTGCGGATGCCTGTGGACGCGCTAAGGAGACATATTTGTGGCATGACTACGCAATCAGATGCGATCTTTCTGTGCCAAGCTTATGACACGCGACTCTCAGCCTCGACAGCTAGGGCAGCAAACGTATCTGATATACTGCTAGGAATGATTCTCATGCTAGGAGAAGCCGACTTTCTGACTTGCTCATTGAGTACGCGGGTCCCATTGAAGCGTTCTTGGGAGCTCCCATCTAAATACATGGTAACGGAGACATCGTTTTTCTCTGTAGCCACTGCATTGTTTTTCATGAGATTTTGATGAGGGCATTTAATATGAAACGTTAAAATCTAGTCACTGTAGAAAGAGCATTTTTTTATTTAAGTCATAAGTGCTTTAACGAAAATTATTGAAAATCGCGATGTTTCTGAAACCTCGAGTAATAAGTATAAACTCAGTAACTCCGCATTAAACAAACTGACGTCATCACTATGTAAACTGCGCGTAATAATACGTCTAAAGCGCACAAAATTGGTGTATTGTACAAAGCTGTCAAGTGTATCAGTTATTTGTGAGTAAGACTATTGCGAAACCTTCGTAAACCATTGTAACAACTTCACGTAAACTGTACGTTATTACATCACATTTGTTCATTTGAGATTCTCTAACGGATGCAGTTTACAGAACTGCGATATCTGCTTTTGGTACAGTGTTTAAGGCTTGTAAGCTTCGTGCTTTTCTTTTTTTTTTTTTGGGGGGAGCTTGCCAATTTTTTGGCAATTTCTGTGAAAAAATCAAGGTCGTAAATCAAAATTTTGCTTTAGCACCACTAGAATTTTACTTTCAGTTTGAAATTCAATAAATTACATTCAAATCGGTCCTGCGGTTGTCTCATAAAACTGTACCACAGTGACCGTTTGGAAGTATCACGTGTATTTGAATGGAAAAATTGTAATTGGCCCCGAACTCAAGCTTGCTCTTAAAGTCAGTGCTTTTTTTTCTCTCTCTTTCATTTTTCATAGTGAGTTAGTAGAAGCTATTTCTTTTGTCCTAGTTCTTCTTTGTGTTCGTGGTCCTCAAGTGTTTACCTTTGGAGGGCTACAAACCGCGTGAAGTGTTTGTACTGAAGGGGCACGTGGTTACAGCATCAACTTTTATATCCACGATTAACGGAAATAGAAGACAACGCTCCGCTAAATACAACCGCTACTTGGACCTCTAAAAGTCCAATTCTGTGCTCAACCTAACTGAACTGGGGCTGTATACCTTCAGCTGACGTGGTCTCCTCGCGTTCTGCAAAATTGTTGCTCCGAAAGAAGCACTGCCACGGGAAGGAACACAAACGTAGTCAACGCGAATTTCAGGAGGTAGAAATATAGATTGCCCCGGAACACATTCGACGTTCCGGGAAACGCGGTTACGTTCAAGATGTATCGCGTCCATCTCTTTTTTAATGGACTTGCATCGTGAATTACATCACCAGCGGAACCAAGAGAGAAGCCCTATACTTAGCCAGCGGGGTATTGAGCGCGCCGCGTTCGGGAAGCTACACTGTTGACACTCGTACGTGTTCCGCGTCACCATCGTACGTGAAACGCTATATCTGGGACTTGTCGTATACTTTAAGAAGCGAGCATGGTGTATAATTGTTGCGTAGCTTTAGCCGTTGACAACACGGGGCCAATACCACAGGAACGAAGATCCGCGGGAGTTCCTTGTCTTTTTATAGCCGCATGTATAGAGTTGATCGAGGAAACTCGTCACAGAAAGGAAACACAGTCCGAGCAAAACACGACTCACCGCATCGTGGAGCGGGACAAGCACTTGCGAAACTTTCCCGTCGGGGCCCCTGATGCGCACATCCACGGCCGGCCGCGGCGGGAGGTCGCTCACAGGAATGTGGACGTTCACCGGCTCGTTGTAGCGCAGCTTGGAGCTGCCCGTGCCGTGGATGAGGTTCTTGGGGAAGACGCTCTGAAGGCTGTGGCTGTCCACGAGCAGTCCGGCCACCTGGACGTTCAGCTTGTCGTTGAGCTTGACGCTGGCCGCGGCCGGAAACGGCTGCTCGGCGTGGCTCTTCTGCTGCGAGTGGTGCGAGGCCGAGCCCTTCGGCTGGCGACCGGGCTCGCCGCGGCCGGCGTGCTCGTTGTTCAGTATCTGTTGCACGGCCCGCAGGACGTTTTCCGGCATCTGGCCGCCCTGTGTGAGACGCGGGGGAGGGGAGAATATAGCCGGATATGGAGTTATTGGCCGAATTCTTGGAATGGTTCCCCTCTGTCCAGTTAACGTACAAACAGATGTCCTGAGCTTAACAGTAACACGGCACTCGCTGAATTTGACTAGCAACACCAGTGACCAGGGGATTGACCATGACAACAAGGAATTGTTACCCTTAGTTTCAGTTTAAATGAAGAGGTGCTTCAAGCAGCGATAAATTTCAATGTTTTCGTCATTTTTAGCGCAGTCTAGGTGCGGAATCGTGTACCAGGCAACGTGTTTTTCGATTTCCTTTAGATAGGAGAGACAAACATACGGCGCTCAACGCAAGCACACCGAACGTAACCGAAATGACAACTACGCAGCGCCAGTCGGCTGTCAACAAAGACAAGTGAAGTAGTTATTGCTTTGTTTCGGAATGTATAGTGAACTCAGCACTAAGGCACAATGAATACGACGACTAGACGCAAGCGCTGGAGATTGCTGTGCAGCACTTGTTGCGTCCATTGGAATACACTAGGCATTACTTTTTGCTCAAATGGTGGTTTGTGCACTCGTAAAAGCTTGAGAGAGGGGTAAGGACCATCTTTTTCTCACAGAACAAGTTCACTTGAGCGTCTACTATGAAAAAGCGACATTACTGGACAGCCAACCTATACCTATCCGATCAGAATTCACAGCGTCGCATTCTGCAGTGCATCTCATATGAAATTAGGATCCACCCCATGTATACTAAACTGCTCAATAAACACGTTTTGTCTCTCTTTTTCTCTCACCTGACTTCCATCCACGACGATCACTTCTGGCTTCGGAAAACCGCCCGCCGACATGATCGCCTTCTTGGCCGCGTCCACGAGCATGTTAACTTCGAAGGGTATGTCGTTCGCCCCTCCATGAGGACCATGCCCGACCGGTGATGCAGGCAGGGGAATGGGCTTCAATGCTTGTATGCGCACGTCCTTGATACCGTCGCCGTCTCCCGTTCCCTTGTGGTTCACGTCAAACAGGGGCTCGACCTTCAGCTCGATTGGCACGGGCCCCTGCGTGATGACCTTCTGAATGCCCTGGTTCTGCGGCACGTACAGCTGATGCGACTTGAGCATCTGTTGGATCGCGTCCTGCGGCTGACCGAACAAGAACGGCTGTTGGTGGGGTTGGTTGAGCTGCTGAAGCTGTCGTTGGATCTCCTGTCTTAGGTTGTGAAGGTGAGGTCCCTGTTGCTGGAGGTTACCTGCAGCCAGAAGAGGAGATGCCACCTCGATGATGGGAACGCGTAACGGCTGGTTCGGGCCTGCGGCTGCCAGGAAGTGTAGTGGCTGCATCAGTGGAATCTTCTGGTGGCTGGCCAGTAGTTCAGCCAGGTGGTGATGCTGAAGCAAGTTGTTCTGCTGCTGCTGTTGCTGCTGCTGCAGTTGTTGTTGTTGCTGCTGCTGTTGCTGTTGTTGCTCCTGCTGCTGTTGTTTGTGCTGCTGCTGCTGTTGTTGCTGCTGATGCCGATGTACGGCCTTGAGTTGCTGCCCGTAGACCTGCGCTTGAGGGTTGTTGATTTCGACCAGGAGTACCTGAGCGTCCTGCGGAGGTGGGGTTGGTTCTGGGGGAGGCAACGGCAGCTGCCCGCCTCCTTGTTGATGGTCCGGCTTCGGTGTAGCGTGGAAGCTACTGCGAAGAGGCGGCGGGGCGGGCTTCGAGTACTGCGGTTCGGGCTGTCCGGACGCGGTATTAGATCTTGTCGTCGTTTTTCCTAATGAGTGAGCTTGCCCGTAGTGCTGTTGCTGGTGCGGAGCGAAAGGGCGATGCGAAGGCGTCGTTATACCCTGCGTGTTTAGGCCGTGATTACCTTGGCGGCTGTAATCTATGGGAGAAAACGGCCCCTGTCCATCGTCCCCTTGCTGCGTTCTATCCTGCTGGTAGGTTCCCCGGTGGTACTTGTACAAGGTTGTCTGCGTCCTCGGTTGCTTAGGAGTCGTCTGGTACCGCGAGTCGTACGCGGGCGTTCTAGCTTGCTGAGATCCCTCTTGACTGTCGTAAGAACCGGAGTTATGCGGGTTTCGTTGGTAGGTTTGTTGTTGTTGTTGGTGTTGCTGCTGCTGCTGGTGCTGCTGTTGCTGGTGTTGCTGTTGCTGCTGTTGTTGCTGCTGCTGGTGCTGCCGCTGCTGCTGGTGCTGCTGCTGCTGGTGCTGGTGTTGCTGCCGCTGCCGCTGCTGGAGGTGCTGTCGCTGTTGGTGGTGGTAGTTTTCACGAGAAGACTGCTGCGCTTGCGTTGCGCCTCCCTTTTTGGAAGAGAGATAGCCCTGTTTGAACGACAGTGTCGAGCTCGGTTGCGTCGGGCTCCTTTGGGTTGCGTCGCTCACTCGTGCTGGGTAAGCAGTGCCACGGTGGTAATCATGCTGCCCCTGCTCGTTCTTTTGCGTGGTAGTCCCTTGGCTGTAGTCTGACACCTGGGCTGATGCTCCTACGGTCACACTTCTGATGTCTTGCGGTCTGTACCCCTGGTTGGCATACGTATCTTGCTGGGCGGCTGTAGAGTAACCAGCGTCCTTGCTCGTTTGGTCCGATTGTACCGGTGTTGTGCTCTGGTACGACGAGGAGTCGTAAGAGTTGTAGACGCTAGCTGTTGACGGAGGCGTCTGCTGCTGCTCCTGGTTCTGTTGCTGTTGTTGCTGGTCTTGGTAGTGCTGGTACCTGGCGGCCGCTTTTTCTGCAGCGTCGCCTCCGATGCTCACGTACTGAGTGGAATGTGGCGTCCGTATTTCGTACGTGTTGCTCGTCCTCGGCCTCTGCGTCAGCTGCGGTCGCTTCTCGTAACCACCCGCGGCCCTCTGCTCCTGCTTGAAGGTCTCCTGACTCGCGAGACTCGCGCTCGACGGGCTCTGATGCGCAACTTGACTTGCCTGACTTACACCCTGGGCCGACTGCTCTGTGCTCGCCTGCTTCGATTCGTAATCGACGACAGACGCCGGTGTCGGATGCGACGTTGTCCTGTGCTTGTACTGCGGTCGCGACGTGGGCCGGTACTGGGGCGTCCTTTGAGGCTTGGGGAACGTTCTCGCATGGTATGTCTTTGGTCTTTCCTGTGTAGTTTCGCTCTTCTGCGCTTGGCTCACGCGTTTCTGCTGGCGTTGTGTGATGGGCAGAGATCCCTTTGACGTGACCACGATTCTCCTTTCGTTCTTGTTGGGTTGGCTGAACACCGTCCCGCCTTGCTCTGCGCCAGAGCTGGTGTCTTCTTCGCTCTTCTTGGGTACGGGTATGGCAGACGCGCGCGGTATCTCATAGCTGGTGACTAAAGAAGACTCCTCCTCCTTCTCCGGCGTCTTGGGTTCGAAGAAGACCTGGCTGCTCCGCCCCTGTTCGACTCGTAGCGCGGAATCGGAGACTAGGCCTGCCCTGAAGGCAGAGGCAGAAGGTCCCGACACGTCTTCGACCTGCGAGTTGATCAATAGCCGCAATAAATAATTTATTGGTATGGTTCACGTCACTTACACGCACGGCATGATGGCGTCAGTACTTGCGCGACTTATGTACAGCACATTGAATACCGAATGGACAGCCAGCGCGACAGTTGTCTGACATTTTCGTTCTCTTATATAAACAAGCTGCCTATGAAAAAAAAAAAAGCTTTCTTGATAATAGGGTGTCTGTTCACGCTTTTGCGAGTTTGAGCTTTGGTAACATAAAGATGACACGGCCTAGACAATAATTCCTGTGATCTTGTAGGTCAAACAGGTACACAAGACTGTGCAGTGAGCACTAGAAATGTTATTACTAAAATTCTTATACGATGCGCACTTAAACAGTAGTGCAGTGGTCGCGTGCATTGGTATAGAATAAGGTTCATTTTTTTCAGGCTAAAAACGACGGCAAATGAGTGACGGACAGCACAAAGCGCTAGGTTGTGGGAGGACGGGCATTGAGCTGTAGGGCGTTGGGCTGGTTCTTGTATGTACACCTTTGTCCTTGGCTTAACTGTTGGCCTGTTAAGCACGAGCTATAAAACCCGTACATGCGTTTGTGCCAATATTGTCCATGACGAGCTTTACCACGTGGCGCCGCGGTTTATTATAAAGTTTTGATTGCTACGCACAAACACCACTCGTTAATTGACTTAAGTCTTGCAAACATGTATGAGTAGTTTTGTATATTAGGTGATTATGCTAAGCTGCTTGCATTCGTTTTATTGTTACTTGTATAGGCAAGTACTTCCGAAATACTCGTGTGTGTTTCGAGAAAGACGTCTCCGGAGCAACATTCATTTTTCAATAATTTGGATGAAAAGAAAATATCAACCGTAATCCTACACATATATAGTAAGGTGCACTGTCAAGAGGAATTTCTAAATCATACGGAGGCAAATACGAACACTTCAACTGTATCGGAAGAAAGGTGTACTATTATTGCTAGGTTACACTCGACGACAAAGTTAGCGCCACCGGACTGAAGATACATGTCACCACCGGACTAAGCATGTCAGCGAGTTCAGCATCCCCCCCCCCCCCCCGCCTCCTAATTCTTGGCCCATCTCCTGCTGTGAGTAGGTGACATATCTTGAAGGCACATCATCATCATCATCATCACCACCGCCATCACCACCCTACCCCCTAAACCATCACATATGCTCTGGCCTCCATCCTGTGGCATTGTCTCCTACCTGTTAGACTACCACGTAACAGTATGAAGCGGCAGGTAGCAAGCTATACGTACAAACATATACTCGGTAGGCCTTCGTGTCAAATTTTGTCAGCAATAAGCTGGTTTTCTCTATTTCAGTGGGCCATACTGTTCATATTTCTCGTATTTGGGCGCCAGGAATTCAGCAGCACGTAGTCGAGGCAAGGGCAAAAAAAAAAAAGAAAGACGTGATTCGGAGCAACGACTTTCAACTCAGACTGGACGTTGAAAGTCAAGATTTTGTATTCATTCTCGGTTCTCGTACCCATCTTAACTCGTTAGCACTCCAACTAGACTTTAGATGAAGAACTTTAATATACTAGGTGGGTCACCTGCCGTGGCGGCGTAGTGGCTTTCGCGTGCCGCTGCTAGGCCCGAGGGCGCGGGTTCGAATCCCGGCCGTGGCGGCCAGCATTTCGATGCGGGCGAAATTAAAAAACGCCCGTGCGCCGCGCACTGCTGGGCGCACGTCAAGGAACCCCGGTTGGTCAAAATTGATCCGTAGACCCCCCCCGCCCCCCCTCTTTCCCGCTACTGCGTGCCTCATAATAACATCGCGGTTTTGCCACGTAAAACCCCAGAACTTGATTTGAAAATACCGAGTTGAAAAATTCACCCGAATAAAATTATTTCCGGAAGCTTACAAGATATAGGTTTGCCGCCTAATGAACGTGCTTGGTAATTGTTGGGTCAAACTGATGTGGCAGCAAATGCGACGCTTTATGCACTAGGGGCCAGCAGTCACTGGGCCGCCAAGGCAACAAAATACCCTCCCATTACCCCTTTTGTTTATCGGCACTTCATTTGGGCGGCGTACGCAATGAAACAAACTTATTGTTGCGTTTGTATTGCACGTATTGTTCTGCGCAAACCATTTGTTTGTTTTTTCTCTCGCTCCTGCAGCCACCCTGTCCGTATAGTCTATTTCCTTCTCTCTTTCTCTCTCCTCTGGTGCCCGCTACTCCGGCCTGCTCCACGGCTTTCACTTTTTAACTCTGCACGTTGCACCAAAAAATTGGCGCGCTCTACGCATTATCGAGTCACATTCGTGTATACGCGGTTACTCACTCAGAGAAGCGCACGACGAAGCTAACAGCTAGTTGCATATACCTGCTGGTTTCCTGCGACGCTGTCCTTCACAGGATACCGTCCAAGTGCGATGGCACTCGACTCTTTGGCGCTCGCATCCAGCATCGACGAGGGTGCGGAACCCACTTCGTAGCCGTACTGGTAGGTCTGCAAAGGAAAGGAGCCGTAAGATTACAGCGTACGCTTAGGGGTTGAAAGTACGCTTAGGGGTTGAAAGTACGCTTAGGGGTAGAAAGTACGCTTAGGGGTTGAAAGTACGCTCAGGGGTTGAAAGTACGCTCAGGGGTTGAAAGTACGCTTAGGGGTTAAAAGTCAGTGCTGTCGAGCGACAGCCTGAAGCACGGTCGTGTTGTAAACGGCTCCGCGTTTTCAAAGGCATATGTGTTGCCGTTTTGGTTGCTCCTGTGTTCGTGTTTTCTACGCGTAACCTTTCAAAACGTGAACTTGAAGCGTTATTGCTGTAATATTGCTATGTATAGCGGAAGCTGCGAGGCCTAGCGGAACGGTTAGAGTCTATAACTTGGTACTATACCGTTGCTGTAGGCGCATAATCTTATCCTGTCCATTTCCCTTCTTTTTAAGCTTAGGGGCCGCTGACGTAATTATTAATAGTCTCTGGTTAATTCGCCCTCTCCTGCAGTATGGGCTCATATCGCAATGAGAATTCTAAATATTTGGTCAAACAATTTTACTTGATGTGGACACTTCCTCTGCGAAAGCTATAAGAACCTATAATTGAGAATAAGGAGACTTTGTGGCAGGTTCCACTACCTATAGTTTCAAACAGGATGCACATAACGTACAGCTCTCCAAACTTCACTTCAGAGCCTCAACATGACGGTTGTGTGCGTCGGAGGTAATTCGAGACGAGACGTTCAAGAGCTGCAGTTTGGGTTATGAGATATGTAGTGCCGCAGTATACTATTGACAACCCGGGTTTCGTTGACTTGCACCTAAACCTAGCCCGACTGTGCTCGCATTCCGCCTCCGTTGTAACGTGACCGCCGCGGCCGGGAAAAAAATATGTCCTTAACCGCGTGCTCTGCAGTTTCAAACCATGTAACCCCTGATCCATCGCTAGCGAGTAACCGTCGTACAAATCACCTAACGCTGTCTGGTTAGAGACCAGATTTGAACAGAGACTAGTTATACGGGCTGTTTGTTGGTCTCTCGCGTCGGGAGTAAACCGACGGCTCCTGCCCCGTGTGGCCGCCGGAGATTATATTACCGCCGGTGGTGGCGATGGCGACGGCGCCACCGTGACGATGGACTTCGTGGACCCCCTGCTCTCGATATCCTTGTCGGTGGACGGGGTGGCAACTTGGGCTGGCTGCTGCTGCTGCTGCTGCGACTGCCCGCCTCCTGCGGCGAGCGTCGCCAGTGTGACTAGGGCCAGGAAGAGTGGGCTCCATGACTGCGCCGACATGCGCGAGAGAAAAGAAACATGCGGAGGGTGAGGGAAGTGAACAGATGGGAAAGCTCGAAGTGTAAGTGATTGATTGGTTGGTCGAATCATTCATTCATTGACTGATTGGTAGATTTATTCGCCGACTGACTGACTCATTCATTCATTCATTCATTCATTCATTCATTCGTTCATTCATTCATTGGCTAATTTGCTTATTATCGGAATGGTTCATTAAACTAATTAATTATTATTTAATTAATGACTTAATTATCGAATCATTCATTCATTTACTGATTGGTAGATTTATTCGCTGATTGACTGACTCGATTCACTGATTAATTAATTGAATGACTAATTGATTAATTCACTGACTGACTGACTCATCTCATTCATTCATTCATTCACTATACTAAAATGTTGGCAGTTTTCAACGCTAACTTTTACATGCCATTTAATTGTTATACGAGCAGGCAGAGATGACATGGGACACAGAAAACTGGCAAGTAGGCATTGACGAGCGTAATAGCGCCACAAGGCTTCAATCAATCCCAAATTCAGTGCAAGTGTTAAGGCACTTCTTACAATAATGACAAAAATGTACAGCCAAGCCACACCAAGCGTATGTAGAGAACGCTGTAGCGCAGCAGTGCACGACGTTGGGCTAAATTGGCGTCACGTGGTTTCTCAAGTGCGAGACGGTGCAGCAAGACGACGACACAGATAGGGAGGCATTTCACACAAGCGCTAACTAACGGTGGGTTTATTGCAGCAAGGCACTACGTAGCATTCACAGCCCTACGCATGGACGTACACACTTCATCGTCCGCGGATGATACAACGAATGTCTGTTATAATTGTTATTTCTTTGTAAGCGTCAATAGAAGAAGGCGCAGGCTAATATCGGCATCAGCGTAGGACGGTCGCGCGCCGAGCGTCGGTAGACCTAGATTACCCTTCGTAATCAGCAGGCATGATCGCAACAATTACGCGTGCATATATCACACCACACAATGGGCCCCGGAAGTGTGCGCCGTATGCAAATGCCATCGAGGAGCGGGAAGTAGATCCAGGAAACGCCGGCACCAACGCTGCATCAGATGTGCTCACTGCACAAAATATTATTCTGAGGAAACTATACTAAGTCAACGGTCGTTGTGATACGTGTATTGAAATATAACTTAGTATATAACTTTTAAACTATATATATATGTGGCAACTTGTCAGGGGTTGCTCCCTCAAAACGCATAAGAAAACACAACACACTCAAAAAAACACTCACACATGTACTTAGAGCATCGCACGCGTAATGCGAAGACGTGGGATCGTTCCCCACCTGCGCCGAGTTGTTTCTTCACCCACTTTCATTTCCATTAATTTATCATTCCTTTGATTCAAGTAGTAAGTACAAGTAATTTCCCATATGTTCTCCTCGGTGTCGTTGTTTGTTGGCTTTTTACGATATGATTAATAAAAAATCGGTCCCCTCGGTTAACCTCCTTTCTTCTCGTTTATCACACATACACACACAAAGGAAAAAAAAAGAAGTGCAGACTATCAATGTGTGGTTGTCTTCTTCTTTTTTCTTTGTCTGCCCCCGCTCTATGTGCATCTGATGTGCGTATAGATCTTTTGCAGTTTGTTGATTATCAATTGCGCATGTATGACGTATTGTGTCAAATTTGCGCGCGTTGTTGAATCGTTGTCATTGCATGTGGTCATTACGGGGTCACATAGAGGGCGCTGCGTGTGGGTACCGCGGTATGCAAATACGCTAAACGCAGCACACTTCTCTGGCACCAAAAGTTTCTGTTGGGAAGCTATAGTGCGGCAATAACGCGCGTTTTCATGGTCACGTGACATAATATTACGTACACAGGTATATGTTGTATATATACCCTCCCCTACATGAAGCACGCGATCCTCTATAAAGTATATAGAGTACGATATGCTCGATAGAGCACTGTAGAGTTTGTATATTTTCTCATAGAGTACGTTGGACTTGGAGATACTGTTGGGCGAAGCTACGCAGGGTGTTACAGCTGACGTTAGCCAGAGTTTTAAAATACGCAAATGCCACGTAGCTGGACAGAACAAAGTTATAGTTGTTTGCCGTCGCTTGTAGGTACTCAAACTATTTCTTTCATTGCGCCTAATTAAATAATCCGTCTTAATTCATTAATCAACTTCTCAAGTATTACGATTAGATGAGAAGAGTCAGTGAGAAAATAACAGAGCGACATGAAAAACTCCCGATACAGCTTTCTGTTGCTCAACACGTGCTACATAAAAGTGTTTCTCCGAGCGTGAAAGAAGCCCGCGAATACGCGCAAACTGTCTCGAGCGGCCAGTCGCGCAGCAATTCTCTCGGCGCACACCAGCACTGCACTAGAGGTCTCCCGTAACAATTTATCTACCTTAAGGGTTCCTTCACCATGACTTCCTCCAAACAATAACCCCTGTTCTCTCTCTCTCTCTCTCTCACTTGCAGAAATGGCTTCCCGTTTTCCAATATCTCGTCCAGACAAACGTTCTGACGAACAATCTTTTTCAATGCGCACCCTTCGTGCCCCTGAAAGCGGCTTCATTCATTCGTATTCCAGTGTCCGTGCCTATTTACGACGCCATTCACAAGCGTCCGCTTATTGCAGCCGTGACCGGTCGGAGCGCTACGTTAACTCAGCCCTCGTTTAACCGCGTGACTTTCCCTTTGGCTTACATAGCTTACGTTAAGTCAGGTTTCCCTTTAGGTATGGCGGACCACGTTTCCATTCGCGTGGAGAACAGAAATAACAAAGCGTTAAGGAGACAACAAACGCAATAACGGCTGCAAGAGCTGGCATGTGTGGTGCCGACGACGTCTGCGATGGGAATCGTAACGGTCTTGATGAGCGTTTTCCGTGCTTTTATGTCTTTGCCCGACCATGCATGAGGTTCACTGACTTCTGCGCGCACGAGCAGCGTCTCTAGCTACTTTCTCCATTTGTTTTCTTTTTTTTCTCTCTTTTTTTGCCTATATAACTGCTCTGCGAGCTCGCACCTGAAGAAAAGACGGGTTGGTATAAGCGGTAGCGCGCGAACGTATCGCGTTTTTCGTACGCTGGTCACGCGAGCACAAACCACTCCACGTGCATTACTCGCATGGGGGCATCGAACTCTCACACGTGCACAGTGAGTGAGTGAGTGAGTGAAGAAACTTTTATTGCAGGTCCGGCGAGGACGCGAACTCGTCGCGCACCTGGCTAGTCCCACGTCGGGACCGGCAGGTCTAGCCCACCGGCCCGGTCGCGGGCACGCCGGACAGCCAGGATTTGCTTTTCTAGAGCGGGGCTACGCAGAAGCGAGTCCCACTCCTTCTTGATGAACTTGGGGTATGTCGACCCGCACTCCCACAGCATGTGCGCTAGAGTGGAGGTCTGCCCGCAGGAGGGGCAGGCGTCGTCGCGATACACGTCCGGGTAAGCCTCGTGAAGAACGGACAGACACGGATACGTACTGGTCTGCAGAAGCCTAAGCGAAACGGCTTGCGCCCTATTCAGCTTGGGGTGAGGGGGTGGAAAGACCCTTCTAGACATGTAGAAGAATTTAATAATCTCGTTGTGAGTAGCGGGAGCGTCCCTGTGGCCGTAGGGAGGAGGGGAGTCAGTGCTTCTTGCAGAGGAGAGCCAGCAGCATTGCGATGCTGAGCCAAACCGCAACAGAGAGCTTTAGAATAGCGGCCACGTGTTAGGCTATACGTATTGCCATTAATTAGAAAATAATTAAGACGAAATTCTACGGTCTTACGTCCCAAAACCACGATCTGGTTATGAGACACGCCGTAGGGGCCGGGACATTTAACGTGCGCCTAAACCTAAGCTCACGAGCGTTATGAACTGCTTGCCTTGCAGGCAAGCGAGCGCGTTGAGACGCTTGGCACGTTTGGATTTGGCCTTACCGAGGCTCAGTTAGAACGCAGGCGAGAGCCCGCGCAGACCGGGACCGCGCGGAAAGAAACATTTCAGCTTAGGGACTCTTTTACCCCCGTATTCACAAATTCATCTCAACTTGAAGCTCATGCTTGACTTGATTTAAACGACGCCTATCGTGAACGCCCCAAAAGCAAACGCAATGAGCGTTTTGGGCACGTTCACGCGAGGCGTCAGTTATATCAGGTTAAGCATGGGCTTCAAGTTAAGATGCATTTCCTGAATACGGGTGTTATGCTTTCGCATTCCCACATGTAAGAAGTCTTAGGGGTCTCTGCCGAAGTTCGTTGTGTCTGTTCTTCTTCTTTACGAAGAAGACAGTTGAGCAGCGTAAAAATGTTCCCTACTGGTGCCGCGGCTGATTGTAGGCGATACAAGTGGTCTCCACCGGCACTTCTGCTTCCTGATAAGGCCCCCAGCATGCGTTTGAGTCTGTACGCTGGTATATATATATATATATATATATATATATATATATATATATATATATATACATATAAGGGCAATGACTCACCTCGAGTCATTGCCCTTACAACCCACCCACTCCTCAAACCCTACAAAGCGAACCTAATTCGTCGGGGACCGTGGGAACACGTTTGTGTGTCTATATAAGCAATTTCCTCATTATCATTATAATTAACATAGCAAACCTCCACCACCACTACCATAATCATCATCGGCACCATTATCTAATATCAGCGACAACAACTACGGCGACGACAACAACGACAAAAATAACAAGACAAGCATCATTACCGTAGTCATTCTAATCGAGCTGACAGTAGAACGAAGTCGTCTGCCAGGCATCTCCAATTATCCCTGTCCGGAGTAGCCGAACCAAGCCTATACTAGGTGTACCCACCAATTTCGTTACCTAATCAGTACATCTAATGACTTGGGTGCCCACGGCTTCCTTCCTTTCCCTTATGACACCCATTATGTTACTTTATAATAGGCCAGCGATTATTTCTATTGATATGCGTCGTAAGCGCCTGCCCGAGACGTCGAAGTAGGCGTTATTAGGACGTGCTACCAGCGGTGCCCGGAGAAGCCGCGAAATGAGGCGCCGCAATCTGTGTCAGAAGCATCAAATCTTCTCTCTTCTTTTTATTTACTGCGCCGGCTGTCGTGCGCTTTATTATATTTAAATCAAAGCGTGCAAAGCTCGTTCACAAAGAAGCTGCCAAAATTGGCTTGTGGAACTCACTGTCCCTAATTATCCATGTGCAATGACCAAGTATGGCCTCCGAGATGATGGAGCTTGCGACGACGCACCTGCTTGGAGGCCACGGCGAAAGCATAAGCTTAGCTATACACCGAGGTTCATCATCATCAGCAGCAGCCATGTTTTATGTCCACTGCAGGACGAAGGCCTCTCCCTGCCATCTCGAATTACCCCTGTCCTGCGCCAACCGATTCCAACTAGCGCCCCGCGAATTTCTTAATTTCATAGCTCCACCTAGTCTTGAGCCGTCCTCGACTGCGTTTCCCTTCTCTTGGTACCCATTCTGTAACCCTATAATGGTCCAACGCTTATCTAACCGGCGCATTACATGACCTGCCCAGCTCCATTTGTTTTTTCTCTTGATGTCGATTGATTCCTCAAAATTCTGATTTAAACGTGGGAACATTTAGCATAGCCTGCATAGCAGCGCTTTTCGATACGCTGGAACGAGTTCAATACCCCCCTCACCCCCCCCCCCCCCCCCGCCTGTCGGGGATAATTCAGCAAACAAATTAAAAATTAATTACGCTACTAAGTAAGTTCTTACTCAAGCATTATTTCATTGATGATCAGAGGAGAGGAGCATTAAAGGAGTGCATGCGCCAGTACGAATAAGAAAACGCGAAAAGCTGTTCTCACAACAAAAGCTTATTTCTTAACGCACGACTTAGCAACCCTCGGTACAAGCAAAGCGAATAGTTTAAAGCCGTGCCGATGAAAGTAGCACAGTATATAACGCTAAATCCGACCAACGTGTTCTAAAAAAAGGCGCAGCCGACGTTTGCCCAGCCTTCCCGAAGCGCTTCACCTGCGTCGGGCCTTGCTTTGTCCACTCTCAAAGACGCCCAAGAGCGGCCTCACATGCGCTCCCTCCACCCCCTCCTCCTTCACCTCCTCTCCCAAAGTCACAAACGACAGAAGCGTGTAAGTACACCTCCACAAAGAGGCGCTGAGTACACGTCCGAGAGACAGTACCTCAACGTGCCGCTGATATTCCTTTCTTTTTTTTTTTCTTTCTTTCTTTCTTTCTTTCTTTCTTTCTTTCTTTCTTTCTGATTTTGATCTTGCCCGTGTAGATGAGCTGAATGTCAGAGAGAGAGGGGCGAAGAGATGCCACTGTCTCTCTCTCTCTCTCCGCGATGGCATTCATGGTCGAGGAGGAGGATGGAATTTCGGTCATCCGCAGGTTGGCGCATACGCTCTCTCCGGCCGTTTTGTACGCGGCACAAGGGAGGCAGCAGATGTACAGCGCCCGTCAGTTGAGGACCGCGTGCGAACGGGGTTAACGGCGACGGCGGCCACAGCAGCCGGCCAAGCAGCCAAAAACGACAGGCCTGGCGCTCGCCCGACACCGCAAGCGTTGCCGCCGGTCGGCCTGGCGTCGTGTTTCAAAAAGAAGGGGGGAGTCCATTGTAGAGTGCACCGGAGAAAGGGATGAGCTGCGTTGACGACAACGACGACAACGACGCGACCGCGGGTCGTGTGTTTCGTTGTTTGATCTCGGCGGAGGGCTTATCGGAGACCTTGACCGACCGACGTCGACAGCCTTTGGCAAGGAAAGGACTCGAGGGCGTGTCGACGAACTCGAAACGTCCGTGCGAACTCTTCTTGAAAGGGGGAAGAGCCTTCTCGTTTTATGACATGGGAGGCAGCTGTGGGAAAGCGACCTTTAAGAAAAAGTGAATTGTTGTAAGCGCCTTTTCTTTCTTTTCTATTTATTAGAGGCTTAAAAACGCAGGCGACTGGTGAGAACGTGGCGCGAGAATGGCAGGCACAAAGCAGGATAACAGGATAACGTGGATAACAGTACACAGGATAAGCGCTGCACCGTGTACTATATGAGCCAACTAGCCCGAACCGAAATCCTGTTTGTGAAAAAAAAAAAAAAAAGAGAGAACGTAATACGGGCTTCTGCGAGTGCGTAGAGCTTGTAAGGAGCCCAGTGTCTCTCTCTCTGTCTCTCGCTTTCGAATTGGAAGCGTACTTTGTTGACGACCTAAAACGCGCTTCTAAAGCCAAACGTATAGCATACGAAGGTTTATGCTGACCGGTTGCCCGTTTCGAAGATCACGTGCTACGTTGTGACGCGGCCTGCAGTTGAAAATATGACCTGCATCCGCCGGCATGGTCGTGAGGTATACTGGGTAACACTTTAGCGACATTGGATGGAGTGAGAGACGCCGCCGTAAGCCAATTGGTATAGAGCGTCGAAGACGTGGTATGTGAAGGTTGTTGGTATGGCTTCCATCCGCGGCAAAGCGTTGATTCATTTTTCCCCGCTTCCATTTTACATTATTATTAAAACGAGTTATTAGTGCATTTGGGTGACAATCGTTCTGTCGAAACGTATTAATCGGTGCCTGGAGCAAGGAAAACAAGCGACGAGGCAAGTTGCCAAAACGAACCAAAACAAGATTCGCAGTAATCAAAGAAGGACGCTGTGAGGGATGATGGACGCGTTTTTATAAGAAGACAAGTACAGGTCACTATGTTTTGACACGTTTATCTTTTATGCGGCGACACTAAATAGAAACACTAACAGGCACTAACTAGATCAGATTAGACTGGTAACGTGTTCTTTCTAAATCATACCCAGGAATTCTGGACATGCGTTTAGTTTCTTTTTTCGCCACCACGTGGCGTATCAACCTTAAAGATTTGAAATTCGCGCCGTGACGTATGCCATGACGCACAACTAAAGAAAACGCAATAAAAAGAAGCACACCCTGAGACTGTTGCTTCCCCTCGGCACTTGGAAACGAGCGCGCTTATGTATCAGCGTTATCTTGAAGACAACTGCTACTTGCTCGACTTGCAATGAATCGACAATTTTGCTAGATATCTTGCCAGACAGCTCGTCGGCATTCCGGGTGAGATGTCTGGCCGAGATAACAGCTCCCGCAAAGCTTGCGTTGGGTTCCCTTTCTTCGTTGTTTTTTTTCTATTTGTGCACAACTGCAGCCGCGGGATTCGGTATAGTCAGCGTTATTTTCTTGTGTTTTCTAAGAACCAGTGTGATTCAATAAGAGGAAGCTTTAGCTCAGGCCCGTCTTCGATGCCGGCTGCCCAAATACATGTGAAACGCATGAATGATTTTATGAGAAAATCGCTCAACCGATATGAATGAGAATTGTTGCATTCAAGAGAGAACGTTAGACACAGTGATCGCTGCAATAATAATTTTGATCTATGTCATGGAATTATTGACAAGAATTATCGGAAATCGGCAAATTTGAAAAAGAAGTACGAAGTTTACAAATCCGTTAGTCCGGATAAAAACTGATATCGCATCCCTCTATAAACTGTATCCCTTGCAGCATCTCAATTGGACAAATTCGATGTATGAATTTATAACTTATGTGAAGTTACAATGCCTGTTAAGATTTTGCGAATACCATATTCAGGAGTTAGTGATGTATTTCAGGGTGGCATATGATATATCATTTTTGTCTGCATTGAATGAAACATTAGGTGCAGCTTAGAGAATTTCGATATCGTTTTAGTTGCTGAGGTACAGAGTCGTATACTTTGAGTATTGTTTCTTGAGATTTCGCATTTTTTTTAGAATTTAGAAAAGTGGCAGCTAAATAAAAATTGGCTTTCTGAAATCTAATTTTAACTGTTTCTTTTAAGTTCAACATAACTCATGAATTGCGGTGCAGTGGTTGTAAGAAGAAAGGATTGATGATTTCCAGGAAGGAGCTAAAGCTTCCCGTTAAGAGACGAAGCAAGACGAGTAGCGCATATACATTACGGCAGCCGCAGTTCGATGGGGGCGAAATGCGGAGACACACGTGTTCTTAGATTTAGGTGTACGTTAAAGATGCCTAGGTGGTCGAAATTTTCCAGATTCCCCAACTACACCATGCCTCATAATCAGATCGTGGTCTTGTCACGTAAAACCCCATATTTTTTTTATTTACAAAATGTACAGTAATTAAATGTAATTGACAAAGCCAAGCCTACAGCAGGCTGGTCATTAAAGCGTTCACTTCTTCAGACCTAAGCTCGTGCTCATCTTCCTCAGCTTTGTGCAGAGCTGCGCAACATATTTCCACTTGGCGTGGAAGCGCCGTCCCGCTGCTTTTTAGGCAGAAAAGGACTGGTAGCGTTTTAGGCGGCTGACCTGAACGACGTCATGGCAAGTCTGGATGGAGGGAGTAGTAGGTGTGACCGGAGACCTATCGTAGGTTACGTAGGTTACCTGACAGAGGACCCGGTAAGCGCCGGAGTAGCGGCACATCAGTTTTTCCGAGACGCCGAAATGGCGGTTGGGAGATCGAAGAGGGTCAAGATCCCCGAGAATATAGTCGGCGTCCCGGTGACTACTGTCACAAATGCTTTTACTCTTGTTCTGAGAAGCACAAAAGCGACGGTGAGGAACTTGGCGTGTTTCTTGGGCTCGAGAAATGACATCGTTTGTATACTGAGACACGGACTCTTGAGGGGTAGGCAGTATTGTATTAAAAAGCAATACTGAATCTCGGCCGCAAAACAAATAAAATGGCGAGTAACATGCAGTGACGTGGCGTGATGAATTGTACGCTAATATGACAAATTGGCAAGCAGTATCCCAGTCACGATGGTCATGAGAAACATGAAGACATATGAAGAGCATGTGTGTAATATTCGATGAAGCCGCTCCGTAAGACCATTGATCTGCGGATGACATGCATTAGTAAAGAGCAGAAGAGTACGCATTTGGGCTGGTTGGTTCATGATTACGAGCAATAAAAACAGCGCTAAACGACAGGACGAGTGAAGGGACACAGACAACAGCGCTGACTAACAACCAAAGTGTATTTATTCTTTCAGTCAGCATATATATGTTCTGCCGCTATCTGAAACCACAGAACCCCTGCGCATGCCCAATTCTGTTGATTCTGTGGTTTCAGATAGCGACGGAGCATATATATGCTGACTGAAAGAATAAAGACGCTTTGGTTGTTAGTCAGCGCTGTTGTCTGTGTCCCTTCACTCGTCCTGTCGTTTAGCGCTGTTTTTATTGCTCGTAATGCATTAGTACATTTGTGCTTGGTAGAATAAGGATGGAGGAAGTCGCCCACAACTGGATGGATGAATGGATGGATGGATGTTATGAGCACCCCTTTGTAACGGGGCGGTGGGTTGCGCCGCCAAGCTCTTGCTATTATACTGCCTAATGTCCTACCTAGGTTAAACAATAAAAAAACACTATGGATTACCACACCCAAATTTTCTGGTCCCCTATTGCGAACTCCGTTTTTTGTCGTTTCCCTACTTTCCTTCCACCAATCCTCCTATCGCCTCTTACTAATGCCTATTGCGGACATGTTTACTTTTCCACTGCTCCCGCTTAACCCAAGGGCTTCAAGCAGGCCAGCGGTGCCTAAATGGACTGCTGGGTAGACGTCTTCACATTCTAATAAACCATGCTCCATAGTTTCCCTAGCTTTACCGCAGCAAGCACATGCTTCTTCTGCCGTCTTATATCAGGCTTTATAGTAACTTGTTTTAAGGCATCCCGATCTCGCTTCGAAAAAAGTAGTGAGCTTCCGTTTCAGTTATCATAAATGGTTTCTTTCCTGATTTCGTTTTTTACTCTTAAGTAGTTACTCATGACAGGTTTCCTTTCCATTGCCGCCACCCATGATATCATTTCAGCCTCTCTGACATTCAGCTTGACGTTCTTCGTTGCTGTGTTGCCCACCCTACAGGCCGCATGCTTGCTGGTAAGTTTCCTAGTTCTTTTCCTCCACTGAGAATCAATGTTTTTCCTGTACAGGTATCTCAACACTCTCCCAGCCCATTCACTTTCTTCCATATTCCTCAGCCGTTCTTCATACTCAATTTTACTGCGAGCTTCCGTCACTTTAAAACTAGTCCAGCCCATATCACCCTGCACAGCTTCATTTGAAGTCTTCCCGTGAGCGCCCAATGCGAGGCGACCCACTGACCTTTGGTTCCCATCGAGTCCTGATTGTAACCCTGATTTAGAGCAAACAACCACCTTTCCAAAAGTAAGTCCTGGAACCATTACACCTTTCCACATACCTCGGAGGACCTCGTCCTCCGAGGTAAAGAGAAAGGAGTGACCCCTGTCGGTAAGAAGTTGACGAGGAGCGCAGGGGCGAACGATGACGCTGTGCATTACAACAGTAAGTAGGCTACGCCAGTTGGAAGTGTCCCGCCGTGGTTGCTCAGTGGCTATGGTGTTGGGCTGTTCAGCACGAGGTAGCGGGAACGACTCCCGGCCACGGCGGCCGTATTTCGATGGGGGCGAAGTGCGAAAACCCCGTGTACTTAGATTTAGGTGCACGTTAAGGATCCAGAGTTTCCAGAGTGCTCCACTACGGCGTGCCTCATAATCAGAAAGTGGTTTTGGCACGTTAAACCCCATGATTAAATTACGTCAGTTGGAAGGGCTCTGGTGAACGCGAACGAAGTTGCATAATGTGTTGCGACGGCAATACACTTGTTGCATCAGTCAGACCTGGGGAAAGGTACCAAGAGATCTACACCAACGCGATAGAAGGGTTGGGTAGGAACGCCAAGAGGTAGGAGTAAACCAACAGTGAGCTCAGATGGTTTCTTCTGGCGCTGACATAACTCACGAGAAGCGACGTAGCGGCGGTCAGATCGGTGCATACCAGGCCAAAAGAATCGTCGCCGGACACGGTCGTACGTACTGATTCCCCGAGGTGACCAAAAGTTGGCAGATCGTGCAGCTTGGACAGAATAGCAGTGCGAACAAGCCGCGTAATAACCAGCACCATCTCATCCACTGAAGTACATGCTACATCCATATAAAATGCCGTCCTTGAGTAGGAACATACCAAGAAAAAGGTCACATGACCTAGATGTGAACTTTTCTATGATACCACGTATGCTTGGATCTCGGCGCTGTTCGGTAGCAAGGTCAGCTAAGCAGATAGAGAAAATACAGAGCAGAAGCATAGGTCGCAGGAACATCGTTTGGGTGGCGGTACAAGCAGTCGGCATCTTGGTATAAACGTTCGGACTTGTAAGCAACTGTGTACGAGTGTTCCTGTAGGCGTAGGGCCCAGTGAACTAGGCGATCGGTAGGGTCTTTGAAGGACGAAAGCCAGCAGAGCGCATGGTGGTTTGTGGTGTATGTAAAGGGTCGACCACATAGGTAAGGGCGCGATTTCGCCACTACCTAGAGGACTGCAAGGCACTCACTTTCAGTAATGAAATAATCCCACTCATCTAGAGAAAGCAGATGGCTGGCGTAGGATATGACGCGGTCGTGGCGTCGTTGACGTTGGCAAAAAATGGCACCGATCCCATGACCACTGGCATCAGTGCTGACTTCTCTTGAAGCAGTCTAGTCGAAGTGGGCAAGAAGAAATGGAGATGTAAGGAAAGAGATAAGCTTCGAGAAGGCAGTTACTTGTTCAGGTCCCCAAGAAAATGAAGCATCTGCCTTCAGAAGAGCAGAGGACGGGTGACCTCAGAAAAATTGTGCATGAAGCGGCGGAAGTGCGAGAACAGGCCCACGAATCTCCGGACATATTTAGCACATGTTGGCACGGGAAACTTCTGTACGGCACGAGCTTTTCCCGGGTCTGGGCGCACACCAGATGAATGAACAATATGACCGAGGATAGTAATTTTGCGCCATCCGAAGTGACATTTAGACGAATTAAGTTGAAGGCCAGCATTGGGAAAAGCAGAAAGAACGAGCGAGAGGCACTCCGGGTGCGTGGCAAATGTAGGAACAAAAACGACGGCGTCATCTAAGTAACAAATACAGATGAACCACTTGAGGTTATGAAGGAGTGTGTCCATCATGCATTCAAAGGTAGATGGAGCATTACATAAGCCGAATGATATAAATTTGAACTTGTGTAGGCCATCGGGTGTTATAAAGGCGGTTTTCTCTAGGTCCATGTTGTCGATACAGTCTGCCAGTAAGCCGAACCAAGGTCGATGGACGAAAAGTACTTCGCACCATGGAGGCAGTCGAGGGCGTGATCAACGCGTGATAGGGGATAAACGTCTTTATTGGTGATCTTTATTGGTGATAAACGTCTTTATTGGTGAACAAGGAGGTATTCCGCGAGAGGAGACAAAACACAGTCGCCATAAGGCTCAGGTGTAGATGTATAAAGCAGGACTCTGGTCATGGCTTCTGGGACGACCCGATAGTGCTCAGCGAAGCAGAGCCTGCTGGGAACTTCCTCAGGAGCGTCATGACAAGTAGGTAGGCGGAGCTAAACTATTCTAAGCCAAGTAAAAAATGGCTACTTCCTACACTAACTACAATCTTGTAGTCAGTATAGATAAAAACATAGCCCTATTGACTTCATGAAGCGCGAAATTTAAACCGTAAGGTGATTTATTAGAGCTGGCGTTGGAACTGTAATTGCAGTGCAACTGTGATTCACTCTGGCCGCAGTAGCGTCTTGAGAGGCAGCAGGGAGGGAGAGGGAGTGTATATGCGTGTGCACGTCTTGAGTGTGTATGCGCGTGTACTTGAGTTTGTGTGTTCGCCCGCGCTTGTGTCTCCGTATTTGAATCTGCGTGCGAACGTGCGCGTTTATGCGTCTGCGGGCATACGCGCATTTGTGTATGCGTGCATTGCAGTGTACGTGCGTGCGTGCGCACAGTTTTCTGTGTGTGTGCATGCGTGGGCGCGTGGAAATATGCGTGGAGGTGAAGATGCCAGTTATCTTTACGTCTGTGTGCTTGAGAAAGAGAGTGTGGTGAAAATATGTTTGTGTGCATAGGTGCGTGTGAGAAGCTAGCATTTTCTTACTTGTACCTATTCTCGCATGCAAATGAAATATCGACGTTAAAACTATGGGCTTTTTATGTGTCAAGCTCACAATCTGATTGTGATGCTCATCGTAATGGGAGACTCCGGAATAATTTCGACTCTTTAACTTGCACCTAAATCTAAGTACACGGGTGTTTTCGCATTCCGTCCCTATCGAAATGCTGCCGCCGTGGCAGGGATTTGATCCCGCGACCTCGTGCTTAGCAGCTCAACACCACAGACACTAAGCAAGCACGGCGCGGATATAGAGTTCACTTGAATCTTATTTATATCCACAGAGACAAGATCGAATGGCACTGCCTTTATACTATTATCACTTTCTGAAAGCGAAACCGACAAAAAAATATTAGAAGCCGTTCCACTCTGTGAAGATGGATGACCAGCTAAGGTGTAGCACATCAGACAGGATTAGATAAGGGGTCATGTATTTATTTTCACCATTTGGTAATGGTAGTGACGATAGCCTTGTGGTTACTGTGATATATACGGGTTGGGCCCGGTTACAACCTTAGACCGAATCTTGGCCAAAGTAGAATCTATGCACGACCGTTGTTACTTAATTGACTACCATACAACCTCCTCTTACGAGTTAAGGTTGTATGGTAGTATACATACATTTCCTCCTCTGCATATATGGGGATGCCTTCTGCGCGCGAGGTCATGTGCGATTCCAGCATATCCATCGACGGGAAACAATGCATTATTATTATTATTATTATTATTATTTTTATTATTATTATTATTATTATTATTATTATTATTATTATTATTATTATTATTATTATTATTATTGGCGGATCACTCGAAGCCTGCTTCACCTCCGCCGCATGACAGTCCGATACTCCGCAAACTCCAGGATCCGCCGGCATTTTTGCTCCCTGACACGACAAATGCATTTCGGGCCAGACGTACACAGCTTCGATGTGAAAGCATCTGTGCAGTCAGTATTGCCGCCCTGTATTATGCCTCCACGGCACTATCACCATCGGCACGGTCCCGCGAAGAGCTGCTATAGCGGTTCGCGTTCGTTATCTCCCTTGCCTCTTGGCGGCGATGACGCGCTAAGTCTGCACCATCATTGCGTCGTGCATCCCTCCTTCGACCAAGCAAGTTTTCGGCGGCACACGTTCACTGTCGTATTGACAGTAAAACTTTAAACTTCTTGATTTCGAAAAAGACGAATGTACATCGAAAGCGGACTGGCCGCAAGGAATGTACAGTACTCACGGAGCGATGCCATTGATCACATTATCACAAAAGACTCGGCTCGTTCAGGTCGCCCTTATAAACGTTCTTTTTTAGCATCAGTTATGCTTTCAAAGAGGTTACTTGAAAAACATTTGTGCAATACAGAAGTATGTTTAATAATCATTCGCTCAGCTAGATAATCTCGAGGACTAGCTCCAAGCTACTCATGTCCGTTAGCTGCCTAAGATAAATTATTGACAATTTTATTATCGTACCTTCGTTTATTACGCAAACAACTAATCAACTTACTCCGTATCTAGACTCTAGCAATTCAACACCCGAATGATAACAATATTGTCAGCAAGATTTATATTGCTTTATTAAGGTTTGGCACCGTTAAAAAATAACTGTCTGGATATTCATGGTGCAGTAGGCTTGTTGAAAAGCAGGTGCGATTGCTTAGACAGGTTTTCTTGGCGCAATTCAAGTTCATCAACTTAGCACATGTGCCCAACAGTGCACTTCTGCTTTTATGACGGACTCTCCTACGCTATACAAGAAACAAGTTCTTTGCGGAATATATTTTAACTGTCTATTGTTAACATATAAAGAAAAGAAATACCTGATTTTTTTTAGAATTAATGTTGATATACGTATGCAGTCAAGGGAAACATGAGTTCCGACCTAGTGCCCGTGGTGGAAGCAGCCCCAAACCGCACGGTTACATTGGCACACGGTTTATTAAGGCGAAGGGCTCAAGTGGCTCGTAGCAATGGCTCATACCCCCCCCCCCCCCCCCCCAATAAGCGGTGTCTAGTCCAGTAATACAAAGTAGAAGAGTGATACAAGAAAAGTAGAGGAATGGTACAAAAAATACCAGCAGCAATGGCTCCTTCCCGAAAAAAGAACGACATAATCAGGAATGGCTCATACCCTCGTAATCAAGCAAAGATGCAATGGCTGAATATGAATGAAGAAACCAAAGGAAAAAAGAACAAAGGAAAGAAAGAAGGAACAAAAGAATGAAAGAGAGAACAAAGAAAGAAACGAAGAAAGAAAGACAGAGAGAAAGTAAAAAAAAATCATGAGCCATTCCACTCCGTGAAGGTGGTTGACCAGCGATTATGTTTATCACATGACTCGGAGGGGACACATAACTTTGAACAAAAGGTACAAACTCATTTATTGTCTTGAGGGTCGTCAATATTTCATTCGCAACTGCAATCACATTCTTTGAGAATGTCAAATCGGTGCACGTACGCCGCTGGGTGGGCGTTTGGGCCGGATCAGTGTGGCATCGCAAGGGATATGTCTGCAACACGGAACGCGTAAACAGCTCCATTTTCCATACCCACACATACACATTGAAATCACCGACAACGACAACAGAGGTAGTGTCATCGCAGCTAATTCACTCAAATTGAGTAGTCATGAAACTTACGGGACTATGAGTCATTGCATTTTTTGCCTGCTTACTGGGGTATGAGCCATTGATGATGACATTTTTCGACATGCTGTTTTGTATGTTGTATGCGTGATTAGAAAGAATTTAAGCACTGTTCGCTTGACTTTGCTGAGGGCTTATAGCCTCTGTCTTACGGGGCTATGAGGCATTGCATTTTTTGTTTGATCGGGAGTTTTCGTGTTGCTATACAATTTCCCCTTTGACACTTTTCACCGAATTATAATATTGGAGAAGTTGATTGATTGATTAATTAGGGCTAGTTATCTAATTAAGCCGAATAAAAAAATTCATCTGAGTATCTCCAAGCGATGGCAAACAACATCACCTTGAGTCTGTTCAGCTACGTTGTATTTGCATATTTTTAATGTTTGGCTCAAATTACGTGGGACAATAGGTATATACATTGTTTGACTATGCGTATGACTTGCTGTTGAATTGACACCATGTAATTATTCGTCCTTTCATTAAAGATCATAAATCCTGATTTCTCTGTGCTAAACTTAAGGTCTAGGTTTGTCGCTGCGTTGCCACAAATATTCGCAAGTGTCTGAATCACATGCGTTGTCCGCTAGTGGCAGAATGTCGTCATCATACATCAGTCCGGTGACCTTCTGTTGAGCGATTTGTCTATTACTCATGCAAGATAAATCAGACCCTAATTAACTGTTTTCCAGTAGCTCCCCCCCCCCCCCCCCCCCCCCCGACAACAGTGCCACTTTGAAGTGATTGCGCATCGCGACAAGCTTGGAGAGGCCGGTTTTCACGCCTCCAATTTCTAGCCACCCTAAAGCTGTGACTTGGGCGTTGCGCCGCTAAGCCAGAGGGTGTGGGTTTGAATGCCAGCCGAGGCGGGCGCATTTATTTCCACGGCGACGAAATGCAAGAAGTGTAGCGTACCGTGCATTGTGTGGAAATTGAAAGAACGCCCAGGTAGTCAAAATTAATCGGGAGTCTGCCACTACGACGTGCCTGATAATTATATCGTCGTTTTTGCTCGCAAAACCGAATGATTTATTATAATTCACCTTAAGAGGAAGCTTTAGCTCGGGCCCAACTCCGACGCGGCCTATTCAAATACATGTAAAACGCAAAAACGTTTTTATGAGATAACCCCTGGACCGATTTTGATGAAATTTGTTGCATTTGAAAGAGAAAGTTAAATTCTAGTGACTGTTGGAAGCGGAATTTCGATTTAGGGCTTGAATTTTCTTAAAACGATTTTCAAATATTTGACCGTTTGAAAAAAATAGAAGCACGAAGTTTACAAATTCATAGCTCTGCATCAAAAACTGATATCGCGGTTCTGTAAACGGCATCCATTCGATCATTCAAAGCGGACAAAATCAATGTGTCATTTTGCATCTTACGTGAATTTGTTACGTTGGTTACAACGGTTTTGCAAAAGTTGTATTTCCCTATGATTAAATTTTTTTATTTTCATGTGTCACATATCAATTTTGTCCGCTTTAGATGTACTATTAGATGCAATTCACAGAATTGTATTATCATTTTTAGTTGTTTAGTTACGGAGTTGTAAACTTGATAGTTTCGTTTTTTGAAAATTTTCGATTTTTGCCAATTTTTAATAAAAAATTGACGACCTAACTAAAAAATTCGAAACCAACAGTCACTAGATTTTAAGTTTGTCTTTTAAATGCAACAAACATCGTCAAATTTGGTGCAGTGGTTGCCGAGAAAAACGAATTCTCCTTTTACATGTATTTAGATAGGGGCACTCGAGCTAAAGCTTCCTCTTAAACAATCAATCTATTCGAAGCAGAGCACTCATCCTAAAATTACGATATTTTCAGTCCCAACCCAGATCTAATCGGGTCCACACTGCCCCATCTGTTACGAATTACGGAAAAACATTATCCAATGCTTTCCCCAGACAGTTGTTATTAAGGTAAATAGTATTATTTGCCTTTATTCCGCCATTTCGAGTCCGTCCGTCCGTCCGTCCATCCGTCTGTCTGTCTGTGTCTGTCTGTCTGTCTGTCTGTCTGTCTGTCTGTCTGTCTGTCTGTCTGTCTGTCTGTCTGTCTGTCTGTCTGTCTGTGTCTGTATGTCTGTCTGTCTGTGTCTGTCTGTCTGTGTCTGTCTGTCTGTCTGTAATATTACGCCGACCCAGTGGTGGAAGTAGTCTACCTGCTTGGGCCCTTAGGTATGTGCTCCTTTCATTCCTGATGACGCCAGAAAACCAAGCCTAATGCCGCGAACGCTCAGAAATCTACTAGAGCAAATAATGCTACCGCACACCTTTTGTGATGTACCGTGGCGCTGAGGCGTTTCTTGAACAATGTAGGAGAATACATTGTAAAGATAGAGGTGCATGCTTGGATGCATGTGTTCTAAGTTCATCAACTTGAATTGCGCCAAGAAAACCTGTCCGAGCATTCGCACCTGCTTTATTAGATGCCTACTGCACTATCAATATACAGGTGGTCTTTTTTAACGGCACCGAATTTTAAGAAATAGATCAATGTAAATATTCCTGACATTATTATCATTCGAGTGTTCAGACGGTAACCTCTGGATACGGAGCAAGTTGAGCAGTTGTGTGCGTAATTCACGAATGTATGTCGATTATCTTTTAAATAATTGATCTTGGGTGGCTAAAGCGAATGAGTAGTTCGGAGCCTGTCTTCGACATTGTATAGTTGAGCGAATATATGATTATTAAACATGATCCTGTAAGAGTAAGAACAAATATATTGCAATTAAGCGCTCTCTGAAAGCCTAACTGACGCGGAAAAAGGTCGAGTGTAACGTCGACCGGACCGCTTCCAGCCTTTTGAGATATTGTCATGAATGACACGGCTCCGTGAGCATGTTGCTTCCGGCCAGACGACTGTCGATTTTTATTCACATTGTTTTTTCCGAAGGCAAGCCGTTTAAAGTTGAAATGTCAATATAGCAACAAACGTGCGCTGCCGAAAGCTCGCTTGGTCACCGAAACGATACACGATTGAATGATAGTGCAGATTTTGCGCGTCATTGCCTTCAAGACATTGCGCTGCCACCGACGGAAGCAAGATAACGAAGTTGAACTGCTTGGCACCCTCTTACGGGCCGTGGCAGCCAAGGGCGGCATTACTGACATCGCAGGCGCTTTCTTTTTGTCGGTTTCGCTTTCAGAAAGAGATAGTGCTACAAATGCAGTGTCATTCGTACTTGTCTCGTGGATTTAAACACGGCCTTTAATAGTCTCCACATCGCGTTTGTTTCCAAGAGTAGGTGTAAGCAGAAAAATGTTCTCTCACACCCGCAAACACGCAAATACCCTCGCACGCACACACACGCACTCTCTCTCCCTCGCACGAGCACACATTCTTCCTCACATGCATTCACACGCCCTCTTCATCGCGCGCATCGTACGCACAGATCTCCATGCGCACACAAACACGCACAGTTATGTCCGCAGGCGTGCATGCTGAAACACGAAAAAGCACGGTCGCACACGTGCACATTCACACGCCGCCATGCATGCGCCGAAATCACGCAAGCGTACACACACATGCACTAACACGCAGATGCAGGCATGCACACACGCCGCGAACGCTCACACACACATATACGCACTCGCGTGCAAGCATATGCACATACGGAGGCACTAGCACGCGCACACACTCCCCTTGCACGCACCCACACGCACACTATCTCTCTTCCTCGCGCATACACACGCTCTCTCTCCCTCGCGCGCACACACATGCTGGAAACAGCGATAGGTGAGCGCGACAGCGATTATACGCCGGCTGTGCGAGATAGATAACACAGAACTTAGTTTAAAGGAAAAAAAACTTTAAAAGAACTTATATTCTGGTCATGCAGAACAGTTTAACAAAGGAAAACATCGCAGCGTAGTACGCAACGTCCGCTTTGTCTGGTCTCTAAACAGCGTCTCTCTCTATCTCTCTCTCTCTCTCTCACACACACACACACACACACACACACACACAATACGCACGCACAGATATCCATGCGCACACAAACACGCACACATTTGTTCGCAATCCTGCATGCTGAAACTCGAAAAGCACACGTTGGCACGCGTACACGTACACACACGCCCACGCATGCACCGCAAGGGCGCGCACAAGCGCGCACACACGCAGGCACGCACATACGCCGCGAACGCTCACACACGTCGCGAACGCTGACACACCCATACACGCACTCGCGCGCATGCAAACGCAAATACGGAGGCACACGCCCGCACACTCATACACAGAGCGAACATGCGCATAGAACCATGCCCAGGCACGCTCAAGACATGCACATGCATAACCACTCTGTACCATCTCGGCTGCTTCTCAAAAGCCTGCACGTGCGAACAGGCTGCATAACACTCCCTCTACCAATGCCTTCTCAATGCCAACTGTAATAAATCGCCTTATGGTTTAAATTTGGCGCTCTTTCAAGCCAATTTGCCCTCTGGCGGGAGGGTGCAAAACGATTTTCTCCTGAAGTTGGACTTCACCGCCCCTGTCTGACTTTCTTTAACTGCTTTAACGTACCACCAATGTTCCGACTAAGTGCCAAAATGCATATGTTGCTAGGAGGGACTACCCTCTTGTTGTCGTCATTTGAAACTTTTTGACCCTCGCCCTATATTCTGAAATATAAATTAGAAAAAAAAAATTTCCCATTGAGTTACACTTGTGCGTTGCTGTGAAGTTCCGAAGGAGAATGTCCAGAATTCCTGGACATGTATGCTTTCATTCTGTTTTCTTTCTTTATGTTTTTGGCCGGGGGGAGGGCAGGGGAAGGAGTTGTTTACAAGTAGAGCAAATGAAAGGTCGCACTTTATTGAATTTCGCGTCAGGACCTCCGCATCTGTGAGGCAGCGTAATTAAAGCAGTATAAGACAGTGTGACGTCACAGATTTCGAGGTATATTCTCGTATTAGGGTCATTTTGGCGCAAGAATTAAGATGGAGAGATACATTTGCTATGATGGAAAGCCTCAGAATTCGACCTGGAGTCATTTCTGGCCCGCTACTCAGATTTGGGGAAGGGAAATAGGAGTTAAGAGAGAGAGAGTGTCGATGACGAGGAAGGCTTTTAAGGCAATAGCATTACAGGCGGACTTCACCCGATTTGGAGACATCGCGTTTCTCCGACGAAAGAAGTGTGGACCAATTCCGAAGGCAGTGCGGTCTCACGCAGTGCCTTCACGCAGCTGCGCACGCATTTCTTTTAGAGCATTAATGGCGCACTTCGCCCAGTTTGGAGCTACGTAAGATAAAAGTCGAGGTGCGTTGAAGCGTGCGCGAGTGCGTCACAGAGTGCACGAAATCGCAACTTCGTGAAAGACTTAGGGCTACAGGAAGGTCACTTCGACAAACGAGAATTTGCGAGAGTCTGCGCGTGACGCCCGCACTTGCGCAACTGCCGAGACATCACATTCTATTAGCACGCTATCGGAAAGCTTGTTGTTCTTTTTTTTTTTGCGAAGCTTGCAAATATAAGGTCAATATTTGGTTCCTTGGGAATGCAATGCTTTCCTTCTTCACCGATAAACGATAGACTAAAGATTCAAGGTCACGCTGGTAAAAGTCCATGACGTCACAACTAAGTAGTGAGAGGTTGGATTGCGCAACATTTTGACGAGACACACAGAAGAGAAACACACACCGCAGAGCGCTCTGAGGTGTGGGTTTCTCTTCTGTGTGTCTCGTCCAAATGTTGCGCAATCCAACCTCTAATATGCTATACCAACACGCCCAGTCGTCAACCTTGAACTAGTGAGGTTACTTTGGCCACCTGGTCTTTCGTTTTCGCCTTCTGTAGCTTGCAGCTCGCCAAGCCTCATATTACTTATTGTATGGGTTGTTGGCCGCTTTGTCATTGCAGTAGCATATAGTTTGTCTGTATGCGGTTTAACTAAATATTTCTCACTGGTTGTCCTCTTTATCTCAGCGGTAATCGCGTTTACGCACATTTTAAGCTGTAACGAGCAACCGTATATTCAAGCCGTTTATTCAACCGACCATCTCTTCCCGACCTTCTTTGAATTACATTTTTTTAGGGATTTTTATACACTCTCTTTTTCATCGCAAAAACGCCTTGCAACGAGGTCAAGTTACAGCGCCAAGACATGCGTGCCCTATTACGTGCGCCACGCCAGCCACGTCCCACGGTATCTGACATTCTTGTTTCGACCTGAGGCGGGAAACACACGGGGAAGTAAAGAGCAGCCACCGTTGGAGATAGAAAAAAACAAAAAGAAAGAAAGAAAGAAAGAAAGAAAGAAAGAAAGAAAGAAAGAAAGAAAGAAAGAAAGATGAGAGGCTTTTAGTATAATGGATGGAACTACTAAAGGGCTCGCCTCTCCATGCGTGGCTTGCCACTTTATGAAGGCACTCGGCAAGCGTGCAACGTGTTTTTGAAGGCGTCGGTGCGGCGGTGCCCCTCAGAAGCCGCTGCCGGGCTATTGCCAGAATAAAGGAGCGAGAAATGCTGTTCTCGAGGGCAGGCGATAAAGAAAGGAGCCTCGGAGCAAGGTTACGCGAGAGGCACGCTTTGTTCCACGCGAAACAGACTTTTTAGGCTAAGCGAAGATGAGGGGAAAAAAAAAAGCATATTAAGCAGCCCGGCCGTGTACCGTCCAGTGTCACGCTCCCCTCGTCGTGTAAGAGGAGCCATTGTGACGCTTGCTGACGGCGCAATACCGTGAAAGGGGGGCTGTTAAGGAAAACGGTTCAGATTGAATTAACACATCGAACGCCTATTTTAGTGTCACGAGGATGTCTGAGACGGTCGCGCTATTCGTGACTGTGCTATAGGAGGCAAGGTTCATATAGATGCTGGCGTGGCCCGTGTTGAGACGTCCTGTCGGAAATCGTAGCTGACGTGTAAGTTTGCTTCGGAATGAGTTCAGTGTACCGTCTCACATTGGATGCTGTGTGAACAATGTGTGTAGGACGTCCCTTTGGGTCGTTTCTGTCGTCAGTGAGAGAAATGGAGCTGTATATTGGACTGCAGTTTGTGTTTCCAGATTTTTTTTCTTTTTTTATTCATGCGCATCTGCTTTTCTTTCCTTATCATTACAACGTCTTCGCGTTCACTCTGTTGTCGCCTTTTGCTCCTGTTATCCCAATGCTTAGTAGTGAGCTAGAACACAGCAATTAAGTCTAGTCTCTCATTATTTTATATAATGAATCTCTCTCTCGCTTTCTCTCTCTCTCTCTCTCTCTCTACTTCATCGTGACTTTTAATGCTGTCTACGCAAACGGCCAGAGCATGGACGACTCAAAAATCGCAAACACGCAGAGAAATCGATGTTAACCTGGCTCACAATGCCTAACGTATAATTTCGATGTTAGCCGAGTTTGATAACCCAAATTTCCGATCTAAGTTACAAATTAAGGAAACGACCCATATACGTATAAAAGACAGGTGTTTCAAAACGAGAATCATATGCTGCGCCATATAACGCAAAGGAGTTCCGGATTCGGACAAGCTGCTGGCGAAATTGGACTGACCATTCCCCGTGCGGCTGCCCCAGATGGTTCCGCTGCAGTTCCCTCCGTGGAGTCTCCTTTCCACATTCGGAATTACGTCCCTGGAATTGACTCCTATACAAGTACGTGCCGCGAGCAGCTTCTACACAAACAGCGATGGCCTACGTGGACGTGAAGTACCGGCGACGATGCCCATGCCTAGTGACGGCTCTTCCACACGGCATAGCTCTTCCTGTGTTCTTTCCGTACCTTCCACAGGCCAGATGCATTTTCGTGGTGTTTAGAGAGAGTGACGCAAACAAGATCGGCCAAGCTATACGCGATGAGACAACCGATGAAGTACCTGCTACGACAACTTCAACAAGAATGAACAAGTTTCACAGATTCAAAAGCAGCAGTGCAAAGCCTTTGCACGAAAAGCACTATTGATCAAGCAAATTACATTTTGGTACGTGACATAGCATCCCTACAACACTTGGCATCTAACGCTGGACATGTGGCAACATTCCAGTTGCTTCCAGGACATTGCGGTGTAACAGGTAATGAAAATTCGGCTGAGGCAGCCCGCAAAGGACATGGCCACATAAACTTTATTAATAGTATTTTTTTTCACTAAAGGCGAAGTTTCAGCTTTGGCGAAGCGCTTTGTACTCACCGAATGGAATAAGCTGGTCTTCACTTTCAGGCAGCTGCAATTTTTTTTTTTTTACAACATTGACCCAGAGCTCCAATAAAGGCTACCGCAATATCTCTGGCGGCATCTGGAGAGCTATCACCGGCTTCGACTAAGCGTGGCATACACCAGCAGCTTTAGTTGTCGCAATGGCCACACTATCAGTCAATGTTGCGACAACTGCGGGGCCGCCGAGTCTCTAGATCGCGCCTGGCTTCATTGCTCATCTTACAGAGACGAGCGATATCGATATGAAATGAACGCTGAAAAGCTCGACCAAGGCCCGTTGGCTTAGACAGGGATGTTTGGTCCGTGGCATCGCCCATCAAGATAGCGCAAACTCCTGGGCTTCTTGATTTTTTTTTTATTTGTTGAATCTCAATAAGCTAGATCTCGAAACTATAATCTATCCCAAGCCATCTCATCAAAAATATGGTTTCATTTCATCTTTTTTTTTATTAACCTTCATGCTTTAAAAAGATTACGTACATTCATTGCTGAGACACTTACTTTGCTGCCGATAAAATCATAAAACCTTCACTTTTCTCTCTCTCTTTTCTGCGGCCTTCCCTTAGGGCCTTTCTTCTCCTTCTTTCCATTCCCTGCAGGATAGCATGTATGCAAATATACCTGTCTAATTACTCTGCTTTTCACTAAAGAATGATCTCTCTCTCTCTCTCTCTCTCTCTCTCTCTCTCTCTCTCTAAGTGTCGGAAACTTAACGCAAAGCCCGTAGTAGCGTTTGTGGTACACTGGAACGAAGTTTCTGCGGTGGTTAATTCAGAAATTTAATTAGTAAATAAAGAATTACCATACTATTGAAGATGAGCTAAACTACCATTTTTATTGATTTTCTTTATACGAATGCACTCTCATGGCCAGAAACTACGGTTAGCTAGTTGTTCTAATTTTTCTTGATATGGAAAGGCGTTGAGCTTTGTTGGGTTAAGCGCGCGTAGTCCTCGGAGCTTCCATTGTGAAGGTATTGTAAAATCCATAACGCAATCACTCAGCCGTGTCTAATGCCGCAGGTCCAGGGCAACGACGTCTGTCTACAACGCAAGCATCTTTTTTCTAGTTGCACGCTTCTCTCATTAACTCTGCATTAAATTAAGCTTAACCGCGCGCGTGGCTGACCCACGTTAGATTATACCCTTAACCGAGCTCAACTCACGCTAACCAGAAACATTCCGGCCCGAAACATTAAAAAAATTAAAAATAAGCATAACAGATGGAGGCCAAGGTGATTACGAATTGCACGCAACTTTGGCGTTCCACGGCTAAGCGAGGGCACGAACCAGAGCGAGGCTTCCACATTTAATGAGCCCAGACACTTTTGCCTTCACCGAGCGTGTTTCAAGAAGAGAGAGAGAGAGAGAAAGAGAGAGAGAGAGACTAAAGGAGGACAGCGAGGTTAACAAGACGTGCAATTTGTTATTGCTTACTTGGATTACTTGTTACAGGGCCTGCCTAACTTAAGTTATATTTAGCCCATGGCAAAACAAGCTCGGCTTAGCTACATACAGCGATCCGTATACTGTATTTAGCCGAATGCAGCACTGACCCTATATCCCCGTTAGGTGAACAATCCAACGGCACCGGACAAACTCAGTTTTTAAAGCGATGCTTCGCAAAACCCTTCGACCCCTTCACGTATGTTCAATTTAGCAGTCGGAGAAAGAGGTAGACTTATATTGTACTTCAGGAGGTCGGTTTGCTGGGGGTACTTGTATTCCAGTCTTGAAAATACTAGCGCAGTGTAAAAATAATAATAATCAAAAACGCATGACAGGAAGAAATGATCGAGACGGCGCTTACTATGAATTGAATATTCTGTTTAAATTTAGATTAGCGCACACCTTCGACACGTGGAAATCAACATATTGTGACCATAGTGTAACAATATTAACACCTAATAACGCGAATCCAAATTATCTATATTACAACTCAGCAGCACGAGAGCCTAGCAACACACTATGGACTCGAAGTGTGTGCGAAAAACGATTCGTCAGCCTCGCGCGCTCTTAGTGAAATAATCACACTTACAGAATCAGTACTCGGGCGAATTTATGAGCGCTATAGGAACGTATTCAGCAGGCACCGTTAAGGAATCTGCGCGACTGCTTCCGCGGAGACGGTGTCTCTGTGATAATTTCATGTCGTGTACTCACTGTTGCGATCGGCCGTTCACCCCGCGACAACCTCCGGTCACGGATAACGCGATTATGGGAAACTGGCGGACGGTCTCGTCAAGGTCGTTCTGAAGTGGGATGTTGTGTGACCACCACTTGAATACGTCGGTCAGGAGAGGTTTGGGCAATTAGCAAGGACACGGTCCTTCACCTGTCAGCCGCCCAAACAGGCACGTCCACGCCGAAGACAGGGTCAGTGTGCTATTTCCCATCCCCTGTTTGTGCCCAGTGATGTGCATGTGTTTCTGACAAAGCTCCCTTTGGAGAGAAAGGGCAACAAACCTCCGGACTGTTGGGACCTGAGGTCATCGGTCTCCTGACGCCAGATGGGGTGAGGCGACTGAACAGTGACCGCGCAGGGGATAAAAAGAGCGACGGCCGTGTGGAGAGATCGACCGCTACAATTTCTTCATGAAAGTTTTCTGTACCACTTTGAATTTCCTTGTAAATATGTAGTATAAACTTGTTTGTAAAACGTCCTAGATATCGGGCCCAGCCCCACGCTCCCTTATTCCTCCACGAGCAAAGTACATTCCACGTCTTCGGAACCCCAGTCGAAACATCACGTAAGAATGTAAGGACACTGCTGTACCAAGTGTTTCTTTCTTTCTGTTTAAAGAAGGCAGATGGCCTGGTGCGGCACTTTGACCTATATTGTACATCGTGAAGTTTCTGATCACAGTCGATACACAAGCTAATCGCAAGCGCATCAGTGATGCAAGCAAGCAACTGGATACGGGAGGGGTTAATAAAGGGGAAACAAAGGGGTTTTTGCCAGCTGTCGTTAACAAGGCACGCAGGCACGGAAACGCATAAATGAAGACCCCGCTCTTCGTTTTATTCGAATAGAAAAAAAGAAAGAAAGAAACAGAGAGAGAGAGAGGTTAAATATAACGTTGTTTATTTTGGTGTTTCAGTGTCAATTTGTTGCTAGCTGAACCATGAGGGCTGACGTAAACCAGGCTATAAACAATTTAAGTAGCTTCATGGTTTAGTAACTACCGTATCTATGATAGCAATATGCAAATAAAAAGAAACTCAGATATATAAGCACGGGTATTTCACGGAAAGCCCAACTTGTTTACGGACAGCCGCTCCAAGCAGTCGACACAGCGCACTTCCCACTTGCAGCTTTCTCGGTGCGTGAAGCATCGATGTCGTGCTCCAATGGCACATCGCTGAATTCAATGAAAAGCGCCGAGCTGTCGCACACCTACCAATCGGTAGAGCCCCAGCTCGCGGAAAAAAGATTTCACGTTTCCTTCCTTTTTTTTTTTTTGCGTTTGCGAGGAACTGACTTTTGCAGTCTCTGTACCTCTGTTCGCTTATATCTAGGGTCCTGGCGTATACACTCCTGACGTACTCGCTAAACTCTGGTACGCCAGGCAGAAAGAAAAACAAAATACAAAAGCTGCAAGACAACAGCTCGAAACGATGAGTAGACCCCGGCTGTCCTGTCGGCTGTCCTTTTTTTTTTCTCTATTTCTTTCTCAGCTTGTGCGTCGCCTCTCGTTTTCCACATGCATGGAAACAACTACACCGACAAACGAGCCGCCGTGTCGGCACTCTCCTTTGGTCCGCGGAACGAGGTCGTGGGAGACCACGTGGACCGGGGGGAGGGGGGGTGGGGTGTTACCTTTGACCTAGATTAGAAAGTGGACACCTCTCTGCCATGGCTACAGCGCCAACCCACACACAGGTCGCGCATACCGCCGGTATATACACATTCTCCCGGTGCTCTTCTTCCCGGGTCTTTATGTCGTTCTGTTCACTTTCGAAGGAAGCTGACCGAATTCTGGGTCAGCACCTTCTTCAAACACCGCCAACCCCCCTACATCACCCCACCCCCCCCTCCCCACCTCTTAACGTCTTTTGCCGGGTGTTCCACCTGCCCAGTGTGTGCCTTCCGCTAAAGCCCCACCCGCTGAGCAGCACGTGAGAAGGATAATGGTCATTATAGTGCTGTTCTGGCAGGAATGGAATCGCTCCGATGCTATACACGTGGCCGTGAATGTGTGCTGCTGTTGCGTATGCATGTGACGAGAGCATATGTAGAGGATAGGATGAAACGGACGAGCATCGCAAACCGAAACGGCCGCGCGAGCGGGAGCGCGGGGAGTAAGAGGAAGAGGAAGACTATATAAAAGTATCGCGACGTGTTGCCTATGTATAATTGAAGCTGCGGTTAAGAAAAGAAATACGACCGCTAGGGGGAGGTTGAAGATACGGTGCGAGGATCGGCAGCGGTACGCGCGAGAATGTAGGGCAGCGTTCGGGCTCAACCCCCCACCGTGTCTAGATTTGGAGATTTACGGCAAGTATGTAGCAGCACCTATAGTGCGGTAGAGTAAAATCGAAGACACGAGGATTGTACCGCGCTAATCGGTCTGCTTCGAAGATAAGCGTGATAGAGGTTCGGCGGAGGCTTGAATTTTGTATGGCATGGTCGTTCGTCGGATAGCAGCCTGCGCCCGAGCGACGACTGATAGAGCTCTGTTTGAAAGATGAGGCGCGGGAAGATCTTCATATAAGCGTTCTTGGTGCAGGCGGCGGTGGTTGATGATTACGACGACTCCGTGAGAACATCATCATTGCTGCATTCCTCATTGGCGCTCCTTTATTTTATCTTTTTTTTTTTTTTTTCAGTCATTCAGGTCTCCACCAATTTGCAAGAAGCAACGTGGGGGACTAGGAGTAGGCGATGGAGGATGTTGGCTGTAGGCGGATCTAGCCTTTCAAGACATGCCGACAATTGTCCCGCCTGGGCGCCTCCTTTCAGGGAAGTTTTAGGAAAGTTTGTGGCCGTTCAGAAGCGCAGCAAGCACGAGGTCGCGGGATCGAATCCCGGCCACGGAGGCCGCATTTCGATGGAGCCGAAATGCGAAAACAGCCGTGTGCTTAGATTCAGGTGCACGTTGCAATCCTCGTGATCAGATCGTGGTTTTGGCACGTAAAACCCCATAATTTAATTTAATTTAGAAGCGCGACTCGAGACGACGGGTGAACACGATGACGCGCACAGCGAGTAAGAACAGGGCACAAGTCGCACGGTGCTTTGCCGGGCTTCCCACTCCCCACACACGACGCCCTGAAATGAGTCTGTTAACCGTTACCAATCATAGGCTAACCTTAAACCAATTAAAAAAGAAACTTCAGGAGAAGTCGGGACACTTCCCTCCTGAATGTGTAGAGTGCTCGCGCAAACACCGCGTGCACACTCGGATGTGGAGAGCTTATGAACGCATGGAGTGCTTCAAACAAAAGTTTTGCGCTCTGCAACGATCGATCTATACTCTAACAAATAATGTTCAACATCACCGTGAGTCTTAAAACTCACAAGAGTGACACGGCCAGTCCGATCTTGTATAACCATGCCGGAGTATGCGCTGACCTCGTGCGGAGGCGATGCGGCAGGGACGCCTCTGGGGTACTCAGCTCCTTTGTCACACAGGGCTGGTGAAGTGGCAGCCATAAAAATAAAATGGAAATAACTGGCCACGGGGCTGGTTTTCGGAAGACGTTGAGGGTCTCTAGGAGCCTTCTTTGTGGACCTAGCTAGTCTATGCGAGCTATAGTCTATCAACCACTTGATTTCCCGCTACGCCTACATGCGACAGAATCCATTGAAACTTTGTAGTGAATCGGCGACGTTACAATTCTTTCAGACGGTGTAAAAAACTGTGTCTCAAACACAAAGCTTTGCTGGCAACCTTTGCAGAGCGGGCTTGCTGTCCGACAGCCGCTCTACAAGTTGCCAAGCCTCACAAGGCTTTAGTTTCTTCTGCATGTCCGATTCTACATGCCCGAACTAAACAGAAATTTCGCTTTCTTTTGAGGAAGCTGATGCACCGTCAGTTTCTAACGCCGACTTCACACATATGCACACAGGTTGTGCCAACACCCGCATTGCGCTCGACGCTGTTTTTCATCTAGTTTAGTATACTTCATGCGCCCGAGAAACCTTAAAACAAACCTTGTTTGCTACAGCGACGCGCACTCTGCGAGCTGCCATGGCCCGGGAAATCTCCGGACCATCAAGGCGTGAGTCACGACGCAGAATCGGCGATGGTTTCAGGTAAATTCTCAAGGTTATGTGGCAACTGCAAACCACAGGACTGCAGGTCCTGGTTTGTATGCACACTTTGCGCAGAAGTAGCCAGCCATACATAACGCGCAGATGCCGGTGGACGGTTCAGCTTAGCGTGTCTTTCGATGCAATCGCACCGACCATCGCGTCGGCCGCATCACGGAATTCTGGCCGGGCCACACTGTGCCATCTGTGGTCGGTCATCACGGAACGAAAGCGCGTGTTCTTCGGCTTATCGCCGAGCAAACATTTGCGGGGCTTCAGCTTGCAGCTCGGTCCGCAGCCTTTTTGTCTTTCTCTCATTCGCTGCGCGCACGTGCCAATATTGGCTCCCGCATGCGGAGCAGGAGGCGGCAAACGCTGCGTCTCCAGTCAAGGTCAAGGGTCGCGGCGTGACCTAGTGCGCCCGAAGCGGTCTTCCTCTTCTCGGGGGCCGAACACCGTCGCTTTCGTTGCGGCTGGAGAGAGTGTGTGTGCGCGGGTACTGTGGCTGATGCCTTCGCATGCCTCTATGTTGTACGTGTGTGTTTGCCGAGCCTACAAAGGGTCGTTAAAGCCCGTCGATTCTCCGTTGCCGGATAATCGCGGTTTTCCACGGATGGTGGAGTCGAGGGCGAAGCCGCCGCGGAGGTCGAAAGGTGGGACGCATGCTTAGACGCTACGTAGCGGTGCACGAGCCTGTGTGCGTGTGTGAACGTATGCATAGCGTCTTTTTCTTTTTTTCTCACGGACTTGCAAGTGCTATGCACGCTTCTTTTCTCCCCCAACAGTATGTGCCTGCTTCTGGCTTGACTGCTTAGCTTTCGCGAAGCAGAACGTCCGGGTACGAAAGAGAGTTGAGTGTACTGCTAGGCTGGTCATGCTGTGACCTTCAGTGAAGCTGGGCCCCCCGTGTACCATCGCTTTTGTTCTCTCTGCTAGCTGAGACTGCGGTTATTTGTAGTAGCTTTTAATACGTTAGCATTAGGAACGTCACAGGGAAAAAAAGTGTGTGTGTGTAAAGTGTGGGAAGCCCGTCACGTGGTAGAGGTAGGGAGGGGACGGGAGAGCTTAGAAGTGTGTGTGTGTGTGTGTGTGTGTGTGTGTGTGTGTGTGTGTGTGTGTGTGTGTGTGTGTGTGCGTGTGCGTGTGCGTGTGTGTGCGTGTGCGCGCGCGTGCGTGCGTGCGTGCGTGTGTGCGTGTGCGCGTGTGCGTGTGCGCGTGTGCGCGTGTGCGTGTGTGCGTGTGCGTGTGCGTGTGCGCGCGCGCGCAGCTGACGGTGGTCTGCTCCAGGTCACCGCCAGTTGCACTTCGCTCATCGAAGTGGCACGACGTGTGTCGAGTGAGCCCCGAACAACACTTTGCGATGTGGTGAGCTCGGTTAAGTCATGGATCTGATCCCTCAAAGAAGTCTCACATAATGCTCGCATTTACCGCTAAATCGCCACAGATATTTTTTTTTTCAGTTACTGCTATCACTGGATATTCAGTGTCAGCTTTCTACTTTTTTACGATGTTCTACACATCGTAAACGAACTATACAATCGCGCTTTTGGTGAGCGCGAATGCGGACACTCGATCATGTGATGAAAGCGCGATAAAAGGGCACTCCGTAAGCTCTCTAAAAATGCGAGACTCGAATCATTTACCGTATCTAGCAGCTATATATCGGAGCTGTGATTACGCCATCCAGCTCTGTCTGAAACAGCTGAGATTTTCGCGTGTTACGACATCGACAATAGGGAAACTTTCTTCAAGGTGCCGTCGAGAACATGCTTCAGCAGCCGCCTAACCTAGGGGCATTTCTTTTTTTCTTTTTTTGCAGTACATTGCAAGCTCTGCAGTTATCTCTGCGTGATGGCTCTCAGTAGTAGCTATTATATCACACTAGGCACGCTACCGTGTCTACAGAACCCCTGTGGACTTATTGGCAATGACAGTGCAGATGAAGCAACGCACTCGGATCACCAACAAGATAAGCGCGAGCTTATATGGCTATCGGGAACAGATGCAATGCAGGGATTTTTCCCACTAACATCAGATTTCCACAATGGAATTCGCCGGATTTCACTGCAGCTCCCGATTGTATTTACTGCATCGGCCTTGACGATGCTTTGCGAGCCACCACGACTCTTCTCCTATCGTGAAACAACTTTGGTGCATCGCACGTGGGCGGGTGTCGCATTTATAAACGCTCATTCATTCCTATCTGGAATGTCAACGATATGCGGTGCGTACTGAAGTCTGTCATATATTGATCGGGTTCACGCATGGCGCTAAGGGCGAGGCTGCGACAGATGCAACAACTCGGTGCACCAACTACCAACTTATCTATATGCAAAGACATACCCGTCTCTCTCTCTCTATTTTTTTTTTGACGCGATGCCTGTGTTGGTTCACAAGTTTCAGTGACGGTCTGGTCATACAAAAACCCAGTTGATCCCAAAGCAGAGCAGCTGCGGGAAAGGGCGGTTTGATGAGTTGACAGCAGCGCCGGAGCGGGAGTCATTAGCAAGTCATTAGCAAGGATTCCAGCTGCATAGGCGCGCGCTCATGCCACGCGCGCAACCAGACAAAGCCGTTTCGCTTACGCCGGGGAGGGAAAGGGCAGGAAAGGGTGTCGCGCGCGCTGCGCCGGCTTCGTTTCCGTTCAGTTCATTCTCGAAAAACGGATGGGGCGGCCACGCGTTCTGCGTTCCACCGAGGAACTGGCAGCGTTCGACGAGCGGCGGCGAGAACTCGCCCGTGAAAGGGCTCGCGGTCAGCGCGCCGTTAGCGCCGCCTGAGCCGAGGCAATCCGACAGCAACGAGAAGATACCGAGCTGAGGAAGTGGGAGGCCGAAGCAATACGTCACCGTTACCTGTGGCTTACTTAACCGTGACGAAGGTCAGGTGCACGCAGGACAAGCTTCGCTTACCCCCATTTTTCGGTAAGGGAAGGGTTCGTAATTTTTCTTTTCTTTTTGCGCATCCGGCTTACATAGCGAACGCAGTCACCACGACACACCAGAGACCAGAAAAGTGAAGACTGGCACAAGCTGATTCTATACATAATCAGGTTGAACTGATAGAGACATCTAAGAACAGCATGTTCTTATTTGAGAACAAGCTAAGATGCTGACGCACTTTTCACCTTTACGTATGATGCTGGTTTACGTCAATGCAATACGTTAGCCTTTGAGGTCTCTCATCTCGTTCTTCCTTTTCTCTTTCCTTCGCTTGTTCCTCTCTGCCATATATATCTTTCTGTCCCCTCTCTGCTGAAGAGTACGGGCAGGCGTTGTGCACCTCCCAGTGGCCAGTTGACCGCCTGATCCTTACTTTCTCTCTATTTCGAGCGTATACATGTTTTCAAGCCAAATAATAATAATAATAATAATAATAATAATAATAATAATAATAATACTCTCATCTGCGGGTGAACACTGACTCTCTCTTTCCTTATTGAGTTCATTTCTTCCTTTCCATTTCCCCACGTGTTCAAACCAACTGGGCAAGACCATGGTTAGCCTTCCCGCATTCCCTTCTCTACCCGACTCTTTCCCTAATTACCACGCTACTCCCAATATCCAAATTCCAGGTACGCTACTCAGGCAAGAATAAAGAAGCGGCCGCTTCTCTGTCTTTGTGACTTTGTTTACAAACTCATTGTGGTGCGACTTGCCTTTCATATTTACATCTTCGTGGGTGTATGGGACGGTGTGCTGTGGGCTGGCCCTATGACGTTGTTTCTTTCCATTTCCTTAGCAAATATTTTTCATTGTTGCTTCTGCTATGCAAAAAGCAGTAACCGCCACCATTATAAGGTGACTACATCTCTTTTATTTTGATTTCAATAAAAAAAATACAGAAATCAAACAACAAAAAAAACATCGGCATGCACTATACACACGAACGCAAGTCAAAAGCACACAAATAGTGTCATTGAACAGGCACCACACCAACTATAACGGAAGCGCGGCCTAACCTAGCCTAACCTTACCTATCATGCACTCCATCTAACAAAACGTTTGCAGCCCTGCCGAACGTGTCAGGCGTGCACAGGTAATATCCTTGCGCAGCGGAATATAGTTCCTGGCGTAACTATCTGTTTATTGGCTGTGTTAGCGAGCTTTAATTTTGCTTGGTTCATGATACGTTACAGCGATACGCGACATGTAGGGACCTTTGCGCATGAACGTCATGTACGGCGAATTACTGTGGCGGTGAGCAGACGACGAGGCGCGGGCGAACACGTCTCGAGGGGCATTCGGCCTTCCTATTGGCTAAGGAGTACTGCAGCTTCTACAGTGGGGCAAACGACTGTGTAGTATACATAGGTTAAACAGGTGGGGGGAAAGTGCGCACATGCCATTCCACGTAAGCATACTTGCAGCATCCATATTTTGAGGGGATGCGTGACTCTCACGCGTCCCCTGATATGTTGTTTTCCCGCATAGCTCCCGTCTACCGTTATGAAGCTTCGCCGCGTGGCCTGGTGCCCGCGGCAGTCGGTGTGGTTGAAACGCATTGCGAGAGATGGTGCGAGTGTAGCTCTGCTAACGCCACCTAACAGCGGGGTTACTTGGGCGCGGAAAGCAGAAGGCTCTTCCTCTTTGGCTCGGCATCAACAAGCGCCGCGGACTTTCTGCGCGTGCGCCGATGCATGCATCTGCGAGACCGTCTCGCGAAGCCTACCCCGGAATTGCCGAACACGCTCGGTCGAACGCACCGCCATTCGCGTGACCGTACGCGCGAACGACCAGGCGTTTGTGTCCAGCATGGGGCGAACATATTCGCTCGTTATCCGGTCGCGGTGAGTCGGACTTCCGCGATTTGTCGCGCGCCCATCGTCATGTTTTGTGGATAGCAACTCGGCTAGCAGGCATTAGTCTATGAAAGGTGCAATAAATGCCCTTGTGATTGTTTGCACTACTGTGTTGTCGTTCCTTTGTCCCAAGAGCACGGTTGAGAACCCCACGATTTGCACGTAAAGCTGACCGCGCAAAGGACAGCACGGTCGTGGCACGAAGACGCTCAAAAGTCGGGCAACAGTACAGAGCAGAAAAATCGTGATATATATATATATATATATATATATATATATATATATATATATATATATATATATATATATATATATATATATATCTGTGGGATGACGTCTATCAAGAATATGCAGAGACGTGCCGTCGGAGCCATGCGCGAATCCTTACTGGACAGCATTCTCATGGAGAGCCTGTTCATTAACTTTATGCATATTAAGTTTATGTTCATTTATCTCATTAAGCTTATGCGCACGTTCGGGTGCCACTTAAACATTTGACGCGAAGTCTGTGCGACTCTCCGAATGTGACGTAACGATTGTACCAAGTAACTAGACCAGGCTACCGGTGTTGATTCTGTGGTGACACAGCTTGTGCGCTTGGCTCTTGTGTCGTAGTTGTGCTTGTCTATTGTTAATTGACACTGGCTTGTTACTGATGTCTTGCTTTTCCTCCCCTCTTCGTTCTTTCTGTATTATTTGTATAGTTGCCGTGTTATTTGTCGTTATATAATTCGTGAGTTATTACGATCACAATTTATATCCCCCCCCCCCCCTTTACGCATGCCCTGCTGGGCCTGTAAGGTATCTTGCAATAAATTTTGTAATTTGTGTGTGCAGTATTGTTGTTATTTTAATTTTACTATCTCTTCGCTCTCTCTTCTATCTTTCTCGTTCCTGAGTACGGTGTGGAACTTTGGGACATCCAGTACTAAAGAGACATACTTTCCCATCGTTCTCTACTTAATAAAAATGAAAAAGAAAGGTGTTTCGAACAAAGTTTCGAACAAAGTATTCTTTGTCGATTGCCCCACTGGCGTAACCATTACCAAAAGCAAATTTCACGAGCCTCTCGGTCCCCGTCTGCACATTCTCGAGCAGTGTCCTGCTTTAAACTTTAGATTTATCTCCGAAGCCCGCTTTATTTTTCGCTTCTTCGCGCGAGAAAGTTCGAAGAAAGAAAGGCAACACAGGCAGGTCCTAAAAAAAACATGAGGGAACACAGCGCAGGCTCGCGCGTGCTACGTCTGGAGCAAGTTTGCAGACGACGCGTCGAGAGAACCCATCGCTGCAATTCGGTCGTGCTCCTCGCATGCGCGCCTGTCAACCCAGTTTGTAGGCTTTAACTTTCCTTTAAAAAAAAAAGACTAACCTGTATACACACACACACAGACACACGCTGCCAGCAAACGGTAATCTACCGAATACCCAGAAGCGACGATACCGACGGCACACTGTTTCACCCACTCTGAGGATACCGATCCTCCACCTCTCTTTTTTTTTTTTCACTTCGTCTGTCCGTTCAAAATGTCGTGCGACCGTTATCGTCTTAACCCGCATCTTTTTTCCAGAAGGCTTTGCACAAACGCGGCTACGGGAGCGAGAGTATATATATATAAGGTATCATTACGGTGGTCTTGCCCTAGGTGTGCACGAAGAAACAAAAAGTAAAGAAGATTAAATAAAGGACCGGCGCGCGCTTCGCTTCAAAGTGGAGCAGCGATGCCGGCCCGATGCTCACGATCAAAATCTGGCCAGAAAGTTGAAAACCAGGGCAGCAGCAGCAGCACCAACGCCGCCGCAACGTTGCAAGCGCGTCCGTAGGGACGCGTACACATACAAAGGTTAAGGTCGGCTAGATGCTGTTTTATCCGCGAATCGTGCCCCGTCAGCTTTCGTTTTTTTTTTTATTATTTATCCATTTCTTTTTCTGACTCGCTCGCTTGTAAAGTGGCAGTGACCTAACGATCATTTTGTGCTTCGTGATTTTTCGCAGTGTCGTTCTTCCTTTTTTTTTTTTTAAGTGTAATGTAAGAGAGATAGAGAGAGAATTCGTAGTTTAGGAAAATTTGCAAGCATTTACAGGGTGACGTCAGCTGACGTAGAGACGTGTAATTGGAGACGAATTTCGTTCCCTTATTCATAAGTTGCGCAAAATGGCAACTTATACCAAACGACATCATTCCGTGCCCGAGGAAATGACACTGTTTACGGCTTTCTTCATACTTTGCAGAAAGAACGGTAATGCAAAGGGCGAAGAAAAGAGAGAGGAAGAAAAAAAAAACGAATAGAGCTCTCTTCCTTTATGCTAGAAAGATGACAGCAGCTGATCCGGCACTTTTTAGCAGTTGTTTAGTCACTTTTCATTGAAGAAACGGACTAGCAGACGACGCAAGAAGCCGTACTTATAATACACTATAACAACAAGGCAGGGCATGGAAGCAATATTACAGTGTGACTCATGCGTTTGGCTGACGCGCTGTTTTATTTGGCGACGGCTGAAATGATAGAATAGAAATATATATGTAAAATGTTTCCCGCTTGCTAGAGGGTACGACGCAGAACGTAGAGTGATTTGTTCGTACGGCCGCTTTCAAAATATATAGTTTGACACCACACCTCTGAGAGTACGCTGTCACGAAAAAAATAATAAAGTGGAATGTGCAGACTCTTTTTTTGGAACAGTGTGATGATCTTCTAGTAAACGCAATTGCTGGCCTCAATCTTGGGCTAAACCCACCTACTCCTACGTCACAACCACCCGCGCCTGTACTAACACGGTCGCGTGCAGGTAATTTCGTTGACCCTTCAGCACGACCGCTGCATCATAGGCAACAGTTATTTACGAAAGTTCCCAGAAAATAAAGGCCTATAGCGTGCAACCTCGTGAGTTTCGGTAAAAGACGTGTCTGTCTTCAGGGCAGCATTGAATCCACGCTTGTAATGGACCCCGTTTGTTATCTACTCTGTCTTGCTATATCCCGTCTTTGACATCTCTAATCGAGAAGGGTAGCAGACCGGAATATATTCTCAGTAACCTCCTCACTCGATTTCTTCCTTTTCTTTTTTGCATACAGAAATAGCAATATTTCACACATTAAGGTTCGAAACTTTGAGGGTGTATCATATACTCCTAAGTTGATATTAGAAAGCTTTAGCAAGAAGATAACAGCATGCCGTTACCGCTTCTGCGCTGCCTGATGCCATCTGCGCGCGCACAGTAGAGCTGTGGCTGCATGGTGTTGAGAGCTGTGCTGGGGCGTCTGACGTAGAGCGCTATCACTACACGGTCTAAGAAATCCTATAGTCTTTGCTGAACTGAGTGAGCCGTTCCTTCGCGTTTCTAAAGTTCCACGTCATTTCGATCGTCTCATTGCGTGTTTTACTTCATTGAACTTTTTTTTTTCCATGACATTTGTAGAAATGCATGGAACTTCGAGGGATGCGCAGAAACTTCCTCGGCGTCATCTAAGCAGAGAACTTTACCAGAGAACCGAACAGAAAAACGTTCGCGACATTTCTCAAACGCACACGCGATGGATTTCAATGGGGCCTGCGGCCGCTCGCCGCTCTCATCGCTTGGTAACAAACGAGGTGGTAAACAAGATGGCGGCCAAGGCAAACGCGAATAATGAGCAGCACTCGCGTGAGAGAAGTTCTGTGACCCTAACCCTTGAGTCGTTCACTTCGACCGGGCAGCAGTGTTCAGTCAATGACCCCTTTTTAAACCCGTTGTCTTTTTTTGTTTTTTAGTTTTTTTTTTACGAAGAATTCTACCACGCCAACCGATACTTATTTATGGCGTGCTAAGAGTACTTCAGCGTTTCGTCTTCCGCCACTCTCTCTCTCGTTCTCAAACGCTTCGTTCATAACAGCGTGATTCTACCCCCCCCCCCCCCCCCTTCTTTGATTTTTTGTTCTAACCCGAAATAAAACTTTCCATAAGGCTAGACCGCAGGGCATGGCCACGTAGGTGCTATCACTTTTTCCCGACCCATTGGAGCATGTGACCTATTTGTGCGTGGACGTGAGGCTAGATGAGTCCTCTGAATCTTCACGTTGGTAGCAACGGAACACATTCATGCAAAAGCTTATCGGTTCGTTGCGTGCAATCTCCGACGAAGCTCCGAAGCGGCGACGGGCAGCTGCCGGCGTTCTACTCTCCAAGGCACGCTCCAAGGAGTTTGGGGCACGTGCGTGGAGCAGGTGTTCCTGGTCATCCCCGAATTTCTCTTACGGCAGCAGAGCTTGCCCGCATCTGTATGGACGCTTATCCAAGTCGGGGGCGCTTTTATTTTTGGCTTCTATGAATTCCGGATGAAGTATGCGTGCCCCGCGTCTTTCGGCATTGCGAAAGTGTGACGTTCTCGTCACGCCCCAATGAATTCGGCTTCTCCGTTGAGCACTTGGGCGGCGCAGGAAAAGTTCTTTGAAAAGACGAAGTTGTTAACGGACAATGAAGCTATGTGCGGGAGTAGCGCTGGCTGCCACCCTCAGGGGGAGCTAGATCTTCTAGCGCGCATGCGCAAATGCCAAAGAAAGCGTGATGGGAGAATGGAATTCGCGGTAGTTGAATCTCAGAGTATCGCACGCGTACAGGGGCAGTTGTGGTTTCGGCTTCCACTCGCGTCAAGTTATCATTTAGTCTATTTTCATTTTTCTTTTTCCTTGTGATTTCCGCGTTTCAATTAGACATAACAGTTCGCTTTGTCAATGATTCGTCTGTTTTCATTATCTGTTGGCCTCATGTGGCTTCATGTCTCGCTTAAAGAGGAAGAAAATGATAATGTTTACAAACCACAACAATTTTGACGAGACCCTCGATTTCATACCACCGCATCGGCCACTTTCGATTTCAAATTTGTTTCCGCCTGGAACTATCCATTTGCATTCCAGTCATGGTGCTGTTCGTTAATTTATTCGCGAATTCGATTTCTTCGCGAAGTGCTTCTCTAGCGAATCTTCCAACGAGGGAAAAAATACACACTTCTTTTCAAAACATGTTTGCACTGCGCGTCAGCTCGCTTTTCAGGAGAAGAAACGAGCGGGCAAATGGGGTGGTTTGAGGGCCCAGTGAAGGCCGCTTACGAAAACGCGTCTGAGAAATCATCTGAAACTAATTTAGAACTTGTCTGAAACTAGCCTGCATTTCCAGTTCGCACGCCGGAGTTGTTCGAAGAAAAACTGACTTATGAGTAAAGGGAATGTTCCCACATTCGCACCATTGTCTTATTAAAGTGTTCGTGAAATGCGCAACCTGCTTACAATATGAGCTGATAACAAAGAAAATTAGAGAATTGAAACTTTTAACAACTCTAAAATCGCCTAAGCAGAATATGTAGGCTCACTGACAAAACAAACAAAAGTATAAGTGTACGCTGCTTGCTCCTTTATCACAGTCTCGTTGAGGTGCATCGTATGCTCACTGCTTCCAAAATAACTCCGGCGGACAAGCCTTCCTCTGTGTTGTTGCCACCCGCTGCTTTCAGCTACGAAGGACACGGACCGCAAATTGCGCTCATCTTCGCTTAACAGGAAGGTGACTGCTTTCAACAGCGCTCGCCCTGGGCACCCAAGCCCAATATAGGCGAGACAATGCGCGCGCTCACTTTTCATTTCATCGTTTCCGTTCCTGTTTTTAAACCAGTCGTGCGCCCACTCAGGACATCATCCGCCTCGGGCGGTTACTTCCTCGTTAATTTCGCTCTTACGCGCACGCGCGCATCTTCAGAGGCTCATTTGTTACTTGCCCGCGGCGCAGAAGAACTCAAGAAGAACAGCAGAAGAGTATCAGAAGAGAAGCAGAAGAGAAGCAGAAGAGAAGCAGAAGAGAAGCAGAAGACAGTACGCTGCATAGAGAATGCAGAAGACAAGCTGCCCTCTGACGCCACGCGGTTACCTCTTCCTCGTTTCTCTTCCTCTTTACCAACTAGCATGCGAGCAGCCGCTCACACATACACGCGCACACCCCACACCACGCATGCCCGCTAGCTCTAAACGGTCGGCATCGCGGTCGACTCCGCAGAAACAAAACAATACGACGACCTCACCTGCCACGCGGTGGCTTTCACCGCAGGAGAGAGCAGCATGGCGGTGCGACCGCTATCGTAAAAGGAGTGTGTGTGCGTGTGTGTGTGTGTGGGGGGGGGGGGGGGGTGTAGTCCGCGCGTTCCGGGCTATTCATCGCGTCGTTTCCATATACTACACGTCGCTCCGTAAGCGGACACACCACCTGCCATTGTTTATGAAGCCGAAACGTCCTACCCGAGCCGTGTACTATACGGTATAGCATAGCCGCTTGCCGGCCGAAGAGAGACAGGGTAGTAGTGTGCTTGCATGGCCGGTGGGCCTCTTTTTTGTATACGTGTACTTGTTGCGGGAGCGCATGCGCGCGTGCTGTGAGCCGCACAATGGGCTATTTCGGCCTCCGACGGCGTCTCGGCTTATGGCGAACTGCTGGGAGGCGGCTTGCATGCAGGCCGGGCGACCGGGCGTTGGCTGTCCATGCTTCGCGCGTGTGTGTGTCTCTCGCCCTGACCGACAGGGGTCAACGAATCCCAACGGAGAGGCCCATTCAGGTGCATATTAGCCGTTCTGCGGCGAGCTGATAACGTGGGCGGTGACGCAACTGTCGCGCGCCGTCGTCCCCGGTCGTCATCTTCTTGTGTCGGCTGACCGCGCGTGCGCGTCTCGGAACGACGCGATGGAAAGCTGGCACACGCCCTCCCATAGCGATGCCCGACAAGCTTCTTTATGCTGCCGCTGCATGCTGTCTCCGTCTCTCGTTTGGGCAGGGACTATCCTTCAGCGATGCGGCACTATATGGGCACGGCCGGTCTGCGGACCTTCCTTTTTTTTTTCCACATATGAGCGGACCTATGTAGGTCGCCTAGCCGGGCACGTGCAGTGTATCTGTGATTGGCAGGCAACTTCCTTATTGCGTTTCGAGTCAGCATCGTCGACTCCTCCAGATTCGCACGTGCGGATCCTGCCGTAAATTACGAGCTAGCGAAAAGGAAAGCGCTGATCTACCGGGTGTGCTGCAGCGCGGCGAAGGTGGCGAGATGTTGTTTGTAGGCAATGCGTGCCCGAACCGCGGTAATGTGCACAGGTATGCCTGCTCGTCTGTTTGCACAATTACCTGGTTTTTCCTGTTTGTCTTTCACGAGTGGTGACATATTGTCTCGACTCACTCGACAAGCACATGCTCTGACACTAGACACGATTTCGTGGTGTGTCTGTTCTTCTCTCTCTCTCTCTCTCTCTCTCTCTCTTGTTTCAGTGAAGCAGGTAACTTGCCCGACGCTGCGCGACTGCCTAAGAATCTGAGCCCGTAATTCGCAAAAATCTCTTGAATAGAATCGTTCACCGGAACAAATTCCAGCCAATCCTGGTGCCGGACATATTATTAGCAAAGGCGGCCGGCCAAATGGCAAACAGCACTTGCGAACGGAAAGCTTTGTGAGTTCAGCCCTAGGTGTATATATCTGTGAGATGAATGCACGCTGGTTGCCGAAATTGGTGTTGTGAAAAATAAATAAGACAAAATAGTGACATCATCTTCAAACTGCAAATTTTTACACGAATGGCAATGTTGAAACGGGTCAGCGGTCACACGTGTTTAGTGACTCATCCATGTCACTCTGCTCAATGTCATCGAGCTTACAATGCACATAATTCGCTGGTAGGTATCGTGTGGGAGACACGCCTCATTTTGTCTGGACGTTTGTATGTTGCGCCTAAAGGACTTTTTACGGGGTAAGGTTATAGTTTCACCGGCAAGTTAGCGGCAAAGTTGGAAATGATGCCAATATGATGGCAATGGTGAAGAGAAAGCAAGGTGAGAAAATTGTACCCTTAATCCCTTCATATTTGAAATCACGTTATACGTTTAATAGCGAACGTCTTATAGTGAGTGGCGTATCGTTGAGAGGTTTCATTGATCCGTTCATTCCGACACGATCATTTGGCAAGCGTCAGTTTAATGCCCAACGAAGGTAATGGCTGTTCTCGAGGATAATTTAAATTCCGTCCTTTCACTTGAATATGCTGATTTAATTTCCTTCGCACTTTCGAAATACGCTTCTTCAACAATGTCAACACTGGTACCATTTACTCATAAGGCGCGTGCCTTATAATTAAGCAGCATGCTTGAGTTTTCCACAGAGTTGTCATCGTTTGCCGTGTCATTTAGTTGCAAGTACTAAATATATAGTTTTACCGAGGGTCCCTCATCACATCAGTTGTGCCGATAACTGACCTTGTAACCATTCAGTAACATATACTCTGAATCCTTGGCAAAAATTCGCCTTGCAGTTTCACCAGCGGTGTTTAAAAACAGCCTCACTAAACTTACTTAACGTTGGTTGACACACTTCTGAGTGCGGTGCGAACGTGTGGCATTCGAGAGGTGCTTTGATTCGTAACCGCTGCTTTATCTCTCCTCCGACTTTACTAAATTGTACAAACGGTACCGCAAGTTATATTCACCTAAACGTTGTGGCTGCGACTGTTTGCGCCGTACGGTCCGGCATCTGACGGTGTGCTCCTGTACAGTGCTCAGCGAACGAAACGCGACACCCAGATTGCGTGACGGCCAGAGCTTTTTGTGCCGCCAGTATATAGGAGCTGGGCACACCGAGCTGATGCATTACGTTGTACAATGAAAGCGAGTGTCCTCGCGACACATTGCGACTGAAGTTGGCACCACAGCGATCAACCAGTGCTCACCGGTTGCGCAAAAGGGCGTCGGCTCCCCCATGAAGTCCCAGTATCTCGTTTCTATCGCCGAACGCTGTATTTTGGCAGTACGCGTCTCCTGAAATCGTGTGCTTGTGCATTAAAATGCACGTCAAACGTTGCCAAATCACGCTTCGCTACTGCAGAAGTAGAGATAACGTAGCGTGTAATCATGCACGGCTTAAGTAATACGGGATGCAGGATGACACCTTTTCCTCCAATGTCTGTTGCCGGCTCTCTTCGCAGCGCACCGAATGGTGAACACCGTTCACACAAAGTCCAATAAGCTGCGTCCCTACGTCCCTAGGAATTGCTCACGCCGTAGGTTGTGATTGAATGAGTCAGCTTTGATGTCTGTAGCAGGATCTATAGGTTTGGGCGAGTTGGTATGTGATAACATGTTTGTTGGAGCGTAAAGGAAGACGCGGACGAAGACTAGAAACAAAAGCCGAGCACTCGTCTTATGTTTCTAGTCTTTGCGTCTGCTTGTGCTGCAACAAACGCATTAATATTTGTGTTCGTGTCTGGTCGCTAAGAATCTCTACTCGCAGCGATGCATGCTGTCAGCGTGAAGGATAAATATTCAGGCCGCGCATTGGGTACACACTCAAACGAAGACAGAAGACGTTTCGAAGCTCTGCAAAGCACGTTTTTTGTAAGACGCTTTTTGATCGCGCACGTACAGCGCACGCTGTACTCCTCTGCCTAGTGTCACGCTTACGTAAGCGTAACGGGCGCCCGGTCTCGTTACGCGGAGGACGCACTCCCCGAGCGAGTCATGCATGCAGACGAGAGGAGCGTGACGCGTGCCCACACAAGGCCAAGCCGAATTCCAAGTCACAGCCGAAGACAGCATACTGCGTCCGTATTAGTAAGGTTGGTCGGTGTGCGCGCTTGGAACCCCTGTTGATATCGTCACCCAACACTGAAAACCGAAGCCAAGGTAGTCGCTTCCCGTCGGACCCTGTTGAAACCGAAGACCGAAGGCCCACCCGGGAACCCGATGCGAGGTACGGGCATGGACCGCGGTTCAAGGAACCCGGATTTACTCACCGGCACTGTCCCGCACCGTCTGCACGCCATCTTGTCCGAGGGGAGAAGGCGGCCCGCCCGCAAACACACACAAACCGGCGTAGTCAATCAAAGGCACCGAGGAACCACACCGACCGCGATGAAATCCACAGACAATTCGTGTAGATGCGCGCGCGCGCTGGCCAACAAGACCTCCATTGAGGAAGCGCCAGGGTTTTATACCTGGACGGGAAAGGGGGAAAGGACCACTGCGTTTCTCCTCCCGCGCGGACCAACCGAAGGACCAACCGACCAAGCGCCCTTTCTCCGTCAGTGGCGGCTTCTTTCCTTCGGCAATGCCTACCCCCCCCCCCCTACCCGCAGCGTCCAATGACCAAAACGAGAGCAAAATGGGGACAGCCAGCCGGCCGACGTTCGGACTGCGTTGCCCCCCGCCACCGCCGAGAGCTCCGGCGCGATGGGTACGGATGCCCCGGCAGATGCGAATCGGTGCGTTCCCTTCTTCGCAGCATCTCTCACTCGTGCGTAGAACCTCAACGTTGGCAGACTTCCCCGTGGGACAGATTCGACGGCGTTCGGGCGAGGGTTTCGGAAGTTGACCGTCGGCCTTCTCTCTCTTCTCGACGATGCGCCACCGCCACTCGAATTCCTCCTCGTCCGTCGTACCGATAGAGGGGCGGCGAGAGATGTTCCGTTATTTTGGGCCAGACTCTCTCGAGTAGGAGAGAAAGAGTGTCTCTCTTTCCCCCTCTTCTCGCTCCAGGCCTGGCCTGCCTCACGGTCAGGGTCAGCAACCGAGCGGCGAGGAGGTTGCGACCGGAGAAGGGCTGCCTTTGTGACCCATATATCGAGGAACTGTCTGCCGTGTGTGTGTGCGTATGTGTGCGTGCCCGAACCGCTGCGGCTGCGCGCGTGGTCGTTTTCTCCCTTGCGCGCGGCGTGGCCCCGGGGTCCTCTGACGCGCCGCCGCAACCGCTTTCTGTATCGATTTGGGAGTGAGCGCCGACGCTCGACTGTCGCTGCCCCTTTGGCATAGAAGAGTGGGACAACGCTTCCAGAGCAATGCCCGCGGAGACGCCGGTCCGGGTGTTGTGGCGCGATGGAGACGATGATGAGACCTGGCTGGCTGGCTGTCGATGAGCGTAATGAGCGTTGCATCCAGAGGCCGCAGAGTTGCACGAGACAAATCCTGCACATGTCAAAGGCCTGCGCATGACAAAGTCCTCAGCATGACAAGGCGGTTTCGGGAAGATAGGGACCTCGACTGACCCAATGACCAACAGGAGAAGCGTCATTCAGTACTGACGCTTCGTTTGGCCACTGTAATGAACGCTTGCACACGCTTACTTCGAAGAAGGGAGCCGGCACATTTTCTTCGCTTGCTTTCAGAAACAAGGCAGTCAATGCAACAATGTGAGGCATCAGAATCAGGGCCATTTTCACATATACAGAAACGTTCGGCTTCTCATAGTGGCATCTAAAGAAGAAATAAATTAGACACCATTTCGTCCGTTGTCCTATGCTTACCCACGTCACTCTAGGGCTCATGGATAAGCCGATGAGAAATGTGACCTAGTCAGGCTGCACGAATGCAACTATTTACGTCATTTAAGCCATGCTCACGCACCATCCTTGCACCACATGAGCCTGCTTGCTGGATGCAAGCAAGTTCGAAACTTCTGTGTACCGGTATGCCGCCTTCGAAATCCTCCCCCCCCCTTCTCCCATCCCCAGTCAAGTGCATGCCGCATCTACTCCCCCCCCCCCAATCTCGCCCCCCCCCCTAAAAAAAAAAAAGAACGAAATCCTGGCTACGCCACTGAATGTCGTCACTCTTCGGTGGTGTTGCACAAGTTATCTTGTCCAGGTACAGATCCAGGTCGGCCAAGACGCTGAATGTGTGTTGGTTGTCGATGTTCAGTGCACTCATAAAGAAGAAGCGTTTTGATATTACGTCGTTTAAGGCGCTCCGGTTTGTACATACAGGTGGCAGTCTTTGCCGCGGCTGGTAAGAATTAATAACATGTTTCAATGACGCTGAAAAGCAAAGGGGCAAAAGGGCTAAAGGAGCTCAAGAGGAAAGGGGCCTGAGGGGCTTTAAAGGAAAGGGATTGGGTGCAGGTGGTAAAGCGGCCTGTACCCTGTCACAAACATAAAGCAAAATTCATGACGTACCAACGACTTTATCGCTAGGGTCAAAGAAAAACGTTTGCCCTTCTTTTGAGAAAGGAAGTTTGTTATAGTTATGAATATCTTCTATCTGCTGCAAATAGGCCAATACTTCTTTTTCGTCCAAGTAATAGAGAGAACGTTTTGAAATAGTAACCTACGAGTCCAGTCCTCCCATGATCATTTTCTTTGGTGTGTGTGTCAGCCTCTATCAAAAGCTCTTTCGCCGTACCTCCGGTCGAGCAACCGAGACGTATGAATGAAAAACACGCGTTGCATGCCATCCACATCTCCACGCAGTGTCTCGAGCATATTAGTTTCTCAGATGCTTGTTCTGTCACTCATGTCTCTCTCGTTTCGTCTGTCTCCGCGTGCCGAGCGTCAGGAGCCGTCTGCATACATGCATACCTCTGTGAGTGTCCAATCTCTACATCATACCACAGACCCGCGCAAGTGGAGCCGGCGAAAGCAAACAAGAAAGTGTGCCGCCATCACAGCCAAGGCGCCGCAAAGCGAAGGAGAACAGACCCGCGCTGGCTCGCTGTCCTGCCTCCCCTCAAGGCTGTCCGCGTGTCCCGCAAGCGAAATGAGCTTTTCTCTGCACCGGTCGGCCCATCTATAGGCCCCTACAGAGCTATAGGGCGTAGCGAAACATGCATACGCTCCACAATTCCGTGCAGTACTAAACAGGATGCCGAGCTTCACCTTGTCGTCTTGCTCGATCGGAGAAGAGAACATGTTCAACCAACCACATAGCCCAAACTAAACATTTGTCATCTGCTCTGCAACAGCGCTCGTTCGTGTGATCATTTATTAGAGAGTCTTTTTTACTGATCAACAACTCCCCAGGAATGGCCCTTCCGGTATTCATGGCGAAGTTCAGCTGATGCAAGCAGAACTTCCGCATTACTCTACTGCCGTATTAATTTCGAACGATGAGTTTATCAGCAACATCGAAATGTAAACTATGAGGTCGACCGGGACTCAGGATCGGGGTCTTCCACAACCATGGCCAAAAGCTTAGCGTGCCTCGCGCCCCCTATGTGCGGCAGACTACGACAACTAACGAGTATCAAGACGACGAGTGAAAATCTGCCAGCAGGGTGCGTGCTGTCGCACAAATGGCTAGCAACTGGCGTTTCATGAGAGAACGATCTCTTTTCTTTTTCCCCTCTTGATGACACTTTCTTCCTGGGAGAGAGCGACGCTCCTAGAAAAGTAATATTTTATTCTGCACCCTTTGCCCATCCCGATTTGTCCATAGTCGGGGTTTTTTCCCCCTCGAGGCTGGTATATGCATTCGAGCGAACACGTGGTAATTTTACCACCGTGCACGGACGTCCAAAAGCAGGTTCTCAGTGTCCGCATCATTGCACAGAATTTGACGCGGGGAGCATGATGACTCGTAGTACGTAAAGAAGCCGAGACAAAGCTCCTTCCGCGGCTTCTTGAAAGGGTCTCTCTCGTCTTCCCGCCTAGGCGTTCCTGAGATGACTCGCGTCGCCGGGAGCCTGCCGCGGCGGCGGCGTTGAATCGGCGCTCCTCACGTCCGCGTTCCGCGCGAGCAGTTTGAATTATCGCACGCGTTCGCGGCTGCCGTATAGGAATATCTGCTTCTTGCTGCCTCATTCCCGGCGTCAGTGAGCTCTGGGCCACCGTGCGAGACGTAGCGGAGACTACGAGGCCTACGAGCTGAGTTCTTCCTCATCCTTTCTTGGCAATCGCCAGAGAGAGAAGCTGAGGCTCGTCGCTTGCCTCCTCGCTTACCCTCTCGCTTGTGCCTGGTCGCGTAGAAAGAGACCGAGAAGAGATCGTCCCGCACTCTCGCGCTGAAACTAGAGCCTGCAGCCAAAGTGGACTTTGGTTGAAAGCAAGCAGAAACATCGGGACGGAATGGTTCCTCACTGCGAACGAGGCAAGGAGGTGGAAGTAGGGAAAGGGGGGAGGAAAGGGGCGCGATAAGTTTGCATCAATCCGCGCGTTATGTTCCTAACTAATGCGTGCCGGTAACATAAAGACTTGCGTGCACTCTTCTTCTGGCTTTCTTTGGAGACATGCGACAGCTGTGTTAGGAACTGTTCACGAAGTCCACGAAGCTGTTCTGAGTGCTTTTCAGCTATACGGGAGTCGGCTGTCGGTATTACCCATCCTACTAAGCCTGCTTGATGTGATATGCTGTGCTTTTCTCTTCTCTTCCTTTATGTGATGCTCTTCGAGCAGGCGAGTGGGGTGTCCCTTTCAAGATAATATTGACAGCCCGTTTTTCTTTCTATATTGTGTACTGCCTACGGCCAAGAGTCGGGAGGAGTTGGGAGGGGGCGATGTACATCTGTCGGCTCACGTTATTTACGGGAACATGCACATCCCGTTCTTTTAATATAGATTAGAGGACCTAGAAAGCGTCAGAATCTGAATAATAATAACGACAATAAGAAACCAGCACGGGGGGGGTCAACATATAGCAGCAGCAAAAATTTAGCAATCCGGTGAAACGAAGCTTGCAAAGCTAGAGGGCGGGTCACAAGGTAAACAGATCTATTCGTCATTCTGGCAAGACAACATTCAACATCAAAAGTTCCACGCACCATTGAAATACATCTCCCAAGATATGACGACCACCCACGGGCACGACAGCAGCAAGAATGTTTACGCTGTCTTGAACATTAACCTGGGTTGTTGGCGCACAGGTCATTTCCAAGATGAATTCGTGGACGCCCACTGAACGACTAAGGAGGGTCTTTCATCAGCCGGTTCTTTTGTACCGTGTTACCAGAAGGCTGCTCTTCAATCGATCATTAAAAAAAATGAACAGCGAGTCTCGAGAAGCCTCTATTGCTCTGAGAAGCAGCGACAGCTTAGTTTCATGTTTCTCGCCATTCTGCAAGTTTACCAGGGCCAGTTGCTCGACGATAATGGTGTGCTCTAGATGGTCTTGTATACTTACAGCGCGCTCGCCTAACGGAGTGGGCAAGCTTTTATTTGCCCAAGCGAAATGGTGTGTGTGTGTGTGTGTGTGTGTGTGTGTGTGTGTGTGTGTGTGTGTGTGTGTGTGTGTGTGTGTGCGTGCGTGCGTGCGTGTGTGCGTGTGCGTGTGCGTGTGTGTGTGTGTGTGTGTGCGTGTGTGCGTGTGTGCGCGTGTGCGCGTGTGTGCGTGTGTGCGTGTGTGCGTGTGTGTGCGTGCGTGCGTGTGTGCGTGCGTGTGTGTGTGTGTGTGTGTGTGTGTCTGTCTGCGTGTGCGTGTGTGTGTGTGTGCGTGTGCGCGTGTGCGCGTGTGCGCGTGTGTGCGTGTGTGCGTGTGCGCGTGTGTGCGTGTGCGCGCGCGCGCGCGCCTGTGCGTGCGCGTGCCTGTGCCGAAATACACACGCACAGGCGCGCGCCTCAGGGCACAATATCAAGGGTTCGATTCCCGACCGCAGTGGCCGCATTTCGACGTGGGCGAAATGTAAAAAAAAAAAAAAAAAAAAACGCTTGTGTACTTCGATGTAGGTGCATGTTAAAGAACCTTAGGGGGGTCAAAATCAACCTGGAGCCCCCAACTACGGCGTCCCTCCCTGGGCTTATACCTCGTGACGTTAAACCCGGCGAATCGGTGAATCAGCAACGCGACGATAAAAAACAAAGCTTGGATTCTCGCTTTCCACGGTGGCGGCGGCCGTCCGGAATGAGGAAGAACGCGAAGACGCTGGCAAAGGGAAGGGCAATTGGTTACGTCGTGGTTCCTGGGCGGCCGGCGTGTCGAAAAGGCAAATTATACCGCCGCCTCGGCCAACTAGTTTCGCTTTCCCGAGGCGATGAAGGGCATGCCGCGGGGACGGGTCCAGATGCGCACAAACGGCGGAGGCATGCGCGGCAAAAGCAGCAACGGTAATTGTGTCAATTGCCGGGACGAGCACCGCGGCATCGGGTCTGCTTGCACGCTCGAAAGCGTGGAACGGGGTTAAACGCGGCCACCCCGCAGCGAAAGTCTCGGGGAGATTGAGCGTCCCCCCTGCGGCTAAGCAAGGTAACTAAGTGAGGCACCGCAAGATGGGTGCGTGCTTCTCGCTCGGTGCGTTTTTTTTTTTTTTCGTTTGCGGTCTCGATTAGTTTAGAGGCTCTTGTAAGTGAGAATAAAGAGCGAGAAGCAGGATGAAGTGGTCAAGGCTGTTAAGTGACGCTAAAGAGACAACGCTAAGAACAATTTGAAAGGGAAAGTATTTTTCCGGAACTATATTTTAATGCGCAAGCATTATTCAGGTGCGCTATATCCTGGACACGGTCAGATTCCGCCATGTTAAGCGTTTTGAGCCAATCGGAGAGCGCGTAGCAACGCTGTGAGCCAATCAGAATAGGCAACATGACCGATTCGACAATGTGGCGAACTTTTACGTGCTCCCAATAGCATCCCAAGAGAGGCAGCGGCGTTAGACAAATTGAAGGCTGTGTCCGGTGGCGTGCGGGTGCAATGGTATGTCTCTACAATGAACGCCTGTACAACGAAATCACCTGCATTACGAAGGATATCGCGTGTACCGGCGGAATTACCATCTTTCATGTGCATTGTGAAGGCCTGTAAACCGAAGGTGCCTAAAAACGAATTAGCCAGTACAACGATGGAATGTAGGCGCCCCCGACGGCTGATTTTGTTCTATACAGTGAAATCACGTAGCGGCACACATCTTACGTAATGCATAGCCACCACAGAGCGGTGGTGTGCTTTAGAAAGCGCCGGTCGGCAACACAACAAAGACCACGCGGAAGAGAAAATTACCGGCTTAATTCACAAATCCCGTCAGTTTATGTTCAATACGGGTTTTTATTCTGCTGAAAGTGCTTAGCCCGCTCTACTGCGGGTGGCACGGCGCGCGATCATTAACGAAGTGACCTGTATGGCGAAGGATTTTTGGAGATCCCTACCTCTTGGCGCTTGATTGTAGTAATTTTTGAGACGGAGTCGAATGCGAAACGTGTAGTGCCAGAATCGAATCGAACCGAATATCGAAATACTTCTTGAATAATTTTCGATTAATGAACCGCTGTTCTCTCAACTAATATGAAACAGTGTTCAGATCCTATAGTATTGATAACGTTAGCGATTCTATGTCGTTACATGGCCCGTTCTGAAGTGTTGTTTATAAAGAACCACAAATGTAGCGTTAGGAACTAATAAGCAGTTGGCTAACATGCACCGCATACGCTTCAGAGACTGCGAATGATAGCTGCATAGCCGGTCAAGCCTGGCTCCCTGAGCGACGTAGCATGCTCCCCAAAGGAAAATTCTGCAGTTAATTGGTTAGACATGATTAAAACCATCGCGAGAAGCGACGAAGAGATAGTTTGCGCTCGGGTGTCGTGTTTTGTTTTCTCGCGTAAGTCCTGTCCCTTCGTCGCTTTGAGCTACAATTTTAATCACGCTTTCCTAATTAGGTGCTCATGTTTTAAGCCTATAATATAACTGCGGGGATGAAATTCGCCGCACCTTTGCTCCAATTTTATGTTCTATTGAGCTCATTTGGCTGTACTGCAATATCAACGCCGGAAATCCTTTTTTGAGTCTCTCGATCCGCGGGAACCTCTATCGCTTGGCCGGAGAACACTCCACGGACTTCGAGCAGCTCCTCAACAGCGCCGTCCATTTAAATCTCTAGCCCTCCATCGAGTACGCCGAGAAGTCGACGTAGCCGAACATTACTGCGCCAGGATCACGGGTCCGGCGTTCACCTATTCACCTTGCGAACCTATTCCTATTGTCTCCCCTTGCTCCCGAGATTCTCGTATGGACACTCCTTTCTCCATCGAAGAACTGGAGGCCGCACTTGGCGGTGAAGGCGATCTTAGTCACCAGGACCCGATGGCATCTCTTAGTCTGCGCTTGCAAATATTGGTCAAGAGGCCAGAGATGCACTTCTTGGCCTATACAACGCAGCATGGCGTGACGGCCTGGTCCCTACCTACCACGTGGAAATCCAGTCGCCTTGTTCCACTCCTCAAGCCTAGCAAATCTCCATCGGAATCGTCATCTTGTCGTCCGATAGCACTGGCCAGCTGTGTCGGCAAGGTAATGGAGAGAATGATCCGTACACGGTTAGAATGGTACCTGGAATTTTACAACGTCTATCCAGAGGTAATGGCTGGCTTTCGACGCGGACGCTCGTCCATAGCGTTATTGACCTTGTAACATATGCACATCACTAGAAATATCTGAAACGAATCGCAGCGGCCTTATTCCTTGATGTTAAAGGTGCATACGACAATGTAGATCATCATGCAATTCTAGACGCCTTAGAAGCTGCAGGGATTCGTGGACACGCGTTTCGCTGGATACGCAGCTATTTGAATGGAAGCTCTTCCTTTACTTGGACTGAAGACGGACCAACGCCGTCTAGCTATACCAGTCGGGGTGTACAGCAAGGCGGAGTACCTACCCTCATCAACCTGCTGCTCGCTGGTCTCGCCGATTTGTTACCGCAAACAGTCCAGCTTTCCGTATATGCAGACGACATTTGCATATGGGTTTCAGGTGTGACACGCGTACAAGTCCGCACACTACTTCAGAAGGCTTCAACGGCCGTGTCAACATACCTAAGAAGGCAAGGCCTGGAGCTTTCACCTGAGAAATGTGCACTCGTTGCTTTTACTCGCAAAGTGATGGCCCCGTATGCTTTGTGGATTAATGACCAAACTGTACGATACAGATGAACGCACTGATTTTTTGGGCGTCATCGTTGATAGGCTTGTCTTGGAGCTCTCACGTCTCGCACATGACAAAGCGTTTGGCCGCCATTGTGGGCCTTCTTGCATTTCTCGGCGGGTAGTCCTGGGGCGCAACAGTACCATCAATGTTGCAACTAATATAAAGCACTGTTTTGGGGCTTCCTGCGCAACAGCTTACCTGTACTAGGAAGTACTTGCGCTACAAATATCCGCAAACTCCAGAGTGTGCAAGTACAAGCACTCAAAACTTGACTCGGTCTCCTTAAAACTACGTCATTGATTGTGACAGTGGCCATCGCCAGAGACGCTCCAATTTGACAGTCTACATTGATACAGATGTCCTGAGAGCACACATCCGACAAATGAGTCGGATTCCCTCACACCATCTTGCTTGCTTCCCATCAAAGAGGCCACGGCATTCAGCTTTTGCCAAAAGTATTGTAAAACATCAGTCCTACTTGCCATCACAATCACAGCAGGTTGAAGAGTGTAGGTACTCCGCCTTGCTGTACACCACGACTGGTATAGCTACTTGCCATCACAAACACAGCAGGTTGAAGAGGGTAGGTACTCCGCCTTGCTGTACACCACGACTGGTATAGCTAGACGGCGTTGGTCCGTCTTCAGTCCAAGTAAAGGAAGAGCTTCCATTCAAATAGCTGTGTATCCAGCGAAACGCGTGTCCACCAATCCCTATAGCTTCTAAGGCTGCTACACGAATATCAGTACCCATTGTGGTGTCTGCACCGGCCGCAAGTGCAATTGATAGTTCCAGGCATCAGAAATAAAGCTGGAGCGCCGTTGCAAGCTTTGAAGCAAGCAACTTTGGAACACATTCGCAACGTGCACAGATTCCGGCATCATGTCTACACAGATGGTTCGGTAAAACACAACAGCTCTGCTGCTGCAGTCATCATCCCGGCAAAATCTGAAGAAATTCCATTAAAAACTTCATGTGTGACCATATCGACGGGTGCACAACTTGCGGCACTTCGTGCTGCACTTGGTTTCATTAATCAGGAACCCCTACAACAATGGACAGTGTTTTGTGACTCCAAGGCAGCCCTTCAGTGCGCACAAAGCCCAATGCGCCACAGACCCAATGAACAACTGGCCTCAGAAATTCGACACATATATCCTAGCAGCCGTGACAAGGGACACAACATAATCTTTCAATGGCTTCCAGGACAGTGCAACATCTGCGGCGATGACCACGCCGACGAAACTGGCCGATCTGCACATGAAAGCGGTCAACGTGTCTTGATTCCGCTTTCGCGAACGGACGCTGCGGCTGCGCTGCGATTGATGTCCCGTGAATGTACTTTGCCCCTGTGGGAGTCGAACGTTTTCACCATGCATAGTTTGCTTTCCTTGTCTCCGGACGTACGGATGCACCTACCGCCTGGGTTACCACGACGTGAACAGACCATGCTGTACCGTCTGTCGCTAGGCGTTGCATATACGAACTCATATGCTTTCCTTATTGGAATGGCCAACATCACCACGTGCGACACATGCAACAGCGATGAGACGCTCGCACATATTATCTGTCTCTGCTCGCGATATAGTGCCCAGAGACAAGTGATGTGCAGAGTACTGGACCACTTGGTCAATAGTCCGCTATCAGAACTGAAATCTTTAGGTCAGTGCTCTGAAAGAATATCCTTGTTGAAGGTCTTGCGTTATTCAGGTTCCTGCGGTCTACGGGGCTTCACGATAGACTTTAAGAATGCCGCCTCCTACCACTCTAAGTGTACGCGCTTTGTTAGTGCTCGTCTCTCTTTCTCTCTGTCTCTCCCTTCCACACTATTTCTCTTTTTATCCCCCTTAACCCTGCCCTCCACGCAGGGTAGCCAACCAGAACCACCTCTCGTTAACCTCCCTGCCTTTCTATGCATCCTTTTCTCTCTCTCTCGAAATATTAGAAAACTCTTCGTGAGATATCTTTTTATTTACAGATTCGTATTTACGAATAGTGACTAAAATCTCGTTATAATGAAGTTGAAGCGGAAGACATAATTACTTCGTTATATCCGTTATTTCTTGTACTGCATTATGAATATGTGTAATACTAATAAAAACAGAACGCCGACCGAAATGGGGTTGTCTAAAATTGTTAAACGTTTCGGCTTCCAGACGGAAGCCTTCCACAGGGAAGTCAGTGAACAAGGCTTCCGTCTGGAAGGCGAAACGTTTAAGAATTTTAGACAAGTCCATCTTGGTCGGCGTTCTGTGTTTATTCGTATTATGCTGTTACTTCCCGACCAGACGAGATTTCCTCAAACTCTTGATTTCGTTCAACTACGACAGGCGTATGGCCAACCAACTCTTACCGAAATAGTCAGTGAACAAGATTTCCGTGTGGAAGCCGAAACGTTTAAGAATTTTAGACAACCCCATTTTGGGCTTCTGTTTCTGTTTTTTGTTTTATTCACATTATGCGGTTACTTCTCGACCAGACGAGATTTCGTCGAACTCTTGATTTCGTTATGAATCTGTATCGGTATTTCAAGGGAAATGTCATGCACTTAGTTCGTTTTATGCCGTTTCGTTATAGAGACGTTTGACTGTATTTAATTCGTTATTGAGAGTTTCGAATATTTGCACACCCCTAGCAGACGTCGTTGCGAACCGCTCCCCCACCTCGACGTCGTTGATAGGATGGTGAGGGCGCCTCTATATTTGGGAGGTGCACCGCCGGCTCTGACAGCGAGCTGGCGAAGTATTCTCGCCAATGCTTTGCAAAGCAGAAAAAGCAAAAAATGAATAAATAAAGAACGCCAGGTCTCTATTGGCTACAGCCTGCGGGTGACGTGGCTCGATGAGCGGAGAGAGAGCGTGCGCATCTAGACACGCGATAGTGACGTCACTGCCTCTCCCCGCTTCGATGCGCATGCAGCTCGCCTCCGCGGCGGGCCTGGCTCGTCCTTGTTACGTTCGTGGCACAGGTTGCTGTCACCGACGATGGGCAAAACAAGCGCTCGTACAGCCGACGGCTCGCGTCCTGTGAGAAGAGTGTGCGACCGACGCGGAGGTCGCCGAGCGATGCCGCGCCGCACGGCCGAGACTACCGAGCAGTGTACACGGGCGGCGCGTTTTCTTTGTGAATATTCTGCAACTGTTTGTCAAAGACAGGGGACAGGAACCTCGTCAAGCTGCGATTGTGCAGCTTTTTGTTCCTGCCCTTGCATTTTCTTTTTCTGTGCAAAGGAAAATGCGAAATAAAGTTTGAAAGTTTGAAAGGAAGTTTGAAAGTTTTGACTGTCGACGGACGCCGTCGCGGTGGCACGAAGCGGCAACGAGAAGGCGCCGCGCCGCCAAAATGGCCGAGCGATGATGAGCTGCGCATTTGGGAAGCTCCCCAAAACACTTCAGTGTGTTTTGAACGCCCGTCGAGTCTTAGTGGGATGTAGAGCCTAGCAAATTAAAAAAAAATATGCGTACACATGTTACAAGAATTCCATGTACAGTATATGTACTTTACAATAACAAAAACTCATGATAGCTAGTCAGCTTCTTGAGTCTGTGCAGGAGTAAAGAGAGAGATAGAATAAAGGGGAAAGGTAGGGAGGTCAACCAGATGGGCAGATCCGATTTGCTACCCTACGCTGGGGAGAGAGGGGAAGGGGAGGTGAAATGATAGCAAAGTAGAGATAAAGAAAGAAAGGAGCAAGGTTTATTTAGGTCAGTTAATCACAGGGGACCCTGATCGTGAGAAGAAAGTTAACTTACAGAAGAATAGGAAATGAGTTGGAGTGCATACGGAACGCATTATTACCAGGTCGGGACCGGCAGCCTAAAAGAAAAGTGTACAATCATTACATTCTATCGGTACTAACATGTCGGCCATAAATTTGGAGGTTAACAAAGAAGCTTGAGAGGAAGTCAAGAACCGCGCAACGAGTGATGGCACAAGAAGTGTTAGGCGTAACGTTAAAAGACAGGAAGGCAGCGGTAGGGATTAAAGAGGAAACGGGGCTAGCCGATATTTTAGTTGATCTTACGAGGAAAAAATGGAGCTGGGCAGGTAATGTAATGCGTACAGCAGGTAATCGGTGGGCCATTCGAGAATACAGAATGGGTGCCAGGGGAAGGGAAGCGCAGTCGAGGATGGTAGAGATGGTGTTGTTATAAAAGTGTGGAAATTTGCATGCACAAATTATTTGGAATCAGCTAGTGCAAGACAAGGGCTAAATGGAGATTATTTGGAATCAGCTTGTGCAAGGCAGGGGTTAATTGGAGATCGCTGGGAGATGCCTTTGTCCTGCAGTGGTCATAAACACAGGCTGATGATGATGATGGGGATGATAATTATACTTTACAAGATATGGCTGCGTGTATATATGCCGGGGCGTGCGACTCACGTGACACTTGAGCGGCTATAATACAACTGATGGTCGCTCAGTATGACCCTTATGTGCTCTTTAGTCAAGAATTACGATGTGTTGTCTACAAATGTACCAAATTTACACAGTTATACTCCAACAAGCTGCAAGGTTGAATGAAAAAAAAATGAAAAAAAAAAGTCAAGGTGGTTGGATGACGCATTGTGCCATTTCCTCAAAATTACAGAGTGTGCAGTCAGTCCTACCGCGTTTTCCTTTTTTCTTCAAAGAAAGGAATTAAATGACCGCGGTTCAAGATAAGTGAACAAGCCAGTTATTGGCCGGAAGCATTACGAGAATGGAATAAAAGATTGTTCTTTCGCAATTGCTATAGCGGAAAGTAGCACGTCAAACGTTCCGCGAATCGTGGCAGTGCCATGAGCAAAGTGATGGCGTGTAACAATACTCAGCGCATTAAAGTGAAATGTAGCTGCATTGTGTAACGAGAAGGTTCAGTTTACTCGCAGCTGGGTGATCGGGGTTTTCTTTCTCGCTCGGGGTGGGCAGAAATGACAAAAAGCAATTGCGCACGCAAATGTGTAGTATCGCGCACTCGGTATACGAGCTACAACGTATCGGCACGTGTCAAAGCGCTTGCGCGTTGCAGCTCACACTGAGTTCGGTACTACACCCGCACACTGAAAGGTATACGGAACTAAACATAATGGGCAGACAAAAACATTGACAATGACGAGGACAAACAAGTCGGAGTGAAACACAAACGTGTTACGAGTTGGGACAGCAAGAGGGACGTCGCCGATGCTTTTCACTTCTCTCTCGCTCGAGCGTGGCACGAGAAGCTCCCCAAATTATTGCGTCTATTAGGACAGAGAAAGGCTGATTAATGTAGCGGAGAAAATGCAAGGTTACAGGCCTTACTGCGCAAGCAGTATACGTATCGAAGTTTCGTTTGCATTTGTGTTCCTTTTTGTAAAACGTGGGCCCGTACGAGTCACCAGATACGTTGAGGGGCTCTGCGCCAGCATAACCGTACAGCGTCGCTTCCTTATTACCCCTCGTAAATTGTTCTAAATTCACGAGTGGCACTTAGCTTCTCGCACTAATGACTGTACGCTGCATTTGGATTCTCGTTTGCAGGCACGGCGGCGAGAAATCCACGCGTGCTGCCGCTGGATCCTGCACCGGGCATGCTGTATCGTGGGCCTCTACTGGAAAAACAGGGGAGGGGCAGAGAAAGGCAAGGAGAAGGAGCTGGGAACGTCAAAGTCTACTACCGGAGGGTAAAGGACCGAAACAATTAGAACCTCGAAATTTACTCTCTCTCTCTCTCTGGTCTGACCTTTGCTGCTTTGGCGAAGCACCTGCGCTTCTCCTCTCAGCGTTACTCCCGTGTATGCTTCGGCAAACACTCACGCTTCGGAGCCGGGTCCGGGACTGTTGGCACAGCTTCGTGACCGGCGAAAGTGGGTGTATAAGCGATGCCAGAGAGACGTGAGAGGCCACGTGTAGGGGGCGCACGCAGTGTGCATAGGTGCTGGTCGCCATGTTCGCCTCCCTACGTCACGCTCTCCCCTCCACACCCCTCCCCCCCCCCCCCTACTACTACCCCCTATCCCCGCCCAATCCTTGGGATACACCTCCCACAGCCCCGCTAGGTTACTGAGGTAGCAGAAGAAAGAAAGTGCTAACGAGAGGGAGATAATGAGAACGACGGAACAAGCGCATCTTTCATCGCTCCGGCCTCAGGCGCATAACACCGCGTCCGCCATTTGTTACGACGCAGCCAAGGTGTTCGCACAGCCCAGTGTACAGACACGTCAACGCGCGGGGTTCCTTGATTGGGCCCGTGAAACAAAAAGAAAAAAGATTCTTATCGGCGAGGGGTTGTTTTTCTTTTCATTAAGTTGGAGTTGTTGCATGAGCACCCCAACATACCACAGAAAAGAGAAAGAAAAGCTGGCTAGCAGGTTTCGTTCTTTTTTTTTTTTTTAGTTAGCCGAAGAAATATAAGGAGATAGGCCTCTTTAGGGCTGGCACTCGCAACGTCCTAAACACTGATCAGGAAAGGAGAAAACTAGATGAACTCGACAACAGACTCTGCACACAAGTCATAGCACAGAAAGTCACAAACAGACAAGTAGTGTCATCACGGGCGTCAATCACGGTCGCGGAAGAAGGCAGTCTCGAGGGAAAGAAAAGAAAGCTCGAGATTGGGAAGGGAGAGAAAGAAAGGTGATGGCTATTAAGAGCATCACAAGCAGTTCCTGATGCATGCACGCGAATCGCAAATGGAATTTTGCCTACTGGGTCTATTTGCATATTGGTCTATTGGTATATTTTGCCTATTGCCTTTTTATTCTTTCTTTGTTTATTTATTTATTTCTTGTTTTGTTTCTTCTTTCTTTCTTTTGTAACGTGTACCTAAACATAAGTACACGAGCGATTTTGCATTTCGCGCCCACGGCAAAATGCGGCCGCCGCGGCCGGTTAATCGATAAAAAATGACATACAGCGCGAAGGACAAGGTCAGCGAGAGAGAGAGAGAGAGAGAGAAACAACTTTACTGGTCCATTATGAAATGAAACGCGTTAAGCGTCTGATGGGGTGGCTCCCTCTTCGCGGGCTCCATATGCTTCCAGGGCCGCCTGGCCCCTGTGGATCAGTCGGAGCTGGTCTTCCAGGGCGGGGCTGGACAGCATGATCTCCCATCGCTCGTAAAGGGTGGGGATAGCAGGGGGGTTAGTTATGGGTATAGGTGGGGGGTGGTGTATGGAAAAATTGCACTCTCCTATGACGTGCCGAAGGGTGCCTAATGCATTGCAGTGAGGACATGTGTTCTTATATCTCTCTGGGTATATCTTGTTCTGGAGGCAGGGGTGGGGAAAGGATCCTGCCTGGATTTGCCTGTATATTGTTTGTTCGGCTCTGGTCAAGGAGTGGTGGGGGTGCGGGAATGTCTTCCTGCCGTCCCTGTAATATTTGACTATATCTCTATAATTTGGGACGAAGACCACATAATGAAGACGACATACACAGCGATCTGTATGTCGTCTTTCGCTGTCCTTGTCCTTCGCACTGTATGTCATTTTTTATCATGAATTACCAACTAGCCCAAAGAACCACCCTAATTCGGTTAATCGAACGTGCGACCCCGTGCTCAACAGCACAACGCCATATAGGCACTGAACTAGCACCCGTGTACTTGGAGTTTGAGACACAATTTCTGAAGGCCGCACTTGACCTGCAGCGCAACTCGTGTTTTTTTTTTTTTTTTTTTTTTAAAGCTGCGAGACATTCTCGGCCCGTAAAGCACCACGCACCTGTGTGGTTCGCGCATCGAAAACTGTTCTGGTTATTTTTAACGTATATGAAAACCTTAATGAAAGTGCGAACAGCCTGAGTGCATGCGCCGATCTGTGGGTGTATGGGGCATGGAACCGCTGTGTATACAATATTTTTGTATCACTTGATACGCACGCGGTATACAGATTCACGTATTCATCTATAGAATAAACTTCAGTTGACTGTATAGCACTTGCCCTGTATATGTTCTCTTCTATATCATTTGTCGTATTTTGCGGCACCTCCAGTAAAAGGAAACATGATAATCAAGGCGTAGAAAACTAATTGCAAGCCACGCCAAAGGGGATGGGATGCACGCAGGTCAGCTATAGACAGCTCAACGTAATGAAACGTGGCTTCGAAATAATTATTCGACCTGAGCGGTGGCGTGCTTTTCTCACAGCCCAATTTGTTTCGCTTTCATTTGTATGCAACGAGGTGCCGATTCCATTTGTATCCGGCTCTCTCGCCTCTTGCGCGGCCCGTCGGTTGAAAGCCGCTCGAAACGGGGGCCGACTTTAAAGCCGCTCCGGCATTGTCTCACGAAGGGCGCAAGACGAGCTCTATTACACTGAAAAGAAGATGACTATATATAAACTAGTGGACGCACGCTGTATCGGGCGAGCAAGCATGCACTAAGACCACGCATCACCGAGCAGACCGAAAGCGAAACGATCGTACGTACAGTGAGGATTGGAAATAGATGGCTATCAATTACACGCTTCGAACCGCACCCCCCCCCCCCCACGAAGCCTTCACTTATTTCTATAACTACGCACGCGGTCGTCGATGAATGGCGCGTCTCCTTAAACGCTCGATCGAATTTGCCCGCGTACGCACGATTGATCGTTTCGCGCCGGCAAAAGGAAGCGGAAAGAGAATCGAGCGTTCTCAGTACGCCGGACTCGCGATCGGCTCTGCGTAAAACAATTTCCCTCGTGCGTGTGCATGCGTATAGGTACATGCGCGCTGTAGTCGTTTAAAATGCCGATTGTGGGTCGCGCCCGTGTATAGGAGGCGGCTCACCGAACGTGAACCGGCGAGATGTTAGGCGAAATGCGTGTGCCAGTCGCCACGAAATAATCCCGGAGAAGTCTTTACTATAGTGCGCCGGCCGTAGCTTTCCGCATCTTCGGCGGCTGCTCCCGCATATACACGAGATCAGCGCGCGTTGGAACACGTATATACCTCGCTAAGAATAGGAGCGGCGAGGCGTTGTTCAGTTTTACGCGCGCGCTCACACGTGCATGTTCGGAGAGCGCAGACTATGAGGGATGCTCCTCGATCGTGCCAGATGTACCGTGTTTAGCCGCACATAACTCAACAAGAGCGTGCCTTGAGAGGTCTAATTTGAGCTTAGCTTTCGAGAACGCGGTCAAAAGGAGGACGAGGAAAGGCGTGGTCGCTGGAGCCATCCTGGCACAGGGCTTTGTAGGAGTCACAGAAAGCAAGCCCAACTTCGTGTTATCTGCACACACACAGCCGACAACAGTTTAAATCACCCGTATAGCTACTGTTAGCAGCGTCTCGATGCAAAGAATAACTACAGTTCGTTCTATACTCATCTCTATACCGTGAAGACAGCTACTTCTAAACTAACGTAAATAGGAAGAAGGAAGAATTTGGCAAGCCCCACCAGTATACAGAGCACCGGTAGCTATACAGGTACATAAAGATAGCAAGGCTAACGCCTGTAAGAAACATGCAGGATTAGATGGTAAGGAGGAGATAATCATATGTGTAAGGTTCTAGTTGGCCGGGGGATAACTTCATGGTATATTTCGGCACGATTCCGACAGGGGGTGGCCTTGATTTGTATCACGACGACCACACGAAAGGCATGACTACAATTCGAGAACGAAGAAAGGAGAGGAGGCGGTAACTGATGCCCACGACCATGCTTGAGTTTCGTGTCTTACAAGTCGACCATGCAGCTGGCAGCTGCACTTGTCAAGACAGCGAAATTCGATAGAATTAAAAGACAATCAATCAATCAATCAATCAATCAATCAATCAATCAATCAATCAATCAATCAATCAATCAATCAATCAATCAATCAATCAATCAATCAATCAAGGTCAATTAAAAGACAAGGACGCCGACACCGCGTCGTCGATGTCAGCGAAATTGTTACCCGCGCCATCGTAAAGAAAGGTAGACCCTTTCGCAAATACTGCTTCACGATTTCAGACAGCACATCGCTTCTTATGCCTTGAGAAACTCGAAACGCAGGCCTGGGAGAAAGACTGTTGTGCAGCTGCCCTTTAGTTCAACAAGGCGTGGGTTTTGGCGCGTTCGTATACAGCATATATTGATCGCATATTAGCGCAGCTCGTGTCTTTTACCCCGCCCTGTTTTCTGCGCCGGTGCGCAGTCAAAGGCGACCGCATGTTTACGGCAATCTCGCTGCACAACACCGAGGACAACGCAGCTGCCGTCCTGCAGATAATGATAAGAGATATTGTTAGTAGGAAACAAAGCATTATGTTCGCGGCTCTCTGCGTTCTATTTTCTTTGCGTGCTGCGCCTTTTGACACCAAGCGAATCTAAACTCTGCCTGGGCAGCCGATAACAATCTTCGCCTGAGAAAATGTTTGGAAAGAAAGCTGAGAAAATAATGTTTATTTCTTGGAAACGCGCCGAACTAAAGTGGATCCGCGTATAGCTAAGCGGTCGGCTCCTCACTTGTCAGTGATTCACTTCGAACGTAAACGTCGAGTTTGGCAAATCAGTTCAGCGGAAATGCGCAAAGCGCCGGAAGCTTTACGAAGGAAATCAATGTCATCCACCTCACTGTATTGCACAAAGCTATACAAATGGAGAACCCGTGCGGTTTGCTCAGAAAGAATGCTTCGCAGTAAAAAAAAAAAAAAAAATTTCTAATCACGGTGTCAAACAGGCGAGGCCAACGCCTTTCAGGGGCGGTCGCTCTACTATCTCTGAGCTAACCAGGAGGCTTGCGGATAGCAGGACGAGGGCGGGCATTGTTCGACAACTCGAAGCAAGGGACCGTAAACATGGCGAATGAGTTTTTCAATTTTGCTTTCTCTTCACCTGCGAAGGATTCTTTCTGAGAAACCCGTATGCATGGGTTTCCTTTCTAGGGTCGTGTTTTACTCTCAGTTGGATGACGATGGTCTCCTTTCGTGAAACGTCTAGTTGTGTGCACTCGAATGCAGCATTCGCGCGTCATTCGCGCGGCATTCGTCACTCCCGTTAATACTATATAGGGTCAAGGAAGCGAAGCAGTCCAGTTTTGGATTCGCTGCCTGTTGTTGTTGTTGTTGTTGTTGTTGTTGTTGTTGTTGTTGTTGTTGCTGTTGTTGTTGTTGTTGCTGCAGCAGCGCGCTCCGTGTGTATGCTACGTTGTCTAGAAGAAGCTACACCACTCCGTGTCCACAGCATCGCCGGGTGCGCGTACGGAGATCATCGAAGGCCCATTTATGTCTAAGACCGACCTGCCTACCTTGGCCTTGAAGCAAGCAGCTCTGGAATGTTTTAACACTTTCTACTTTGACCGAGTCCACATATATACGGATGGCTCTTCCACTCAGACCAGCTCCACCGGCGCAGTGGTTGTACCACGACGATCAATTAGCATCCGATACAATATTTCTCACTTGACAACATCGACCGGGTCGGAGCTTGTTGCCCTCCGAGGTGCAGTTGATTACATTAACAACCAACCCGCTAATCGGTGGGCAATATTCTGCGATTCGACGGCCGCCTTACAATGTCTTCTGTCATCTCTTTGTCGCGGGTCCTGTGGACAACTAGTGTCGGAGATACAAGAAATGCACCATCGTATGATAGCGAAAGGACACGACGTCGTGTTTCAGTGGCTGCCTGGCCATCGCGGTATCTCCGGCAACGACCTCGCTGACGAAGCCGCTAGGAAAGCACACGAAGCAGCAACCCTTGTATCTGTACCTTTATCGCGGACCGACGCAGCCCAACAGCTAAGTAAGCAAACTAGCACACCGTATGACATTAGAGAAGTGGCACACACCTGAATTCACCCAAGATCGATTGCATTCCCTCGACCCCCCTATGCATATGTGGCTGTTACCAGGGCTTCCGCGAAATGAGGAAACAATGCTGTGCCGCTTACGCTTGGGCGTCGCATTCACCAATGCATATATACGTTTTTGATTGGAATGGCTGATAGCGCCGACTGCAATGCCTGTGGTGTCGTGAAAACTATAGAACATCTACTGTGTTACTGCCCATATTTTGAAAACAAAAGACATGACCTCTGCACAGCTCTCAATCAGCTAGATAGAACACCGTTCACCTTGAAGAAGATCTTGCGACCATCGCCTCGCATATCGCAGCTACAAAAAGCCACAAAAGAGCTGCTGCGATATTTGAAAGCTACTGGATTGAGTCAGCGTCTGTGATCCGGACTGAGTGACCGAACGATATCCCCTGTAGACTTTCTCTTCTTCTTTTAATCTTTCCGTCCCTTTTCCCTTTCCCTAGTGTAGGGTAGCCAACCGGGCTCAGTTCTGGTTAACCTCCATACCTTTCCTTTATCATTTGCTCTCTCTCTCTCTCTCTTGGCTCGTCTTGATTGTCCGGTTAACCCTGAGCGCGAGAAGTTCACTCCGCGCGGGAGCCAGTCGTATACATAGACTTCCTGTTTTTAGAGATCCTCAGTCGCCGTGTCGAAAACGCCCCAAGCCGCGGGACAACTTTGTAACGTCCCGAAAGAAAATTTAGATACTTATATGCGTCGGCTTTGCCGGACAGGAGGAAGTACGGATTTGAGACTAGGCAGCTTTCGCGCAGCGCGCATGCTGCAACCGTAAATGTGTTACGAACGTAAATGAATAGAGTTCTCCTCACCGAGCATGTACACAGAGTCGGCCGCGAGAGTCTACGGGACAGGGGCTCCTTGGCGAACGCTCATTTAGGCTTTGTCAATGCATTACACTTCAATCTTAATGGATCAGCGTGTATACATCGGAAACACCGTACACTACAGATTAAATTTTTGTATTCGGGGCTACCCGCCGTGGCTGCTCAGTGGCTATGGTGTTGGGCTGTTGAGCACGAGGTCGCGGGATCGAATCCCGGGCACGGCGGCCGCATTACGATGGGGGCGAAATGCGAAAACACCCGTGTACTTAGATTTAGGTGTACGTTAAAGAACTCCAGGTGGTCGAAATTTCCGGAGTCCTCCACTACGGCGTGCCTCACAATCAGAAAGTGGTTTTGGCACGTAAAACCCCATAATGTTGTATTCGGGGCTATATGCGCGCATGCCCAGGCTTCTCGGGAACACGGCTTTCCCGCAAATTCCATGTCCCGCAAGCTTATGCGACTTTACGTTATTGTGCATCTGTGGCTTGCATTATTCAATGTGAACGTATACATTATGTGGCAAACTTAACGTAAGTTAATTGTTAACGTATAGTTAACGTTGTCAAACATGTCGCCACTGGCATACGTGGCCCACGCTTTAGTGCAAATTTCTGTGATGGCTGCTCTCACGGTATCGCTGAGGGCAAACGAATAGTGAATTCAGCTTCCGATTCATCTAAACTCACCCGAATTGCAAGTGATGAGAGCGGCCAGCCCGCCCAATTTCCGAACTCTTTCGCCCATTCTGGCGTCCGGAGCTCTAGCTCTCACAAGATGCGCCGGATTGTCTTGTCTCTGACAGGTTTCACAATACGTGGGCACCAGGCCACGAAACGTTGGCTCATGTTTCCTTTACTTTCGTGTATTAAGCTGAATGTCTTCAGGTGGCGCAGACCGTAACGTTACGCAAAACTCTTGCGTTTCACGCCGGTACGCCATTTCTAAAACTGCCTGTTGTACGCAATATGTTTTAGCATATTGTCAAGCTGTTAAGCTGTTCAGTCCAGGTCATCCAAAACCATTTGACCTGGATGATCCTGATTTCTATGCGCGTACGCGTTCTGTAACTACATGCACCTGTACATTCTTGCTGAAATTTCTCTTCACCCGTCATTGCATATAGGTCAGAATTTACGTCTGCTGCGCAGCGCATGGTTTCGGATTATATTGCCAGCTGCAGCGGCGACCGCATTCCGATGGAAAGTACATAAATATTAAAAAAAAAACGTCCTCGTACTCAGATTTCTGTTCACGTTCATGAAGCCAAGGTGCTCATAATTCCCTCGCTCCACCCCTCCCCCCTTCCCCCCGGCCCGTCCGCTTCGACTGGGTCCCCAATTGTGTCGAGATGTAACTTCACAACGCGAAACTTTGTCTTGTTTGTTCAGACCTCCGTTTGTACAGTTTGCTTCCGCAATGCGCCACGGTGTGTGGTACCCAACGTGCACGGGATATCGCACGGGAAAACGGCCACGGCAATGTACGCGCGAGCTATTCCCGCGGCTGCGCGCGGCTATTATAGCTTCACGAAACTCCGTGTATGCCGACGATCTCGTATTCGACGTAGCTTCACCGAGAGAAACAGCGTCCCTCCATTAGACTATCAAATGAGGTGGCCGTGTCATTCTCACGTGAGCTTAATATATATAGGATGATTCCCCGGGAGAGCCTTAAAAGAAAGAGAGAAAAAAAAAACCAGGGGTGATTGCTCGCTGGCCGTCTATAATATACCTTTATCGCTATCCGTTCGAAGACGAGAGTCAGTGCGCAGCTTGGTCGGTGGGCTGCGTGATTACGGAGAAAGGGGTCCGATGCGTTCGTGCCCGTGCGTAGCTAGCTTATAATAAATTTCACGGTCCCAGCGAGACCGCCTTGTAATCAGCGACGACGCGTCAAAGCTTGCGCGGACGCGACCACGTTCCACGTTTCCGTCTTTTCACTTTTGCTTCGCGTTCCCAACAATGCGACGCCGTTGACAATGCCGCAATGGCTCTATGAGGAAGTTCGTATAGGTTGCGTAGACCTCAATTTGAGGGCGTGATATATATATATATATATATATATATATATATATATATATATATATATATAATATAGGGTCAGTAGCATAAGTAGACCAAGTATCTACGTGACTGACACTAGTTTGTCATCCATGGGTATGTCCGCGCACGTGAGTGTGCATCTTTTATTTCAGATTAGCCGCGTTATTATATCTAGCTCTGCTCTGACGATGTGGTTATTTGAGTCCCCGTGAGGAGGTGCGGATTAGTGAGAATATATCGAGCTGGGGATGATCATATAGTGCCTTTTCGGTCCGCTTTCCTTCGCACGAATTACGAGTACAGACTAGGCAAGGTAAAATGAAAAACAACAAATGTTGCGTGAGCCAATGCGAAAGAAAGGAAAGAAAGAGTGAGTGGCAAAATTTAGGGCACTGCGTTCTCACAGCAGACAGGTCTCGTTTATTTATTAGTTTTTCTTTTTTTCAGCAAGAAGTTGACCACAAAGCTGTGAAGAAAGATGCAGTATAGAACGGGAAAAAAAGTATACAACGGATCAGCTTCTGTTTCAAACTTATTTATTTTTGGCCTCCGTGAGAGTATGGTTAGCGATTAGATTGATATTCGCAGAATGTCTGACAACTCCATCACTCCTGGCCGAGTGGTGGAAGCGGAGGAAACCGCGATTGCCGTGGCCATGCATGCGGAAGCGAATACCGTCATCAGCGACAGCAAGCAGGCCATCGGCAATTTCGTCCGTGGTAGAATTTCCAAACAGGCGTACCATGTCCTCACACGACGCCCCCTAAGCGGCTTGAAAACCCTCGTGTGGACCCCCGCTCACGCGGCTGTGCCCGGCAACGCGTCGGCTCACAGTTTGGCTCCATATCTCGCGCGCCGAGCCTCGTCCGCTAATGCGGACGGCGTGAATGAGGAGGAGAGACACGAGGAACCCTGCGAGACTTACTATGAAATAGCCCATCGGTATCGCTTGAGGCGTCGCGCGCTCCCACCACCGGCCAAGCAACTCGACAAAACGCAAGCGGTCGCGTTTTGGTGACTTCAGACAAACACATACCCACACCCAAAATACATTAACAAAATCACAGGGGGCAGGGAAAGCGACAAATGTAGGCTCTGTTCAGAAACAGGAACACTCACACACATGTGGGAATGCACCTCGCTCCCGTTCTCTCATCCCCCCGTCAGCAGCGAGACTGACTGGACAGCCTGGCTCAGTTCCGGGGACGTCGACCGCCAGCTTGAACTGGTGGACTGGGTGGAAAAGGCCAAGCAGGCCGAGGGCCTTACTTGAGCCCAAACCCTCAGCCGCGTCCCTCTTTACCCTTCCCCCTTTCAATAAAGTTTATCACCACCACCACCATTGGCATATAGTCGGCAAATATAAAGCAGTTCGGCTAAAGCCATGGGGTCATTGCCACGAAGTAACAGATAAAAATCTACAGTATTGACTGGCTACATATAGAGTTCATGCAGCAGACTAAACTGGTCATCGGGCTGTTTAAAAAAAATATGGGTCTCATATGTTGACGTGAACGTGGCAGTATTCGGCAAGCATTGAGAGTCTTATAAACCACCATGGTTGTTTGGTGGCTATGGTGTCGGGCTGCTGAGCACGAGGTCACGGGATCGAATCCCGGCCACGGCGGCCGCATTTCGATGGGGGCAAAATGCGAAAACGCCCCCGTATACTTAGATTTAGGTGCCCGTTAAAGAACCCCAGGTGTTCCAGATTTCCGGAGTCTCCCACTACGGCGTGCCTCATAATTAGATCGTGGTTTTGGCACGTAAAACCCGATAATGTTTAATTGAGAGTCTTATACAAGTCAGGAGTCTGACGTCACAACGCAGCACAGTAGCTATTAGACACCCTTAATGGGGGCGTCTATAACTTCACGGTCTATAGCGTCGCCGCCCGCATTTCGCTTGTGCGTCTTTTTCTGACCAGCCGTATATATACGGTGGCTTACTGGTTAAGGCGCATGCGCTGCTTAGTTCGATGTCCCGGGTTCGATCCCCACCGCGGCGCGCGCCCGTCATTTCGATGGGGACGAAATGCAAAAACTCATCTGCACTTACATCTTGTGAGCACGTTAAAGAACCCTGGGTGGTCAAAATTAATCCAAAGTCCTCCTCTCCCACCAGCCCGCCTATACGACGTGTCTCGATATCATATCGTGGTTTTGTCACCCAAAGCCCCATAATTTAAATTTGTCTCCATCAACCATTCGAGCTCACCCCTTAATTAGTAAGCGTGCCATAGTCATGAAACAAACCAAGCATCGTCCTCATGGACGTAGAGAGAAAGAAAGAGAGAGTGAGTGAGAGAGAATTCAACCCTGCACTGGGGGAAGGGGATAGAAAGAGGAGAAGGAAGAGAGAAGTTCGCACTTTGCACCGGTAAGACACACAATCAAGCGGTCGTCGCTGAGTCGAACAAAAGCGGTTATATAGGCTGGTGCATTCTTATTTTATTATTATTATTTTTTTTTTTTTTACTGTACACATGAAGCTCAGCTCAACGTTCAGTCGTTGTACGCGTGGACCTGCATCGAATAATTCCTTATGCAGGGTAAAAGTAGAAGAAAAAAATAAAGCCGCGCAAAAAAAAAAAAAAAATGTCCATCCCTTGGGCCCGCGCGCGCGTGCCAAAATAATGGAGGAAAGAAGTATTCCCGTGTGACAATATATATCTGCGGGGCTGCGGCGTACGGGGCACATGGAGTGCGATGGCCTAGTAGATGGGAGGCGCAGTCGCGGTTGGCGCGAGAAATAAAAAGCGGAGCAAAACGTAACGAAAAGTTCTGCCCTTGAAAGACGGAGGGGGGTCTCTCGCAAACGACGTCGCGCGCCGCGACCGTGCAAAGGTCGCACTTGGAAAAGCACTGTCTCGGTAAAAGTCTACACGGAGAAAGGAGGGGGGGGGAAGGAAAGAAAACGAGAGAAACCGAAAGCGGGGAAAACCTTTTTCTTTGTTTCCTTAAATGAGACTTTCGAGACGCGTGGCACAATGGCTTTGAAAACGCAACGGGCTGGATTTCATTGCTGAAAGCAGCTTCGGGGCTATGTGGTGATGGTGCGAAATTGAAAGTATACGCTATACCGAGGGTTTTTTTCTTCTTATGCTGACGCAAAGGACTATAATGGTGCGAGGTTACAGAGGTTACCTAAAGGGGCCTTTACTTGAAATCTCATATAACCCCCCTTTCTCCATAAAACGTTTTCTTGTTTTGATATTTTCTAATGGCGTTTTTCTGCGAATGCACACCTTATCAAAAAAAAAATTTTTTTTGGGGGGGGTGAGGGGGGGTGGAATCTGTGCAATAAAAAGGAAGGTCAAATACCTGTATTGGTCATCGATGTGTGACCGGTGTGTGTGTGTGTGTGTGTGTGTGTGTGTGTGTGTGTGTGTGTGTGTGTGTGTGTGTGTGTGTGTGTGTGTGTGTGTGTGTGTGTGTGCGCGTGCGTGTGTGTGTGTGTGTGTGCGCGTGCGTGTGTGCGTGCGTGCGTGTGTGGGGGGGGGGTTGTGTGTGTGTGTGCATACGTCACATATTTACATACGTAATGCATACGCTCCTTTACGAAAATAATGTACAGAAGCCGGCGACGAAAGTTCCCAAACTTTAAATATCATCAAATAGCCCAAACGATGTAGCAAGCTATGCCCAAACCATTCAATCGCTGCTTAAGCGTCAAGCCCAAAGTTAGATGCTCTCTGCGTTGTTCCCACGCCATACATATGATACAGGTCGCGTCCGTCGCTTAAATATATTAGTAAACTTAACAGCGAGCGACCAGTAGCCTACTATACATAAAACTATTTTTCATACATATTTATGTCATCACTAGAATGCCATAGTGATAACCTTCTGTATGATTCCTGAGTCGCAAGAACAACAAAAGCAACAACAACAACAACAAATATGGCGCGGGTTATTAATTGCCATAATGCCAGCCAGCAAAATCGTGAGCAGTCACCTCCGCATATGGGCGCCAATGCTGCCTCCGTCCAAAATTTCGCTACACAACCACTAGACGATAGAAACAAAGCGCAGCGTAGTCTGGTCATCAGCGCATTGCCGCTTACTCCGAAGCTGCGAAGCGTTCAGCGTAATGGCTCGGGCAATGAGTTGGGAGGCGCGCGTACTTAATTGTAGCAACTTGATCGATGTCAGTCGACCAGCGATCGGCGCGGCCGCCGTGAGTTCACGCGCGAACCTGGCCAACAAGCGTGCATAGTGGCGTCGTCAAGCCACTCGCGTGGTCATCAATCTCTTAAATAGCTCACGCGAGCAGTAGATTAAGCAACGCGCCCATTCGCGGTAAGTCTTTCCTAGCTGTTACTTCTTTTTTATTTGTCGTATGCGTACCTGATCTCTCTCTCTCTCTCTCTCTCTCTCTCTCTCTCTCTCTCTCTCTCTCTCTCTCATTTTTCATCATGTTTGCCCGCTTTATGCTGCCGCTGAGCATTCAGCAATTCTTGAAGTTCACCGCCTATGTAGTGACAACTGAGCGAGTTTGTTGCACTTGCACCGATGAAGAACATTCAGCAACTGCCATCTTGTTCTCTCCGAGCTATGTGTCTTTTGTATTCGCACTGCTTTCTTCATCTTGAAATTTACTAGCTGTTCTCCAAGATGTACGTTTGCTCTGTATATCTTCAGCATAGGAGCGTACCTCAGGCTCGACTTCACTGCATTTCGTATCGTTAAACTTTTCTGTTTCTCTCTCCGTCTTCATTAGCTTCTCTGACTTCCTTTTAAAGGAAATACGATTATTTCAACAGCTTCTTTATTAACTTGTTCACTCACCGTTTCGCCACCAAAAAGAAGTGGGGGTGGAGGCTGGGGGAGTAATCGAAACCAAATGAATAGTTCTTGCACATTCTGAACGAACGAAGGATGATGACGATGATAAGTAGGAGCAGGAGGAAGACGTTACCTTGTGAGAGCAACGCCTATCAGTAGCGTTTAATGGACCACTGGCACACTCGACCGGTCGACTTCTGGAGAGCACCCATGCTCTGCTTCAAAGATCGTTAAGGACAGCAGTATCATTAGTACAGAGCAGTATATACCAGCCATAACCTGACTTAATTATCTGCATTGGAGCCCGATTATGGCCCCACTAAGCCCCACTATATAGTTACTCGTGTTACGCTACATTTGTAGTGTTGCCAGAGTGCTCTGAAACGACACTACTTTCCTATACGGTCCATATAACAAAGCTATGAAAAAAAGCTGCAGGCCGTCGTTCAGTGCGTTATCAGTGAGGAAAGAGCACAGCGCGCGAGACGGGTGGGCAAGCCGACGCGCACAGCGAGACAGAAGGGAACGCGAATCCGCACGGTTTGTGGCCTTATGTAGCGTGCTGCGACCTATTCTGAAGAGAATCGGTTAAGCGCTGATGTACTAAGAAGCCAAGTCCACGTCACCTGAGAACTTCAGGAGGTGTCGGGGCAGCTTCCTACTGATGGTGGTGGTGGTGGTGGTGGGTGTTAGCAGCAGGCGGGTTTAGCCTGGCGATCAAGGCCGGCAACTGCTCCGCTCGAGCGTCTCTCATAAAATCACTGTGGTGTTTCACCACATGCCCGTCAGGCCAGTCTCTATTAAAAATCCGATAAGGAGGCGTGAAGCTGCTTCGCGGGCTATATATAACTGGTCCTTCGGGCAAAGCAAGGTGTTGCAGGCACGTATGTGGAAGGTCCTTTTGTTGAGGATTTTCCAGGCGAGCGTCCCTTTCATCTCGAAATTTTGGGCACAACCACAGAAAGTGTTCAATGTCTCCTCCTGTCTGTTGAAATACAGAGTCCACGCGGGAACACCATGTAGTCCACGCTATAGCGTATATGGGACGCCTGGACGCTTCAGTGCCTTTACCCGTAGAGTCACGTGCTAAAATTACGAGATCGGAACTTACGGTGCTGCGATCGCTAAGCTCCTGTGAGAATTATATAGTTTCGGTAATAGGTTTGTACGCTCCAACAATTTACTGTTCAACATCATCGCACTTAAGTACTTCCGTGTATGAATAGTATACTGTTAAGGTTTAACTCGTTCGCAATAGTAGTAGTAGTGGCGCGTTCCCGCCAGTTTCACCTATATAAGACTCGGGGAAGAAAGCGCACGCCGTCGGAATATCATATTTGATGAACCGACACGCCAACGTTATGAAGCAAAGTTAGGCAAATCCTTTCTTTAGCTCGAAACGCTCCCGATGCGTTCCACGCAATGCATGCGTGATTCATTCACATCTTGCGTGTGCGTGAGCGCTACCTACTGCGCGTAACAATCGATCCGCAATGTGGCCAATTTGCAACCGGCATACCAGCAAGCCTTCTCATGGATGAAAGTCACTTATAAAATTCCATCGTAGCTTATGACTGTCCGAGTAACAAGAAAAAAAAAAAAAAGAAAGGAAAAGGCCTACCATGTCGCAAAAGAAAGCGATAAAAAAATAAAAAAAAGAAAAAAGGGAAGAAACAAGGAAGCAAACACGCCGGGGAGGGGGGGGGGGGAGGGGGAGGTATAATAGCGAAAATAGTGTGGGCCTGCATCAAGTCCGCGGGTCACACAGGAATTCTCGGAAGCGAATTCTCGTGGGTAAGACAGGCCGCGGGCTTCAACTGCGTTCTCTTTTTAACTGTTTCGTTTCTCACCGGCGAAGCGAAGTTATTCCCGGGGACGCACGTATATACAAGCTGCACGCGAAAAGCACATTGCGCGCGACCAGCCTCTTCCTCGTCGCTTTCTACCGGACGTTTCCTGGTCGTCAGCTAACGAACACTCGCTCACTCATGTACAAAAAATGCTCGCATACGTAGACGCTCTTCATAAACGTGTGAACGGGTCGAAACACGAATTTCTTATCCTTTCTTTCTTTCTTTTTTCGTCGCCTGGTCTGACGTCGCCAGCAGGCATAGCAGTAGGCGTAGCAGCAGACGTCGGAAAAGGCGCCGCAAAAATGGTTGCGAACAGGCTTCTCTTCGTAACTATACTCGTCAGGATGCCAACCGCCCCAGAAGTCGTTTATGCATAACTTTTTTTTTTTTTGTTCGCCACAGTCTCGCATACTGACCGAAACGCGGGAGCAAAGGAAGGACGGAAGACGGGCATGCTCGCACCGAATACCGTAAAACCTCACACAGATTGCGAGGTTTAATCTTCTTTTCCGTTCGCAAAAATTTTAAGTGTGTCGGCGCCGTTTTACATGACGAAGGAAATACGTCAGCGTCGTATTACAGGGCTAGGCGTCGCGCAGTCACAGGACACAGAGCGCGTGCGTGCGCGCGTGCATGCGTGTTTCAGCATAATATAGTATAGCCAGCATATATAGAACGCGGCACGTGTTCTTGAAAGGGATGAGATTTCGGTATACAGATCAAACCTTGGCCTTCGGCCATGTAGAGAAGGATCTCCTCGGTGGAGCAACTGGGGCGACATGAGAGCGGCAGAGGAGGAAAGGGCAAGGCAGTATAGTGTAAAGTAGACAAAGCATGCGACCAGAGGAGCGGCAGTGGTTCACAATCCAGCAGGAAGCAGCTGAATTGTGCAATGCGCTGCACGAATTTGGTTGCAGTATACACACTGACACTGGCGCTATATGGAAGTGGTTGTAATAAAGCGATAGCTGTGACTCGCATGGGTTTGTGTTCGTGTTTATAGGTATTATAGCGACAAACATAGTAACTCTGAATGACTTCTGAAGTGATATCTGTGGGGAATATACGGGTATCGTGTTTAAGAACAACAAACTAGCACTCATCGTGCTGCTGTGACTTTGCTGACTATATGTGACGTTTAAGCGCGCAGACAACCACAGATAAGAGAGGAGCAGGTATATACACGAGCAGTACAGATGTTAACGTCGTATTTCACAGATTGCCATGTGAGTCATGCTAGCGCCCGTAGATGATCACGGAATCATAAGATCTCAAATGCTTTTCGCCCTACAGTCTCTCGAGTGAAATACGATAATATCTTGTATCTTATTTGCCCTTTCTATCTATCACATCTGTGGCATTCTGTCGTGCTCCTCCTGTTGTCACTGATCTCTATGGCGTAAACAAGAACCGATCGTTCTTATTCGCGTCACATTAGGATGCGTTTCCTTTTCTACTACACGCAGCTTTTGAAATAGCCTCTCGTATACTGAAATAGTTTTTTCTGTTTATAATTGCATTACTACCATACGTGGTTGTTTTATCTTGCGCCGGCGCTCGTTTTTCATCGCATTCATTAACACGATCAAGTTATCGCTCGGTGTAATTAAGACGTGCCTACTGCATCCGAAGCTGCACGAACGCCGTCCCCAGCATAATCAGATTGCGCGCGATTCGCGAACAGCGTTGGACATTCCGGAACGTACGGCCAGACATTCATACATACCGGACAGACTCGACCAGCGAGCTATAAGATTCGACGACCCGATCGACCGTTCTCACCGCCGGTCTTGCATTCCTCGAGTGTTGCTTCTCTCTCTGGGCCAACGGGTCATCGCAATATAAAGCGTCACAGTTCTCACTTGCGGCAGTGTTTCGCTCTTCGACGTCACTGTACAACGTGACAATACGAGGGACATTGCTGTAATCTATACACCAGAGAGCTGCAGCCAAGTAGAGCTTGCCGTCCGTAGCGGCGGCGGGGTCCACGCGAGAGACGCGTGAAAGAAAGGAACAACCAAGCCTCCCTCCCCCTGCCCCGCGCCCTAGCCAGGCGTGTGCTGTCTGCTCGGAGTTGACAGGTAATATGCGTCAGCCGCCGCCGCGTTGCATGTGCCATGCGGACTGACCGACCGACACGTTGCTCGCCGCTCGATGAACGCATAAGTCATCTACGCCCCGCCGCCGCGTAAGGATTCTAGGTCGTCGCTTGCTGGCCACTGCGGCTGCATGCGTAACCGCTGCTGCCCGCATTGCAGATAGATAGAGAGATAGAGAGATAAAGAGAGAGTGCAGAACAGACGAGAACGGCAAACGAGGCTGTAGCAGACGGACGGACGGGCGTAAAAGAACGCGATGCCGCCGTTCCTGCATCGCGGGAACCGTTGCACGAGAGGGAGACGTTGAAGCCTGTGTGTCTGGGCAGGATCATTAAACGAGTGATGTGCGCGCTGCGCGGGGTTTGGCAGAGGCGCCTGCGCTAGCATGTCCTTACAGTGTATACACGGTGGGAGATGGCGCATGCGCACTGCTGGGGTTGAGGAACATTCATATACGCACGTCCACTGCGTTTGAATGTGTATGTGTGGGTTTTTGTATGAAGTATAGGCTCCCCATCTGGGGCTAAAACACCATGGCCGAGCGAAGCCTGCACGTTTTATGTCAGCGTCTTTCTGCCCTCGTTGGCCGCGAGAGAATTGCTGCCCGGAGGGGTCAAACTTTTGTTCTCACCGAGGAATGTTGTTTGGGAGGTGAAAGGTCTGATCTCGTGATGGGCGTCGTGGATAAGCACTGGGGTGGATGTATATGTTTTTGACGCGTAATGATAAGTTATGGCTTCCAGTAAATAAGGCAGACGCACATAGGGCAGCGCAATGTGAAATGTTACAACCAATCCTTGAAAAACAAAAGGAAGTTGAAGTTAACGAAGGAAAAAAGAAAGGGAAGGTTGAGGTGAGGGGGTCATGCATAGAATCCTCAGCGCATGGTGTTGCAACCATGCGCCCAACCTCATTGGCGAGATTCGTGTGTCACGTACGTGACACATTCCTGGAGACAGCAATTTTTTTTTAGTAAAACAAAACCCACAAAACGGGTTGGCAAAAGCTTGGGCCTTCAGTCATCAGCTTATTGTTCTTTCTTTTTTTCATTTTTGTTGGTAGTGGTGTGTTCACACATTGTCGTGTGTGCGCGCCCGCGTTTTGGAAAAAATACTTATATTGCTTGGAGCTTAGCTATTTTTTGAATATATAGAAAAAGCGTTCTAATTTATATTGTAAACTACAGCTGTGTCTGGAGAACGGAACCTTCCAGTGATAAAAATAACTGAAAGCCAACAAATTTCGTAACACTGCCCCTCACCCCACAGTCAGTTATCTATCGCGTGAAAGCTGTCATATTTCCGATATCAACTTGTAATCGTTCACTCGTTTAACAGTTTACTGCTTATCGAGAAGCTGCCGACACAACAGTAACCAACATTTCCAATTTCGTCCAAATAGATAGATAAAGTAAAACTTGGAGAAGCTTGGCCTCTCTCATAAGACCGGAGGGCAAACCATAAATCCGCAAAAAAAAAAAACAACGTGAAAGTTCGAGGCACGCGCAACGCACAACCAGTAAGGGAGATACAGCCTGAATATAAAACAAGCTAACCAGGTTCATTCACCCAACTCCGACGAAAGAAACTTCGGAGCCGGTTCCCCGTCGCGCATATGTTTCAAACGCCGCAGGTATACACGTGCTTTATTCACGCGTTGTCTGTAGAAAACGAGCAGGAGCTGAGAGAGAGAGAAAAAAAGATATATGTATACACGTATACAAACGAAAAGAAAGAACGAAAGAAAGATAGGAAAGGTGCGGGAAGCCGCGCCGCGGCGCGCGAGCGGTGATCTCGGAGCGAAGATAAACCTCTTGACCCCGAAATTAGAACGCCGCACTCGCTACGCAGGCCCCCAGTGAGATCGCGCCGAGATAATTTGCCGCACACAAGACTCTCGGCTCGTCCTCCTGGATGCCGGCAGCGCCGTCTGCTACACCTCTTCGCCACCGCTTCTTCAGAAGTGGACGAGCCGCGACGCGAAAGTATATCGGCCAAAGAAAGACGTCACGTCTCCGTCTTTTATGAGTTGTACGGGCCTTCTTCGTTCGCGGTCGCTATCAGTCCTCATCGATCACTACGAAAGACGCTGTTCCTTTTGTTGTTGTTGTTGTTCTACGGCAGCTTGTCCTATACACGCATACTCGGCGTTCCTCAAGAACAACGCGTGGCGCTGCTGTTTTGCACACGCCGCGCTAATCCGCCGTCGCGTGCGTTGTTGTTGGACAGGGCCACTGGCCAGCCTTTGCGTTTTCCTTTGTTTTTCTTCTCTTTCTCTTCGGAGGATGCATCGGTCCTCCGCAAGAGTTGGGCGGGGGGGGGGGGGGGGGGGGGTGCGATGCCGTTACATCGCCGTCGGCTGTAAGGCTTCGCCCGCTAATGGTGCCTTAAGTAGAGCCTTCGGGGACGATCCGATTGAGGAAGCGTGTGTCCGGGCCGTATATGGTTGTTCGGGCGGTCACGTATGCGCATGCCGAAAGAAGGGGGGCGTAGTTACTTTCGGGCGCGTCCGACCGGAGCGCACGCCTTTTGTGCCTAAATGTAAGAGAGCGTAAGTATGCGCGTTCCGGCAGATATATATGCTCCGTGAGAGCGATCCAGTTTGGGTGAAGAAAGAGACGGACGCTTTAGAACAGAGCATAGTGAAGTGACTACGCTCACGCGCACGTGTATGCGTGAGTGAGTGAGTGAGTGAGTGAGTGAGTGAGTGAGTGAGTGAGTGAGTGAGTGAGTGAGTGAGTGAGTGAGTGAGTGAGTGAGTGAGTGAGTGAGTGAGTGAGTGAGTGAGTGAGTGAGTGAGTGAGAGCAACCTCTTGGCCAGAAACGTGTTGTAAAGCGCGAATTGAAGTGCACTTTTGCAAACGAAGAAACATAAATTTATAACGGCGAGCATGTTATACGTATCTAATTTGAGCTCTAACCAGTACAGTCATCGTTAAACCCACGCTTGAAGAAGCGAACTAAATAAACAAGATATACAGGATGTTTCGGCAAACACTTCAAAAAAAATTTGTTTTTATTTGCCTGTCGCAGATAGCACTATTCTAGTCCATGAGCTGGTCAATACTCGAATAGGCGGACATTACCTGCACAAGAAAATGGAAATGCACAATCGACTAATTAACGAAAATTCACAAGTAAGCTTTAAACTAATTACGTTATGTTACATATTCCTATTTACAAATTTTAGAGAAAAGAATTGAAAAGACTCACTTGAAAAGAATTGCGTGAATGACACCATTTACGAGATATGCGCCGTCTAACTTGCGGTAAAAATGCAGTCTTTCCACTTGCTTTCTTAGCAAAACGTTGTTTTATGCAGTGAAGCACAAAATTAACTGGAACGCCAAAGCATTTCTCCGCAAAATTCGGGAATTCATATCTCGAAACTGGTGTCATCTTGAGAATTCGTTCCATGTGGATCCGCTTTGCGAGCTCTTCGGATAGAATTTGTAAATTGCAATATACAGTGGCTTGGCGCTCCTTGGCCATACCTGGCCCTTGTGCCAATAAACACCACACATTCATTAAATTGCAATATGTGCCATAAAGGAATTAGTTTAAATTTAATTAGTGTATTTTTGTTAATTAGTCGATTATGCATTTCAATTTCTGTGCATGTCCGCCTATTCGAGTATAGACCAGCTTATGGACTAGAATTGTGCTACCTGCGACAGGCCTGCGATGGAGTGGAACTGTGCTATTTGGTACAAGAATTTTTTTTGTAAGTTTTCGCTAAAACACCCGGTATAAGTCCCTTGAAAAACACGAGAATAAACACACACAATCTTTTATATTAGAGGCAGTCGCTTCTCCATAGTTATAACCGAACTTTACAGTTTTCCACGAGGCAAAATACTGAGTTAGTATCGGTACTTATACACATATGAGACTGTACGTTAAGCCAGTCATCACACGTAATGGTTATTTAAAACATAAAAGCAAACTCAGCGTGCTCTCTTATATTGCTCACGAATGTACTGCCGAGCATATCTGACGACTTCTTTTTATTTTTATAATTTCTTTTAAGCGTATAAGGATTGCGTACTGCACTATACGTCAGAACATGGCAACGATAGACGCAAACGGTTACGGATTGAACAGCCGCCTATAACGCCTAATATCATTTGATTCTTACCTGAAATAGACACAGCGGGAAACATGTGCTGAACGTAAAAGTGTTCTACGAGAACAAATGTTGAACTAATTGGTACTTATGAACGTATGAGACTGTCAAGCCCGTCATCAGAATAGCTCGTTCAATACGACGTCATCACAATGGGTCATCACAAGTAACAGCGATTTTCGATGCTTTTTTTTTTTTTTTGTATCGAGAAAGAGGAGATTATCATCAACATTCCGGTGGATAAAGAAAGCGCTTTGTCTAATTAGATGCATGCTTCGTTTACTCGTGTGACGGATATATGTGACCTTGTTTTATGACAGTGGTTTGCGCTGCAATAACGTTACATGTCACCCTCTCAGCGATTGCTTTTTGCGCATACAGAGAAGTTCGGTTTTGTCGAAGCTATAGTAAAGGGTGCGCATCATTCCGTACTGGCTGAATTTGACGCTCGCAAATCGCGTTTCACAACATTGAGACATCAACGTAACTTCCATTCAGATTCACGCCAGTTTCATGCAGAATACAGCCAGCTTCTACATACAGCCAGCAAAACACAGAAGGACCTCAGCGAAAAACCACGCTTGCCGATCACCCCCTGTATACATATGCGGGCAGATGAGACGGTAACTACACGTTGTTCGACGAACCGATATCGTCGTAAGAGAAAGAAACCTTACGCCTGCGTACACTCCAGCGCAGCCGCAACCGCTCTTCTAATAAGCGTACGGTATAATAATGCTTCCAGTATACGTTTCACTGTTGTTTTCCTTTAGGGTTACGCTGTTCGTGCCAACAAACGAATCGGCAAGCTATACAGGCACCGCCGACGCGCTAGAGACGCTGACAGTTAGTTCCCTCTCGCATTGAGTCTCGCTTCAACTACATCCACGCAGCGCTGTCCGCACGTTCCCCTCTGGTTTCCCTTGAGTGACAGGCTGCGCGCGACGGGAAAGTAGAACCGTGCCGCCACGGGTCGACAACTTCTACGCTGTTCCAGCGCCGTGAGCTCGCGTTCGTGCGATCTGGCAATGAGCAAGCGGTGTGTGGCTGCTACGGCTGCAACCTGCGCGCGTCTCTCTCTCTCTCTCTCTCTCTCTTGTGGACCTCCGTCACGGAGTGCTGCGCCCCTCCCCCTCCTCTTGCTCCTTCTAATCCCTAGAGCTATAAGGCCATTACGTAACTTCCTCGTTGTGCTTCTTTCTTCGGCTGACCGTGGTTTCTTTTCTGGAGGCGCGCGTAGCGTGAGCGAGTATCACGTAACCTGTGTACGCGCGCGCGCACACACAAGCCGTGAGACTCGTGGTGGCGAATATGGAACTCAAGTGTGGCTTACATGTTGCTCGTGCCAGCACGTGCGCGCTTCGGTAGCCCGACTCGAAAAAAAAGGGGGCCGCCGCATAACATGAGCTAAGGATGAGACAATAAAACAGACGGGAGCATCTGTTGCAGGTCGGCATGCACATTTGAATCGAGGCACACATCGTCAGGCCGAGGCTCCGTACGCTGAGGCGCGGGGACTCTTCGGTTTCTGGGCTGTATTACCACTGTTTCCGTGATGCTGCGGTCGCGCTGTTCGCGGAGCACGAGAAATATCGAGGAACAATGCTCGGGAAATGTAATTCGTCTTGTTTTTTCGTCGTGCGAGTCGTCCAAGCGGCTGATCGATTCACCAGGAGTAGGAGGAGTGGGAAGACCAGACGAGAACACGTAATGCTTTGCACAGTGAACACGTAACGAACACAGGACCACAACTAACGAAAGGACAATGAACACGTGGAAGAAACATGACAGGGAAAGACAGTGAACTCGTAACGATTTGCAGAAGTATAGTGTGGCTGTGCAGCACGCACGCGCATGCGTCGTATACAAGCGATCGAGTCTGTGTATACACAGCCTTCGAAGCCTGCCGAGCCCCATGTCCCACTAAGCAGCAGACACCTAAGATGTCGCGGCAATTCGGTATGTGTTGTAGGCCGCAGTTGAAACTCGACGACGACGCAGTTTCGACTATAGATGTAAGGCATAGTTTAATTCAACTGAAAAAAAAGAAAGAAGCCAAACTGGTGTAGACTGTCTTTTCATACGTGCCACCTTCAGCAGCAGCCCGGCGGTTGTGGCGTTATGCTGCCAATCACGATGGTCGAGGGTGCGATTCCCGACAGCGGCGGCTGTGTTTCTATGGAAGCGAATAACGGCACAAAAAACGCTGTTTTATTTACATTTACAGCTGCGAGTTGAACAAATCCAGACGGTAAAACAAGTTAATCCGGAGCCTTCCGATTTGGCATGTCTCAGAGTTGCTTGGGCCGTCAACCCCGACGAATCAATCATGTTCTACGTACGCAGTGGGGAAGAAGAGAATGTGGTGAAAAAGGACATTTATTGAAAGCGTGGAACGGGACCGTGGGAGAACCGAGGTTACGAAGGATTTCAGCTCCTGAAACAGCCCCAATAACCACGGAATAACCGGGGTTACGAAAGCCCTGAAAGCCTTCATAACATAAATAAATTAAAGCAAGACTGTGTATATTTATCTACGCACAATGTTTTTTGTGTCCTAGTTTTCATTGTGGCTTCGAATTTGGCATTTTATATTAGGACGCGAGCAGGTACATTAAAGTTTGACGTGTGACTACCCTAACTAAATCCATTGAAGGGACTGTTTCATAAAATTGATTTAGCCTATATTGGTAAATTATACCCTTTTACAATACCGAGCACGCCAGCCTTATCGTGAGAACAGGCTTAGCTACCCAGAAAGTGTGCCAAATAGAAACGTAGGTGGCGACGCCGCCCTGAAGTTCCCGAACTAGCCTCGCCATGACGTCACGGATTTTGACGGCGTCCCCGAGGGCCTAGTTGTTTACCGGGAAGAATGGACTGCATTGTGTTCTAAATGAAGTCAAAGATTGAGCACGGCAAGTTTCGAAAACCTTTAGTGAGTCAGTGGCGGCTCAAACACGAGACATTTGCTTTGAAATCCGTGACGTCTTAATGACGACACGGAGCGCTGGCGTTTCGGCGCGAAGTTCAAGAAGTGGTACTTTGACCTTTCATTTTCTCTTCTATAGTCAGTGTGACGACCTAAGGGTAAAAAAAATCCTACAGAACTCATCACACGATGACTGTCGACAGTAATGCGGAACAATATGGCGGCACAACGTATTTGCCACCGTCAAAACGAGTTATGCGTGAGGCGTGTACTGCAGCGTGACTCGTCTTTCTTGTTTCGATGATGATGATGATGATGATGATGATGATGATGATGATTTATTTGCATTCCTTTGAAACAGGGCGGTGACAACTTGTCACCTAGCCTGCTTGATTTATTCAAGTATGCTATGCACGTTTTTCATTTCTAGAATTACTTTTCTGGCGCAGAACTGGCCTTAGAGAAAGACTTTAAGCAGCGCCGTATTTCCTTTCCTTCTTCCCCTTTATTTTCGCTCTTCTTTCTTTTTTTTCTTTTTTGTAACATCTCTTTTCTATTACCTTGTATTCCCCTTACCCCATTTCCCCAGCACAGGGTAGACAGCCGGTTTGAGAATTGGCTAACCTACCTGTCTTTCCGTCTTTTCCTTATTCCTTCTTTCATTCTAGAATTCTTGTATACATCTCCTTAATCTTTTTTTTTTCTTCCTCAAAACTTCTCTATCCACTTTGTACCGCTACCTATGTCTGTAACGGACCCGGTCGTATCAATCTCTTCCCTACTTTTTCCCCATCAATACTTAAACGTCTCTTGCTTATCTCGCCCGCTGACCAGTTGATGCTTCCGTCCACATTCAATCCAAGTGCTTCTGGAAGGTGCACGTTACCTACGGGTCTCACTGGGCGGATCCCTGCGCATTTAATTAGGATGATAAGGTACAAACTATCCTAAAGTCTATAGAACACGTCATTCCTGACAAAGAAACTTACTGATCTGAGAGACATGAATAGGCGATCAAACATAATTATTCATTGTATTTCTCAATGCCCCGATGAAACAGAAGCGCTTCTCAAGGAAACAGTTCTTACAGAAGTAATGAGGGATAAGCTGAACATACAGTGTGAACCTATCGGCCGCATTCGCCGGGTTGGCCGACAAGGGAGCGAACGCGCGGTCATCATTTATCTGCAAAAAGTTTAACGAAAAGAAGCTGGTATTCGAAAACTGTAGCGAGCTTAGAGGATCAGACACGTCTGTTCAGAATGACTACTCGCAAGTGACGCTGACGAAACGAAACCTCCTTGTGGGAATGTGCGAAAGCCTAGAAACTGCATGGTAAGAAAGTACACTTACTTCATGACACATTAAAGCTTCATAACATTTATTTTTCTGTGATGAGACAAAATACACGCGAGTCAAGATTGTGAATCAACACTTCCAGCAGACTGAGGCATGGCGCCCTTCCAAAGAATGCGACAAGCACTTGCGTATAATCAACTTAAACCCTCGTAGCGTAATCGACAAAACAGAACCTCTCGAGATCTACTTGCTAGAGCAAGACCCACACATTTCCGTCATAACTGAGGCGTGGATGCGGACTGAAATAGGTGACGAGAATGTTTTCCCGCATTGTTATAAAGTTTTCCGTTAGGATCGGCCTTCCAGGGGAGTTGGCGTAGCAGTCCTTATTAAAGACTATATAGATGCTGTTCTTTTGAAACAATCTTCCCGGCCTCGAATGTTTATGCATAAATGTCTGGTGCTCAGGCCATAGCTTATTACTGTGTATTACAGTGCTGCAGAACTTCATTGTAGAGGACCCATAAATGTTGTGGAATTATGTAAAGTGAAAAAAAAAGAAACCATTGCCACAAATTTTTATTAATGGTTCCACAGCTACCGATCATAGTGATACGGTGTGCCATTTTGAATGACTACTTTGGCAGCGTGTTTTCTAACTCTGGTATTTGTCCATCCAGTGACACAGTACTTCATCCCTCTGATGCGAATTTAATTTCATACCCTGGCGTAGTTTGTGTGCTACTAAATTAAAAAAAAAACTAAATCATCGTTTGGTTCTGACAATGTCTAATGTGGTTCTGAAGCGATATGCTGAATCCATTGCTAAGCTTCTTGTTGTTATTTATCGTATTTCATTAATTCATGGAAAATTACCGGGGCGATTGGAAGGTAGCCAGAGTTGTGCCCGTACACAAGAAAGATCATCGAGCCTTATTACACAATTACCGTCCTATATCGCTGACATCATCAAGCTGTAAATTAACCGAAGATATTATCGCCAATCAGGTAAATGAATTTTTAGACCGACACTCAGTCCTCTCAAATTGCGAACGCAGGTTTAGAAAAGGCTGCTCAACAATTACGCATTTAGTTGCTGTAATACGTCCGCTAGCTTCATGCCTTGATAAGAAAGGTCAGATTGATGCAATATTTCTAGATTTCAGCAAAGCTTTTGATAGAGCTCCACATGACAAACTAATAGCACAGCTCAGACGCATTTAACTTCCGGAAATTTTGATCATATAGATAACGAAATATTTAACAAATACGCTACCAATTTGTAGCAATTAATGAACAGCAGTCAGGCTGTCTTCAGGTCGGCTCCTGGGTTCCTCAATGGAGTGTACTAGGACGATTGTTGTTTTTACGGCATATTAACGACTTAATTAGTGTAATTGATCCTAACGCGCAAATCAGGTTCTTTGCAGGTGATTGAGGGCTTTTTCAAGAAATCATTTCAACTAACGATCAGAACCATCTTGACTCCGCTCTTGCTAACATTTCTGAATGGTGTGAAACATGGTATGTGCAGCTTAATACGGATAAGACCGTCTTTCTTCGCTCCTCTCGCCAAAAAGCTCCGCTCTCTTTTACGAACAGGCTAGCTTCGTCACTTAATACAAGTACTTCGGTGTTACAGTTACTGATACTTTATCCTGGTTATATATATATATATATATATATATATATATATATATATATATATATATATATATATATATATATATATATATATATATATATATATATATATATATATATATATATATATATTTATACCATTTGCTCTTCTGCGTTCCGTGAACTACATTGTTTAGTGCATAAGCTTAAAAATTCCCCCCCCCCCCAGTATAAAACTGGGGGGGGGGGGGGAGTACAATTTAATAATAGGACCGAAACCTGAATATGCATGCGTTTTTTTGGGACCCGTTTATTTAACACAATATTACCCGACTCGAAGAGGTTCAGAGGAAAGCTGTAAGGTTTATATACTCAAAATTTCCTCCGTATGACTCACCATCTGATATAATACAGGCTAATGACATTCAATGTCTCGAACAAAGAAGTAAATCATTGCGTTTGCAATTTCTTTTCTTGCTTTGGAATAGAGAGCTGGGAATAAATCCAGCACATTATATATCGCCCTCAACATCAAGGCATACTCACCACCATCATCCTAATTCGCTGACACCGTATTTTGCGCGAACAGATTTATTCAAGTTTTCAGTTTTCCCCCGCACTGTAACCGATTGGAATGATTCTTTGTTGCCTTTCGCCACACTTTGATACTTCGAAACTTTATTAACTTTGTTTATATTTGCTTTGTTTATCTCTGCAGCATACACATGCCTCATCTAGTTGCGAATATTTGTTCCGGTATATTTTTGTCCTTAGGCAACCAGCTCGAGCCTGAAATGATAAGGTAGTCCGGGGGGAAGATAGTCCGGGGATAAGGTAATGTTCGTGTTATCGTGCAAATTTTCCCTTCTAATTTCTTTCCTCCCATTCTTGTAAATCTCCACGGTCTTTTTTTGTTTCTATTCCTTGCATACAATTAACTGTCTCTGTTTCTCTCACTTTCTTTCTGATAACTCCTAGCTGGTTGTCTATTTACATTTTCAATTACCTTGCCCTTGGTTGCCAACTTTCTTAGCTCTTCCTCCATTCTTCTTTGTATACGCCGAGGTACTTATATTGTTTGACTATGGGCATGTCTTGCTGTTGAATCGACACCGCGTAATTGCTCGTCTCTTCATTAAAGATCATTAAAAAACCGTCTTGCCTAAATCCAAGTCGCTCATAACATAACGAATGAAGGGCTTGCCCAACACTTCGTAGACGTGTTTTTTCCGAGAGCCACCTCACAACCAAAAACACCACACATGCAAACCAGACGAAGCAACCTACCACACGAGGTAGACGCAGCGTTCACAATGCAAGAGCTTTTCCCCTCAATTAACAACATCAAACGCAACACAACTCCAGCAACAGACGGCATCACTAACAAGATGCTTGCGAATGACACCGGCGCGGGAAACAGGCGAGATTACACCCAGCTCGAAACACGCCTTCGTTATAAGGATACCCAAACTTGGCAAATCACTCACCCAACACCCAAAAAAGACTTTCGACCTATATCACTGACCTCAAGCGCAGGCAAAGCCATGGGAGAAGAAATGGTTCTAGCACGCCTTCGCTGGCCCCAGGAACGAGACCGAACATCAGATCCGACACTCATAAGCTTCCGCCCATATACGAAGGCAAAAGACGCCACGTATATGATCTACTAATATGTATCTGCCACAGAAAGCACCAGGCAACTCAGAGCAGCTGTAGGACTTGATGTCACAGTGGTGCAAGGGGGCTTCCGAAGACTTCAACCAGGCCCACGCATGACACGTACGATACATACACAACTTCCTTCGCGGCCGCACACTCAGCGTCAAGGTAAGTGGAGAGGAATATCAGAAGCGCTATCTCACGCGGGGAGTCCCTCAAGGAGCCATGGATCTTATACCCGATTCTCTTCTCCGTGGCGTTGGATGGTGTCGTTGCGCAGCTGCGCAATACGTACCCGACCTAGGATACAGCATATACGCAGACGATATTACACTCTAGGAGCATGCAGGGTCTCCAGGTGACATCAAATACAAACTATGACGAGCGATCAACGACACACACCCCAATCTCAAACAAACTTGTATTTCCATCTCACTGGAAAAAATCACAATATATCGTAGTTACGAACCAATGACGTCACTCGGCAAACCACTACCGCAACCTCATCAATCTCCGAATCGAAAATGAAGCAATTCCAAGACACACAAAACAATTCGCATTCTCGGATTCCATGTCCAAGAGGATGGCAAGGCCGAAACTTGCGTGCAAAAGACTGCACAAACTCAAACGACTCAAACGAACCAATCGACTCAAATCAACTCAAAATACTGCATTACCGCATCACATAGCGAAAGAAAAGAATAGTTACAGCATCTGCAGGACCCATCATACTATACCATGCATTCTACCTAACGATAACGCAGCGCACGAAATTCGACAACCGATCTCTCTCTCTCTCTCTCTCTCTCTCTCTCTCTCTCTCTCTATATATATATATATATATATATATATATATATATATATATATATATATATATATATATCTTTCTCTCTCTCTCACACACACACACACAAACACACACACACGCGCGCACACACACACACACACACACACACACACACACACGCACACGCACACACACACACACACACACACGCACGCACAGCCAACTCCATCTACGAAACGTTACCTCGACATACGACGAATAACCTGGTACACCATATCACTTCAATGGGCACCTAGCCACTGAGACATCGAGGGAAATGAAAATGCACGCGTATTATCCCGCGCAAACATTCCGTGACCTTCTCTCTAGTGGACAGACGCACTCACTCCCACAGAATTAAAACAAATAGCTTCAAATACAGGGATAGCGCGAACAAGAAACTATATACTCTCCCACCTCTACCGCAGCTCACAACACGCGAGGCCGCTGCTACTTGTTGCCACGCCCAAACGCGCTGTCTATACCCACACAAAACATTCGGCACTACGTAGCCGGAAAAGAAGGCTCCCTCGAGTGCACACAATGCAGGGCATACCCCAATACACCCCCATACGCTCTCAGACTGCCCGGGAAGTCAACACGCACTTCATTCTATACGTAGGGCAAGAAGCGAGCCAAGCTCAATCAAGAGTAGACGCCACCAACGTCGCACCTTCACCCTCGTTTGCAGCAGCCCCTCCCCACCCTGCTAACGCCCAGTAGCCCCTGACAAGGGTCCGGAATGAAAGAAATTCTCTCTCTCTCTCTCTCTCTCTCTCTCTCTCTCTCTGCATAACCAATGCTATACAGGAGTATAGAATGCCAGCATGGCGGCTGTTCCGTTAGATGGTGCAAGGGCTGTGAAGATCTGACTCGAGAAATGAACAAAGACGATAACGGTGAACTGTAGTAGTACATCGCCCTGCCAATTCGTGCGCTGCAGCCCCCGTGAAACGACAAGCGACGCGCGACCTATACAGACATCCGCGCGAATCGCCCCGCTGTCTTCACTCGGTTGCTACCACATTGCCATCGCGCGTTCTTCCACGTGAAGCCGCGGCGCGTAATCTGCATTGTCACGCGTTCATGCGTTGCGTCTCTTACGCGCGCTCGCTACAGTGTGTGCACGCAATGCGCTTTGCGTCGAAGTGGGCGAACAAAGAAAGAATGAAGAGAAGAAAAAGAAGAAACGAAATTGGAGAACGCCAGGCCTCGAAAGGCGCCTGGAACGTTGCGGCAATCACTGGGGATGGCACGTCCAGTAACGTGTATAGCGGCGATCCTGCGGCGTCGCACGTGCGCATCTGGCGACCAGCATATACCGTTGCAAAAAAAGAAAAAAAAAGCTGCTCGCGCAGGCGCGCAGTCGACGCGACCTGTAATGTCCCGCGGATGGCGACGAGGCAGAAGCGAATCGGTCCGTACGCAATGCGCAATTCAGCAGTGCATGCGTATACGCAGACCTTGCGGGACTGCCTCTGAAGTAATGGCTGCACGCACGTATAGACGAGTCACCTGCAAAGGTCAGGCACCGCTATACTATTTGCCGTTTCTTTGTTTCGTTTTCGTTATGGCCACGAAGCAGCTCCGGCAAGGGGGACGAATGTCCCTGGCCGTATGTATACCAACACAATTGCTGTCGTTCTGCAACGTTGGATCGTGCGACCTCTTGCGCTTACACAATACGTATGTTTATATATAGCCGCGGTGGTCGAGCGATTATATATATATATATATATATATATATATATATATATATATATATATATATATATATATATATATATTACTTGTTCTTACTCGATCTAGTCAAAGCACTTGTTTCTCTTTGCACACGCGTGTGTGTTTATTTCTTATCTATACTCAATGCCGAAAAGGTCTGTTTATACGGTTCAAGGCAATCGAAGGTTAGGATATGAGGCTGCTTGAAACACAAATACAGAGGAGCTCAGTGGAATTGTGTGGGCGCACTTCTTCTCCAAAATTCTTAGCAGCAATGGCCCGTGTACTTCCTTGAGAAATCGCCAACCCAATCGTAGTTTCGTCTCTTTTCTTTGCGGAATAGTGATTTCATATTATGTGCGGGGTTATGATTCGCTGGCGCTTGCAAAACTACCGCGCGCATCGTAATCGACTGCGCAGAGCGCCGCAGCTACGTGGATGTGGCCGGTCCGTGCCGCGGGGGGTGGTATACGGCAGCGGTCATTCACGAGGAAAAGCAAGTAGATGGGCTCACTTTCAAAGCCTCGGGCTCAACACATGCAGAAGAAGTAGCTATTGCCCTGGCTGCCTTTGACCCCCGGTCTCAATATATCATAACCGACTCGTGCGGGGGCTTGTCGAAATTATGAAGCTGGTTGGATCACCCCACTAGCGGAACGAATATTGGAGAACTACAGCAACGGGGGAATTGATCCTACCCCCCATTGTCTGGTCTGGACTCCGAGCCACCAGGGCCTGGCAGGGAATGAAGCCGCGAACACGGCGGCCCGAGCACTCATATACCGGGCGTCCCAGTTAGACCGTGTGTACCTGGAATCCGAAGGCCTTTATCTTGTAACATTCAAAGATATCACGACCTTTTACAAGGATAGGCATCGCCAAGACCCAACTCCTGCAAAAGGGCTTGGCAAGGTTAATGAACGGATCTTGATTCGACTTTTCACTAACACTTTATTGTGCCCGGCAATCTTGAAACATTTCGATTGTTCCTTCACTGGCAAGTGCCAATACTGTGGGGAGGTGGCTGACACCTACCACATGGTTTGGGCTTGTCAGCTAAACTCAGCTCTTCCCCTCAGCCCTAACCCAACCCGAGAGGAGTGGGAGGCGACGCTGCTCGGTTGCTCGGACCCTCAGGCCCAAAAGGCCTTGGTCCAGAGGGCTAAGCTGGCGGCTCGTACCAATGGGGTCCCGGAATAGAGACTCCACCCATTGCGGAGCCCCATAAGGGCTCTACCTCTCTTCCTGTTTTGAATAAAAGCTTTCAAGCAAGCAAGCAAGCAGCTAACCTAAGCAGCCGCACAGCGTTTCGTGCACATAGCGTGTGGAAATGGTGCAGTAACCATAGTACATCTTCTGTTCCAACATCAGAGTGTCCATCCATGCAAGCGACAAACGTAAAGCGACAAACGTAAACGCAGTTAGACGGACCGAAATGCTATTTTTAAAGGACGATAGCTGTAGGGCAAATGTAAATGATTGTTCGGTGGACACTGCTAAGCGACGGGCTGGGTGATTTGCGGTGTAATTGCAGGCACGAAGGAAACAAGCTGGCCCATATTACGTCGTGCAGCCAGCCTTGACAAACGAACTCTCCGAGATGTCATTCCCTTCGCACTTTTATCTGGCAGTATCGGCCCAACGCGTGACCTCTGAGACTCGGCGTATTGGTCGGGAATCTTTGGTTCCTGGTAGTCTTTAACCGATGCGCGCTTTAACCGAGCCTCAGAGCGTGAGCACTAGATCCTGCCGCGCGCTCTCACGTCACGATCACGTGTGTGGCCGTTACGTTTGGCTTCGATCGTGTTGCGCGATGCTCGCTCCTGATTGATTGATTGATTGATTGATTGATTGATTGATTGATTGATTGATTGATTGATTGATTGATTGATTGATTGATTGATTGATTGATTGATTGATTCTTTATTGGTTTATCACATATACATGAGATGGGAGGCGAAGGGAAAAGCAATTCAAGGATGACTTGACGGAGTCCTTCGCCCCCATACTGGCAAAGACAGCAAAGACAGTTTCCTTCATCCATGCGTAAATTGATGGAATGCGTGCAACGAATTGAACTTTGTATTTTCAATAATGGTAGCTCAGTGTAAAAACGCATTAAAAGATTAAGGTACACCATAAAACATATGAAGAACGTGATTAGTGGTTTCTGCCATTGCACGGCTTCAAATGGAATGTATCTATCATCGTCGTCCTCATCGTCATCATCATCGTCGTTGTCATCGTCGTCGTAATCATCCTCATCATCATTCTAAGCTACGGTTTGTGCACTGCACAACGGTAGCGCATTTCCGTCAGGTGAACTACAGCGCGGTAACGCCAACGAAAAGAGAAGGATTCCATTCATCGTTTACGGAGCAAGCTGGGAAGCAGTTGCCTTCAGCACGGTCTCAACTTGCCGATCTTAAGCGATAATGAGAAACTCGGCCTGCGGTCGCCTCCAATGTCGCCATTCGTGAGAATAAAAGCACTTCGCGGCCTCGGAAGAGCTCTTCGCCCATGCGGCCGATGACGTAGCCTCCTTAAGAGCTACGTACCGTAAACAGTCATAACGAGGCATCGCTTAAAAGTAACACATTTCTTTTTTAACTTTTTGCTTCCAATTTTAGTTTAAAAGACCTGCATCTAGAACGAAATGGTTTTCATATTTTATAAAAATCTTTGGAATGGTTCAAAATTATTTGACAATTTTCTGCCGTAATCTCACTACCACCCAGAGCCATAATGACGGCCTTGTTAGGTAACGTCTCCCGTGCTCTATGCAAACGTGGCTTGTGGCGTACGCTATATTTCGGCCATTATAGTCACTTTTAAAAACAGATCTCATAGCATCGCTGCGAAAATGTAAAGTCACATCATCATTTTACATAACCATCGTGTACACTGTACTGTATGTATTGAACATCATTTTGTGTAATGTGACACTTCGTTTATGTGTAAATGATCGACGTGCGGGTTTGGTGACCTTCGAACCTCTCCCAGCCCGCTGCGGCGAATCGCTTCGTGAAGCCATCACTGCGACTCCTTCGGTCAGCTCCACGGCTCCAGCAAGGCTAGCCACGTTTGGTGGACCTAGTATTGTTATTTGGTTGGCTATCGCCTTCACGGCCTAATTGGAGCAAGAGAACTCCTGGAAAAGGGTGTTTTACGGCGCTTTCTCACGGGCCCCAGTATTCGTCACACTGAGTGCGGAGGCAGCACTGGAATCAAGAGGCGCCAGCATTAGTCAAGCGTGACAACTCCTGTGTACGAGGACCCCCTCCGCTCGGAGTGTTTAGTGAAACAAAAGTGCGGCAGTGAGTGTGTGACCCCTCACCCTCAAAGGCGGGTCCTTCGACAACTTTGGACGCTCCGATTGGACGAAGGTTGGACGGCAGTTTTCCCTTGCCTAGGGATCTAGGGACGACAGAGGGTGTTTAAGCAGCCGTTTTCGGCTGCTCGGTGCACTTCGTTTTCAGTCATGCCAGACTGATGAAATGTAACGTTCTCCACCCTTCATGTAGATGTTGTAAATAAATTTCGTACTCCTAGTTCTCGATGAGAGCTAATTCCTTCCTTCAACCACGTCCCTAGCGTGGATGAGTCGGATGACGGCATGGGCCAGCTACTGCTTTTACATGACCGACTCCAACTCTTACAGCGGTTATATGTTAGTGAGTGTGGGATCAGGACACTTCTTGCAAAACGTGCCACGTATACAATGCTTCGTAATTTGTATATGTTATCGTCCTGGTGGAATTGTGCCGTCATTGTGTCTTAGTATTCGTATCGTCTTTTACTGAAATAAACTTTTTCTAAAACGTACCCGTATGTGTGTTTGCGAATTTGTTTATGTTCAACCATGTTCTCAAACGTACAGGGTGCCCCAGCTAACTTTAGCCAGAGTTTAAAAATATGCAGTTGTCACGCAGCTGGACAGAAGCAAGGTAATGTTGTTTGCCGTCGCTTGGAGATACTCAAATTATGTTTCTTTTTCAATCCGCCGAATTAGATAATTTGTATTCATTAACTTCTCGAATATTATAATTAAATGGAAAGTCCCAGTGAGAGAATTCAAGAGCGACATGAAGAACTCCCGATACAGCTTTCTGTTGCTCAATACGTGCTACATAAAAGCGTTTTACCGAGCGTATATAAGAAGCCCCAAACACACGCAAAGTGCCTCGAGCGGCCAGTCGCGCGGCAATTTTGCGTGCATTTGGAGCGTTCAAAAATGGAGCTGGGCAGTTCATGTGATGCGCCGGTTAGATAACCGTTGGATCATTAGGGTTACATAGAATGGGTACCAAGAGAAGGGAAACGCAGTCGAGGACGGCAGAAGACTAGGTGGAGCGATGAAATTAGGAAATTCGCGGGCACTAGTTGGAATCGGTTGGCGCAGGACAGGGGTCATTGGAAATCGCAGAGAGAGGTCTTCGTCCTGTAGTGGACATAAAACAGGCTGCTGCCGCTGCTGCTGCTGCTGCTGATGATGATCTCGAGGCATCGATGGCGGTAAACGTGCATGGTGAACGCGCCAGAGAGACCAGAGGTTCTCGGAAACATATAGCTTGCTACAGCGCTTATTATAGGAAACTCTGGCATCGTGACCGATAATCTATCATAGGAATAAGTGATGTCCAAATCCATGCCCCAGTGTTGGCGCCCTCTGGATAACAGACGCAGATCTCGAAGGTTATGCTTTCGCTGGCTGCATGCGGCGGAAGTCAATGCGGAAGCTGGAAGTGCTGTCATAGATGCTGAGTTTTGGACACCAGCTGTAACGGGCTGCACATTTATTTTGTCAAAATATTCGTGCTTGTGGCTCCAAACGTTCTTATTAAGCTTTGTTTTGTTTTAATTTCCTGGAAATCAAATCTTCTATTTTAAACTCGCGAAGAAAATTTAGTCTCTTCACTTGTATAACTATATTGGAAATCGTTTCATTTGCAACGAGATATTTCGTTCACAGGGATATCTATTTGCGAAGTCACCAAGTCGTTTGAATCCAGAAGGACGAAGTTCAAGCAAATCCATGTATGCTATACACACATCGTTCCCGTGCTGACTGAACCGCCATGCTTGCAGATCACGTAGAGGCTATAGAGCCGGAGTTCCGTCTAGTGATTTTCGGAGGAAACGTTATAGTCGGAAGCAAGAAAAGCGTACAGGAAACTCAACAAACATTAATTGCAAGACGGGAGGAAGCGGCGATCGCGTCAGCTCGGATCACACTGCCGATAAACTCGCGCCATCTTCCTTTGCCCCCCCCCCCCCCCTTTCTTTGTGTTGCCTTAATTGCGAGGGTACATTCGCATGCCGGAACGATCGCACAGACTCCGCTTCCGCGAGAAACCTTCCGCAGTTGCGTTCTTCTTTTGTTTTTCTTTTTTTTAACTACCCGGTACATTTACGAATCTCGCCCTTTCGAAGGAACTGCAGGAGGAACTGCGCCCCAACGTAACCTTCTCGACGACTACCCGAACACGAAGCTCTCTGTCCCCGCACGCGGAACCGGTACGAACCCGTGTTCCTTGTACGTATACCGGCTACTGAGTCGTCCGCCTGCGTCATCCCCTCCCTCCGGCCGCAGAGGACGCGTAGACATCTGTGGGCCGCGTATAACAGAACTTACAGAAGCGCCGGTCCGCAGCGTGCGATGCTCGACCTGCGCAGAGGTTTCTTTAAATACACTCCCTATACGAGGAACGAGTGAACCCCCAATAGCGATGAAGCGGCGGGTCTGAGTCTATATGTCTTTCGCCGTGTACTGCTCTCCTCGGATCTCCCAGACTCCGAGTGAACGAAGAGGAGGCTAGGGATAAGAAAATAGAGAAGGAATATTCGAGTGCGAGCCAGTACGAGAAGCGTTCTCATCGGCCTGTTTCCACACTTCCATACCCTTGCCTTTTCTCTGTCGTCTCGTGTTTTTTTTTTTTTTCTTTTTTTTTTCTGGAGCCTGCCAGGAAGTGTTTAAGGAATGGCTACTTGCTATACGCGCTTGCGTTCTCACACTACGCGAGCACGCAAGAAAACTTAGCTATTTGAACCAGTCATTGCAGTCTCGTTTGTCTGTGTGCAAGCACAGCTGCGTGTCGGAGCGTACACATACGAGAATCATCTCTCGCACTCTTTGTGTTCCTTGTCTTCTGCTTCTTTTTCTGGTTTCTAAATTTGATCGTCGGGGGCTGTATAGCATAGCGTGAATTCTTCTCAGCCGTCTCTTGCGGTTGTCATTTACACGCGAAAAAAAGTAAAGGACAACGGCGAAAGAAAAATATTCGCCTCTTCCGTTTTCTTCGCTCGAAGTCGTCGCACAAATATAAGTTTCGTGCGGTGCGTACGTCACAGAACGTTTACGGGGTACCAGAGGGGGTGAGGAGGAGGGGACCAGGAAGCGCATATGCGGTGAGGCGGCCCAGCGCAAATACCACAGGAACGGTACACATACAAGGACAACGACGTATAGTAGCGTCAGTAGTTCGCGCGCGTTCAAGCGAGTCCTTAGGCATATGCGGAAGAGGATGCGAACGAACGAAACAGAGAAAGGATTCGTCTGCGTATGTGCAGGTGCGATGCGTTCGGCACATATATATTTTTTTTGCACGAGGCTCACGAAAGAGGAGCCACGCAGTATAGTGGTCGTTCGGAGCAAAACCGTAAAAAGACACCGTATATGTATACATACATGCACTCAGTGTACGCGTATATACAAACGCCGGACTTTCACTTTGGCACGCCTACAGCGTGCGACTCGCGGAGAAAAAAGTTCGCATCGTTCGCGGTATATAGTACGGCCCGTAAATACACGCTGCGCCATACGGGGAGGAGCCTCCCAGTGTGGGCTTGTGGCGAAACAGAACGCGATCGCGTTGTCCTCGAAAAAAAAAAAAAAAAAGAGATGAAGAAGAAAGAGAAACGTGACCGGACCGACGCCACAGTACGCGTGTTTATGCGGTTAGGCTCGCGGATAGACGTGTGCGATCCATCTTTCCATACCTCCGAGTCTCGTGTAACACCGATGCTCTCGATTCGACAAGTATTTTTTTTTCTTTCTCGCGCTTTCACGCACCACGTGCGTGGTGCTTTCCTGGTGACCTTCGCTGAGCGCTTTCGAACTTGCCGCGGAGGCGGGGGGGGGGGGGGGGGGGGAGGGGTATTGGTGCCGGGAAGGGAGCTTCACCCTTAGGCACGCGCGTGTTGGGTGCTCTTCGCGGTGTTAAAAATAGGAGCCGCGGGCGGGAATAGTGCGAGCTCATCGACGATGGTTCGGCGTGCACCTATTCTGCCTTTATTTTCTGAGCCCGCTGTGCGGAATGAAATAAATAAAGACTGGTTCGTGGTGCAAAAAAATAAAATGGAGATGCGCCACGTCGCTATGTGGTCTCGCGCTTTTGTATGCCAACGCCGTGCGGTAGACTGTAGATGGGTTAGCGCGAGCGCCTCGAGATTGAGACGTGAACGTCACGTTTCTTACGGGTGTTGTTGAAAATGGACGCTTCAATCTCCATCAGAGCGGCGAGGCGAGAACGGCGTGATAGGAGTGGGCTTCTTGCCCCGTTCGCACGCTTCCCGCGCTCGGAGCGGCACTTCTGCCATGCCGGGACAAGCCGAGACAAGCCGGTACTTAAGCCTACAGCGGAGACTCCGTGACTGTCTATGATCGGCTGCTGATAGATCTGTATCGCAGGGACGTGTCCGGTCGTGCCTTTGTTTCGAAAGCGAGAACGAAGTAAAGAATACAGAAGAAAAAAAAAAAGGAAGAAAGGTTGAAACGCAGTTTTTTACGATGCCGATGTCGGGCGTAGAATGTTTCACTGAAGTGGATGTTTTCATTGACTGCATAAATAGCAGTGCAATCAGTCTCGTGCCGGCGAAAAACGATTTGTTAGGGAGAAATTATGATCCGATTTTTTATTTATTTATTTATTTATTTATTTATTTATATATTTATTTATTACACCTTTGAGGCTCCCATAATGAGCATTGAGTAAGGAAAGAACATGACAAAAAAAAAAAGAACCGATTACGGAAACAGAGTAACATAACACACACACACACATATAGTGAATATATATATATATATATATATATATATATATATATATGCAGTACGACACCAATGGAGATAAATACTGCACTACAACCACAGCACGATTTAAACAGCGCTGGAACATGAAATGGGATAATGTGTGGCATTTGTATAAAAAGGCGAAACAATTTAGTTAAGCTCACACAAGCAATATAGAAAGAAAACGCAACACTGTACACCAGCAAGACGCATAATGTTCATTAAATGTTCACAAAAGGAAAAGGTCGCGATCTGTAATGAAAACTATGGCATCAGGAAGGTTGTTCCACTGTGTAACCATTCCACTGTACTCAAAGTACGCGCACAATTTGCTTAGCCTGGAACATGCACATGGTCGTGCGGGTTTGCCGTAGGTGTGCTTGTCTTCCAGAAGGTAACGCCTGGCTGTCGTTTGAGCGGCGCCCAAAGTACGCCAGAATGCTCTCGCGGATCGCTGCTTATAGACCGTTTCATCGGGCGAGGAGGAAAGGGCGCGCGGAGAGCCTTTCCTCCTCTCTGGCTTGGGCGATGCGGCGCGGCGCTGCTTGAAAGTATTGCTGTCGCGTGCTGCGGAACGATTTCGAGGTGTTTTAGATCTTACTTTGTGAAATTTACGCCATGTTCGTTGATATAAGGTCGTCAGGGAAGCCTTTCGGTGCATCGGTAACTACTGTAGGCAGAAATATGTCTTGGGGGCGTAAAAATGTGACACGCATAATCTGCCGCGGTGTACGATCATTATCAGTCGCGGTGCGTGTATGTGTTGTTTACTATTTTGCTTATATCGATTTTAATTCAACAAAGAAAACCGGCGTCTCTGTATTACCAACATTAAATGGTAAATCAGCTCACTGTCTGATCGATTGGCGTAGCCAGTAAAACATAAGAGCGCATGCTCGTGCACGGCCAACCTAAGGCAACCACGAAACATCTGAGCGGCAGGCGCTATCAAATATTTGTGATACATTGGCATCGTTCTCACGCATTTCAAGTCTAGTATGCTTGAAATTACCATATGTCTACGCTAGCCTTGCTGCATGAGGCCCATGGCGCTTCTCAACACAGCGACCACTGCGGTTGGTGAGCCAGCACGATACACATAGAAGCTGTGTGCTTTGGCATTGCCTTTTTGGCCTGTATACAGCCATAATATATGAGACGGTTCGCATAAAAAGAATGCGATGGCTATTTTTGAGCGCAACATTTCCGTGAGCGCAAAATTTCCGTAATACGTGTGAGGGCGTCGTAGAGAACTGAACGAACAAAACCGAAAAAAAAAATTCGGTTATCATCCTCTTTCTCTAAAAAGCACGAGAACACGGGCTAACGCCGCACAACGTTTGTAAATATATATCCGCTGATGCCGTATGCTTGGACCATGCGCTATATAGAACAGAGATATCTGTAATCCAGCACCTACTACTGCTTAGGACGCTCGCGCAGTTCGTAAACGGTCGCTTTGTTGGACAAGCTTAATTCAGACTGTAAGGTATGCTGCTATTACTAGCCAAAACTATTTTATTCATGGGTGGAAACCTCACCCATCCAACCAAGTAGTCACGCAATGTAACCTGCAGTGAATAGTTTGAATGCTTGTCAAACAGCACAGCTCCTTTCGTAGCAGAACAGTACCCATGCTGTTACGATCGTCGCGTATGTTTTAAGGCTCCTACACCGCAGCTTAGAAATAGAGGATAATGCTGCAATAAGGTCACATTAGTGATTGGAACATTTAGAAATAGACAATTGATCTCCGAGGCTGATTGTAGGCTCAAATATGCGAGCACACATCGCGCTGCGTGTTCTCTACACCTCAACGCCAGCAGAAATTCCGGCCATGACGCCTTAAACCACTCCAGCACGTCTCACAGAACCGTTTACCACGTAGAAGACGCACGTCATACTAAACAGACCGCACGACCGCGAAAACAAACGCCAGAACCTACCACCAAGCGTATACCTGCCATGCAAAAGACCGCTTTCACCCAAGCCAGTATGGCGCTGCTCATAGGCGGCGCCACTGCGTTCACAATATGGCGGCGCCGACGAAAAAACGGTCTATACGCGCACGCGTCTATAGTTTCCCAGAATGTGCCAACTAGCATGTACATATCTAGAACTGCACACACATCAGCGCGCTATTCTATGCACAGTGTATGCAAGTTGCTAGGAGACACCACCACGCTGCACCGAATTACTGCCACTGCATTGTACCAGTTACTGAATTACTGGGTATACAGTGCTGAGCAAAGCGAGAACAAGGTGAAAGCGGGAGCCAACGTTTCGACAAGTGGACTTGTCGTTTTCAAGGCGACATGTGCTTTCCTCGGCACGGTATATATAGGTAAGGTTCTTCTAAAGAGGAGAGGGGGTAAGGTGGGTGGGTGCGGCAACGAGCGAAGGTGTGTTAGCGGCGAGGGTGTATTACTGAGAATAAAGGAGTGCTGTGCACAAGGCCGGTGACATGGCCATCTGTCAGCCACGTGTCAACGGCCATGTGTCATGGCCGAAGGAGATCCAAAATCAAGAAAGGGGCTGACAGGTGGAATAGCACACTGTGGTATAAAGGTTATAAACAGGGATAGGGTGATAGCCTTTCAGAGGCACCTTATCCCTGTTTAGAGGGGGCACAGAGTGGGCATAATAGAGGGGGCATAATAGAGGGGGCACAGCACCCCTCTATTACCTGCTTCGCTGGTGGTTGTGGGCTATTGTGTCTCAGTGTATAGTGCTGTCACGATGGAGGAGTATTGCTGTTCGGGGGGCACCGTCTTGGGCCGTTTTGTGAATGATCCAAAACGAATCATCGATCTGCAGGCACCCTGCCAGAAGACACCGCAACGATGCCGTTCGAGGTGACAGTTCAAGCGGTAGCCGGACTTCAGCCCCCTTACGAAAATTCTCGTGTTGATTGCGAATCGGATGTTCCCTTTCGTACGGATACTACCCTAATGCACTGTTACTTTAAAAAAAAAACGCGAATCCCACGGTGCTATGACAATCGGTTTAAGCGAACCTTTCATTGTTGTTTGCGGAGGACGCTGTCCTCGTTTAGCGACCGTTTCCAAGTACAGAGAACATGACCAAGTTTGACACATTTAAACCGAGAAACGCCTCGTTCAACGCTAAACGCGAAAAGCGCCCAAAGGAATAGCCTCGGAAAAGGCATCGCTATATGCAGCGGTGTCTTTTTCGACGCTAGTTATTCCTTTTCACGCTTTTGACGCGATTTTGCAGCGATGCTCTTCCTGACGCTGTCTCTTTTCGCGTTTCGACACGTTGATGACGATAACGCTTCGCGTTATCCACAGGATCAGTTGGCCGTGAGCGGAGGGTGATAAAAATGCCGTGTACGCGGCCTAGAAATATACCGCACGTAACTGTTCACTAAGGAGACGTCCGTTTTTGACAATGCCCTCAGAAGTGTGCGTGTGCGCGCGCGCGCGCGCGTGTGGGTGCAAGAATTTACAAAAAGCGCCCATTTTAATGTCTAAGCTTCACTCGTGACAAAAGTAACCAAAGCGTCAGAGTTTAGATGTTAAATTACCGGACGTAAATATGATAGTGTGCACTGTTCGAGTTCTATTGCTTCTGTTATAGGAGCGGGAACAAGAAATCAGACGGCTTGACTCTATGCAGTTGGCATTCAGACATATCAGTTAATAGGGCACGTAAGCCCAATTTGCGATGCCATAGTAATGCAACGGATGAACGTCGTAAAACAAAGCAACCCAACATGAGTAAGATATGACGCTATAGACATGACGTTACCGAAATTATACATTTCTACCAGTAACGAACTTATCACGCATTCTAAAGAGGAAGAAAAACTTAACTTTAGGCAAAATCAAGTCAACGCAGTAATGACCTCCTACCGTTTCAGAACCTCATATGAGTACGACTTCTATCCTGGGTACTGTTGCTGCGGCAGCACCGTATACGTTTACAGCCGAACCACGAAACAAAGGCACGTGAAAACTTCAGTGTGCACGACTTCCATCCCTAACGGGCGCATGCTAATATCGTAGTTTTCACACTTCTTCCCGACGTTATCTGTGGTATACAATCGAACGGCCGTTCTAACTAGTGCTCTGCGTTTTCTAGAAAAAATGTTAAAGTCGTGTTTAGAGCTGTTTTAACTATCTGTAATTGGAGGTATTACTATCGGTCGTCTGGCTTCGTTGTCACCACTGGAACCCTCTTATGCTCGGGCTTTAGCTTTTAGTTTGCTGCCTCGACGAGGCCTTTGAAACGACCGCTCGAACGTGCCCGTTAGACAACGCATACAGTGCATCTCTCCTCGACGCCAGCGAAACTAACCATAACCCCCCGAAGCAGTCGAGCACGTAAGCGCGCCCAGCTGCACGTAAGCGCGCCCAGCTGCGAGTCACGCTTCGGGAGCGCTCTCCCACTTCGTCTTTTTACTGATTCCTTTCTCGTGGATCTTTTTTTCTTGCACCAAGTCTGCAAAGCTATAGCCTTCGAGGTGGTTTCGCTCGGGGAAGTGTTACCGTAACGGATCTCTCTCCGCGTTCTTAGTATAACGTGCACACTTCGAGGAACAAAAGCGCGAACGACGGGCCCGCGCGAGACGCGTTTAGAGACGCGCTGCAGGGAAAGAAACCATTCGCGCCGCCGCTGTTGCACGCGAGATCGCACCAGTCTGCGGGGTGCGCCTCGAAGCGAAAGCGTGGGCTTTCTCGAAGCCGGCCGATCCTTGTCACGTGGCTGTTCTTCCCTTTTACTGGTTTTAAATGCGATAGCATTTCTTCGCGTACAGCCAGTCAGTGAACCCCGCGACGACGCGTGCGTGTTAACCATAATTCTCGATAACGAGCCAGTATACGGGCGTGGTTCGATGAGCAGGTCGCCGCTACGACTATAGTGCTGTTGTTAATCGTTAACTTGATGTAGTATTTAGGCGTTTCCTTTGGTATGGGACACCGCTGCACACACAGAGTCCTGTTTTGGCACTTAATGAATTCACTCTCGCCCGTCCTAAACTTTTACGCGGAGACAAGCGGGCATAGGTCACACGAAGTCACCAGCTAATGAGATCGGAGCTCCCAGCTGACTGATTTCCAGCGAATGCTGACCTGGTGATTTCGGATCAATGTTATAAAATTGGTCGACCTCAGTTCTTTCAAGTGTTAAGCGTCGTCCTCTGATGAAAAAAGCTGAGCTTTAACGTCTTCGCACAGAAAGAAAGAAAGAAAGAAAGAAAGAAAGAAAGAAAGAAAGAAAGAAAGAAAGAAAGAAAGAAAGATTTATGAATGAATGCAAAGAGGCTTGTCAATAAACTTCCTACAAAACTTCGGGTGGTGGAGTTCACGCGCTTGCCAAAAAGGACCACGCCGCCTTTGCGTCGAAGTTGCGTTTTACGACGCTCCTTCTTTAACGAACTCGTATTTCGACCGAACGCTCCTTTCTCAGCTCCTTCTTGCATATTCGGTCTCGAGGCCACGCAGCGCGACTTTCCCACGGCTGGCGTCAATCACCCGAAGAGAGGTCCGCCGGTTTGAACTCGCTGGCCTCTCCTCTTGCCGCCAGCCGCGAAAAGGGTCACTCGGGTTTCCAGTGGACAGAAACTTCCGCGTCCGTCAAACATCAAGATTGTGAGATAGAGAAACGAAAGATGAAATACACGGAGTATTGCAGAAAGAGAAGGGGGAAAAAAGAAGAGAGGCAGTGCAACAACAAGGAAGTTCCCAGTGTCACGGGAGCACAGGCCAAAAGACTATAAGTATATAGAAAGCTGCTGGTTGCTTCTCACCTGTGTACGGCGAGGTCGATAGGAGCGAAGATCGCATGCGTCTACCGCATACGCGTCTATATGCTATGTATTATACAGGTTACGTTGAGAAGCGTAGAATTTCCTATGCAATTACAACGAGGAAACCGCGCGCGCGACACCTCGCGCTGTCCTCCCTTGACGAGATGACTTTGATGGGACAAGAATTTGCGCGGCTGGCCGGGCAACGAGTTGCGGCTGCGATGCATAGAGCCGATGCATCATCTGTCTGCGACGCGGCCTGCCATTGGCACCTGGGGGTGCCTCCCCGTTGAGCTGGCACAAATGGGCGAAGGGTGACCTCGAAACATTCAGAATGTGCATTCACTGTTTCAGTGATCAACGCCGCCAAGCTAAATTTACCTTCTCTGCCTTTGATACACCCTCTTGAAGCAGATTGAAGACAGACAGACAGACAGACAGACAGACAGACAGACAGACAGACAGACAGACGGACGGACGGACGGACGGACGGACGGACGGACGGACGGACGGACGGACGGACAGACAGACAGACAGACAGACAGACAGACAGACAGACAGACAGACAGACAGACAGACAGACAGACAGACAGACGGACGGACGGACGGACGGACGGACGGACGGACGGACGGACGGACGGACGGACGGACGGACGGACGGACGGACGGACGGACGGACGGACGGACAGACAGACAGACAGACAGACAGACAGACAGACAGACAGACAGACAGACAGACAGACAGACAGACAGACAGACAGACAGACAGACAGACAGACGGACGGACGGACGGACGGACGGACGGACGGACGGACGGACGGACGGACGGACGGACGGACGGACGGACGGACGGACGGACGGACGGACGGACGGACGGACGGACGGACGGACAGACAGACAGACAGACAGACAGACAGACAGACAGACAGACAGACAGACAGACAGACAGACAGACAGACAGACAGACAGACAGACAGACAGACAGACAGACGGACGGACGGACGGACGGACGGACGGACGGACGGACGGACGGACGGACGGACGGACGGACGGACGGACGGACGGACGGACGGACGGACGGACGGACGGACGGACGGACGGACGGACGGACGGACGGACGGACGGACGGACGGACGGACGGACGGACGGACGGACGGACGGACGGACGGACGGACGGACGGACGGACGGACGGACGGACGGACGGACGGACGGACGGACGGACGGACGGACGGACGGACGGACGGACGGACAGACAGACAGACAGACAGACAGACAGACAGACAGACAGACAGACAGACAGACAGACAGACAGACAGACAGACAGACAGACAGACAGACAGACAGACAGACAGACAGACAGACAGACAGACAGACAGACAGACAGACAGACAGACAGACAGACAGACAGACAGACAGACAGACAGACAGACAGACAGACAGACAGACAGACAGACAGACAGACAGACAGACAGACAGACAGACAGACAGACAGACAGACAGACAGACAGACAGACAGACAGACAGACAGACAGACAGACAGACAGACAGACAGACAGACAGACAGACAGACAGACAGACAGACAGACAGACAGACAGACAGACAGACAGACAGACAGACAGACAGACAGACAGACAGACAGACAGACAGACAGACAGACAGACAGACAGACAGACAGACAGACAGACAGACAGACAGACAGACAGACAGACGGACGGACGGACGGACGGACGGACGGACGGACGGACGGACGGACGGACGGACGGACGGACGGACGGACGGACGGACGGACGGACGGACGGACGGACGGACGGACGGACGGAGAGCGAGCCCCCCCAGCTGCATAAATCTCTCATGAAACATTGCCAGGAGTTTCACCACGTCTCCCTGTCCCCCTTCCCACGGACATACAAAAAAAAGATGACGGAAAAAGTGAAGCCTGCCATACTCTGCCCCATATTCCGAGTAGTCTGGGAAAAAGGCGTACAAGTTTTTCAAAGCTTTTTCCATTGAATCACTCGCGCCCGTGCAGACCTGCAACTGGCTGGCACTCCGAACAGCTGCGCGTGCTTTGCTGTGCACCGGTCCAAGGCAGATGACGCGAACGGTACTTGCATGTATACCCTGGTTGCACGTGCTGCATGTCTCGCCGTATAGTCTGCTGCACACCCTCGTCCCTTTTCAAGCCTCTACGTCTGCAGCTGTGCACGCCACGATAACGTCACAGCATAGTAAGCACTAGTGCAAACAGTGGCGTTTAAGCTTCTTGCGTATAACTCAGTTGTGGTCACGTGTGCAGCTACGTTACTCTGTAGGCGCAAAGTTTCCTAGAAAAGGAAAGCGGCGGCTCCGAGATAGCCGTTAATGTGCGTTTGCGTGCGTGCGCGTTTCTTTCTTTCTATCTTTTTTTTTTTAACGGCGATGCTGTTATTAGAAAGCTCTAGCTTGTGCGTAAATGTCTTAGCTTTTATGGATTCCCAGGCGGCCTAAGCCGTCAATGGCAATAGCATATGCCTCTTGAATAAAAGGGGCTTAAGTAGCATAATGTCCCTAGATAACTTATACAGGGACCTTAATGTAGTAAAGCTGGTATCGACAACCTGGGACCTTTTGTTGAACTACAATTTGTTTGAACAGTTTCTTTGTGTTACGCTAGCGTTCGATCTCAACACAGAGCCAACGAGCTTATTGGAATAAGTCGCGATAAGGATATACTACGGGTTAGGAGGAACACGCCCAGCCTATTTCAAACTTGTAGCTGATCTGCGGCCGTCGTCGGGTATGATCAAATGCGTGCTGATCGGTGTTGTTTTTGGTACTTGCTCGTAGAATAAAACGTTCACCGTTTGCGAACTGCTAAGCATATAAAGATGTAATTTGATAAGAATAAAGCGTGCTTTGAGAGGGACACACTCGAGAAAGTTCAAACTTGAGTATAGGGGCATTGTGTGCGTCTTACAGCCACCGGGGAGCCGTCGTAAGACACCAGCGGAGCGTCAGCGACGTGCAGACTAACAGTGCCGCGAACGGCAGAAGTCAGAGCACTGGCATGTGAAGCAGACGACGGGGCAAAGGCGCTCACGGTGCTTACAGTGATTTCGCACTGCACATTTTAAGGACTGACGTATCGGAACACGCATTTTCGTTTGTCTGCCCTTGAGAAAGGTCGCCACTCGTACGAGGCAGGCCACATTTATGACACCATGTAATATACGAAGTAGAATACTAGTGCAAACTGCGATTAGGATGCACCCCGTCAGAGCTCAGCGCAGTAAGCTACGACTTGGAGCTGTAGTATTTATGTTCCAGTTGTTATTTTGCGGTGCACGTTAACATATGCAAAAATACATACCACTGGGTATGTATTTGTGTAAAATACTGTAAATGCATATGTATAAAATACATACCACTGGGTATCTATTCATGGGCCGCTGGCTGTATGTCACTGGGTATATGCCCCAGGGGCCAGCGGGCCTCTGCCGCTCTCCAGTGAACCTTTTTTGAAGTCAGCTGGGGTCACTGCAAGATCACAGCTACATCACACCTGCACAGTGACATTCACGTGATGCAATTTTTCTTGCAAATGAGGGTCGGCGTCGTAGTTTTTCTTCGACTCTCAAGTGGCTCATTCATTCCGAATATGGCCTTCAACATCGCGTTTATGCTCTTTGAAGGCTTTGTTGAGCTAAAGGACTTTTGCTGCTACCGAAGCGGTGATAAAGACTATTCTGATTTTTCTTGTTAGCTAAATGATAACGAAACATTTCTCAGAAGACTCCAAAGATTGCCAGAGTGACTACGGTGGTTATGAGCGGTAACATGTAGGCTTGCGTGTGCGTAATACTCGGCTTTACCGACGGGAAGTGCGTACCTAGTGGGAAAACATCGTCTTCAGTTACGTTACTTATACTGGCAATCTATGGACCCGCGCAAGCCACTAAGTCTAGTGATATTTTTCGTGACCTGTATGTGTATTTCCTGGACGGTCGTCACGTGGTGCTTGTTGGGGATTTTAGGTGCGTTTTAGACACGCGAGGAGATATGCAAAGCCCGGGCTGGCGTCGCCCTGATTGGAACGCACGGGAGTTGCGTCGCCTCGTCCAGCACTTTTCGTTGCTGGATACATGTTGACTTTCTCTTGGTTCATTTGTCTGGACGTGGCGACGCGGCGCGTCGTAGAGCAGGTTAGACTGTGCCTATGTGCCAACAAATTTAGCTCAGTATGTCTCCTGATCTGTTGTAATAACTTTACCTTCATCTCCTGTTTATATTTCCGATCACCGACCAATTATGCTTGGATTTCTTCTCCGCGTCTTCCTCAGCAAAACCTTGGCGCCTCGACATCCGCGTTCTACATGGCGCGCATTCACGCTCTTGTTTGTCAAGAGTCTTGCGAGCCTCTGTTTCTAGTTCTGACCCAGAGTCATGGGACGCGCTCAAGGTGCAGTGGCGTCTGCATTGTTCATTTGAAGGTCGTGCACTCAGACGACGCACGTCAGAAGAACTGGCGGATACTGCCACGAAGCTGCGTATTGCCCTTCGGGTCAATCGACTGACTCCGCTGACGCACTCATGGCAGCGTAAGCTACGGAGGCGTTTCCAACGCCTCATCGCGTCGTCGTCTTTGTCAGCTGCTGTTTGGCGATGCAGACGTAATCCGTGTGCACAGCCTGAAGTTCCACGCTTTGCAAGAAACTCGCTTTTTAGACAGCCGAATGCATTCAGTTCTTCGGCCCAAAGAGCACTTCCTGTTATGTCGCCTCCCGCGCGTCATTATTCGCTCTTTGTACTGCATGTTGAAAACATGGCGCGTAGGAATATGCGAATGGATCGTGGTAACGTTGAAATGCTTAGTGAGCTGCCTGAGGTTGCTTAGTGCACCTGAGGTCGCTGAACGTCTTTATGCACGACCGTCAGCTGACGAGGCGAAAGCAGCATTAGCTATTATGACGCGTGGCTCGACCCCAGGGCCGGACGGGTTACCCGTAGAGTTTTATCTAACATTCTGGGAAGATATAGGTGCCACTTTCGTGTCTGTTATCAGCCGCTGCTCTGAGAACTTTGAATTGCCGTCTAGATTCCGAGACGGTCGTATTAAGCTGATACCTAAGCACGATCCATCATCAGTTCGTCCAGAGGAATGGAGGCCAATCACGCTTCTCAACGTTGACTACAAAACCTTCACAGCTGTTGTCACTCGACGCTTGGGAAACCTGATGCCTTCTTCCTTCATAGGACAACATCAGGCATGCTCAGTCCCTGGCAGAAAGATACATATATAGTCTCTCGTTCGTTACGCGTGACATAAGTACATACACGCTGACCAGGTCAGCACGTGGTCTTTTGGTTTCACTAGATCAAGAAAAGGCATTCCCTTGCCTTGAACATAGCTACATATTTAATATACTGACGTCGTTCGGCTTTCCGTCAAATTTTGTTGAACTCATTAGGAATGCCTATTCAAATATCTTAAGTACATTGTTTCTTGATGGTCGTGAAAGTGCACCATTTGCCATTACTCGTGGTGTTCGTCAAGGGTGCCCTCTATCCCCAGTACTCTTTGTGCTCAGCCTTGAGCCATTTCTGCGCTCAGTACTGAGAGACCCTTACGTGTGCGGTCTCCCACTGCCTAGTAGCAGTGTTGTGAAGGTGACAACCTTCGCCGATGACCTCGCACTGTATCTCAAGAATGAAGATAGCTTATCCCGTAGCCTTCGAATATTCACTGAGTACGGAAATATTTCAGGTGCTGCGCTAAATTTTTCAAAATACCGTTATTTCTTTTTATTGAAATGAATATTAGGAGAGGTTAGCGCCTTTATGGTGGCACCGGTTACTCCTTGTCACTTGGCAAAGGAAACAAATTGCGTAAAAAGGGAGAATAGTGACACAAAATATGACACTCAGTAGAACACTGGATGAATAAAAAATATACAGTCCAACATTGTCGTTATTTGTTCATTGGTTCACCACAGACACGTCGAAGTCCCCTTTCGCGTCTTCAAAAGAGCGATTCGCTTCGTATTTTAGGCCTTGATTACACCTATGCTGGCATATCAGACTCTGTGTGGTGGCTCTCAATTCTTGAAGATGTAAGGCGAAAAAAATGAGGACGGACGGACGGACGGACATGAACCAACCTTACAGACGGCGAGAGTCCGTAAGGCCGGTTCATATCTCCCCAGTTTTATTCATTTCATAAAAAAGAAAGGGATACTAAGCACCCGTGTTTGAAGTTTATTCCATACGTGTTTCCATACTGACTTCTTTTCATTTCTGATGCACGCAACTTGTCTTTTCGCACGCCTTGCCTGAACTTCCCCGGTGACAATGACCGCTCCCTCAATTTCCCGAAAGCGATTTGGACGCAAGCTCATGGCTCTAGAGCAAACTGCCCGGAGCTCCGCAGGGTCTCTTTATGATTGGCTCTTTAATGACCGTCATTACGCCAAGTACCCGCCTCCCTCATTTTTTTCCACTGCCCTTTGACTTGCCTTCTCAGTCCTATCTAGGCACCTTGTGGAGGGTATACATCTGGTGTACAAGTCTGCCACCTTGGGTTGTCTTCGGAGTGCTCGCAATAGCACTTGGAGAATCGCGGCCGATCATCTTCGACTTTTCTGCAGCGAATGAACCCTGTTGTAAATAAAGTGTTCCCTCGATATGTTGTGCGGCTCTTGTGAGTTCATATTACTGCTTGTCTACCGTGTTTACCCGAACATAGGCCGGCCTTGAATCAAGGCCGATGCCCAGAAATATTAGTGTTCAGAAAAAGAAAAGTTTCCTCTGATGTAAGCATCTAAGCCAGGCGGGAATGTCCGTATAAGTAAGGTTTCGCACTTTCAACCTACCACGTTAGTCGCAGGCATTTTCTTCCGCATGATAATCCAAATTTCACTTTCGTGACGCAAACTCACCCGAAATCACATCGTCATCGACATCACTTGATTCCTTATAACTTTGTTCCTCTCACATGCAGTACTACTCTCCTCGGATTAGCACGTTGCTATTGAAATACACATATTTCGAAATGGTCGTGTGAGATGACCTTGGAAGGATGGAAGGTCATTGTAAGCACCTGCAATTCATTTCACCATGCAATCAGCGCGGTCGGTGCGACCGGTCAACTGTAGCTGGCACAGTTCTGCTGTCAGCCGATTCATGCTGCGACGTAGCCGCGGTCCTCAAACGGATTCAAATTTAACTATCTGCTTACTTGCAGAGTCATCAAACTGCCTCCAACAATTCAAGTCGAGCTCCGATGCCACGTTCCTGCATCTTGTAAAACAATCGCAACAAGTTATATTCGAATAAATGCGGTATGTAGCTTCAAGAGGCGCCGAGCGTTTAATGAGGCACGGCTGGCGAATAGGCCAGCGTCATGCCCGCATGCAACAGCAGGGTATGCCTTGGTTCCGAACACCTCTGTTTCCCATAACTGTCATTGCCCTTGACATCGCGACTGTAGAAGGAAATTATATGTGCTAATGGCACAAACCGAACAAAGACGAGACACGTGACTCTTCGGCGTACATTGTCGCTCCTCGCAACCATGCAAGGTGAACAATTACGCGCGCGAGGCATCATTATCGTGAATTCGTTGCTCCGATCATGTATAATGACAGCCGCGTGAGACAACAAGATTTTCGACGGAAAAGAAAAGCGTCAGTGCGCGATGTTGTATACCCTACCCCACTCCCTCCGAGGGAAAGCGGGAGGGGTATGTGGTGAGAGGGGCTTGCGGTGGATTCACAGTTCGCACTGCACTGGCCTCTGTTGCATACTAAGCAGTTCAGGTTTTTGTGAATGTTAAATTTTCTGCATATGTAGGCAGATGCGCCGAACAGTTCTCGGTATACGCGCCGCAGTCGTTCAGTGGTTATTAGCTATAAAGGCTGATCAATTATGTAGTTACCAGAAACTATCATAGATGCCCGTAACCGCTTGCCGCAAAATAAATAAATAATAGTTAACGCCATTTACCATTTTCTCAAAAATGTCAGCTCTTCCCATTTGAAACAGGTGGTACACGTGACTGTGCCACTCATGCTTTTGCGAACATGAGTAAAGATCATGAGCCATTTCACTCTGTTAAGGTGGTTGACCAGCGACGTGGCACATAATTTTGAACAAAGGTACGAACTCATTTATTGTCTTGATGGGCGCTCATCGTGACGAAAGGTACGCACACATTTATTGTCTTGATCAGTGGCCATTATTTCACTCGCAACTGCAATCACATTCTTTGATAATGTAAATCGATGCACGTACGCCGCTGGGTGGTCGGTTGGGCCGGATCGGTGTGGCACCGCAAGGGATATGACTGTAACACGGAACGCGTAAACCGCTCACTTTTCTGTACCGACACATCCACATTGAGATCACCCGCAACAACAGGGGTAGTGTCAGCGCAGCTAATTCACGCGAAGTGAGTAGCCATGAGCCGTACGAGATTATGAGTCATCGCATTTTTTTTTTTTTTTTGCTTGCTTACGGGGGTATCAGCCATTGCTCACGGGGATATGAGCCATTGATGATGAGAGTTAACGACATGCAGTTCTGTATGTTGTGTGCGTGATTAGAAAGAATTTAAGCACTGTTCGCTTCACTTTGCTGAGTGCTTGTAGCCTCTACCATACGGGGCTTATGAGCAATTGCATCTTTTGCTTGCTTACGGGAGCATGAATGCTTACGGGTTTAGGAGCCGTTGACAATGGTAGTTTTTGTTCACCGAGAACAAAAATGCACGGAACCCTAGCCATATACAGCTTCGCTGTAATAACTCCCGCGCTCGACCCGTCTTCATAACAAACCGGATCTCTTTCTAAGGGTTCGTTTTTGTTCAGTTTCAATGTAAAAACCTGGAAGGCGGGTTCCTTTAGAGCCGCTTATCCTGAAGCCCCAAATACACTATACTCAAGCTAAGTACTGTGCACTGTATATATACGAAAGAGAGGAGTCGCCGTCTGCACGTCATTGCTTCATCAACGCCGAACCTTCATCACGCTTGTAATACACGTTGTCCAGCAAAAGCTTCGCACTCCCCGCAAAGCGCCTCTAGAACTCTGAACGTGCCTATGATTATAGCCGGGCCGATACACTGAGTGCATACGTCCGAGGCCCGCGCTTCTCGGTGGGTCATGTCGGGGACATTTTAGGGCATAGCTCGTTGGCCGAGTTGGTGCGTGGTTCCAGCGCCCCATCTTCAACTCAGCCCATGGCCAGATGCTGTTGTAGTTGTCGTTGTCATCGTGTTAAGCCAAGGCGAGGCAGTCCCTCTTCTCTTCCTGCTCTTCTAAATAGGATAAGCCGCTCAGGACGCAATAAAAGTGAAACGATTGCTGCAGTCTCTGGTGCGCAAATAGCCCTGCGTTCAAATGATGCGCCGTGCCTTTCTTAACCTTCTCCTCCTCCTCCTTTTTTATGCATGCGCGATCTTCTGGAGCGGCGAAAGTTTACCGACCCACACCCTGAAGGCGCCGAACGCCGTACCGAATCTCCTTCTTTATGCCTGCAGCGCTTATGGGTCGTCTATATACAGTCGAACTTTCTGGTCGTATTCCTTGCCCTATACTTCGGGCCATGCAAGCGCAAGTCGTTATATGGAAGCTCCCGCATCATATGTCGACCCTAAACATCCCGACACGCAGGGCTTCGCCGTCCAAGTGGTTTTCTCGAGAGAAGTTATTATAAGATGCGCATTGGGGGCCACGTCCGCCTACAAAACGTTTGTGCCCCTGAACCGTTCTGGCGCAAGCAGGCCATGCGGGGACCGCCACGCATTATATACCAACCCGACGACTCGTGTAACACGACAGTGAAAGAAGGGAATGAAAACAAAAGCCAACGAAATAAGAGCAAAAAAAAAAAAAAAAAGAAGCGATAGGCGACCAAGAGCTATAAACGCGAAAGCTTTGCGGGGCACCGAGCAGTCTGCATGCCCTCCGGTCCTGTCTTTCCTAAGCGGCCGCAAGACCCCGGCAGATAACACAGCTCCGCTTGTATGACGGGGCCTTGGGGCAGCGTTCGGCTATAAGTAGTGAATCTTCCATCCTATTTTTGATAGTGTAGAGTGTGTGTGTGTGTGTCTTCCTTCGCGCACGGGGCACGCGCCTTAGTGCACACTTGCTTGCGTACGTGCGCGTTTGTGTGAGTGTATATGGTCGCCCGTGCGGTTCGATATGTGAGCAAGTGTCAACGCTTCTTCTTCTTTACTTTCCTTCTTTCTTTTTATTCGTTGGTTTTTTCTGTTGGCGCGGTGTACGTGACAAACAGAAGAATAGTGTCGCGGGTGGCGCGCTCCGCGCTACCTCCCGAGCAGCCGGCTTCGACCGACCGACCGACCGACCTGCAACGGCTACTGGAATGTGCGAGGCTCGGTCGTCGATGGCACGTACGTGTACGTGCAGGGTCTTCTGCAAGAGGGCAGGAAACTGATACGGGTGGCGCTCGCGCGTTTTCGGAGAAGCCACGCCGCTGTATAGCGTGCGCGTACATGTGTACGACTTTCCCACGTGTAAAGCGAGCGCACTGTTCACAGGAGGGGACGCCCCTCGGCGGTGGTGGCTCCTGGAGCAGTTCGCATGCATATGCGCCCAACTGTCCCACTTTGAATGGGCGCGAAACCGTCCCGCGCGTGCGTTGCGGCAAAGCCGCAGCGCACCCATAACGCGTTGCGTGCTGGGTGTTTGCGAGTATATATACACAACCGCGTCTTAAGAATATAGGCGAGCAGTTCGTTCGCTGCCGAACGAGATCTACATAGGGGGCTATGACATCGGTGCCCTGGAAAATATGTTGAAACGGCGTAACTTACGTGAGCACCGGGTGCCCCACTTCTTTCTTCTCGTGACCCGAGTCCTCCCCCCCCCCCCCCCCCCCCGTGATTAATTGGACTAGATAAATGCACCCTCGCTTAGGTTCAAGAGTGTCGCTGATATTCACGAACACTTGTTGTGTCCTATGCCAGGCATCTGAACGGTATACCTATACCTTAGAATTTTGCGTGTGCTACGGTGAACCTGCCCTTAGACGTTCCAGGTCGAAGTTTTCAATCACTTGCCGTAACTCAACTCCAGTGTTGATGAACTAGATGAATGTCATTGGCAAAAAGCTAGAGTAAGAAACTTCAATGGCTTCTTTCAAGAATCCAGTGATTTGGATTGGAGGAATTGTCTCGTTACCCGGAACAATTCTTACGGCCCATTTACAGCGGCGAGGCCCTGAATTCGCGCGATTAAGTTGGTTGCAAAATGCGACTGCCATTAAAGGGTCGCTTTGGTGCAAAAGCAAATAACCCTTTTGGTGAGTCGTTCACTGCTTCATATTTTTCAGCTTCGCGGTTGGTGTTGCAAAGTTGCTGAACCAATCAGCCGAGATTAATGTTTTACGCAATTGCTTCCGAGTTTATCTTTTAAGCAGACAGAAGGCAATAGGTATGTGCCTTACAATGTAGAAAATATCACGTGAGAACCCAAGTAGCACGCCTATGTGTTGGCGCGATAGTGGCATTGTACGGAAGTGCAAACCGATCCAATGTTGCACTGTTGTTGCAGGCAATGCTGGACCGACAAACGACCAAGGCTATACAACCTATACACATACCCAATGTGGGACTAATATTCATGCCGTGGTTCGCACAATATCAATTCAATATGCTGATCCACTGTAGCGTCACGCAAATGCTGGACGAGCGCTACTTTTACGATATATAGCCAGTCTGCACCGAGCAGACGTATTTGCGCTTGAACTATTACCATTGTTTATTGTGCATTGGTTGGCTGTAGCGGCTGACAACCTGAGAATGACGAGGTTGTCCAGCTAAAACAAAATTTTCACTGATGCGTAGATGCGCTAGCCAATTAGATTCGCCTGACGTCTGTCAACTGTTTTCTCCGTACAGAACGGTCTCTGTGTCGCTGCAAGTTTCAGGATGGAACCTGAACGTCTTAGGCACATATTGTAGGGCATCCTGATGTCACTGCTCAGCCAGAGGCAATATTTTTTGGCTTGCAACATCTAGCTTCTATTTTTCTAACTAGCCGTTTACCATTAGCCGACCAGAAATAATTAATCTGTGAGCGGGCTCCAGCTGGTTCAGCTTTCCTTCAGAGGATGAAGAGCAGGCCCACTCGCGTTTCTTGTGGGTGAAGCTTCCTCGCTTGATTCTTCGGTCGTCACCGCAACTATGGATCTGGAACGTCACTCTGTACGGCCTCATTAGATATGCACGGCCACGAATCGAGCCGATAACGCTGCAGGGAAACCCGCGAAAGAAGCAACTGGGTGCGCCGATTCACCGCGCTCGCTCTTCTTCCCAGGACCACCGCATGTGCGCGTCTTTAGAGATGCGTTCGCTACGCGCGAGCACGCCATACTCACAGGCACACACGAGCAGCAGCGCGAACGACAACACTGGGCAGCCTCCGCCCGCGTTCGGTTGACCTGCGCGCGGGGGGGCCGTGAGATCGAATTCCGCACCGGCAACGCGCTTGCTTACCCCCAGGCGTGCTATACCTTCACAGTGGGGGGTTGCCAGTTTGCCCCGTCCCGTATGCGGCGGCGGTGGCCGCCTTTCGTCCGTACCCGGGCCTAACACCTCCGCGTCTATGTAGCGCTTCATCGGCCTATCACAGACTGCGTGACAGTGCCCCCACAGACGGTTCCATGCTGTTTATCCACCCCTTCTTCCTCTCTCGTCTTTTATATACCCCTTGCACAAGGATCATACGCGCACGGCAGAAGCAGAACTTTAGGCCACCAGCACTTGTTTTATAGGGACACAAGAGCTGTACAAGCGCGAAAGATGGTTTACTGTGTGTACATGGTCGGTCTGTCTGTCCGTGCTGTCCCTTACACCGCCGCCGTCGTCAGGCCACCTCTGCTTCCACTCTAGCCACGTGGCGAAAAAAAAAAAGAAATGAAAGAAAGAAAGAAAGAAAGAAAGAAAGAAAGAACGAAAGAATTACTTTTCCCAGAACCTTCATTCGGGAAAAGTAATTCAAGTAATTCATCAAGCATAGTAATAGCAAAGTAATTCATCATAGCAAAGTTTGTTAGCATAGCAAAGTTTTCTATGAATTCATCAATTCATAGCAAAGTAATTCATCAAGCATAGCCCCTGCGGCAATTTTCAATTGAGAGTCTGGACGCTCTAGCCACTCCTTTCTTTTTCTTCTATTTTCTTTTATTATTATTTTTCGAGCGAATTTTCCTTTGTCTCTTCCTCCCGCTTTACCAGTGCTGTCTTGCCGAGCAGACGACAACTCGTGCCGCTTGTTATGTAAAATTTAACATACGGGACACTATAGCTGGCTATGTGCCCCTTCTCGGCCAATGCACTAGTAAGGGTATGTTTCACTAGCTGTGTGCCCGAATAGACAAGAAGAACTAGAGGCAAGAATTTGGCAGCAGAAAATTGAAAAAGGTCGACTAAAGGGAAGTCAAGGAGTCGGCAAAAGAAGCAGCTATCCGAGCGTGCGAAAGAATTGAAAGGAACAATATAGAACCACGGCGCGCATTGAACGAGAACAGCGTAGTTGCAGATCTAGCTTTTACGTAAACATCAAAAGCGTGAGATTCGCCGATTTTTTTTTCTTTTTTATTACCTGCTTTGAACAAATACGGCACTAGAGCGAACACTAAATGTATAATAAAAGTGGTCAGCGGTCCGTCGTCCAGCGCAATGACGCCAGAAGCACTTTATATGGCTTAATTTTGTCGAGAAGGAGACACAGATATAACGCACGCGCTAACAATTGCGTTGTCGCGCACCTTTCGCGTTTGGCATGTTCCGGAGGGGTGTTGTGCATCACGTAGACCCCGAGATTGTTAGCACCTGCAGATTTATTTAGGGGGACGCGGTAAGCAATGCTGTTGCGGACGAAGACGGTGTTAATTGTGCGTGCCGCAAAGACGTTATTAAGAAGACGGTGTTGTCTTCCGTGAGAGCGTTATACAGAGGGTAGAGCTAGAAGGCCAATCTTTATATAGCATCTCCAGTGAGAGTTTGCGGCTGTCGCAGCTAATGAGTCCATAACCAGAGGAAGCCACAGCCAACCCGCGAGATGATAATGATGATGATGATGATGATGATGATGATGGTGGTGGTGGTGGTGGTGGTGGTGGTGGTGGTGGTGGTGGTGCTGCTGCTGCTGCTGCTGCTGCTGCTGCTGCTACTGCTGCTGCTGCTGCTGCTGATGATGATGATGATGATGATGATGATGATGATGAGTTCGTTTTTTTTTATATGGCTCGTATCCACCCTGGGGGACTGGCCAAGAATGGTGCACCTGAACTTTTATGTAATTTTTTCAAGAAACCAAGTACTTTGTTGATTATTATTCTTCTTTCAGAGCACTGGCTTGAGTACTGCTTGTGGTAATATGTTGAGTTACGCAGTTGAGTCTAGCTCAAGGAGCTTTAAACAAGAATTTTATTTTAAGAACGTCCTTGGCCTGTATAGCTGCGTTGGCACCCTCATCTGCGAAGCTGCGCATGTTTCTGTGTGTGTGTTCTCGGGTTCCTTTCACCGCTTCCCTTTCACTCAGAAACTGCCCTCGCATTACGTTCGGCTGGACGTTATATTCGGTTTTTCGCGGTATATATGCCCACAGGTACGTCAGTGAAGCGAGCTGCGCCGCCGCTGTGGGTCACCGCTATTTGTGGCAGCTATAACTCGCCCTGCTCTGTGCGCGGCTCCACCAGAGGGTTCCACCGTACACGCAGTAATAAATGTTATATACGAACTACCCTACGCAGAAGAGCTCTGCAGCCCTGCAACACGCCCTACTGCCTGTCACTGCGTCCTTTCATCACCGGGCGACCTTTTTCACCCTGCCGCCGTCTATATACAAGTGTCCTCGTTTGGCGTCCGACATATATACTTTAATCCCAACAGCGTGGTCCGCCAAATTTCGTCCCCACTGAGCGTCCTGGCTCAAGTGGTGGTGGTGGCGGCCGACGCACGTGAAGTGTTTTTACGTGATCCCGCCCGGCAGTAATGCCAGTGTTGCGACGTGGATCGTCTAGGTATCATGTATAAGTGAGACTATCCGTAAGTTATATATACCGAGAACGGAACGACCCTACATGCTTTCTCGGACCCTGGACGCATGGATCGCTGCTGTAACTCAAGCTCAGTTACCAAATGCTTCGACAGCGGCGTTTTGATCGAGTGGTGAAGTGAACAACCTCAACCGGCGGAGTAACAGGTTTATCGTATGCGTTTGTTTCGGCCCACAAATTTAGAAGCATATCTCCTTCTCCATATTTTTGGTTCGCGGTCTCCACGTTCGCGTGAATCGGGGACGCAATTTGCATTGTATGATTATTGTGATATTATTTTGTAAGTATATACTTCGGCAATCTGGTAAGGAAGAAAAAAACTTAAACAAAAAATAAAAAAGATAAATTAATATACTGGCACAGCTGTTCTTCCACGTTGATTATTTAAACATTCAGCATGCTATTTTTGCTTGCTAATTGTGCACATAAAGTAAATATTTATTTAGTTCATTCATTCGTTCGTTCATTCATTTATTATTTTGCTGAAGAATGTAGCACTTATAGCGCTGTATTTGCATCTGCAGTATGGATTTTCAGTTCTTCCGCAACGCCCCAATCGTGAACGCAATCAGCATACGTACCCATTCCGCCCCCCCCCCCCCCCCCTGAACGAGAAAAACGAAACGACGTCGCCGTCGCAGCATTCGCAACAGCAATACTCACCATCACGACCATTCAAGTAACTTTTTTAACACTATAAAGCGCTGTAACAATGATTGACCAACAGAGTTGCGAAAATCCGCAGTGCAAGGAAAAACTGTCATCCGTCTGCACATGACGAGACAAAAACGTTTCTTAAAGAAATGAAGAAAAAGAAAGAAAGATAGGCCCATACATAACACTATAAAAGAAACCCTTGCAACTTCCTCGGGAAGGAAACCTTGCAGTCGAAAAAGAAATAGTCCGCGTCAAGGCGCATCGCGCCCGATGTTGACACAATGCATGCAAACTTCATTCGCGGCGAGGAAGTCGGCATTTATCGTAAAATCGATTTCAGAAGCGCCAACCTGTGCCAGCGTCCCTTGGTTCTTCTATAGCTGCGTCAGAATTCCGGGGCTCCAAACATTTCCCCCGATTCCTCGACCCAGTTCCATCGGACGGACGAAATGCCAACACACTTTCGTCCTCGAACACGCCAAAGGCGATAGATATAAAACGTAACGGCGTGAATTAATGCTCGATCCCCGTTTTCTTCTCCGCGCCCTGTCTTATCCGTCTCAAACACCTTGCAATGTTTGCTCACCTCTAACCCAAGAAAGGATCATCATCTCTTCGATCTGACGCCAGTGAAACGTGCTGAGGAGAGCGGCATGTATACATATACATGCGTATGTAGCCACTTCCTCGCAGCATGATCTCCTGACAGACAGACGATCGAAAGGCCGCTCGCATTCGAACCTTCCCGGTCACGAAAACAAGAGTTGGAGGGACGGGCACTGCTTGCGCGTGCAGTGCAATGCGTGCTCTTTTTCCCAGCAGCCACTCTCTTTTCGGACTCGGTAAACTTGGCAGTCGAGCGTGTGCGCAACGCTTGACTCCGTACAGCGCGCTCTAAATCGCGTTGACCTCCGCTCCGCGGCAGACGACCTTCCGCGTTCTCCGCTCAACAGCGGCCGTACCGAACAGAAGGCACTTCTTTCGCACGTTTGATTGCCTTTCCTGTCCTTTGCTCGTGGGAACGTCAAACACGTGTCACGAAAGTACTTCCGAGTTCGTACTTGTATACTGTGACTGCGGGACTTTGAAACGGGCGCTTGAGGACACGCATGCGCCCCGACGACAGCGTCGACCCATGTGTTCCGCGTACACGCGCACGAGATACTGGCACGACCGGGGATCGGAACAATCGAATAGCGTGTATGGGTTTACGTCGACGGCTTTCGCATCTTCCTTCTTATAGATTCCAATGTGACGGGCTTTCGCTGCGCTTCAAGCTGCCCGACTTGGCAGTCTCTTCTATAAACAATCGAAAGTGAGCATTGTTCTTTGTGTAAACTCCGGTAATGGTCGGGAAAAGAAGTTCTCCAGACGTTAAGGGGTCCGGCGAACGCGGAAGCGATTTCTTGTTCCACGCCTTTGCTCTCCGGTGGGCTGAACCTTCCTGAATAGGATATATGTGACGGCAGCATTCGACACGAGCCACAGCGGTTGTGAGGCTCGCATACGGTTCCACAACAACACGCCTTATACCAGATGTGTACACGCTCTGACAGTTGTTATTACCGGCTCATGTGTCATTGTTTGCGGGTGACCACGCGGGTGCGCTTGAGGTCGCGGTCGTTTCGGAAGCGACGTAATTGTGCGTGGCCGAGTTAAAAATGGGACGTCATTGAAGTGGGCGACTCTTCCTACTGTTTTCCTTCTTTCCTTCCTTCCTTCTTGAGTGACGTAATTAAGTTAGCTGTTCCGACATAAGCGCGACGTCCACTTTTTAATCTTTTACTTCTTCTTCTTCTTCTTCTTCTTCTTCTTCTTCTTTCTGTACGTCTGGATGGGGAGTGTAGAGCGAGAGGTGTTCATTGCTGCGTGCTCGGCAGCTGTCGCCGCGGTTCTAGCCTGCCGTGAAATGTCGAGTCAGTAGAATTTGATTACACGGCGTTGCTGTGTATAATCAACCCGTTGTTATCTCTGGTGCTCACTGCGTGGCCTCAAATTATTTCCTATGGTGTCGCTTTTAGTGCTGTTGGACTCCTTTGTTTTGAGGTGATTATACGGTCATTGGTCTATACAATATGTAGAAACAATGACGCGTTCAGAACGGTTATGGCACAGTGAATGAAGACCACTGTTTGTTACTGCGGCGAGAACCCGCATTGCCCATATGCGTTCCCTTTGTTCTTTTAACAACTGGGGAGCACTATGCAACCGCTCGCCACTTTCACCCTCACCCAGGCATCTTTCAAACCAAATCACGCTGCGTTTGAGCTCCTCAAGCAAAAACTTCCCCGCCGTTCCTTGTCTGGGGAGCAGGCCTCCGTGCTTTGACGTCACGCTGTTACGTCACATGGGAAAGCCAAAAGCCCACAAGTTTCTTAAGGGAACTGCACGACGCCCAGAAATGACCGTATTTCGCCCGATGAGGAGTCGTCTACATACATGCATTTCTATATAAAAGTCGTCCCAGTCAGAGCGCGTGGTCCTTCCGTGAACTATACAGCTCTTCCATGTGTGCAAATACACGTAGCGTAGCAGTGGATGTTTGTGTTGTTATCAGTGTGAGGACACGTTATTTTGTGGCCTACCACGCGCTACGATCAGTGAAATACTAAAAACTCGGGCACAATAACGTCCGCAGGCACGATATATAGCAGCTCACCTGCCAAGGTGGCGTATATATAGTGGCTTTCGCGTTGATCTGCTAAGCCCGACCAAATCCCGGCCGAATTTCGATGAAGGCTAAATGCAAAAAAAAAAAAAAAAAAAAAGAAAACAGTGTATATCCACTTGCACTGGGTGCGCTTTAAAGAACCCAGGTTGGCAAGTCTGCTTTTCGAATGCTTGTTTATAGAGATCGAAAATGCATAGCATCTAACAGAGCCGGCCATCTTTCATATTGCAACAGCCAGGAGAACCCGCCTAATCTCGCAGTGTGCTGAGCTGCGGCGGTAAGTATAATAGCGTAAATGAGCTCTACACGCATGACTGTGTGTTTTCTGTAACGAAGAAACGCAAACACAAACGTCACGTAAGTGCATTGAGATGACTGCGCTTCAACTCCTAATGCACCGAAGCGCGAATCTAAACAGTGGGAGGACTAATTGAGACAGCAGAGATATATAGTCTTGTATGTAATCGGTAGTCTTTAATGGAAATTAGAGGTGCGCGTTGTCTGCGGCGTCCGTTATTGGCGTCGAGCTCGACCTATGGAAAAGCTAGCGCCACCGTCGGCGTGACCTGGCATGAGAGATCACGTGGACACAGCGGCCGCGTCGGCTGCTTCGGAAGCGCCGAAGCGAGCTGAAAACGAAAGTTTAAAGTCCCACCTGCGCCGCGGTTCTGATTAAGTGGTGACGCTTTACCGCCTTGGGTGTCTGCTTGATAACATTTGAGAATACTATAATAGGTAGGTGGCTGCCTTTGGAGGCGTGCAGCATGGTAGGCTACAGCTCGGTGCCGCAGTGCCGGACGCACGCAACGGAGCCCGGTGTCAGCCTTATTCACACGTAGCCACAGGGCAAGGAGCTGCGTGAAGCTTGGCTGGTGAAACTTAGAACCGGCAGACAGCCATCGGCTACAACTCCGGTATGCAGCAAGCACAGACGCGAAGAACATTTCTGCTACGGCGCCGGGACTGCTCGATGTTCGGTGAGTAGCAGAAAACGCGCACTGAGACGCTCGCCCGCGCCTGCTGCCCGGCTAATGTCATGACGGTTTGGTCTATGAACTTGTTGATGCTAGATACTGGCAAGTTCACTGGAACGGAAAGGGAGCGGTAAGACGCACATTAAAGAAAGGCACGTCATGTGGTCATGTTTGTGTTATGAATTAATGCACTGGATTACGAAAATCAAGCAGAGGGAAATCGCACGCTGAGATGACCGATAAACACACACTGCGACGCAACTTGAGAAATAATATTGAAATGTCCAAGAATTTAGAAGACAAAAAAAGATTGAATCGTCGCGACGGCACATCACAGTCGCCGTAGCTAGGCGTCGAAGTCTCTATAACGGAATTATTTTTGAACAGTTCTGATAGCGTCCACGCAATAATGGTTGCTAGTGTACAGTCAAATGCTCATATGCTGCGGCCTAAAGCTCACGGCATGGTGCAAAAACGCGCTCACAGCGAAAGCAAAACATTGTGCACGAACATGCATGCAGACACGCAGTCGGGCGCTGCGAACCTGTGCGATCGCTGGATTGAGGCTCCATTCTGTTATGCCCCATTTGGTTACATAGACAGCCCACTATAAGAACATATTTCACATGGTTTACTCTCAGCGTTTGCCTACCTTTCACGCAAAAAGCCGGTTCGGGAGTCTCCATCGCGGCGACCGCGCGCAGTGGCGTTCACGTACTGTATACGTATTCTGTAAAGAGATAGCGTCTGTAAACGATTCTATGCTTTCAGTTTGCCCAAGATTATTATATCGACAGTCAAAAACTTCCCTCGTTTTGAGCGCACCTGCATAAATGTCCAGGAGGGCTGCCGCGTGGTGTTTTTATTGAGCGCCGTAAGCGAAACCTATGAGGAGCGCGCCACGTGATCCCTCATACTACGCAAGTGATCGAGGCGCTTCCGACAGATGGCGACTCCGTAACTCCTCGCCGCCAATATTGCGGTCCGCACCGTAACGTATACATGTCGTGCTGAATGGAAATGGGTTATTGCAAACTTGCTGACGCGCGTGTTCGGTGATCTAGATTGCATGGGTCGCGTATTGAGCGAACGCCTCCAACTCCACGGGGTCACGTCCTCTCTCTAATATACTTCGCTTACTTATTTGTGTTTTCGTCTTCTTGTGTTCTTTTTTTTTCGCTTGTAGCGCAGCCAAATAATAGAGCTGTTAGCTCGCTCACTATTACTATTTACGTCTTAAATATACGTACATACGTCGCACAGAAACAAGTCTATACTATTATTCTCCGCGGTCTCGTTCACCTCGATTTGCATATCTAAAGTTGCGGAACTCCCGAGCTGACAATAAAGAGAACGCGCCCTTCCTCGTGTTTCTTCCTTCTTCGTCGGCGGCAAGAAGTAAAAGATTGAGGAGGGGGGGGGGGGGGATAATAAAAAGAAAGTAAGTTCCGCAGTTCGTTCAACCTGAAGTCCCCGAATCCGTTCTCTAATTTCACCCTCCTATTTTTGCCCCACTACAACGCATCTGATGTCCATGCATTACGGTAGTACTAAATCCGTGCCTTCGCCAAAGAGCGACGCCGCGTGTGGTCGTGGTGCCAGCGCTTCGAGTTTTCCGTTTCCCTTCTTCTTTGTTTTTTTTCTTTCTTCCACTCTAAATTACGGTGTTCCTGCATCGTGGCCCACCCCCTTGAGTGCATCCAGAGAAAGAAAGCACTCCAATTTTGGAAGAAACGATGGGCAACCGGCCATTGCGATGGCACGTCGTTGTTCCCGAGCCCCTGCTTTATTGTACGTACTTGAAGGCTCGTTAAGTAAAAATTATACCTGCTGATGTACTCAAAATGTGTACTTATAAGTTTCAGTGTCACTTAGCTTCGAGTTGTCAGTTCGCCTTCGTGTAGCAATCTGCTATAGCCTCCTGCTTCACTCGAATCATGGAGCGTCCGCCCCAAATAGGCGTTGGTCCCGCGGGTTCGAATCCCCGGACCAGGACGAATTTATATTCTTCTGCGAAGCTTTCTTCCTGAGGAACCCGCATCGGTTTACTTTGTAGCTTCCTGTTACATTCGGGTGGATGACAACTCCTCCCTTTCGTGTGCTTATAAGTTGCAGTGTATATATACCTTGCAAAAAAGGTTACGGAGCGGAGCATCAGATAACCGAATTCTGTGAAGCACTCAGATAGGAAAACATCGGTTTTTGATTATATATAGGGCCAGCGAGGGTGGCCGATATTCAAACGGCAATCAAGAGGAAGAAACGGAGTTGGGAGGCTATGTAATCCGTAAGACATATAACCGATGGTTTATTAATGTTGCAGAGTGGTTGTCAAAGGAAGATGATCGAAGCGCATTCTAAGGACGACATAGAACTAGGTGGCGTGATGAAATCAAACATATTTGCAGGCATTATGTGAGGTCAACTGGCGCAAGGCAAGAGTAATTATTATTATTATTATTATTATTATTATTATTATTATTATTATTATTATTATTATTATTATTATTATTATTATTATTATTATTATTATTATTATTAATATTATTATTAGTATTCAGAGCATTCGACCTGGCACTCTCCTTTTGTTTACTCACATTAGAAAACACCTTATAGTTCCTTCCCTCGCAGGGATGGATGGATGGATGGATGGATGGATGGATGGATGGATGGATGGATGGATGGATGGATGGATGGATGGATGGATGGATGGATGGATGGATGGATGGATGGGTGGATGGATGGATGGATGGATGGACGGACGGACGGACGGACGGACGGACGGACGGACGGGAAGAGACAGAGAGAGACACAGGCCAACTGATGTTGGCCTCTTAGTGTAGTGGCGGTAGTCATTATTGTCTCACCTTGTCATAGCTAGAAAATTATGTGGCACATTCCGTTCACGCCCGACCGGTCTATCACACTTCTCCCAGCTGCTCTAGAAGTCGAGAACAATGCTACCAACGTTAGAGAAATGTCTCTAGGTCTAGGGATACTTCGCGCTGAGACATGGAAACGGCAGAACGGCTCCCGTGACAGCGCGTTTTGACTTCAGCCACCGCAAATTATTACCTGCACATTAGCATGCGAAGCATAGCACTGCGTCGTACTGCAGGCGCAGTGCACGCGTGTCACCAAGGTCTCTCCTGCGTCTTCTCTAGACCCAATGAACTTCTTTCACTCACTCACTCACTCACTCACTCACTCACTCACTCACTCACCAAATAAACGGCAGGGCCGGTGTGGAACTCACTCACTCACTCACTCACTCACTCACTCACTCACTCACTCACTCACTCACTCACTCACTCACTCACCAAATAAACGGCAGGGCCGGTGTGGATGCCCTTGGCTCTTTGCGGAAGTGCTCGTATACCGAAATTTTGCCGTTGGCACCCCTAGCTGTGCTGTCGACGTTAACGCATTCAGAATGAAATAGTTGTCTGCAACAGGCGACACGAAGGCGCCATACTGCAGCACCAAACAAAGCAGCACAGGCGAATTTGGACCTAAGCGGACGCGTATGCCTAACTCTGGGCACGACGATTCGGCCGTAACAGTCGACAGTGCAAGCTTACACTAAAATTTTACTGGAAGCCGCCTATATAACCAGAGCAACCTTGGACAGAGTGCCAGTGGCCACGTGTTCAGTGGGCGAGTACTGCGTTAGAGGAAAGATAAATATTTTTCGCGCATCTGCGTGCTTCGCTGCAAATGACGCCTAAGCGCGTAGACGTGGCTGTGTCACGCCTGTGCGCGGCATGCAAAACAAGATGTTCGCATCTTTACATCGGTTTCGCTGAGTGGCACACCTTTTTTGGCATGTTTACATTCTGTAAGCGAGCTCCGGCGCTCCACTCTATGCGGTTCCGTACTTTGTTCCAGTTGGAAAGCAACTCTGGGCAACAACAAATAAATACGTGATGACTTTTTCGTTCTGTGGATATGGTCTCAAACCAGGAGGTATTCTTGTTAGCATACCATCTTGACACAATTTCAGCTTGAGTACATGACTTCATTATTTGAATACGTTAAAACTAGCTTAGAAATAAATTTGAGCTATAAGATGTTTAGTGTACCTGCATAATGCAAAGAAACATTTTATCCTTGCAGAAATTATGTTGACAAACTGGTTATCAACCACATCTTGCAATGAATGCAGAGAAATTTAGCGAATTTTTCGTCGTCCAACTTAGGGGCAAACTGGCTTCGGAGGTTGGCAGCGCTGGTCCAGATGCCTCCAGTCTTATCCTCCTGCGTATTGTAAAACATGTGCTCATCTTGCAGCTGCACCCCCTTCACAAATAAATAAATAAATAAATAAATAAATAAATAAATAAATAAATAAATAAATAAATAAAATGTTTATTATAGCGGTCAGGAATAGCTACGGAGCCTTCGTACTGGCGCACTTAAAAATAATACGCAAGTGCAAGACATACGGAGAAGACATGTGGTAGACAAAGCAATTTGAAATAGAGAAACAAATAGGAGAAACAGAAAATGAGGAGGCGGGCCTAAAAGGGAGTTAAATGCGGTGCACTCCCTTAAAAAGGAGTGCACCGTTTTGCCGCCAGGTGCACGCGCCGTCTGCGTATATAAGCGCTATATTCAATACCTACTAATAACAAAATTAGCCAGTTACCAGCCCTTCGTCTTGGCCTATATTACTTCGAGAGTATACGCACGTTAGGCACTTATAGTCAATTGAGCCAAAGTGAAATTTTGTTGCATTTGGAAAAGGCTGTGGAAACCAGCAGAGGCTGCAGACCAAATCGTCTTTCATCAATCACATTTCCAGGTTTTGTTATTGATATGTTTGTATTTTACATCACGCTACGGAAGCGAAACAGATGTAAACACCATGCGCAGCGTAACCGTTATTCTCATTTATCAGCATTAAAAGCTTTAAGTCGGAGGCTCCTATCTGCGGAAAAGAAGAAATCGTGTTCCTTGGCAACCACTGCACCAAATTTGATTAGTATCGTTGCATTTAAAAGGCGAAGTTAAAAGCTAGTGATTGTTGCGAGCGGATTTTTAATTATAGCGTCGATTTTTTAATAAAAATTGATGAATATCAATATTTTTATAGAAATTACCAAGTTTGCAGCTGTGTAACTCAGCAATGAAACACGAATCCCAAATCTGTAAATTACATCTGATAGTACATGTGAAGAGGACAAATTGTAATAATATACATAGCTCCTAAATATACCACTTATTTGTGAGTAGGAATTTTGCATAACCCTTGTAAACAATGAACCAAATTCACGTATAGCCGGATACAACTTATCAGTGAAGCTTCGCCAACGCCCTCATAACCGCCAGTCGCTGTTTCTAAGCGGTACTGCAAATAGGTCGCACTTAAACTCCCTTAGTTATCTAAATTAGGGGGTAATCACACAAAAAAATAAAGTTATAATCGCATAATTTTATGCGTTTTCACGCGTCTATTATAGTGGAACGGTGAAGCCTGCTTACTGAACTGAAATAAAAAAAGGACAGGGGTAATGGGAGATCGCATGGAGAGGTCTTCGTCCTGCAGTGAACATAAACTAGACTGATTATGATGATGATGATGATGATGATGACGACGACGACGACGATGATGATGATGAGAACACTTGCAACGCAAAAACCCGGCGTGCGCCACACATCTTCACAAGAAGCAAAAGCCACAACTTGTCGCAGTTTCGTGCAACACTGCAAATGCTGTTGCGTTTTACAATAGACGTTTATATCCAATAATTATTATTATCCTTTACTGCACTATAAGAAAAATGTGTCTGCACAAAACTTATCGGGGCTTAGACATACTCCAGTTTCCAGCATGGACGTCTCTCCTGGGGAAGCGTTTCTCGCTGAGCACGATTATGCATCTGCCGTTCCTGCTTCATCGAGCTCGCCTTCATCCACTGCACCCTCACCAGGTATACGTGCCAGGCTATACTCCGACGACACCGAGCCAGTTGTTCACGTGAAACAGCAATGGGAACGCCCTCTGCCGTGGCGCTCAGCAAATCTTGCTGAATGTGTGTTATGAAGCTGCGAAAAGAGCAACCTAATGTTGCGATCACACAGATCTGCGAGCGGGCTTGCGAACTAGCCGGTGTGAGCCTACGCAAACATTTTGTTGTCAGGCGCGCTGCCAAAAACGTGGACGGATAACTACGGACGCCTCCAGGGAAGTGGAAATTTAGGAAAGCACACGGGCAATCCAACAGCGGTTGTTTACTGGTCCTGTCCAACCACGAAAAACTGCAATAAAACGTATATAGACTGACCTTAACGGTATGTATTTTACTATGCGATGAACGCAGGGATACAAGCGAATTTAGTTTAAGTCCTCGATAAATAGCACTTCTCGCTAAAAAACAAAACATTTCCGGAACGGCTGATACAAAACGCACGATCAATACCAAGAGAGCTGGCTTTAGGGCGCAAAGTAAGGAACTGCAAGGAGGTCGAAAATACTGTCTTGCTTCGCTGCCTGCCACTATTGCATGAGTGCATATTGCATGAGTGGGGCACAGGGATGTAGTTCCGTATGTCCCTCACTAGCGCACATTCATTTGCTTCTCACTTTCCTGTCCCTTTATATAGGTGCTGTCGGGAGCAAATCCAAACTAGTGTCCATGCATATGCTTGCGCATTAAATTTAGGCCAAAGTGCATCGTTGTGCTCCCGGACGGCAGCGAGCCTGGGTTCGAGAGCTGTCCAGTGCGCATGCGTGCCTGTCAGCACTGCGGATTGGGGGGGGGGGGACTCGTTCCAAAGTTCCACCGGTTTAAAAGGAATTCGAAAAGCGTCATTCCCTGCTTCCACAGCATGCATCCCACCTGATCAAAAAGCTATAGCACTAAAGGTGGGCGCTGGTGTTATTTCTCACAGCTCTGAACTAGCCTGGACGGCTGTGCAGGCGTGTAGACGCAGGAAAACGCCAGCACTGCGAAGAGGTGTGACGGCCACACCAGACGGTTTGTAATGTGTTCAGTGGGCGTGGTTTACAGCGTGTCGTTGCCTTGTTCTCGCTGCTACGTAGATAGACCGGGAGATGCGCCTTTAAACGAGACTTGGTTAGCGAGCGTATAACTTACGATCAAGAGCGATATTGACAAGCAAAGTTTCTTTATGTTTTTCTTGACGTTTTCTAATAATTTTATTCCATATTTTACACTCATCCCGCACCACGCTCCTTTCCATTATAGATAAATTTATACGGCTGATTTTGATGCATATTTGGTGTTTAGCGGTTTACATGCGCTGTCTGTTATTTTCCTAACGTGTTTTCTTTTCGTTGGCTTTGCTTTCTTGCTGTGTTATTATTTCTCTCTATTTCTTGCTTTTAGTTTCGAATATAGTTTCCAGCGTGCCGGCATGATAGTTGCAATTTGCGTTATTTGACGGCCGGCCGTGGCTCTTCCTTGTTTTGGTGCTTGATAAACTCACAGCCTTAGTTGCTTTTGTGGAGGGTGGCTATTCTTCTTTTTTCTTTTTTTTTTTGTAATTCCCGACTTCTTCCTTGTAAATTAAATTGTTAGCATTGAGAACGTCAAAGGGATAAAAGTGTATCTGTGTGGGAAACCGGTCACGTGGCAGAGGCAGCTAGAGAAGGGACCGGAGAGCGTAGAAGAGCATGTATGTGCGTGTATACACACGCACAGATATATATATATATATATATATATATATATATATATATATATATATATATATATATATATACGTGTGTGTGTGTGTGTGTGAGTGAGAAGAAAGAAGAGCACGACGTACGTTGAATAAGCACAGTATATTGCACTGACGTTTCGGGTGGTCGACCAGCCTAAACGTCAGTGCAATATACTGTGCTTATTCAACGTACGTCGTACTTTTTTTTTTCTTCATTTTACTACCGGGGCCAGCGTGATTTCCTCAAGCCATAACTATATATATAATATATATACACACGGCAACTGACGGTGATCTGCTTCGGACCACCGCCAGTTGCACATCGCTCTTCGAAGAGGCGGGAGGGTGTGTCGAGTGAGCTACTGAACATAGCGTTTCACTGTGGTGAACGTGGTTTCAATCATGGACTCGAGACCTCAAGGAGTTATGAAAGTTGGGTTAAAAGACATACGTGTCAAGCAACTAGTCATCTGATGTTCGCGGCATTTCACGTATTTCCGAAATTTTTGAACAACCGCAACAACAATACCTTTGGGATTGCCGGAACTACTGCGCACATTTGTAGGGATGGCATTCTACAGGCGTATTGATGGGGGCTTTGGCTCCGGAAGCGTGAGCCGTCCTCAATGTGCGAGAATCTGATGTGGTAATTTACTAATTATAGGCGATAGGTATCGCCGTTGTGCCTGAATCGTCTGAAATCCTTAGTCGGTGTGCGAATCGTACGCAGCACGCAAGGCAACTAACTACTTTTGGGCGTCGGTCTTTGCTTAACTATTTTTCTTTTCTCTCATTATCTGTTCTTCCCTTGTCCCCCTCCTCAAGTGTAGGGTAGCCAACTGGGCACGTCTTTGGTTGACCTTCCTACATATCCCTCTTCGTTTCACTCCCTCTCCCTTGACTTTTACCATTCCGAATGCTAATTACACACAGGAGCTCAGCAGGAACACTGGTGTGTTTGGAGGGAGTGGTCGTCATACGGCTGTCGTCACGTGTTGTCATGCGCGAGGCCGACCGTATGTAAGGAGCGGATGTCGCAGCAAAGTTGGCTCGTCCCGGAGACAGTGTGTGTGGAATATGGCCGAAACAATACAAATCACAGAAAGACCACTACAGATTCCAAATAAAGGTGTCTTCAGCAATACCATTGGTAGCTACAGTGGTTGAATGTTAATCGGGTTAACGTTATCATTCATCGTGGGATAGGTTCTGAGATGAGTCGAGGTGTTCCTGTGTTTTTGATGACGTACGAAGTACGGATATCGGAGGGTCGGAGGAAGGAACAACCGATCTTCTGATTTAGGAATAATTATTGCATGCTTCCAATCCAATTGAATTTTCGGGCGACAAATTACTCATATAAAAAGGAGAGCGCATCGTTCGGCATACCTCATAAGAGACGCGTTAGGTATTTCACGAGCACCGGCAAGGTGACTTCTTTTTTTATGTTCAGGTCAAGAAGCGGGGACAGCACACCTGCTTCATTTTCGCGACATTAGAATGCCACTGTGGGATGGAATATTATCAAGGGTAACAGTACTGGCTACGTTGCGGTCGTCGTTCGCTTTCGCGTTGTCTTCTTACTTTTTTTTTTTAATTTTCGTCCGAGATGGACGTAAATTAGCCTTCTAAAAGTAACAAAATGATGCGTTGACGGTAAGATAAGCCAGGCACTCCGTGTTGTCGACAACCGTGATCGAGATAGAAAATGCCAGAGAATCGGTCCAGACACGATCAACGTCAGACACGAACGGTCATAACGGCTGCAGTGATTTTTTACATAAAGAGATGTATAAGAACAGTCGGCGTCACCCCTGTGTGGAACGCGGGAACGGTGGCCTCCGGGGCGCTCACGGGCCAGCCAGCGACGTCTAACGATGGTCGCTGGGCTCAGAAGTGCCCAGCAGCTACCGTTAGACGTCGGGTCCAGCAGCACCTTAGCGTTTAGACGTCGCCGGCTGCCTCTGGAGCGCCGCGGGGGCTGCCGTTCCCGCGTTCCCCACAAGGGTGACGCCGACTGTATATACATTTATGTACACGAGCATTTTCTTACTGCATCAGAATGTGGCAGCCGCCACCGCCGGGAACCGAACCGGCGACCTCGGGTTGGGCAGCGGAATGCCACAGCTGCGGCGGACAGCTACGAGGATACTAAAATTAAAAATTAAATTATGGGGTTTTACGTGCCAAAACCACTTTCTGATTAGGAGGCACGCCGTAGTGGAGGACTCCGGAAATTTCGACCACCTGGGGTTCTTTAACGTGCACCTAAATCCAAGTACACGGGTGTTTTCGCATTTCGCCCCCATCGAAATGCGGCCGCCGTGGCCGGGATTCGATCCCGCGACCTCGTGCTCAGCAGCCTAACACCATAGCCACTGAGCAACCACGGCGGGTTACGAGGATACTGAGGATAAGTGGGGGCTAGCTAAAGCACAGCGAGCATTACCACCCCGCAAAGCACGCTCTGAGAACAGGCGTAGAAAGAGACGTTATGAAACAACCATATCGTCTGCGCGAAATGTTTCCCGCAATGTAATACAGTCACCGTTGTCGACACACGGGCCTTTGCCTCGACGGTTGGCCTCATTCGCGCCAGCATTGCAGCGAACATCACTTTGCCTTAATTTTTTGAACCGTTAAACGTGATTTATAGGGCGCTGCTATAGCATATCCACGAAGTTGGCGTCACGCTTTAAGCGCGTGCGATATGGAATCGAAACATTTGCAACGCGGGGTCACATCAAATGAACGGCGAACCGTTGTCGCTATTAGTCCGTAACGAGACGGCGCGAATAAAAAAATGAAGTCGATAATGAAACTCGGAAAGGGGTTCCGACACGTTACGTAGAATATACGCGCCCGTGAATTGCAAGTCGCGCAGTTTCTGATAGCGCGTTCGGAGCAGCGGTTGCGTCCGCGTGCCCCACCGATAGACAATGCGGCTGCGGGCAGCACCGTAATCATGCCGTAATCCTCAATGCGGAACGCAGCCGCAGTTGAACGAAGTGGACGCTATACTGGAACATTCCGAAACCGGCGGATTATGGAAGGCCAGATTATGGCAACGATCATTTTCCCTCTGTTTCCTTGCGTTTTTTTTTTTTTCTTTCTTGCAGACGAGCGGTTGCACCGAGTTGTTGATCTCGGCGATAACGGCTGTTGCGGTCCACTGGCGACGAACGATGACGTACGGCGCACGAAGGAAAGACGCCTGGGCACAGCAGCGCATGCGTCAACAGTTGATAGTCGCGCGTAAATTTTGATTTAAGAAGCGGCCGCCGAGAGACCCGCCCTTCATTTTGCGTTTCTCGCCGCAGCCGCCCGTGTCAGCTGAAGCTCTGCATCGTAGCGTATATGTTCTGGCAGCGATTGTCGACCACATCAACGACCCCGAAACACAGACATGGGTTCCGGCGCGGGCTTCTGCCGTATGGCGTGCTTCGAAGCTTTAAGTCGCGGCTGCACCAGTTACGGCATGGACTTCTGCAATTGCGGTTACGGGACTCTCTTCTGCTCCGGAGTTCTCGCACGGCCCGTTGGAGCTCCCGGAATATACGTATGCGACGCGCGGCGGCCATTGCATCCTTTCTCGCGCACGAGCGGTCGCGCCTTGACGCCAACGACGCCGTTGCTGCCGACAAGTCTGAAGTCTCGCCTATCGCGGTCTTTTCTTTTGTGCGCGTGTTCCCCCGAAAGAACTGACCCTGCCATTCAACCGAGGGACAACGAGGCAACTGTCGTCGGCAGCTGCTTCAACTACCTTTGGAGGTGAGCCACTGTGTGTGTGTGTGTGCACGCGCTTGTATACTGTATGTCGCAGCTCAAGTTATGCAAGGTGTTAAAAAAATAGAAAGAAAAAGCGTAAGAATTCACGGTGTAAGATGCGATAAAACCTGCGGTTTTCCATCGTCAGAATTCTGGCAACCGAACACCGTAGCCTTAAGACTGTTTTGCAGCATGCTTTTTTTTTTTTTTGTAACACCTTGGATAAGGTTAGCTGAACGCCATATCTTACGATGGAGCGGCTTTCTTTCTTTTTGCTGTTATACCGGCATCACGGCCTCTTCCCATGTTTAGCCCTTAATACGTAACGAGCGTATTCCCACAAATATAACGACTTTATTTCTTTCCCCCGCTATTTCTCTCCTCTTAACGCTCCTCGCGAAGTCTTCGGATTCGTGGCAAGATTGTATAGTCTTCGATGCTGTTCTGTACGGAGGTAGGCGGCCTTGTCTAGGGCGTGCCGCCGGGGCCCTGCGGAGAAACTCGTCTTAAGCCTAACCGCTGGACTCGAGTTTGGTATCCACTGCGCACGCGCGGCAAACAGTCGGCCGGGTGCCTGCTCATCGCTTCCTTGACCCGTTTCCACCTCGCGCGTTCGCTTCCTGCCGCCGTGGCCGCGCTTCATCCATATTGTGGCTTTGAAATGACGTTGCCACCAACGTTACTAGAAGTATCTAGTAGCGGTGGTTGCCACGGCTTCCAGGCAAGCAAGCGAGAGTGATGGCGGGGTGACCGCGCCTCGTGTTAAAACCACATAGCCATGCAGCGCGGCCATGGGGGCGGGAAGCGAGCGCAGAAGGCGGGAACTGGACAGTGAAGCGATCAGTCACCCAGCTCTTCACTCTAAAAACAGTTGCACCCTTCGGGGTGTATATTTGCCACGGAACGATAATCGTCATCTGGCTTGCTTGCGTTTCCTTTCTTGAAAACGCTGCGCTCGTTACTTTCCTGTCGGGAATGCTCTGTCATGCTGTTAACGCGCATGTCGTTTCTAACTTGGAAGTACCGGGCTCGCAGCGTTAAAGAAAGGAAATGCGGGCAAGACAGATGACTATTATTGTTCTGTGGCAAATATACACCCCAAAGAATGGAACTGTTTTTAGTGTTCTTAGGGGCACGTGCGCAGTGGTACTCGAGCCCAGCGGCTAACGTTATAGACAGCGCTGTCTTGCACCGCAGGGGTCAGGGATGCGTGCTCTTCAGACAAGGCTGCTGTATACTCCAGCTCTCCGTGCCCGCTGCCACTGCATATTTTTGCGCCGTATTCTGATTTACCACGCCGTTAGTGGCGCGTAAACGTGCTCGCAGTGTAACCATCGCAGCTCTGCGCCAGACGATAGACGCCGTTGTGCAGGCGCGTACGTCACGCTGTCTTCGAAGTCGCGCGGTGAATCGCCGCACAATCCGCCAAAAACTTTGTCCCGTTCGACTGTGTCGCTGCAATACACTTGAGGTGCTGTTTGTCCGGTAACTTTAATTAGAGCAACGCATGATGCCGCTCTCGTCGACATCGATGCTTCCGAGCCCGTAGTTTTACTTCGTTTTGAGACCGCATTTCACAGTAACGAATAGAGCCCTGCGATGCAAGAGTTTTTGTATTTCGACATGCCGTCGTGTTATATTCGTAACATGCATCGTTATCTTTCCTTTTCTGGAACCGAAAGTCCTACGCCATCGCCTTGTGTTCGTGGTTGCATTATTTGCGTGCATATACGCTATATATGGTTTCAAAACGCCCGAGCTTGCCATGACTTGTCTTTTTTTATTTTCCCAACCGTAGGTGCAGCTCGTGCAACCAGGTGACAGTGGCACTGCCCTGAGGGACAACGCAGCTACTGTCGCCGCAGCCTCGCTTCGGCATCTAATCTCCGAGGTGGGAGTGTTTAGCTTGCGAGGGCGGCGCGGCCATTAACTTCCTCATCAAAACTGATTGACGACATTGGCAAATTATGTGCAGTTAACTCTGGTGCTTAATTGGGCACGAGCTTCCTTGGACGGCCGCAGCCACATCGGGTCGTCGCCGTGACGGAAGCGGAGAGGACGGGGTGGGGCGATTCTAGCTTCAGGCTCAGCTAACACTAGGAAGGTAGCTGACGCTGCGCGCAGGCAACAGCTGGCAGGGGTCCTCTCTCTCGTTTGCGACACGGCCATCGGCCCGTTCCGAGTGCCTATCGCTTCCCGGCCACAATTTCGCGTCCACGCGCGCGAAAGGGCGCGAAATGTGGAATCGCGGAAGTCGGTGGCATCCGGAATTAGCGTCAGGCTAACCAGTGGCGTATTACTTCCAGTTCATCCAGCTACGCTGAAGAACGGACGTTGCCTTCGGTCCGCGGCGCGGCGCGTTGCGGCCAAAGTACGTGCCCACTTTTTTTTTTCTTTTCCATTCCTTGTGCCACGCTGTGTTTTTGTCGCTCGACACGCGGACCATGTTTGACGAGTTCATCTCCGCCACGGTTCGTGCGATCACGCTTGTCACGGTGAGTACCTACTTTCCGGTTATATTTGTAATTAGAACAGTTGCCCCTTTTTATAAGTTTCAGGTACGCATCCTATAGGCCTCCGCATCCAGCGCACTCCACTAACGTCCCTGCGCGAAGAAGTGTGACGGACTGTTTACGTTCAGTGTCTGTCGTACCGTGGCTGACCGCCTGTGCACTACTCCAGCCATACAGCTACTGGTTTCTTGGCCAATGAAGAAACCTGCACGACCAGCCCTGCAGTACGTCGACTGCTTGTAAGTAAATCGGGGTTCTTTGGGCCGGCACTCTGCTTTCGTGTTGACGAGTGCTTAACATGCCTCCATGTCGTTTCAGTTCCCCAGACTTGGCCATCAGTTCCGTGCGGCGGATTTTCCTGCACCCTGCCGTGTCCCGGACGGATGACGTTCATCGCCTGTTCCGCGGCTGACCGCCTGTGCACTACTCCTCCAGCCACACAGCTACTGGTTTCTTGGCCAATGAAGAAACCTGCACGACCAGCCCTGCAGTACGTCGACTGCTTGTAAGTAAATCGGGGTTCTTTGGGCCCGCACTCTGCTTTCGTGTTGACGAGTGCTTAACATAATTCCTCCATGTCGTTCCAGTTCCCCAGACTTGGCCATCAGTCCCGTGCGGCTGATTTTCCTGCACCCTGCCGTGTCCCGGACGGATGACGTTCATCGCCTGTTCCGCGGCTGACCGCCTGTGCACTCCTCCTCCAGCCACACAGCTACTGGTTTCATGGCCAATGAACAAACCTGCACGACCAGCCCTGCAGTACGTCGATTGCGCGTAGGTAAATCAGAATTCTTCCGACCCGTGCTGCGACAGTGTGCTGACGGCTAATTAACATCCTTTATTTTTTGTCGTTTCAGTCTGCAACCATTGTCTTGCATCCACCGCCCCTCAAGATTTGTTCCGCCTGCGTAGTCGGCCATGGCGTCCAGTGCTCACCGTAGTCCAGCAAGCCTTGCTCACGACAGTTCGTCAGATTGCTACGCCCGCTGACGTTGCGCTGCAGAAAGTCCCTCCCTGCCTTCTCTGTGCTGCCTCGATGACGCTGCATAACTACGGAGTCGTGCTGCCACCACCGATCACGACATCCCTGTGGGAGTTTTTTCCGTCCGGTAGCTGTATTATAGCCGTTCGCCAAAGACTCGTATTGAGGGTCCTTGACTGTTTGAAGAGCAGACCAAAACAATTCCGGGTAACATGCTGGCTCATCTGTGGTACACTGCTCAGTCAATCTGGAGGTTGGTGCACGTTAATTCACATCCTGGGCTCTCGTAATGGTACGCTGATGCTGCTTCGCATTGGGAAGTTGCGCGCGCGCTCGTATGTGTTCGTATGAGTATGCGTGCGTGTGCGTGTGTTGCTGCATGCATGTTGTATATTCTATGTGCGTGCAACTTCGATCACTTCATCTGGTTGTTGGCATATTTTTAGCTTGGTGCGTTCTCACTTCTTTCATGGAATTCTTCGTGGCTCGCCTCGTCTCATCTGAATTCTTCAGAAAGCTCGTTGATGGTTTCTTAGTGACGGTCGCCAGTCTTTTCCAAAATCCTCCCAACTCTGGCTCTGGGCGTTCCCCTTAATCGAAGGGCATCCAGTGGTGTGTTTATATGTGGCCGTTGCCTCGTCGACTTCTATTCGAAGAGGTCTTTGTCGGTATATTTTCTTTGTCCAGATCTTCCTTGTTTATCAATTTATTCATCATGGCTAATGCAAAGCATCAGCGTACCGTTACAAAAAGCATATGGTGTGAATTAAAGGCAATAAAACATTTCCGTTAGCATGTGAGCATCTTGCTTATCAGCTTATCCTTTGAAATATAGTGCTGGCATGTCACCAAACTTAGTTTTAGAAACCTGTCTACAGTCATTATTCATGTTAGCGGTAAAGCTGCGTACCACTACACAGCCAAGCAAAGCGGATCCTGAACCTCCCTTCAGCGAGATTGTGCATTGATCGGAAGCCACCACCGCACGGGCCTGCGATGTTGCGTCTTGATCAGTTTAATCACCGTTACTTTTGTACTTCACTGTTCACTGCCCTGTGTAAATTTACCTGCTTGCATCCACTTGTACCTTTCTGTAACATGCACTTACGGTATAATGTTCACTAGGACTTAATAAAATGACGAAGCTGTTCTTTAGGAATATTTCCCCTGTGTGGAGAACACTGTACAGTTGCAAACATTTTTACTTTTTTGTGGTACATATTCTTGCAAACTCGGCATTCGCTGGAGTTACATGCGAACTGAAATAAAGTTTTGCACATAGTTTCAGAGTCGATAATGCAGCTTCTGAAATGTCTTGCATTTGAAATGCCTCCAAGGATTTTCAGCTTGCAGCATGCTGATATATCCTTCGATCCTGTGGTGTGGTACCGTATCCGATCAACAGCCACGGTCCTGTTCAGCGAAGGTAAGGCCTGGCGCCGTCGAATTAGCGCACCCGTTATACCGGCGGAACTGAAATGTATTAAGTTATGACGATGGAAGCTGCTCTTATAGTTCAGTTCTGGCCTTAGCGATTTCAAATCAAGTCATTACTTCGCACGGCGCGTGCAGAATAAGTGGCAAGCGGAGAAACGGCTGTGCCAGCGTATGTACGTCAGTCCAGGGTTGCCAGATCGCTCCAACCACAAGTAGCCAAATTCGCCTCCGCAGTAGCCAAAAGCGAAACTTTTGGGTAGCCCCGAAGTAGCCAAAAAGCTTTGTCTTTTTGTTACGTCATTTCTTAGGCATATTGAATTAATTTTCGGCAAGAGTACCCACATATTAATTCCACGCATGATCTCCGCGCGCATCGTGACGCATGCCATGCGGCACGGAAAACTGATGCTGCGCAAGAAGTGCAGAAACGCAGGCATGCAGGCAAATGCGGTCTTCATTGCAAGTGCGCTGTTTTATTTTTCCCAGAGCACCAGAAAATCGCAAGGAACAACGCACAAATGCACCGCGCAATAAACGCGCTAAGCAATGGCATGCATTCAGGCGTTAAGTATTATTACTAGCTTACAGCTCATAATTTCGCTTAACGCCACAATGTGCATTAAACGAAAAACTACAAAAACTTTCAATACAAAGTCTAACACAATAGATGGCGGTTGGTACAAAATCTAGTACGATACATAGACATCAAAAAAGCATGCTATCATTAAGCATCACAAGCTTATTACGAAGTGGAACTGCTTGGTCCGTACAAAATGATAAAGCTGAAACGGGACGAAAATTCTTAGCCCGGTTTAAAATCCTTGCACCAGCCTCCGTTCCTGGCCACGCCAAACTTCACGTGGGAGAGCGCTACCAATGTCTCGTCGACATTTGTTTTCGAAGGTCGGTTTTAATGAGCAAGACCTGGCTGAACACTCGTTCGACGGCGGCATTTGATACGGATAGTGATAGCAAAGACGGGAGGAGGGTTTGGAGTTGTGTAGGGAATGGATGGCTGTGGTGGCTGTGGGGCAACGGAAGAGGATACGTTCTACGTTGGCGTCGGAGAAGGGGCAATTTGGGCAGGAAGGGTCCGAGCTAATTGCCACGTAGGCGCCATACGGCAGGCAGGAAATTCGGCAAATTTCGGTTAGGTTCAGCTCGGTGCTCTCCCTCCGTTCTGGCGCCGAGGTGAGCCGCGGCGCACCGTCAACTGGAGCTTTCTTTTTTTTTTTTTAAGCATATCGTGCTTAAAACGTGGGACGCCGAAAGCTCACATGTGGAGACAGCAATAGTCCATGTTCGCATGCGCGCGGGAAGCGTCAGTTCACGTACGGAGACGCGTTTCCTGAGGCCAGCTTTCTTAATTATGATTATCATAAGGCCGCGATCCTCGGCCTTTTGACATGCATATTTGTCGGCTTACTGTCCGTTGCCTACAAAGTATTTACTAAGGTAATCGCAAATAGAATCGGGAACACTTTAGACTTCTGTCAACCAAAGGACCAGCCAGGATTCCGTAAAGGCTACTCAACAATAGACCATATTCACACTATCAATCAGGTGATAGAGAAATGTGCGGAATATAACCAACCCTTATATATAGCTTTCATTGATTACGAGAAAGCGTTTGATTCAGTCGAAACCTCAGCAGTCATGGAGGCATTACGGAATCAGGGTGTAGACGAGCCGTATGTAAAAATACTGAAAGATATCTATAGCGGCTTCACAGCCACCGTAGTCCTCCATAAAGAAAGCAACAAAATCCCAATAAAGAAGGGCTTCAGGCAGAGAGATACGATCTCTCCAATGCTATTCACAGCGTGTTTACAGGAGGTATTCAGAGACCTGGATTGGGAAGAATTGGGGATAAACGTTAATGAAGAATACCTTAGCAACTTGCTATTCGCTGATGATATTGCCTTGCTTAGTAACTCTGGGGACCAATTGCAATGCATGCTCACTGACCTGGAGAGGGAAAGCATAAGGGTGGGTCTAAAAATTAATCTGCAGAAAACTAAAGTAATGTTCAACACTCTCGGAAGAGAACAGCAGTTTACGATAGGTAGCGAGGCACTTGAAGTGGTAAGGGAATACATCTACTTAGGACAGGTAGCGACCGCAGATCCGGATCAGGTGACTGAAATAATCAGAAGAATAAGAATGGGCTGGGGTGCGTTTGGCAGGCATTCTAAGATCATGAACAGGAGGTTGCCATTATCCCTCAAGAGTAAAGTGTATAACAGCTGTGTCTTACCAGTACTCACGTACGGGGCAGAAACCTGGAGGCTTACGAAAAGGGTTCTACTTAAATTGAGGACGACGCAACGAGCTATGGAAAGAAGAATGATGGATGTAACGTTAAGGGATAAGAAAAGAGCAGATTGGGTGAGGGAACAAACGCGAGTTAATGACATCTTAGTCGAAATTAAGAAAAAGAAATGGGCATGGGCAGGACATGTAATGAGAGAAGATAACCGATGGTCATTAAGGGTTGCGGACTGGATTCCAAGGGAAGGGAAGCGTAGCAGGGGACGGCAGAAAGTTAGGTGGGCGGATGAGATTAAGAAGTTTGCAGGGACAACATGGCCACAATTAGTACATGACCGGGGTAGTTGGAGAAGTATGGGAGAGGCCTTTGCCCTGCAGTGGGCGTAACCAGGCTGATGATGATGATTATGATGTGTCCTCTTACATAGAATTTGAAAATTTTGATTTCTTAGCATACGCGTTCAATTTCTTTATCCTACTGTCGCCTGCATTTTGATTCCAGTGTGCTTTTCATTTGTGCTTAACTATTTTTACTTTTTTTTATACAGGAAGAAGATGTAGCCCAGAAATAGCCACATAGCCAAAAGGAAAATTCTGACGCCAACTCGGACAAAAAGTAGCCCAATTTGGCTATTAATAGCCCAATCTGGCAACCCTGATCACCGTTCCCTAAGACTGCCAGTCTCATTCACTGCGTAGATTGGTGGGTCCGTACGTGCTGTTATGCCGACACGTTTAATTCCAGGGATGCACGTTTAAGTCTACATCAAACGGGAAACAAGAGACTACATGCGCATTTGGTACAACAGCGTAAACAACCACCTCGCTCAAATACCAGCGCGCTGGCATCCGCGTTTTCGCGAGAGAATTACGTGGCCTATAAGTGAGCACTTATGTCGAGCGGTTTCCTTTTCCAATACCTTATGGCACGCGCAAACTAAGTGTGACGCAGTGAAACAAAAGTGGTAATCGGAATAACAGCCCGTAATGTGTCTGGATCACAGTTGACGTTGTTTAGCCTTTTATTGACTAATGTTGCCTGCGGGCAACAGACCAGAAAAACATCTTTCGTTTTCTTTTTTTTTCCCGAGTTTCAGTTTTGAGTACGAAGTTTCCGGCTATGTTTAAGGCCAACACCGAACGACAGGCAGCAAGCGTCATTTGTCGGTTTAGAGCAGGAACACTGAACGAGGAAGAAGTTTGACCCGCGACTCCCTGCAGACTGCCCGACTCTTGGCCAATCCCCGTGAGCGGGTATGCGCCAAACTCATCGAGGTCATCATCATCATCATCATCATCATCATCATCATCATGTCTTTCGAGTGAAAAGTCAGAAGAAGCCGGCCGCCACGAAATATCCAGCTGCATTGGTGTCACACATGGGCTGTAAAAAGAAATGTACACCTTTGGTTCACATATGACGAGAGCTGTCTTTAGAAACATAAAACGAAACCTTGGGGTCAAGGAAGTGGCTTGGGGTCAAGCGCACTTCCAGTTTCGTGCCTGGGTGTTTCCCCATATTACTGAAAAAAAAAAATCCCGCAAGATATTTTTTTAAAATTTTTGTTGATTATGGATATTGATGCCTTTTGCACTTTTAGGTAGTTTTGGGGGGGTACTTAAACACCTCATTCGTAATGGGATAAGTGGCTCGGTCGCTCATATTGACTCATCTCTATGTGCAACAACGTGAGTCATACGCGCAGATATGTGTATGTTTTGCTACGTTTTGACGTTATGTTATATCAGCAAATGCGCCATTTCCACAACATTTGAAGCTAAAGATTATCTATCTGTGGCTGCAGATGACTAACACACCGCTTTGCTAACTCCGACGCGGAAGTGCTGGATACGTGCAATTTTTCACGCGACCGCAAGCGTGCGGTGCGGCTTGCGGCGATGGGTGGCTCGAGCCTAAATCGGCCCTAACAGCAGGCGCTAGAGAAAATGTGGGGCATTTGGCTCCCTGAATATGTGACTCTGCGTGGGCACTGTGGAAGAGGTTTCTTAGCGCGTGTTGTATGCGCTTGTCCCCTAGACATGCCGGCATTGCGGCGTGCGGTCGAGTACACTCCGCCGCTGCAGCTGCCCGCGCGGTGAGGCAGTGGGCACGGACGCCCCATTTGGTGATCGCTGTATCTGAAAGGGGCAAGTTTCTGACTGGTGTTGTGTAACTCGCGGGTCGCTTTTTTTGTCGCGACGATAGATTTGATTTTTCACAAGCACTGCTTCAGGAGGGCACATGTAACCGGCAAGCGCAGGCCTCAGGAGAGCACCTGAGGTTATCATAAAGCAGGCGGTGCAGGACCTCCGGGCACCCAAGAGGTAGTGGGGGGATCAAGCTGGCAGCAGGGCGACCCGCGTGGGTTGGGCCGTGAAGGTCGAAGCGTGCCAGTGGGCGCTCACATAAAAAATTGGCTGTTTGCGATGGCGGACAGCCGATCTTATACATCCCTGGCACGCGAAATCATTTAATGACACGTTGTTACAATTAGTAAAAAAACACGATTGATTAAATGTAATTACGTCGAGCCGCCAACCGCACGAGCGCCGCAGGTGTGAGACAGCCTGTCCAACACAGCGGTCGCCAAATCGGTGGTCAGTGCCCGCAGCTTCACTTATTTTATCGCGCCTGTCCGAGCGTTAACAAACTCGACGCCACTCCGCAATGCCGGCATGGGACAAACGCATACAGCACAAACCTGCTCCACAGAATCCCCCACACTTTCTCTCTCGCGCTTGCTGTTATTCGCGCCTGCGCACAAACGACTGGCGATCCCTCAAACGTTTAGTCAGAAGACCTACGAATAAAAAGAAACTCACGTGATTAGAGTCGCCATCTACTGGAAATAAAGAGGAAGAGGCAATGTGACCTACGGCCAGTTTAGATGGCCTCCGAAATAGCCGACGCTTTATGTTCCGCGCTGTGTTTTTGCGAATCGAAACTTCCAGGGACGGCCGATCCTGGACAACACACCGTCGAACAAATACATTCGTGATGTTGTGGTACGTCATAATGTACATACTCTCAAGGCTGTCAATTCGTATGCGTACGTGTGTGTCAGCATTGACCAAATATTTCTTAGGGTGTTCTCTGACACGAGTCCGTGTTTACGCGTCGTTGTGTGCTGAAACACAAACTTTCTAGATTTTATTTCTGAGGCTTTCTACAGTGATAAAGTGCCATATTGTTTTCTCAATTCTATGCCAGCATACAATTTTACCTACACGGAGCAAATCGACAAGTTTGCATCTAGCGGCGAAAGCGAAATCTTAACCAATTCTCTACAATACATTTTGTTAACTAGATCCTGCCCAAGTTGGCCAATGAAAATATTAATTTAATTTAATTTGATATGTAAATTGACTTTTATTATTATTTTTTACATCCTTTTTTATATTATGATATCCGTGACGCTCGGTTTGCGCATTGCCAGGCAACGCCGGTAAACGACGGACGAGAGGGACGTCGGACGTGCTTTGGCAGTTTGAGCCAAGCCCGATTAGTGAACTGACTACCTAGTAGAAACCACAATGCCTGAATCTGACGTTGAGAAATTCGACGGTATGCTGCTTGCCTTGGCGCAACAGCACGAAGGTGGTGTGCAGCATGTGAGTTGACTCGAATCGTAGTGGTGCCCGTTCGCCGTGCCGCTCGTGGTTGTTACTAGGCCTAACGACGTAAACACGCCTGCCTGATCCGGCGATTGACGGATCTCCGACTGGAGCCGGCGTGGCCTTCGTGGTAGATAAACCAACGTCGCCTGAAACAGAAGCGTTGAAATCATCTTAGGTCTATTGAACCTGCATCTCTCAGTTTATTGAAGTTTGAGCAGGAGTATGTAAACGAGCTGCTTTGGCGGTTTTTGACTTTTATCGCTCATGTTGATTCTAAAAAAAGTTCTTGCTTGCTCACGAACATAACGAACAGAATGTAATACTTAGCCATTGAAAGCATGGCAGTGATGCACTTTTTGACACGAAATAGCGGCCCAACTACTCGACTTTTTGTAGTAATGATCTGCTTTCGTTTTGTTGCCTAGCTCCTAGACACAATCTTCAGCTTTCTCGCCAGAAAAACTGATTTCTACATTGGCGGGGGACCAGGCTCCGCGAAAAAGGTGGGTAACACGACCTTTCTGCTGTGTTTCGCTAGGGTTGATAAGATTCTACTGGAACTTTAACTGTTCGAGCCTATTCCGCGTCAGTGGAAACAGGTGTCGATTGAAGTAATTTCGCTGTTCACCTTTTCTAATCAGCTGCGCGTTTTTGAGACGACCTGTTGGTCATTTTTCTGATTCTGAATATGAATTTATACATACTGTGTTTAATAAGCAGCTCCATCAGTTAATTCGGCACCAGTGCAGATCAGCGAGCAACTGTTAAAGCTGGTGGCTTTTGTAGCTAAGAAACTTGCTTGAGTGAGTAGTGCTGCAGACGATTTTGTACAGGCCGGTTTGCTGCGGCTAACTGTCTGCTACTGTGCCATGGGATTATTTGCCGCGTGTTCAGATTTTCGGCGCACGTCAAAGAAATCAGCTATAAATGGTTTTAGGCACGTACTAAGAACAGACATGGACAAGCACTTGTCCGTGTCGAATTTTGCGCCTAAAACCGTTTCTAGCCATGTTACCAACTAGCCGGACAGCAGACGTTACTAAGCAGAACTTAATCTGAAGCCCTCCACTACGGAACACCTCATAGCCCAAGTGGTGCTTCGTCTTGTCTGCGACAAGTACAAAATCGCATCCCATCTTGGCTTAATTTTTTATGTGATAGCTTTCTTGGGTTTTCCCCCCGACTTTGCCCCTACTTTGGGGTATGTAAATCTTAAATATATTAAATTGGTATTGACTCATCCACAACAGACAACTTCGCATCAAGCACAGCCACTTGATGGATAACCATTGCAACGAAGTTGCAACCAGGATACTTGGGATAGTGGGTGTTGCTACGGAGTTTCAGCCGGGGCGCTGTGATTACAAGAAGGTGTACTATGTTGTGGTGTCGTTCATCATTGTGGTTAACAGTGAGATTGCCACTTCGTTTGTTGTTTGATGTGCCCATAAGGTTTTGCAATTGACAGGTCGCATGGGGATACGCAGCAGGTCACCCAAGAAAGCTATTGCTGACATTGACGATCATCTTCAACGGTTCATGCCACCTTAACATTTCATTTTTTGAGGTGGCCTGTGTTTTTGTATATTGGTGATTGTGTTGCCAACATCTATTTTCACGCGTTTCAGCTCATACTAGAGAAGTTTTCTAAGTACGAGTCTGTGGCACTAGCAGAGAAGGCGGAGAAGGAAAAGAAGTCAAAGGAAGCCGAGGAGCGGCGGAAGGCGAAGCTCAAGAAGGACAAAGAAGAGTGCACAGTCCAAGAGATTAGCGACGCTGAGGCTGAAGCCCTTCAAAAAGAACTGGAAAAGGTCTGTACCACTGTTTAATTCTGCGCAAAGTGGCTATATACAGTCGGCCTCTAAATATAGTTTTGACATGTTGTCGCGAGGGTGGCTTCTCACTGTGCTATTACCCAAACAATGCAGCCACGATGTCATTGCACCATGCGATCACTCGTAACACGTTTCGTGTTTAGCCGGCGATTGTTTTTCACCCGATTATTACTGTTGTCGATTTGTCACTCAGTGCAAGACACGCATGTAGTGCTGTGTCATGCTGTCACATTTATTGTTTATGCAGCTACTCGACGTGCTAGTACTTTGACACCTGAACACAGCTGTAGGGTATAATCGTTCTTCAAGCTCGTTTTTATTGTCTAGTGGTATGGTACGAACATAAAAGGTGTTGTTTTCAATTTAAATACATTTACATACCAAAACCCGCATCTCCATGTACGTGGAAAAAGTAACCATCTCCTCATGTTTGCTGTGGTAAAAACTGCATTTCATTGCCTAAGAACCGAGGTGAAGATGGAACTACGTGTAGTATGTACCCATGTTGCTGCTGCTGATTTTCTTGCAATCTCAAGGAATTCGAAACACACTTCAACATTTTGCTTTCTGCAGTCTGTGACAGCACAGATGTTTCGATCAATTTAGTGTCAAATTTTGCCAAAGCGGATGACAAGTGTATGAGTAAATTATTTTTGCACAGTTCCACATGTTCATTCGCAAGGTGAATATTTTGAGGGATTTCTTCCGAGTTAACTTTGAAAAGCAATGTGCTATTTTTAAGGCAGCGTAGAAGGGATGACACAAGCATTTTCTTTAAGTGTATTCTTGTTTGCGCCAGCTCTTTGTGCTGTTGCATCGTGAACGTAATCCAACATGCCCAGTTTCCTGTTCTTGTGCGCAGTATTTGTTGGACAGGAAGTTTGTGAAAGGCCAAATTCTCAAATAGCCTGGGTGCATAGCCTTGAATCCAAAGTTTCCAACTGCAGTAGTTATTGTGACCTACGTAGATCTTCATTAAATTAGAGATGCTGTGCTCTAACAGAACGGAAATTCACCTTTGATGTGAAGCCTGTGTCCTGGGTAAACTTTTTTTTTTGGCCAACTGAACAGTCATTTGCCAAGAGCAGTGAAGTGAAATGGAGCATTGCAGAGTCCTGGGGCCGAATCTTATAACGGTTCGCTTGGGGAACCGTTCCTTTGGCCTCACTTGATTGGCCAAAATTTTGATTACGTCACAGGTCGTTAGAGGCAGCGGGGCGGTATCGCAATTTTCGAATAAGTCACGCATATGTCAATCATCTTCAAAGCGAACCGGTCGTAGGAACCGGCGAAGGGGTAGTCCGCTTTGGGTTCCGTTGCTGTGGCTTGGCTGTTGGCTTGTGACCCGCGCCGGTCGCGCGTCCCCGGAGACACGTGGGCGTGGCGCGCGCGTGCGTTGGTTGCTTCGGAGGCTATTACTTGCCTTCGTCGTCTGCTTGGCGTTGCTCTTTCGGTGTCGACCACGGCTGGAAATGCGATACGCTTTCGAAGAAGTGGCGGATAATCAGTTGCACCGCCCTTGCTGGTTTTCTAAGTAGACCTTTTGAAGGCTACGCTATCAAATGGAGGAGACTCGGGTGCAAGCGTACGAGTGGCCATTCCACGCAGAGGAAGGAATATTGCGCGCTGGGGTTCATTGCCACCGGCCTGCAGCTCCCAGAGCTCAGTCGGACGCGAAGCATTCATCGGAATTGCCTAGATCTCTGCTGCCGACATTGTCCACAAAGTTGCTCTCGCAATTACTGTGTTGGCCCGTTGAAGGGCTGGGTCAGCTTTCCCGTGACCTCAGCTTCAAGGTCAATGCCAAGGAGATATTTGCATGGTGAGATCGAATTCCCAGTGCTATCGCCAGTGTGAATAGCTCGCAGATCGCCGTTCAGCAGTCAGAAGGGTTCAACCTAGGCTGGTTCAGCGCTTCCTTCGTTCGGCTGATAAAACTATACAGTCAGGACGGGAAGGTATTGTAGAGCTCTGTTATTTGGCTGCCCTTTTTTCTCTATTTCGGGAGTGCCATATTTTGTTTCTCAATTTCACGGCACAGCGCGCACCGTCAGCACCACACTCTTCGATTTGACTTCGCGCAGGAAATGCAGGCCCCGTATACCGTAATGTTCGATTTAAGTTCCATTGCTTCTATCACGCGACGCGCCGTGGGGCAGATCGCAGGGATAGCGGCAGCGCGGCGGCGAGCGAGTCATGTCTGAGCCGATGACGAAGGGCGAAAAAAGAAGGAAAATTGATATAGTCGGCCAGTAAAGGTGTCCTAAGAACCAGTTCACGGTTTTGTCGCGCTATCTATTAGAAGTGCTGGTAGTGCTTTCCTGTTGCATGCATCGTGCGAGCTCCTGGTAGCAGACGACATAGCGGTGCGCTCTGCCCACTCCGTGGCCAACTCATTTACGCTTACGATACCGCCTGTGGGCTGAGAATGAAAAAGAATGACATTAATAAATTACTTCTGCATTGCGTAAATGCCTGGCACCGCAAGTTTATACTTCAATACTTGGCGTATAATATTTAATTTATATTTTACATTTGTTTAGCAAGCAGAAACTTTCTGCAATTCCTCGATTAGCTCGTCATATAGTGACGTGCACTTCAGAGGTGGCACCCTCTCATCTATTGGTCGCGTCCTCCCCTTCTTGCACCGCCGGCTTGGGAGTGGCACATCAAGTGACGTAAGTGGCGAAGCGAACGGTTCGTATTCCGAACCGTTATAAGATTCGGCCCCTGGCAGCTTTGTATAGTGCCTGTTTAACTCTGTATACTTGAAAACTACAAAGTGAGATGGAAGTCACCTGTCTCTTTCGAGCTTTCAAGCTGCATAAATATATGAGATCGTCAACAGGTATACATCAGAGCCAGCAGTGGCCATGAGAGCAGTGGCTGCTTTACTTTTGACAAAAACTGGATGCATACCTGCCAACTCTACCAATTTTTTGTGATGTTTTCGAATTTAGGCTTATTCTACAATTTTACAAATGTTGCATCCACTATTATGAAAAATTTAAGTTTTAAAGGGGTTAAAGAACGAGGTGTGTCTAGATTGCAAAATAGTGCATACAAGAGAGAAGTTATGATGGTACCTATTAGTGTTTTACGGAACGGCATTCATGGAACTAGTTCCTTTTGGGAGGAACGCCACTATTATGTTAAGGGTCTGTGGAGCTGTAATGATAACTCATTAGGTTTACGAAGGAACAGCAGAGGGAACGGCATGCCTTCTGTAAACGTTTCACGACATTGAACAGATGTACGCACATACGCAGCACGTCATGCAGGGCAGACACCAACATCAAGTTGCAACTCTTGCCGAGTTCAAACAGGGGCTGTACTAAGTTGTGAAATGTATTCTGGACATTTTTTTCCCACTCATACTGATATTGAGTCAGCATTCATTAAATTCCTGTGTATTGTTCCTTTCGACACGGTTTCTTGTGCAAGAAATTTAGTTATATTGGTACATGTGAGTAGCTTTCTATTTGCACATCTAAGGTGCAGTATCCTGATTGTGCATTTGAAAACCGAAGTGGAAAGTGTCATGTGTGTTGCACTTGTAATAGAAGAGCACCAAAGTTGCAGTTAAACATGTCTGAAGTATGTCTGGTGCTCCATGAATAAAAAAATTTTTTCTAGGAACGGTTCTTTGGCTTCTTTTATCTTCAGATAATCTGCTGCCAGCGATGTTCAAATTCGTATATGTAGTTTGATGCGAGTTTTAAATTGCACACTTTATTTCGTCCCCGGATTATCCAACCATGTGTGCCCAGTAATGCGCACATTCTTTTGTGTGTGTGCGTGCGTGCATGCGTGCGTGTGGGCGCGCGCGCGTGCGCGCTCTCATGCGTGCACATGTGTGGCTGAGTGGTTCAAGGAAATGCTGCAGTGTGTGAAATCGAAAGAACTGTGTGGATCTGCACAAGTGAGTTGTGTGTCTTGTATACTGTAAATACGTTGTTTCTTTAATTAAACATAATTTGTGTCCTTACCGCAAGAGGCTAATCATGTTAATTTCAGCCATATCTAACAATATTCAAATTCGCTTATATGTAGTGTATATTGCATTACGTGGCTCATAAATGGCTCATAGCTTGTTCGAGCATTTGTAAACATGCACTTAGTTTTTTTTTCCCCCTACTTCTCAGGCTCTATAAACGCTAACAGGAAATTATTGCAAATCATTCATCTATGCTTTGCACTATGTTTCAGGAAAAGGAAGAGAAAGCAAAGAGGGCTGCTGAGGCACAAAAGGAAGATGAGGAGAAAAAGGTAAATGAGAAAGATGCAGAAGTGGGGGCGGGGGGGGGGGGAGGAGGGGAAGGTTAGTGTACTATGTCTATAAATTTAGACACTGCTGGCTCATTTTTTTTTTTTTTTTTTTTTTTTTTGGCACCTATTTTTAAAAGACCCCAAACCACCTTTGACACTTTTAACAACACATTTGAAATAAACGTTCATATTGTATGCAAAATGGCACAATGATAGTGTTCAGTGAAAATGGCAGCACCATTCGCTGAGGGGAAGCCACACACCAAGAATACAATCCTGCGCTCCTCTCTGGGCTTTTCCAATCCCATCTTCACATGTCATAGGGCCAGGAAGGTCATGCGGGTGACACCATCAGGGTAAATGCTGTTTATTGATCGAGGAATGAGAGAGCCAACATGGCAAGAGCTGGCTGTGTGTTCCGAGAAGGGAGCAAAGTGAGTAAGAAGCCAAGGCGGCTGCATAGTCATGGTCATAAGCCTGCAACTTGGCTATTGTGGCATCATTTCGCAGACTTCTTGCAGCTGCATGTTCATTGTAGGCTGGGACACAGCTGCGACTAAAAAAAAAATTTTCGAGGTCGGAGTGGTTATGTGCTATGGTTATGTCCTTCTGGTGCTGTCATAGATCAGTACAGTAAGCAGATATTCGCATTAACCAGTGCTCAGTCACTCTTCGTACCCACTCAAACTCACCAGCTCTCATTCCTGTTCATACTCGTGGCTAACCACACCTTTTGTCACTCACATTCTGTATGCCACGCCTGTGAAATCGATGTAGAGTGTGTATGAGCCAGTGGGCTCATGAGTGAGTGTGTTGACCTTCTGGGTGCTGTGATGTGCTGCTGTGGAAATGGTGCATGATGGCAGCCAAAATTTCCCTTACTGTACGCTATTCCTTGGACTGACCGTGTGGAGAAGTTTACGCCATGTATATGCAGCTGAGGTATAGTATTACAGCTGTGATGTGTGTCTGAACACAATTCAGTTTTGTTTTTCATGGTGACCAATAGAGATGTCCTCAAGGGCTTAAAGTTGCAGCACTCCATTCACACATTCATCCTCACACCCACTTTCTATGGGTTCAGAGTAAGAAAGTAATGGGCACTTGAGTTGAATGCACACCCACTTTAACTAAAATAAAAGTTCTGTACCTCCAATTTTCGTTACCAGAAAAAATTCAGCCTCCAAAATTTGCCTTCTCAAAAGTAAAATTTATGTACGCTTGGGCAGCTTTTCATTGCTGTCTATGTACCACAACATGTGTTCCATATTCTGATTTTTTCGAATGACTGCAACCATCGCAAATGAGCTGATAGTTCATGCCCCAACTAACTACCGTATTTACTTGTTTCTAACACGCCCTCGATTGTAACGCGCACCCGTTTGCCATGGCCGAAAAAAAGAAAGGTCCTTTACAGTACTGCGCACCTCATTCTTTCATACAGAAATACAACTTCTCTCATTTGGAAAAAAAGATTTACTCCAAATGCACTAAAGTTGCGATAAATGAAAAAAGTCGCAGTTTCGCCTGAGAGGTGAAGCATCGATTACGATAGCAAATTAGTAGATAGCTATACGAAAAGTAAGGATAGTAGTTTTTTTTGGCCGTATAAACTTTTAACCATTTGTTTACTAACTAAATTCACAAGCACAGTGTGAAGCGCGCACAAGCAAATAAACGTGTCTCACTCAATGACCGCAGAAACTCTTTATCAAAGCGCTGGAGCAAGGAAGTGCGGTAGCAGAAGCGAGGGAATTGACCTTAGTGCGGCCTCTCACTTTAACGCGAGCTAAGCAACGCGAACACAGCGCGGTGTGCCTAGATGCGTACCCTTGTCTCCATCGCAAACTCTCGGATCTCTTTCAAGATAGGCCATGCCTTACTTAGCAGCCACTGGTGTAGAACACCTCTTCTGCTTGCGCCAGTCCTGCATGCATGTTTCAGTAACGTTGAATGCCCGTGATGCGGCCCGATTTCCGTCCGTCTCCGCAGGCATGATCACTTTCCTTTTAATTGCGGCATCGTGATGAACTCGGCATGTCTTTGCAGTCTGCACTTCCATGTTGATAGAGCAAGCACAAAAAACAGGAAGACGGACGGTGCACTATCCTAAGCCAAAGAAAGCATTGCCCGTATTGCCTAAGCACACGTACATCACACAGAGGAATCCGCCGTAGCTAGGCTCGAAGCGCATACGAGGTGGCCATATTGAAATGCCGATGGTAATATGGTAATGCAGATTTAGGGTCGTACTCGATTCTAACGTGCACGCAATGTTTGGACCGATTTTATCGGAAAAAAAGTGTGTGTTAGGTTCGAGTAAATACGGTAATTCTCCAGTTCAGCTTAACACATGTGTCTCTGGAGCATAAAGAATATGGTGTGGTGCTCTGTTACCACTAGCTTAGCACGTAAAATAACTCTTAAAGGATCTTTCATAATAAAAGAGACATATCACCAGCCCCTTCGGTATTTGTCTTCACTACTATCCTAATATGGTACGTTTCCGCTAAGGGTGGGCGAATATCATAACTGTGTTACAAGCGTCGGCATATGAATAGGGTACACTTCTAATGTATCAGTGTAAACGTGGCTGCTATCGTTGCCACTCGCGGTTTGTTGCGTGTCCACGAGTGCAGACGAGAAGGCGCCTTTTTTGTTGTTGACCACAACCATTATAATGCCTACACATAATAAAGGCAAGTTTGGTCGTAGCTTTTCTTTTTCTTTTTTTTTTGTCATGGAAGTGCGGAAAGTGATGAAAGGAATGAAATGGGGCATCTGCTTAAGGATGTTTGGTGCGTGCAGACCGCTTGGTTCGTCTTGAAGAGTCGTTCGCGTAGCATTCGACAGATGGTAAGCGCGATCATTATTAGCTAGACTTGGCACACGACATCGCTGCGACAAGTTCGGGGTGCGATCATTACACGGGAAAGGAAAAAAATTGAGTATTGACGACAAAATTCCGGGGTGCGATCATTACGCGAGTGCGATCATTGTGCAATTAAATACAGTAAATTGTTATTATTTGCTGATGAGAAGTTCCGACTCTTTGTGCTTGTGGCTCATTATTGTTGGGCTCACTTTGAACAGGGAGATGAGGACGAGGAGGAAGACGAGAAGGACAAAGGGAAGCTCAAGCCCAATGCTGGCAATGGCTGTGACTTGGAGAACTACAGGTGGACTCAGACCCTCTCTGAAATTGAGGTAAGCTTAACGAAAGTGTTGGTACATTATCCCGCAGTGTGTTCTTCAAAGTTTTGCCTGTATCAAACTCTCATGTGTCTCCACATTCTATATGTGGAACACTGCACCACTCCGCACCCCTACACGTGCACCTTTTCCCTAATGGGGCTGCAATCACTTTTTGTGTGAAATATTCAATGCTGACAAAATGGTACTTACCCTTTTGCATAGGTCAGCAAATTAAACGGAACACACTCACAAAAAATATTTTTGGCTTAGAGCTCACTCTGACTCGGTCTCACTCAAATTCTACTCAGCTGCGCTCTCTTGGACTCATACTTGCCAAAAGTCTCAGCCAAGCTCACTCAGGCTCATGGATTGGTCTGAGTATGAGTGAATCAACTGATGAGTGAGTTTGGTAACCTATGCTGTTTTATCAGATGCTGTCAAAAAAGGCGTTGAGTATAAAGAGCCTCACCTGCTACGGAGGAAAAATGAGCGAAGTATGTGTTGCGTCAAGCAGCCATTTATTATTGGCAAGAGTGGATTTCCACACTGCCTCAAAAACATAAAAGGCCTGCTCGGCCATTGCAGTAAAAGTTAGTTAATTCGACCCTCGGTAATTCGGAAAATCGCATAATTCGGACCTGCCCTTTCGTCCCTGCAGGCGTATACATTATTTAACGCAATGAAACTTTCATTAATTCGGACGTATTTGGCCACACATAGGTGAATTCTGCCAACTGTCAGACATCGGCGAGCCCCGCAAATGTGCGACGCAAAAGAGCAAACACGGCGTTGGCATCCACCGAAACGAAGTGGTGGAGTTCGCGTTGCCATAGTCGTCAGTGGAAATCGTATGTGAATGACACCAATGTCAGAACGCTGCGTGCCTATTTGTGCCTTTAAAACCATTATTTTTGCAGTTGCCACCGTGCATAGCACTGCGTTTGTGGCATGCCTTCATGACTGTGTAGTCGCTGCCCATGATCGCGTCGATAGCAGCCGTGGTTTCGTCCGCAGCGGTTGTGGCAATAGTCTCACTTTGACTCGGTGTGCGCGTCGGCCGTATGCCTTCATGACTGCGTAGTTCCCATCCATGATTGCGTCGACAGCAGCCGAGGTTTCGTCCGCAGCGATTGTGGCAAACAGTGGTTTCATTTTAACTCGGTACATGCGTCAGCCGTGTGTCTTCATGATTGCGCAGTGGCCATCCATGATCGCGTCAATAGTGACTGCGGTTTCGTCCGCAGTTGCAGCAAATGGTAGTTTCGTTTTGACTCGGTGGGTGCGTTGGCCACGCGCCTTCAGAACCACAAGGTCGCTGCCCATGATCACGTCGACAGCAGCCGCGATTTCATCCACAGTGGTTGTGGCAAACAGTAGCTTAGTTTTTACGCGGTGCAAAGCTGTCGAGGATGAAGAGCACCGTTTACATCGCGATGGGTGGCGACACTGGTGAAAAAATAATCGGGATGTGCGTGCATGTCTCAAATGATGCGTGCTGCGGCTGCGCTGTCAAGGAAATCAATGCGAGGCCTTTGCCCCTGTGAACGCTAATCGGTCACGAGATGACAAGAATTGCAGCTTCAGCACTGCTTTTGTGCAAAACAGAAACAGGATTTGCTGGTTCATTCAGTGAATAAGGGCTTGTTGACGTAGTAAGCGTTTGTTTGTTTTCTTGATACCCTCGATAATTCGACATTCGGTTAATTCAGACATTTCTTTTGGACCCATGAAATCGGAATTAATGAGGTTTTACTGTATGCATTCCACAAGAAAATGTGGATGACACTACCTTTTCACTGAGTGGGTTCAGGCACGGGATACCGAACCAGATATGTTTGCACCACTGGATTTGTCACTTCAGACTACGGGTTTCCGCAAACGACATTTTAAGGTTCGAAAGTGGCCAAAACGAATTTGACCTCAACTCTTCACACTGGCGAATTTTAGATTACAGTTTGAATTGAACAAAACCACCTGACCCCACATCCACACAGGTCATTTTTTGGGGAAAGGGCACCGCAGCAGTGGTGCGCAAGGCTCATCGCTGTCCACTTTGCGGGTCCACGGTGAACACGTCCCATTCATGCTCGCGTGGTTGCACGTGAGTGGGAATGGGCTCGGGCTATGGCGTAAGCTGAAAGCCAATTTCGAATTTAACAGCGTCTGCCTGGATTGATTCCCTGCTGATATACGGCAATCGGTCGTAAACTACCCATTATAACGGACAGGCTGGGGAACATTCACACGCACTTTGTGGGGCAAGTGCGCTGGTAGTCTCATGATGCGTATCCATACAGGCAGGCTTGCTTCTGAGCTGCATCCATTTCTACCTTATCCTGAATAAAAAGGCACAATAAATGCTTCGACGCAAGAGGCACATTGTGGTCTTGGTGCCAGGAAACGTGGGCTCTTAGAGTTAACATGGTCGGTATATCAAAGATCATTCGTAGTGCGAGTGAGTTTTGGCATTCGTGTGCAAAAAAAGTAAGAATGTTCTTGCTTTTGTCACAGCTTTTGAGAAGCAAACAGGTAAATTCCCGCTTTTCGTGATCTCTGGAAACTCCAAAACGTTCGAAGCTATAAGATAAGCTTCATATTGGTAAATTTGATACAGTAAAAGCTCGTTAATTCACAACTCGTTAAATCAAAATTTCAGATAATTCGAAGTACAGTCAAACCAAACTATATCGAACCCGTTTACATGGAATTATCCTCTATATCGAACAATTTCTGAACACGGTATAGTTACCGTGAGTATATGTAGCAAAGGTTGCGCTTACATCGAACAAAAATAGCAGTGACTCCCGATATATCAAACGTCAAGAGGTGCAAAATTGCTCCCAGAAGTTGGCTTTCCCTCATGGCGGCGGGGAAGCCCAACGGTGCGGCTCCATCCACCCACTCTGCCTACCGTGACTGTGCTGCGTCATGCGAGCCGTAGACATTCCCCTGCAAAAAAAATTATCCTATCCTGGCCCTCCCGCAGCCCTTGCTCAGACAGCCAGCCAGAGTCCCTTGCGCCCAGTCGTGCAAGATGGTGGAAGTGCGAGTGGTGTCGCTGCTTTTCTGGTTCATTGTGTTTGGTCCTTGTGGGCCTTCTCCCACAGTGCTGCCATGATGGCTAGCGTTAAGTGGCAAAATTTGTTTTTCTCCGTGACGCTCGAAATCGTGAATCGATTCGAAGGTGGTGAAAAGTCAGATGTCGCCGCAGCATACGAGATTTTGAGGAGCTCTCTCAGCACGAACTTGAAGAAAGAATAACGGGAAGATTAGGGCTAAAGTGGACAAACTCGCAACCCAATGCCTGTGGCACCCAACGCGTACGCACGACGACGTCAAGGCGGCTGTGTGCAAGTGGTTCATACGAAATTGCGTCAGATGTGCTGGCTTCTGCATGCCCGGTGGTGACTGATGATTCTGATGAGTGCGACGAAGCCGTTGCCGAGGTGGCCGAAGTTTGGAGCAAGCTGTCAGAATTTCCGGAAGCCGATGACAGATCAATGGTCGACGAGTTTGTGAGTGCGGATGATGGTGTCGTTACCACGGGAGAGCCTGAAAACGAAGACGACATTGCCAACATCATACTGAGCACAAGTGATAGTGGGCACAATGAGGAAAGCAACGAGGATCCTTTGTCAACATCATCCAAGGTGATTGGCGCACTGGCGCTAGTCTGGCGCTTCTGCGTGAATGTGGAAGGTAGTGGCCACAGCTGCTCAGACTCCTTGGACAATGGGAAAGTGTGTGCATCGCAGGCAGTGAAATTGCCCAAGCAGAAGAAAATACAGGACTATTTCTTGCGAAACTAAGCTGGTTTCATCAATGAAGTGCTTTTATAAATTATATATGCTTATGTGCTTTTATGACGGCCGATTCTTTAGCAGGCTTATATCGAATTATATCGAACTGATAGGCATTTTCTTGTGAGTTTGATATAACTGGGTTCGACTGTAGCTGCCGCGGTCTGTCCAACAATGTATTGAAAGCAATATGTAACACATCCCACCGATTCACACTGAAATCCACACGCTGCCGCCGATAACTCGAACTCCGCGATCTTGTATGGGGAGAGAGTGCTAGTGCGTGGGAGCACGTTGGCGACACTGGCATCACTGCGCAGCTTTGCTCTTTCCACCTGCGGCCCTTTGTTTAGGCCTGACTGGAGAGACGCGTTGGGCCTGGTCAGGCGTGGCCAACGTCTCTGTTGCAGGTCGGTTCTCTCCCTCTCTCAAGACCGTCAAGATAAAAACGCAGACGCGGCACCACATTCTTTTCTTTTTTTCATCATGTTGCATCTTGGAGGCTATGCCCTTTCTCTATGAGGTGTTCTGCCATGAAGCGGCACTAGGTAATGTCTCAAACATGGTGGCCTTGATGTTTATCGGCATTTGCATTACCTAAAAGCATAGCTTTTGAGATTCGTCGCTGTTACTCAAAGGAAAGCATTGCTGGGATATGTGTTTGGATGCCACCTATACATATAGTGGAACTCAGCAGTGTGCAGCCAGGGCTCCTATGAAAGTACAACTGAGACCAACGTCGCAGCAGGTTGTGGTGCGTTTCGCGAGTGCATTTTAGAGCGCAGCTCTTGCTTCTTTGGAGAGCGTCGGTGATGCAAAGGCGCGTGTATAGTTCAACGTTTGCGGCACGTGCCGCTTGTGACCAGTCACGCTACACCGCTTGCTCTGCACCAGCTGAAATGCCATCCCCTCTAGACTTCTCTGCATGCACCGTCGGGTGCTTTCTTTGCAGCATGCGCAGAACAATCCCCAACCCGCGCGCTGCTTTGAACAACTGCTTGCATATGTCGGTGAAGCGGCGTAAGCACCTTTTTTCTTCGTGCCATGCATTGTGGTTCGGTGCAGTCGTCGCAACAAATGCGCGGATGGAGCAAGAGCCACCTTGACGTCAGGCATGTTGGACCGCGTTGGCCACGCCCGGTTAACGTTGGCTGCACCAGTGCTTCGAACCATAGACGTTCTCGCCAACATGACGTAGAGTGCGCACGCTCGCTATATAATTTTTTTTATTTCATTAGTTCAGTTTTGTATAATTCTAATTTTCGTAGCATCCCCCAAAAATTCTAATTAACAAGGTTTTACTGTACTTCAACTAGGAGTGCGCGAATGCAAAAATTTTCTAATATGAATCGAACATGAATACTTAGCTTCTAGTATCGAATAATGACATGCACATGCATTTATTGGCAAGCTGGGTTAACTTGTTATGTTAGAATGTTGAAATTACATTGCCAATGTTAAAAAACGAGACTACTTAGCCGTTATGCTAAAACATAGTGTGTTTGGCTCATGTTTAGTCATTCCCACTAGCTGTCCTCACCAGCCTGTGCCTTACTATAATGCATCAAATGCCCGTAATCTCGGAGGCATTTGACACTGTACCAGTCGTCACTCGTCACACTTGCTGTCAAGCAATAAGGTCGTAATTGGAGGCAGATCTGAGAAAAAAAAGAAAAGTGCACCCTCGCTGTTTACAAACCCGTGCCCCCTTGTACTGAAAGGCTGGTTTTTCCACAAAGTTCAGACGTTTAGTGGCTAAGTGTGCTTTACAGGCTAAATTTCGCAAGCAGCACGGAAGCATCACGAAATTCAGCACGAGATCGCCCCGGTATTCTTAGATTGGATAGAAACAAATGCTAAGAACCGTATTTTCTCCCTCACAGCCAGCAGTATATTCGATTTGATAGGAATACTTGTATCCAACTGAATATTCAAACATTTTAGAACATCTATTTTGCAAATTGAATACGAATATTAAAAATATGATATTCGATAATATTTGAATTCTTCAAGTATTCGCACACCTTTAATTTCAAATTATTGGTATATCAAGCTATTTCGCAATCCCCTTCGCGTTACACATTCGACGGACATCTATAAAACTTCTTTGAATTAAGGAAAACTTTGTTAGCAGCCATACGATGTCACCATGAAGCTAAGAAAGCATAGGGATAATGACCTGTGTGTTTTTTTTATGTGCATGTAAGAAGGAAAATGAAACTGAAAAAAAAAAAAAGACAACTTTCTGACAAAGTGTCTTAGCCTCATTTTCTCTCTTGCTCACGGCACGTTAACAGAGTGTGATGGGTGGTTTGGGCTTGGCTCAGTATCTGCGGTGCAGCCATAAGCCACCGCAAGTTAGAGTAGGAATAATATGTGAATGTTCTCATTGTTGTTTATCAGCTGTTCTACAGTGCATTCAATTCTTTTCTTGTGTCAGACACAGGATGGGCATTTTTCATAGTGTTCCACCCACAAAATGTTCATTCATACTTTCTTTTTTTTTACTTTTCCAGCTCAGGGTCCCCATACCAAGGAATCTAAAGATCAAGGCACGAGATGTTGTCATCGACTTTGAGAAAAAGGTTAGTGGCATCAACCTTTTGGGTAATGCATTAATTGGTACAGTCGAACGCCTTTATAACAGAGTGCTTGAGGCTTCCTGAATCATTAATTATACAGGTCACTTTGTCGTAAAAGCCACGCACCGCACAGCTCGCAATAGAACTAGGATAGAATTAGTCCTTCGTTGTATTCCTTCCTGCGCCTGAGTGTAGCTGTTGTTTTGTTTGACTTTTTAAGCGTTTCATTTGCACATTCATAGTAGAACGAATCTGGAACTGTGAATTAGCTTGTGGCCAAAGTACCGTATTTACCTGAATTTAACGTGCACCTTTTTTCCAGCAAGATGTGCTTGAAGATTGCTTGCGCATTCCAATCAGATACGAAACTAAAACCACATTCGCGGCATTCGCAACGTCCTGCCTGTGGCCAATCATAGGAGCCGTCAGATGCAGCGTCATAGCCATCACAAAATTGCGGCAGAGCACGATTTTATGAAGGTTGTTGTTCATTCAATTTGCGCTAGACTAAGATCTAGAGAGGTGCTCTCGGCTCTCAAACATGTACCATCACTTTCACAAGATTTTGTGCGACTCTCCACCAAATGCATTGGTGTAATCGGACGCCAGCGTTTCTGCCGCTGTTCCAAGGGTGTTATCTGCGCACAGTGCTAGAAATGCTGTCAGGCACATACTTCTATACAAGTCCGATGTAGAGTCTTGTGAAAGTGATTGTAATGAAAGGAAAAAAAGGGAACCAAGGGACCAGTTTTTCGAAAGTCACGACAATATAAAGCTGACAAACAATGACAAGAAGGAAAGCGTAGGGGGAATTGCTTGTTTATTTAATTGAAATGTAGAATTTATAAATACAGGGAGATCTCAATATAACGAACTTCAGGGGACCGCGGTAAATTGTTCGTTATTCTGAAAGATTGTTATAAAGAAAGCCTCAACATTAACCATACTGCCCATCAACCCATCTGTTCGTAAGTTGTCACCATGTGAGCTATCCATGCGAACGTCGCTGTTGGCTCTCTCGGCACCCGCTGTTGCTATACAGTTGCCGACCGTTTATTCGGACCTCACGGGGACTGCGGAAATGTCCGAATAAACAGGTGTCCGAAAAAGCAGATTAAGAAAAAAAATGAAATCCTTTATTTCCACGCACTTATTCGGGCTCGGCAGTAGGTTTGAAGAAATCGTGAGTGCGCCGTTGCACGCTGTTCCGTTTACGCGCAATCAGATAAGCCTGAATCTCGGAGAGGGTCGGACGGTCACTATAGGCGGCTGAAAGCACAGTCACTGCTTGTGCACGCTCCGCATGCGACGGCAGCGTAGCACATGGTGCGTCATCTCCCGACTCGAAGTCATCGCCGGCGGTGCAGCATAGAGAATGGGTGCAGCAGGAACCTGACGAATGATCTCGCCGTCGTCGAGTTCTGCGCATGTCAGTACAGCAGTGTCAGCAGCTGTGAAACTGTCAAATGTGACAGTGTCCGGAATCGCAATGCAACCACTGCCCAGGTCTCGGCAGAACATTTTCCGCGTCAGTAGGGAGCACATCGGAAGGCGACAAATCTTAGGCCTCCCGGCACCCGCTTGCCGGCATTCCCCAGCGCAGTCTGCGCGGGCACTGTCGCCGCCATTAGACACTTGACGCGATGTTTCCGTACGCTGCGTTGGAACACCGAAACCTCGACACAGCACACAAAGCAAACACCACCGTGCCGACACCAGTCGCACAAACGAAAAACGTGGCCTGCTCGCAGCGTTGTGCGCGAAAGAAACAAATCAGCTGCTGGATTGTCTTGACATGGCTTACTAAGCTGAAACCGGAACTGCTGTACGGCCACTCTATCGAACCAGGCGGAAACGATGATGATGAGCGGGGATTTCCAGTAGCGCCACTTTGTGGGGCAGCAAGGAGGCTTCGTTCAAAACAAAAATGGCGTTCAGCAAGTCGAACTATGCGCCGGTCAGAGTCGGTGCATGATGCCCTCGATCGAGTTGGCTCAAGGAGTGTCCGAAAAATCAGACGAGAGGTTGCAAGGTGTCCGAACTTTCGGCAGTTGTTACCGTATTTACACGATTGTAAGTCGACTCGAATGTAAGTCGACCCCCCCATATCGCGTGACCGAAAAAAAAAAAAGATAAGGGAGCATACCCGAGGGCGCATTCGATAACGAAAATTTATTAGTAGCTGACATGGTCACTGGACTACTCGTCTTCACTAGTGCTGCCATCGTCATCGTTGCTGCGGTCCCACAGCACGTCGTGGTCCAGCGAAATTTCAAATTTGGCAAACGACCGCACCAGGACATCTTGCAGAACAGCAGCCCACGCCAAATGCACCCAACCACACGCAGCCGTCAGGGAGGCTCTTTTGACAGGTCCGGTTGGCGTAATTTCGCAGTACTTCTTACCTGGCTAGAAACTGTCTCTCAGAGGCGTAAGATGTAAGTAGCCAGGTGCTCGAGGTGTACTACACCTTGGCTATTAGCTCTCATGCAGTCAACGGTTAATGTATATGGTTGAGGAAAGTGTAACTGTGTTCCTATTTCTATGCAGCACCTAAAAGTTGGTCTCAAGGGCTTCCCACCCATCATTGATGGTGACCTGTTCAATGAGATCAAGTTGGAAGAGTCCTGCTGGATCCTCGAGGATTCCAAGACCATCCTAGTCACAATGGAAAAAGTGAGTGTTTATGGTATGAGGAAAGCCAATGTGTCTCCAGTACACATTGTTGACTGTTGCTGTAGGTTGTGTTGCCACCTGCACAAGCTTCAGCTTTGTGTCATAGCCTGAGTGCCTTGCTCTAGATCAGAAAATGCGCTTTACATCTGCGCATGACAAATGCTTTGCCCCTCTAAATTGCAAGCTGGAAACAATCTGCGAGGAAGTAGATGTCACATTCTACTGGTGGTTTTCCAGCATTGCTGCAAAGCTTCTAAGATCGTTCAACATAGCAATGAACCTGTATCGTGCCAATGAGCCTGCTCCTACAATGTTAGCAAAGCCAGGATAATGCTATTGAACTCTTTTGTCTATGTAATACAGTTTTATTATTACATAACCAATCAGAGTGCTGTGAAATAGCCAACTGTATTACGAGTTTTTTTTTAAAGCTTTTTTCATGGGTGTTTTGGGATTGGGCACTTGCTGATGAAGATAAAGTGTTCAAACTGCATGCCGCCCAAATGTTGTCAGTTTGGCACTAGTTCCTTATAAAGAAGCATTGATATCTAATTGATTTTTTATGTCAGATCTTGAGTATATGAAGCTAGTTTGTGGCATTTGTACTGTTTGTTATAGCAGTGCTGTCCAGAACTTCTCTTTTCCCTAGCTTTAGGAAATACAGTGAAGGTTCAACATGGCATTGTCTTCTTGCTCTCTCTCTATCAGATTAACAAGATGGAATGGTGGACACGTCTAGTGATGACGGACCCAGAAATCAACACTAGGAAAGTGAACCCCGAACCATCCAAGGTTCGTGCTAATGATTTCCACTACTGTGAATTTCGTGTGAAATTTATTCCTGCTATACAGCAAGACCTTGCTATAATGAAGTGGAAGAGGGAGTGGAGCTTACTTCAATACAGTCGCCGACCGTTTATTCGGACCTCACGGGGACTGCGAAAATGTCCGAATAAACAGGTGTCCGAAAAAACAGATTAAGAAAAAAAATTAAATCCTTTATTTCCACGCACTTATTCGGGCTCGGCAGTAGGCTTGGAAGAAATCGTGAATGCGCCGTTGCACGCTGTTCCGTTTACGCGCAATCAGATAAGCCTGAATCTCGGAGAGGGTCGTACGGTCACTATTAGCGGCTGAAAGCACAGTCACTGCTTGTACAGGCTCCGCATGCGACGGCAGCGTAGCACATGGTGCGTCATCTTCCGACTCAGAGTCGTCGTCCGACGGTGCAGCAGAAACCTGACGAATGATCTCGCCGTCGTCGAGTTCTGCGCATGTCAGCACCTATGAAACTGTCAAATGAGACTGTGTCCGGAATCGCAATGCAACCACTGCGCAGGTCTCGGCAGAACATTTTCCGCGTCAGTAGGGAGCACATCGGAAGGCGACAAGTCTTAGGCCTCCCGGCACCCGCTTGCCGGCATTCCCCAGCGCAGACTGCGCGGGCACTGTCGGCGCCATTAGACCCTTGACGCGATGTTTACGTATGCCGCGTTGGCTCACCGAAACCTCGACACAGCACACAAAGCAAACACCACCGTGCCGACACCAGTCGCACAAACGAAAAACGCGGCCTGCTCGCAGCGTCTTGCGCGAAGAAACAAATCAGCTGCTGGATTGTCTTGACATGGCTTACTAAACTGAAACCGGAACTGCTGCAGAGCCACTCTATCTAACCAAGCAGAAACGATGATGATGAGCGGGGATTTCCAGTAGCGCCACTTCGTGGGGCAGCAAGGAAGCTCCGTGCAAAACAAAAATGGCGTTCAGCAAGTCGAACCATGCACCGATCAGAGTCGGTGCATGGTGCTCTCGACCGAGTTGGCTCAAGGAGTGTCCGAAAAATCAGACGAGAGGTTGCAAGGTGTCCGAACTTTCGGCAGTTGTTATACATTATGGTCTATGGGAAGAATGGCGGTGCCGCGAGGCTGACCGAATAATCGGGCATGTCCGAATTTTCGGAGTCCGGAAAATCGGTCGGCGACTGTATATTCATTACTTAGTTATAAGGGTTCTCCACTTTCGCAGCTGACACTGCACGCTGAGGGGGGGGATGCTGTCACTAACCACAGTGTAAGCCTGTACAAAAGCCTGCGCCACACTGCCAAACAACCTTGAAAGATTTTTTTCTGCCACTTCTTGTGCACGAACCAATGGCTTTTTCTAATACAGCTGTCGGTGCTCAGTGATCTTCACTGTTGTCGCGTGCACAAAAACTGTAGCAGCACAACAGCGTTTCGGGAACGTGCCGGATGAGCGTTGCAAGTTTTCAATTTCATACAATGCTCATTGCTGTACTAAAATGGACACTCCTAAACAACAAAACATGTTTTGCTTTACGCTGGCATCTACCGAAGAATGTTGCAGAAAATGAAAGGCCTGCAGTGCTGTGCTGTCACATTCATAAAATGCTAATAATCCCAGTGACAGTGAGAAACTTGAGGAGGTCACATTTTGATATGATTCTTTTAATTTTTGTTCTTGTTATCCACTGTGGCCCTATTCCATTAATAGCAGTGGCTCAGCTCTGTTAGCCAGTGATGAAGGGCAACAAAAAAAAACTGAAGTCGAAATGGATTGTTCTAAACTGTAATTCCAGTACGTGGAAAACCCCTTTATGGCGCATGTGCAGACAGCGCAGTATGTACTAAAGCATACCCTTTCTCCATGTGCCATCAGCTATGCGCTCAGGTGTTCATGTGCAATTTCGGTGTAAAAACACTACTTTCAACCAAGGACAGTGTGCTGTGTTACACAGAGCACAGGAGAGCGCATGCAAGAACTTGCAGCGCTAGGGTGCATGAGTGGCCATCGATTTGGTAGATGCAGCCGGTTTGAGCATTGCCAGGTAGCCAATAGCTCGCAGGGGCTTTCAACTGCAGCACCAGATGAATTATATAAGCAGTGTCACATGCCACCAGAATTTGGCCTCAACAGTGGAGCAGAATGCAAATATGCTTATGGGCTGAGATTTCGGGGCATGTTAAAGAGACATAGGGGTCAAACAATGGAGCTATCTCTTTATCTTAAGCTTCCACTTCCACTGTTTCACTTATGCAAGTTATCGAGGCTGCGCTATTTTGATTTGTTTCTTAAGTTGCACCATTCACTTTGCAATTACTCTTGTTTGAGTGTGTGTACTCAGGCATTACTGCAGCTGTAAGGTCACTGCTTTATAAACTGTTCATGATGGGCCTTTACTAGCACTTGTCTATTGGCCCATCAGTCACCTTGCAAATACATTTTTTTTTTCTACCTTTAAATAAAGGAAGGAAAAGAAAGGACAGATATAGTATGTTACATTGTCTATCAAAATACCTCATGATGCTAACTTTATGCTAAAAGGTGACTTTGCTGCAATGAAATTTCCTACTATAGGAGCCATGCAGTTCCAGGACTTGAATTTTTCTTGATGAATGGGGTGGGGTCTCGTACATATCAGTGTCCAGAATCTTGGAGGTCATGCTCTGCTGGGGCACTAATGCCTGCTTCACGTCAGAACGCAGCACAGAGGGAGCGCCACACTCCTGCAAACGGCTCTGACAGATTGGTGTGGAGAGGCAGCATGAATTACCTGTCATACGGGAAAAGCCAATAAAAAGTGTTAATATCTGTGGTTGTATACAATTGATCAGTTATAAACAGGAATGTTACATCCTGTGAGGTGGCATAGTGTTTGCGCTACTACATTGCTAATCTTGCACACAACTCAGTTTCGAGTAAAGTACCATTTTTGGACACCTTGCAGAGCTAACCTGCAACTTTAATTTGACTTAATGTGCACGTTAAGTGTTCTTTGAAAAGAAGAACTTGAGGCGGCCAAGTTTTTCCACCTTTCAAACATTACATCCCATGAAATATTATTTGCTCGCCATTCTCGTGTGTCTGCTGTCTGGGTAACTGAATAGCTTGGTTCGTGCAGCTCTCTGACCTTGACGGTGAAACGCGAGGGATGGTGGAGAAAATGATGTACGACCAGAGGCAGCGGGAAATGGGACTGCCAACATCCGACGAGCAAAAGAAACAAGACGTTCTTAAGAAGTGAGTAAACGACAGCTTCACCGCTTGTTTTTGATAAGAGGGAGCTAAGGGCGAACTGGCAACAAAAGTTTGGATTCCATAACGTAGCTTAGTTTCTGATATAGTAGATATAAAACATCTATGCAAATTTTCATGTTTGTAATATGAGCGGATGCATCTCAAAAGGGTCGCAAAAGTTTACATTTTTGGGTGTCAAAACACAAGGAAATGCTGCCAATTGCTTCAGCTCACTGGAAATGATGCAGAACCCAGAACATTAAGAACCAGCACTCACATGGGCACCTGTACGACAAAATGCAACAGCAAGATCAACACGCATATGTTCTGCGATCTGTGTTGTATCTGCTTGCGACCAGGTGCGCATGTCGTCTGCTTAGTCGCCACTTAAAGGCTGTTATTTAACTCTTTCCCTAATGTGCCAGTTGGGCTTTGCTGGCCCGCTAACGATGGTTTTGAATGCCATTTTCGAGACCTTCCACGCCGCTCACAGATACACTGCGCCATCTGACATAGTACGAAAACAACATTTTCGTTTCTTATGGAGTTCGCTTTTGCCTTCCTGGTGATGTCTATTAAACGGGCTCCGAAGACGGGCACACTCGTCAGAATTCAAAGCAAAAGTGGCTGCCTCCAGTACATCGCAGATCTCGCATCTGCGGCTGATTTTATCGATGGCTCAAGCAACAGCGAGTCAGAGGCTCCTTCCTGCCTTTTTCATCTGACTTTGATTCTGAGAGCAACGACGAAGCAGATCAATCCAGAAAATGAGGATGCACTCCTAGTTGGTGCTCCTCCACCAACTAAAGCCATTGAGCATAGCCAGCTAACATGGCGACGTGCCAAAACCGCAGAAATGTTGCGACTGCAAAACCCAGCAGAAAACAAGATTTTACTGCAAGGCTTGCAATGTTCACCTGTTTCACATCGATCAGGTGCTTTGCTTCATGGCATGTCCAACTGTAGGGCTTCCAGTTGAATTTTTTTTAGCGAAAGTAGTTTCTCAAGGAAAGAATTTGATTTCTTTGCAGTTATTGGCTATTGGGTAGCAAAACATTTTGGATATGTACGGAAAGAATTTTAAGCATATTTCTTAGCTGTATCTATACAAGCATTGTTCAATTCTAGTCTTGTTCTTGCCAATTTATATCTTTTTATGACTTATATTTCGTTAATCAAACTTGCATGCCTGAAAAGCATTCATTCTGCTTTACTTTAATATATTGGGTAAAATTTTTAGTGCAGTAGTTTCTTGAGAAAAAAAAAAATTGGTGTACCCTGCAAAAGACGGCCATTTTCCCCGTGGCACGAAAAGAGTTAAAGATTAGAGAGATTAGGTGATCACCAGCCCTGTGGCTTTGCCAAGATTGCTTCAGCTGTGCATACTACTCATTTATAGCCTGTTCATCCAAAGTTTTAGTACAGCTGGATTTTAGAGGTTATTGCAAGGGGCAGGGTCTCATTAGTGTATGGTTACACACAAAACCACTGCCCCAAACAATAAAGGCACATTTTTATTACAAAAGATTAAAAGCTGCAACTTAGCTGAAAGAGTGTGTGTTGTTCTCATTGAGAATGAGTGAATTTGTGAATTTGGTTGCAAACAGCATGAAATGGTGCCAGCATTACGGAGGTGGACACAGAATGTTGTCTATGCTTGGACATCTCTGATTGCACATATTACGGCTCGTATATCTGAAAACAAACACTACGTAGGATTCCGTCTGTGAAGAAGTCGCAAGTAATGAAGGGAGATGGTGCCTGAGGGCTTTGTTTAAGGTTAATACAGACACATGCAAGCCAAGTGAGGGCAAACGCGATAGCTAGTTCGGAGTGTAAGTGCTGTGCTTACACATCTTGTGTCACTGCTGACTTCACTGTGCTTATTTGTTTTTACTCTAGATAAAGTGCTCCCTGTGAGCGATTCACCTGTTAATCCTGCTGCACACTTCTGTCAACTACTGCATGCACAGCAACTTGAGAAGCACAAGTTCCTCTCTGCTCCGTTTCATCTTTTCAGTTTTTGTGCAACCTGCGTATTGATACAGCGGTGCAAACCTTTCTGCTGATCAGGCTCCTTTTGTAGGGGGCGACGAAATTGGCTCACTTAGTAACTAAGAAAAACAATTCAGCATGCCAAGCAAGTAGTTTTGTTTCTTGCAATCCATGCCAACCCAGTATCCTTATGCAGTGCTCTCAGTGCGCGTTTCATGAAATGCTGCTTCATTGGGATCATAATTGGGCACCTGGCATAGCAAAAGTGTTTTCCGTTTTCAGACAACGATGACATTCCACAGGATGTCTTAAAAACTGGCTAACTGAATGTTTTAAAGTATGCGAACTTAAACACCCACTTTTCCTATTTTTTCATGATGCTCTGAGCTCTTTTCAAACGCAAAAAATTGTCTTGCTCATTTGCTTATAGACCGATGAAATCTGTATTATTCTCAGGCAGTTGACAGTAGGACAGGTTATGTTGTCACACACATCCGTGGTGCAATATTTTTTTGAATTTTTTATTCTAGGTTCATGGAGCAGCATCCAGAGATGGACTTCTCCAAGTGCAAGTTTACGTGATCACTCCTCAATCATTCCTGAATAGCGCTATTTCTATGTAATAAAAAACATGTCAATCTCCTGCCCTTTGTGTAGTCTCTGGCAAATTGAAACAGACCGATAAGCTAATCGTTTATAACTTTCTTTAAATATAGCTTTAAAAATACACTGTTAATAGTAGACAAAAAACCTATGCTAATACCTGCTACTGGTTACGTTCTTGATTAGCGTTGTGCCTAATTGATGCAGCAGATTTCACCCTTTGGCTGTGTTCTACAGTTGATTTGGTACCGTACATGTTTGAAACCTCTGGCCCAGGAGGCTGTTTGATGACTCGGTCTGCACTAGCCTATATTTCTGCAGGAGTGGTATTCTAGATTGACGTGCCAGGTACACTGTCACCTGTAGACACTGACATGCATTGGTCCCGAGCCATGTGAAAATGTCGCGAAAGTGATTGTGCTCCTGAATGGGGTCAACTAAGAACATCGCCCGAAGAGTTCAAAATTGCAGTAACAGCACCGGGATGACTATTCATACAGGATTCAGAAATTGCATGTGCAACATCACTGAGGAAATAACCTTATTCCAGAAATGGGCTACTTGCTTTGCTTGAACCATTCTTTAAGGTGCACAAAAGCATAACGTATTGTATTGCAAAGGCACGACCACAAAGCAGTGTGACTTCGCGCTACAGTATGTTGGTAAGCAAACGCCAACTAGCCCAACAAGTCCTCCCACAAAAAAAAAGCATGCTTTATGGTTATGCCCTTCAGTCTTGCATCATTGTTTAGCACCTGCCATAGTCCTGAAAACACGCAGTGCTGTAGGTTTCACATAAAATTTCAACTCGTTTCTTGTGATCGCCATTGAACATGGATCACAAACAACCCGCGAGTGCTGGGCCCGATATCAAGGTTACTGGCACCCGTACGATAAACTTTCAGTGCCAGCTAGAACAGCCCTAAGGAAACTTTCATTTTTTGGTGTATGTTATTGCCATGCGGGGGTGATCTTTAATGACCACACAGCAGTGAACACCTTGTGATTGCGAAGATTGCATGCAGTCTGGTAGCTGGACCCTTGCATGAACAGTTGTGTCATGACTGTCTTGCATCTTTGGATGGTTGTTTGGATGCTACATTAGCAGTGACGATGATGTCAGATCATGGACTTTTAATTTGTATGATGGATAACCCGCGTGACCAGCTTAGACAATTGTCAGCTGTTTGTAGGCAAATTTCATTTTCTGCCTGTCGGTGGTTGACCGATTTCTTGTGTGGACAGAGATGTTGCAAAGAGGTTAGCACTATTATATCTTGTACTTACAGTGCCTGTGATGTGCATGGAAAATATTTACTGCCACCAGCATAGCAGAGTGATCTTTTGCCCAATATTTCTTGAAAACGGCAGTTTCCTCTTAGCAGGAAACGTAGCACAGTGAAGCTGTTGGCCTGAATAGAGGTGCTTGAATACTAGCGTTTCCCTGTGGCCCAAGATAACCAAATCCGGCACAGAGTTTACAGTTAGAGGTAATGAGTCATGTGTAGGCAAAAGTTGAAATGTGTGGGTTCATTAGGGGGGTATATGCAATTTGCTAGGCGCTCCTTTTTTGTCTTTTAGGTGATATATAAACAACTTTAAAAATTCTGTTGTTCTGGAACAAGCACAGGTGGCCGAAATTTTATGTTTGGAAAGAATGAGGGGCCAAGTTATAGGCAGTGCGTATCGAAAGCTTGCAGTGTGCAGGTTAATTCATGGTTTTGGAAATGACTAGATGCTTGTTTTCTTTCTCTCTAGCAGCGTTACAAAAAGTGCTTGCATTGCCTGCTGTCCTGGGTGAACTCAGCATGAAACTGCGGTTAAATTTGAAATCCAGGGTTTGACTTAATCTCATCTGGTCAGGAAGAGGCATGATGAAGAAAGAGAGCGCTGACCAGGAACTGAAGATCATTTAGTGATAAACTATAGCATTTCGGCTCCCACATGGGAGCAGTAATATCTTCATTTTTCAATAAATCTTTAGTTCTTGGTCCGCATTCTCTCCTTTACTCATGAGGTTGAATTTCCATGGGATGGCAGGCATGTTGTGTCTGATGTATCATACTCAAGGAAGGAAACGCGACAGGGAAATTTTGAAATACAATGCCAACCTATACAACGCCAAAATGCAACGCCAGCGTGCAATTATGCCAGTGTCACAAACTGGAGATAGTGGAAATGAAAGCAGGCACATCACTTTAACCCTAAATTGACACATTTCGTTAGTAGAGTACAACTAAAGTTTACTCTTGTAAGTTAATCGTAGCTTTGCAGAAGGTTACCTGTTTTGACGGGTGATGTGCAGGGAAACTTTTGTGCAAGTTTATTATTATGGGCTTCAAGGAATTGCTTAGCCAAGAGCTCTTGTACGGTGTTTGTATACATTGTTTCCCAGTGTGTGTCCTAGCCCTAAATTCACTCATTTCATTGGTAGAGTACAATTAAAGCTTAAACTTGTAGTAAGTTAATTGTAGCCTTTGCAGGGAGTTACCTGTACTAACCTACCAGGGCATCTCAAGTGCGTTTTATGAACAACATAAGGAGGTTTGCCTGATGAACTGAACGTGCCTCAGAGTTTACATTTCAAGGAAGCAGAAGGCATCTTATGGGTGATGTGCAGGCAAGCTTTCAACAAAGTTGACTGATTACATGGACTTTGCAAGGACTTGCTTAGCCAAGTGCCGAAAAGCATTATGTGGCTGTTGTATGCATTGTTTCCAAGCGTGTGTCCGAGAATTTAATCCAGGACTGAGTTTACATTTATTGCACAAGGGGGGCATGCAAGGTTTAATCTGTGGCCCAAGTATTAAGTCTGAGTTAATTATTCGGCTGGCAGATAATCGCTGGACTAGTTCTGGTTCTTGCAGTAAGCTACTTATACAAGTAACCTAATGCATTATATAGGTATGTGTTTTCCATACAGCATAAAATATTGTTTGCCCACTCACCTGCTAGAACTTATGTCCATCGTTTCTTGATGTCCTAGCAGAACAAAATGCGTCACAAATTTTTAATTTACTTTAAGTGGGATTCTTGTTGTGAGTTGTATATGTAGACATGGTTTTCAAGTGTGGTTTAATTACAGGCAGTTAAAATTGATACGACTGCTTGAAAGAAACAACTTTGTTAGGACTTGGGCTGGGTTGCACAAGTTTGCCATATTGTGTGTGCATGTGTATTTGACTAGCATCCGTTATAAATTATGTGAGCTCAGCAGAAACTTCCATGTGCTGTGGGCAGTTGGAGTGGAAAAATTGTGTGTGTTTGTGCATGTGTGTGTTCATGCACACACATTCTTTGCGTTATCAGTGTAACAGTGTAAATAGTTTCTGCACTTTTCACATTTCAGTAAAGCTTGTTTTTTGCACAGTGCATTGTACATATTATGCCCAAGCATCTCTCTTTAAAAATATATATAACTTTGGGAAGTACATTTGTTTAGCTTTATGTTGACATATAGCCTGTTATGCACTCTGTCACAGCCTTAAGAATTCAATATTACAAGCTCCGCCATAAGAACCCACCAGACCTGCATGCCTTCTGTTCTCCGTGCTCCAAAAGAGAAGATTGCCTCTGCCGTGACGTCAAGAAAATGAGCCAATTTAATTGGCTGGCGCATCTATACAAAATCTGAGTTGTACAGCTGCATTTGTGCCACTGAAACCTTATGTTGTCACTGACTATAATATAGGGTTGCCGATTTGTGACATCGGGAAAAGGATGTGGGGCAAGCCAGAAAAGATGCGAACATGAAAGACTGGTGGAGACATCGCCGTGGAGACATCGCCCTGAAGTTCATTCACCAGCTCGCAATGATGTCGCGGGTTTTAGCGGCATCCCCTCGGGCCTATTTTCATTGTTTATTGGAATAGAAGGGCTACACTGCATTCTAAAAAGAACAGAATAGTCAGTCTTGAAAGTTTTGATAGCATTTGCGCTCCAAGGCGGCTCAACTACGAGAAAATATACCGGCACCCGTTACTTCGCACTTACTGGCAAACTGCAGTTGAGGACCAGCAATGCCACTTCTAGAGATTTGTCTCTAGATCTAAGTTTTTCTAACTGAGTTAGGGATTTGGCATCTTGGTGGCAACATGTAAGGATTTTCGGAAGAGGCTGGCAGATGTAGGCATACTTCCGAAATACGTATTATTACAATAAGGCTTTGCTTTTGACTAGTTGGTTCATTCTTTAAGTGTAAGGAGTGCAGCACGAACAAACACACAAACAGGGCAAATACAGTCACAGAAAATACTGCGTCTTGTTCATGTGTTCTTTTCTGTCCCTGTTTTTTCGCACTGCCTTCTTTTTACTTAAGAAATCATACAACTGGTTCTCTATTATGTAATCATTTCAATTCCCACTACTTTTTACCTTTGTTATTTGGTTGGGACGCCGGCAGGATTAGCCACTTGGCACAAAGGATATAATAATCGAAAAAGATTTGTATAAAATGAAATTAATTGTAATTGGATAATATATTGCTACCAGCGAGACGAAGTGAAAAAAGCTAGTGACTGGTTCTCGTTTTGCTTCTGTGTAGTGTCGAACGCGATGATTCACTGTAATGTACATGTGTATGATATACACTATGTACATGTATGATTTTAGGTCATAACAGGCTCTCCAGAAGCTCGGCAGCATTGCAAACCAGTAGCAGTGCTATCAGACTCAAATACAGGCCACATAGCCCCTCAGAAAATGCTGCTGTCAAAAGTGGCTTGCCTATATGCAATCAATGCAAAAAATGAGGTGTTGAGGGGCACTCATCAGCTGCTAAACATTATACCTTGGCATCAGTGTCTCTTTGAATGACTACCTTTGATAGTGTGTTGGTATCAGGGCCTCCTTTATCAAGATTCTTGTTCATAAATATCGGAACTGGGGATGTCTCATCTGAGCATACTAGGATAAGATCAATGTATGGTAGTCTTTTTTACCGGCCTTTATGAAAGGGCAAATAAGAAATGCATACCCTCGAGGGAAAACTTAAGCTAGCAACTAATAATTGTATCGTTATTTGATATTTGGAGCTATGTGTTTGTGTTTGAAAGTTTTGATATTTGCACACCCCTTAGTAATAACAAGTGGCCACCATTTAAAGTATGGGAACAATGAAGCATGAATGGAAACTGGGATAAGTTCATGTTTCTTTGTAACGTACATATTTTGAAACTTTTTGAGTTTTGGAGCATTTGTCCTCATTTTATGCGCATGTGTTGTCATGCAACATAACTGAGCAGACAACTTCATCAAAAGAATAGCCATAAATATATACAGCTAAGGATTTTCGTTGTTGTAGACTATGGATCTTTAGCAGTTAGAGATATTTCAGCGCAGGAGGTTGGCATCAGTGGATTAAATTTGCTTAGGCTGGTACGGTATTCTTTCAAACCTCTTTATATTCATTCATTTGGCAGAAAAGGGTTGAATGCCACTGGAGAAAAGCTATGACCAAGTTTCCTCTTACAAACCTTGCACCAAAACCACGAAAAATCTGACTGTCTAGACCTTTTAGCACCGTTAATTGATAGGGGATATTTCGCCTCAAAGTTTATATAGTAGTGGCTAAGGGTGCAGCTCCCAGTTTTACATTTGTCATCATCGGGGTTTATGCAGCGCCTCTTGATCTACTCGGACCATTGGTCAACAAAATTCAAGTTTGCATCACTCGCATCATGTACTCATTTATAATCATTGCCAGCGACTTTAACGCCAAACTCTAACTTTAGGGCCTGGTTGGTGGAGATGCGCGTGCTGCATGGCCACCGCAATTCGCATTCGCCAATGATCTCGTAGCACTCGATAACCCTTGATTCCAAACTACATTACAATCGCACGTTGCTCACAGCTGGATCGATGGCAGGCTATCATCTCTTGCTTTGAACTCGTACGGCTACAACTGGTTTGATAGTGATTCCGAAATTCTGACCATCAAAACAATTGATCCCCTCTCTTAATTCTGTCAAAGCAAGCCTCAACAAAAATTTGCCTTAAAAAAATTTTTGGGACACAAAAACATTCTGGAATCACTCTAGAATTCAAATTGCTTCCAGTTGGTTCAACAAACTTGCCTTTATTGAAAAGAAGGTCTGGAATATTTTATTAAGAAATTAAATAATATTGTCAAATGCTTCCGTAAAACTAATTTACGACCAGTTGTACCGCGACCAGGCGGGATCAATTCCTGGTGTGCGCCAGATTCGGTGATTTAACGTAAACACATCAAGTCATCCCGAAAAACTTAAGTCCATGGATATCTTGTGCTTTAAATAACTAAATTTAGGGACTTTAGAAAAACAACAGAAACCTAACTAGGGGACTTCAACAAAACTTCAATACTGTATCACTTTCGCCACTTATAAAGTGTATATTGATCTTGCTGTAAACGTCGGCCTCCAAGCAGCTTTGCATATCGTTAAGACAGCGAAATATATTGGCCTTGCATTGCAAATCTCATTTGGGAAACGGCACGCCACGTAACAACTTTCATCCTTCCACTTCCAGACAGTGGTTCACAACAAGTGTTTTACATTCTGCTAAGTTGTTAACCACATAAATTTCAGTAGATACACCGATGATGACTATTAGACTATAGGCTCCGGCAATTAATGGCTTAATTGGCACAATCTGACTAATGACATACTTTTCAAAAACCATTGAAGAAATTGAACATCATTGGGTAACGCTATTTCTGCTCAGGGGGTATGCCTGGGACGGGCTCACTCTTCCCACGCCGAAAATTATTTTTCATGAGCAGCAGAGATTTTCTTTGTTTTATTATTCTTGTAGCATTATTTTTGTAGCGAAACCTAACTGATCACCCAACTCACTCCTATCCCACCGGCCTAATCTAATGAATTCCATTCCTGGTAAAATTTCATAACGATTTTTAAGTTCTCACAGATATTAAACAATTTCGTTTTCACATGGGAAGAGCGTGCCCCTCGCCTTGTACATGCCCCGTAAAACAATTAAATAAAAGGCAAAAAGCCACATGCTTTGCTCATCGCTTTTGGTTTCAAAGGCCATTTCAACAAATGTTTTGCATCCCAAGATATTACAGTTGTTCAGAGCCTCATAACTGCTCTAAATACGTTTGCCATCAGATAACAAAATCTTTCTTCAAACATCGAACTGTCGTTTACCGCTTTACTGCCCGGATGTTATTTCCCTGTTGTGCCTCTTGTGCGAAAGTCACCATCGGCAGAAAAAAAAAATATCCATGGCGCTATATTTTATCCAAACTTAACCTTCGCTGAACATGTAAACTACCTCCAAACCAAATCAGATTCTTTACTACTGTATTATCACATATTTTGTTAAAATGCGTTACTCTGTATCCCCAACTTACATACAATTTTTATATCGTATGCATCACCACTTTAACGGCCAACGTTTCAACCTCTCAGTTAACTCACCTCTATACAGCGCACATTCTTCGTCACCCTCACAGCTGTACAACTCGTGCAGAATGCACTTAGTTGCAAGTCCAGTCGCCTCATTGATCATGTCTTGTTTTCAGGCTCGCTTTTTAGCTACGTACGAACTGGCTCTGCTAGCAACCCATTTTACTATGATATTACTGGTTCTCTTAGAACTAGGTGCCTTAGTAATATAATATGAACACCTAACACATGGGTAGTTACGAGCAGATTACATATTCATTTGTACAGTATGGACAATGAGTACGAGCACCTTCAAGAACCAAATGAAGGAGAAAAATTGAGAGAGTGATATCGCACTAAACCATTGTGTAGGCGAGCTGGGTGTCAGAAACCTCACCGAATACAAATTCCAACCCCGGGGTACAACTGTTTCGCGAATCATTTTTTGTGAGAACTTTGTGAAGTTGATGCCAGTGCAAATGAAAGCGGTCTTACACAGCTAGTACCCAAGAGAACTACGTTTTTCTAATAGCATCGCGTGTTTTTCAACCGGAGGCCCGCGAATGTTTTTCTTCGTGCAAAAGCGTCACTTGGCCCATCGAGCGAAAAGGCTGGCGCCTATAGTCTGCAGCAGCGAAACGGCACCAAAAGACCCATTGGCTACGACGCCACGTCACGAGCACACCTCGACGGAGCTCCCATTGGCTGCGATGCCGTGTCACGAGCGCGCCTCGATGTAGCAGAGCGAGTGAAAGGGTACGCCTTCTGCCGCCATAGCGCGCCAGGTGTTGCCTGAGGGGAGAGGGCATCGCAGCGACGCCGCGTCACTCGCGCTCCGGGAAGCCGGCGCACAGTCCGTAGCTCTCTCCCACCGCCACTGGGCTTAGCTGCTGCGCGCACCTGCTGACTTTGGTGGCCGCTGCTGCTTCCTTGGTCTCTCGTCGCGCAGGACGTCAGTGGCATGCGGCGTTGGCACCGCAGGCTGCTGCTGCTTGCTGGATCAGGCAAACTCTTATGCAAAGCTCGAAGGATTGCTCAGCGCCGTTCAATTAGAGATTAATGCTTACGCATACACAACTCATAAGAAGGCCTTAGGTGTCCTCGGACTTTTTTTCTTTTTCGAACTCGTGTGAACCCGAATGAACCGGTTCAGAATGCTCCGAACCGGTTAGAACCGTAATTATTTTTGCTCCGAAGCGAACTGAACTGAAAAGATTTCAGTACCACAACCTGGTTTAGGGTGCGATCTTGTACGCGTTCCAAAATAGAACGGAGGCGGTTCGTTCTTTACGTCATGAAATAGGCGGTATGTTCCGTTCGTCCGATAGCAGACGACACGGAATGATTGACAGCAGATATCATGTCACAGTTGACGTCATGGCGTTCGGCATGGTTCAAATTGACGAATCGTATTTGGCTCGGTGGAGCGAACCGCCTCCGTTCTATTTTGGAACGTGTACAAGATCGCACCCTTAGTGTCCTTTCAAAAGGAGTAGACTCATATTATGGAATTGTAGCAACTCTACCATATGCTTCTCTCCTATTAAAGGATCAGACTGAGCACATATTACAGTTGCATGGGAGAACATAATTGATGTTATAGTTAATAATTTGACAAAATTGATGTTATACCCCGATTGATGTTGCTCGCTCCCTTTCGCCATCTCTGGCTGTGTTCCAATACTTGCCGTAGACGGCAAAGTAGACGACTAAGCGGGCACCAGCCATCTTGTCTCGTTCCCATTCTCACGAAGATGTCAAAGTAGACAGATTAGCGAAGACAACATGGAAGTCAAGAACGATACAGGCTACTTTCCTGTCCAAACAAGATGGCGGCTCGACTCGACTCGACATATGCTCGACAGGAAAGTGCCTGTGCACAAGAAAACGTAGTAAGGCTTTCCTGTGCCCTTAATATAAGTCACACCTTCTTTTTCATAGGTTCGCAGGCGCAAAGACTTAAAATACAGAAGTAATGTGCGCTTTCCTCAACTTTTTCTTGTCACTGCGAGGTGGCTTCATGTCGAAGAAGCGTTTTCCATACGTCTTCCAGAAGGCTCGAAACACGTTCAGTTACATGGCCTCTAAGCTGTCTCGGCTGTCTCATTAGCCGTCTACGTGGACTGTTTCCGACGGTGGTCAGAATCGGAACACGTAAAACCCCTTAAACTTCGTAAAGTAGCGCCACGCTTTGAAGAATGCCGCCTTCTCGCGCGCTCTGGCCGACGCCGCGTCGCTATTGGCCTAATGACATCACGTGGGCCCTTGCGCCGGCTTCGTTTGTTTACAGTCGCGCCATATGGTCGCGCTTCAGAGCCATTTTCGCTTGAGAAGCGTCTACGGAGTGGCGAGGAGCGCATGTTGGCGCCGTTGTTACACTGTGAAGTGTTAGCAGCGCGGTTCGCTGCAGCACCAAGGCTGTGGCGTTTGTTACGGTTGGCGTGTAACACCCCGAGCAAAAAGGATGCTCGAAAGATCCTGCTCAACCGATACAGAGGATGGTTTCCTAATTTGCTATGGTTGTCTCGAGTGGCTGCCGGTCTGGCAGACGCCCCGCAGTGATGACAGGCCCCTTTCTGTGTGCGACTCTAGGGGAGAACCGTTTTCACAAACTGTGCGGCTCTAGGAGAGACCCTTTCCGCGAACTGTCCGACTCTAGGGAGGCCCTTTCTGCGAACCAACGTCGCCTAGAAGGAAAGATTAGCCGCCTACGATCCCCGACCCGCGGGTTGCCGCCAGCATGGCAAGCACGTGCGAACGTCACCTGGGAGAAGGGATCAGCCAACCACCCACAACCAGACTCAGTGCATGTCACGTGACGTTGACGTGAGCAAGATCCCGCCTACGATTTTAGTGGGCCTATTTAAGGGGCCCCGCAATGTAGTTTTTCAATACATTAATTCTCTTCTTATCCTTCACCAACCATTGAATAAACAGTGCAAGTTTCGCACTAGAAATCGTCTCGTCCTTGCCTGGTCGCCATGGTTTACCGGACGCCTGCAGCCCGCTGACACCGCCACGCTACCCAATAATAACGCCGGTCGAGGTTCGAGAAACAGGCGTCGCAACACGTTCTGCTGCTCAGCACGAAGTTACGGGCTTGATCCTCTGCTGCCGTGGCCGTAATCCGTTCAGGACGGAATGTATAGGAACTATATTGAGTGCCATATGTTCGTCCAACTATTCTAACTTTATCATTGTAAACAGAGTAGGGTGACAATAGGTTTCACACATAAATAAACTTGGGCTTCAGAGCACGTTGTAACCCCGAATTTCAATTTGAAATCGCTGCCCCTAAGCGTTGCTCCCACCGACAGCGACCACAATGTTGGTACGGCTTGTGTGACGGCTTTGAGTGTCTCCTATAAGTATCATGACTCATTTGGTAAGACGTGTATCAGTATAGAAAAAGAAATGGGCATGGGCAGGACATGTAATGAGGAGGGAAGATAACCGATGGTCATTAAGGGTTACGGACTGGATTCCGAGGGAAGGGAAGCGTAGCAGGGGGCGACAGAAAGTTAGGTGGGCAGATGAGATTAGGAAGTTTGGAGGGTCAACATGGCCACAATTAGCACATGACCGGGGCAATTGGAGAAGTATGGGAGAGGCCTTTGCCCTGCAGTGGGCGTAACCAGGCTGATGATGATGATGATGATGATGTATCAGTATATGTATGTATGTCAGATGCTATACAATTGAGGCATCATGTACATCATAAATATCCACACAGATGCACTAACATGAATTAATCTCAGTTCTTTAGTGATCACAATACAATGCTTAAAGGGACACTAAAGCGAAACAATAAATCAGTTTAGACTAACGAAGCATTGTTTGAGAACCCTGTTGGCAGTCATTTCAAAAAATTAGTTTGATTATTAGATGAGAAAATGAAGGTACAAGTATCAGTATTTGAATTTCGCTCCGAAACCCCAGCGCCGGTACGTCAGCGTTACGTCAGGGATCCCAAAGTATGTTTTCGCATTTGGCCGCATTGGCTGAATAAAGGTTTCCGAAACTTGCCATGTTTAATGTTTGGTTCCTTAAGAACACATTGTAGTCAATCTGTACCGCTATATATAATTAGTAGGCCCTAGAAGATGCCATCAAAATCCAAGACGTCACAGCCCCCAGGTGCGGGAACTTGAGTAGGCGTCGCTACTCGTATTGCGTTCTTGCGTTTTTTCTGGCTTACCAAACGTCTCATCGTGTTAAGAGTGGTGTTTTTGGTGTTGTAAAACGGTAATTTGCTGATGAAGAAGAAATCACTTTTCACTTTAGTGTCCCTTTAAGATCCGCATTTACGTCATAGATAACCTACTATTTGATTACGTGACCTTTGCGCACTTGCTGTGTTGTATATCACCACAAGACGCAAGCCTGAAACAAAGGAAAAAATCGCCGGGAATATGGAGCCTTCGTGCAGTTGCTATGTTACATAACCACCATACATACTCTAGAGATTTATGTAAGTTATCGTTATTTGTTTCTTCGACAAGTGGAATAAGGGTAAAGTGCCAAATAGAATGGCAAAATCTTTGCGTGCATCGTGTGCCTGTTTATAGAACACGATCATGTCATGTATCAGACGGGAGGCTTACGTGCAAGACGGTCACATATTTCACGCAGTCGCGGCAGAGACGCGTAAGTCTAAAGAGCTGTCTTGAAAAAATCTCAGTGCCCTTCCACTCTGTGAAGAAGGATGACCAGCGAAGCTTTAATGGCGAACTGCACCTCCGCCGCGGGTCGGCACGGCATTGCACTATCTTCGGGATAGGTCCACGTATGGGGAGTCCTTAACGTCTGCTTCACCTCCGCCGCGGGCCGTCCCGGCATTGCACTAACTTTGGAATAGGCCCACGTTGGGGCAGTGCTTAACACCTGCTTCATCTCCGGTGCGGGTCGGCTCGGCATTGCACTATCTTCGGGATCGGTCCACGTATGGGGAGTTTTCTGCTTACGACACGAAAATTTCCTTGGACGGTAGAGGTATACAGCTTCGCTGTAAAGTCACAAAAATGACCTCGATTTTGTTCGACAGTTATAGTTTCCTTGTTGTTGTTATATCGTTGAGATGTTTATTTCTGACTAGATGCGCGGCAGCTCTTGAGATTGGCCATATGGATGAGCGGGGTTTCACATGTACTGCGTGAACATGTAGATCTTGAATTTCTGTTGAAGCTAAAGGATCAGTGTGACGTAGCAGGCGCAATTGGTGCTCAACTTAAGCGAGGGGCGGCAATTACGCACCATCACTTTGAATGAATGAATGAATGAATGAATGAATGAATGAATGAATGAATGAATGAATCCTTTATTCTGCTTAAGGCTGTAGAAGTGATATTGAACACAAGAAAATATATTCACTGGCGATTTAGTTGTAAATGCGAGTGAAATGCGTGCGCATTACGCCGCACCGCTTGGAGATCCCGGATCCATGATTTAAACAGAGTTCACCACATTGCAATATATATATATATATATATATATATATATATATATATATATATATATATATATATATATATATATATATATATATATATATATATATTCACACTTTTCCAAACTTTCCCATTCCCTCTTTACCTTTACCAGGTGATTGGCTTCACACACACACTTTTCTCACTCAAACTCCTAATGCTACTGCATTATTAAAAATTGGAGGACGCTTAAGCTTCGCCTTCAAGAGTGGAACGCGACAACGATCCCGTCGACCCGCCAAGGGATGTAAGACATTGCGCTACGGCTCAGCGATCACTTATGAGGCGCCCTGCATCGGACTTTGCACCCACCAATCAGGCGGTGAGCGCCGAGCAACGCAGCGTTCGGCGCGGCAACGAAACGTGTGCCTGAGCAAGCGGAACGAACCAAAGAACTCGGTGTCTAGGAGGGAGAAATTATCTACGCGAGCCAAACGTCGTGATCAGCACGGAAAGCCGGGACGCGACGCGCCATGAAGGCCGACGCGATCATGGGGCTGACGCCTCGATGGGATCGTCGTCTATCTCGCTTGGGAGCACCATGCAGACGCATGACTCCTCGGAAGCAGCTCGGCACACATCGCAGGGGACGCTTTCCCACCAGACGCGCTACGGCGCAGCGATCAGGTCAGAGGCGTCGCGCATCGGACGCTGCACCTAGGAATCGCGCTGTGAGCGGAAAGAGGAGCCACGTCGCTAAAACGCGAGGGTGCGAGTGACGAGTGAAGTTGGAAGGGGAGAGAGCGAGAAAACTTATTAAACGCAAGGGTAGTGGGGCATCCTCGCATCGGTCCCCGCACGGCCCGAAGGGGAGAAGCGGGCGAGTGGCGCGCCACGTGTCGGGGCAGCGCCGCACATTGCGAGGAGGGGGTCATCTGTGTTTGCCGCAAGATGGCTCTGCGTGTGCGCAGAGGGCAGAAGAAATGTAGCGGAAACGTGCTTCGCTACTCGTGTAACTGCGACTTCAGTAAGTTACATGCTCATAAATACCGATATACACCGCAGTATAACTTTCTACGGCACGTTTCTAAGGCAACACCGCATTCACTAGAGGCGCTTTTGTACCGCTTTGAAGCATCGACTTCGTGGCTGAGTACTTGTTGGATGCATGTGTGTGTTTGCCTGAGTTTTAAGTGTGTTGTTGTGTCCACTTTGTAATACACCTTGTTTTCTTTTCCATGTAATAAAGAAAAAAAAAAGAATTCGTGGCTGAGTGGTAGCGTCTCCGTCTCACACTCCGGAGACCCTGGTTCGATCCCCACCCAGCCCATCTTGCAAGTTGTTTTTTTATTCATGAAGTGCCTCCCGGGATTTATCGCTCACAGCCGACGCCGACGACACCGGCTTTTCTGCGACACGAGCTCCTTAACGCTGTCGCGTTAAAATATTCCCAGGCTCTAGTGACTGACACTTCTACATCTTGAACAAACAGTGCGTATAGGCGGGAGGCTACGGGAAGACGTCAACGCGAACGCTGATACTACCTCTCACTCAATTGCTGTGAATTGAATTAGAGGCACTGCCTCCTCAGTATGTTTAATTAGTGACAGCCTGGTACCCCAGCACAGGGTAGCCAGCCGATCTACAGTGCTAACCTCCCTCCCTCTCTCTCCTCTCTCTCTGGTGATCTTGAGAAACTAAATAAAATATCGGTTTCGCCCGAGTACAAAGCAGTGGAAGCGGATAGCAAGGTTTAGCACAGCGCTGGAGGCGTCTCATCAGACTGGGTTCTCATCAGACTGGGTTGCAGTGCTCTCTGCAGAGCGTTGGCGTGATGAGTGCGCGAGCCAGCAGCTTATGCAGGTGTTGCACCTAGATGGCGCACGAGATGAGACCGACGCGGAAAGTCAGGGAGGCTGAAATAATCTCATGGGTGGCGGCGATGGAAAAGAAAGCTGCCATGAGTAACTACTTAAGAGGAAAAAACGAAATCAGGAAAGAAACTATTTATGATTACTCAAAGGGAAGCTCATTACTTTTCGAAGTGATATCGGGATGCCTTAGAAACCGCACCTATAAAGAGAGATATAAGAAGGAAGAAGAAGCCTGTGCTTGCTGCGGTAAAGCTAGAGAAACGATGGAGCATGTTTTATTAGAATGTGAAGACGTCTGCCCGGCAGTCGATTTAGGCACCACTGGCGTCCTTGAAGCGATTGGGTTCAGCAAGAGCAGTGGGAAAGTAAGCATGTCGGCAATAGATATTAGTAAGAGGCGATTGGAAGATTGGTGGAAGTAGGGCAACGACAAAAAACGGAGGCGTACAAAACCAAAGTTCGCGATAGGGGATCAGAAAATTTGTTTGTGGGAGTTCATCTTGTTTTTTTGTTTTTTTCCTTGTTTTTTAATCTAGGTATGACATTAGGCAGTATAATTGCAAGAGCTTGGTAGCGCAACCCACCGCCCCATTTCAAAGGGGACGCTCATAACATCCGTCCGTCCGTCCGTCCGTCCGTCCGTCCGTCCGTCCGTCCGTCCGTCCGTCCGTCCATCCATCCATCCATCCATCCATCCATCCATCCATCCATCCATCCATCCATCCATCCATCGCGTTGTCCTGGCTCCGACAGAGCCGTTTGAGCGGATCGAGGGTGCATACACAGGGCTTCGATGCTTTTTGATACGCGCAGCGCCTTCTAATGATCCATGTGAAGATCACATGGAGGATTAGAAATTAGATTAGATCACAGGCGCCTTCTAATTTGGAGGCCTTCTAATCCTCCATGTGAAGGTTGCGCGTGCGCCGTCGATAAGCAAGGACAGCACGATAACGCCGTTCGCCTCGAGCGTTGGTGTAATTGCTATCGCAATAATGATAGAAAAAAGAAACCGGTGCTTCTCGAATACTTTGAAACTCAAGTGACATATATGATGGACCCGGAGAAGCAGCTACTTGAAGCGTTTTGAATCTATCTGTCCTCTTATGCTGACCCGGTGGGTGGCCCAAACTGCCTACCAGCACCCGCCGTGGTCGCTCAGCGGCTATGGTGTTGGGCAGCTGAGCACGAGGTCGCGGTATCGAATCTCGGCCAGGGTGGCCGCATTTCGATGGAGGCGAAATGCGAAAACACCCGTGTACTTAGATTTCATCATCATCATCATCATCATCATCATCATCATCATCATCAGCCTGGTTACGCCCACTGCAAGGCAAAGGCCTCTCCCATACTTCTCCAATAACTCCAACAACCCCTTAGATTTAGGTGCACGTTAAGGAACCCCAGGTGGTCGAAATTTCCGCAGGCCTCCACTATGGCGTGCCTCATAATCAGAAAGGGGTTTTGGCACGTAAGACCCCATAATTTAATTTAATTTCAAACTGCCTACCAGATTGGGCCACTAGGTATTTGCTTGTGTTCGTGATGCCGTCGTGGTTTTTCCATCGTCGTAATTCCATCTGCGTCATCTGACTCTCGTCATGCCGTTGTCGTTACGCCTTCTACGCTGACCCGGTGGCCCAAGTTGTCTAAAAATTTGGAGGTACGCTTAAGCTTTTAAGCCTTTAAGAGCGGAACTCGATAGCGTTCAAAGATCCCCTGACCCCTTTTCATGCTTCCCGGCAACTGCGGCTTATGTAACCGTAAAGTTTACCGGGAAACGCAGGCGGCGAACGCATATGCACGAAGGCAAGCTTTCTGGAAACGCGGCTTCTTGCGTGGGTCGGTCTCCTGTTATTGTTCCGTACTTTCAATATTTCAGCCTGAGAAGAGCTACCATAAAAGATATGCGCTGTCAATTTTTTTTATTACATTTGTTTGTGGGTTGCCGTTCTCAAATTTCCGAGGAATAACTTTGTAAAGAACGAAAGACAAGGTGTGCTCAACTTTTGTGGTAGAAGAGTGGTTGGGCATGTGTGGTTCGGAATTTGGTTCGAGATTCATTTGTGCCGAAGCGACGTCCGCCGCGGCGCTACGTTGACGCTGGATTTTCTGCGACAGGGGGCCCTTAACCACTATCGTGTTAATAGCACGGCCCACTAGGTATATATGCGCTCGAGGGCGTAATGCCGTTGTGGCTGTTGCATCGTCGCCGTTCTAACTTCGTCATCCCACTTTCGTCATGCTGTCGTTGTCACGCCATAGTCGTCACAAAGTTGCCGTCAAACCATTGTCATCGTGCCGTCGTTGTCGCGCTTGTCGTTTTGTCATCGTCGTCGCTTCAGAAACGTCAACCCACTGTGCTCGTGCCTTGGTCTTCATACAGGTCTTCGTCGTTCCATTGACGCCATTGCTTCTTCGTAATTCTAGCGCAGTCATGCTGTCGTCATTCGATCACGGATATTGCGGCGTTGTGATGCCGTCGCCATCATTGCGTCGTTGTCGTAATGAAGGCGTTTAATGACGGGGTGTCATTAGCTGGAACGATGCCGTCGTCACTATTCCAGCTTCGTCGTCTCATTGTCGTCACACATTCGTCGCTGTCCCTCCGCAGTCTTCAGGCTGCCGTTGTTTTAACGCTGTCGGCGTGTACTATCGTTATAGTTTCGGAATCGTCATCTCAATGTCGTCATAATCGTCATACCGCCTGTGTCGTTCCATCGACGCCGTTCTTTCGTCGTCATTTCTATCATCACTGCGTCGTCTTCGTACAGTCGCCGTCATGGCGGTCATGCTCGTGGGCGACCTCAGCAAACGAGTGCCAAACTGAAGCCGATACCGGAGACAGTAGTGTGTGTTGCATACAGCCGAAACAACGGAAGTCTCAGAATGTCTGCTACAGATCTTAAAGAAACGTGACCTTAATGATACGCTGTGCCACTACATTTCTTCAATGCTAATCGCATTACCGTCGGCACTTATCGTGAGGTGGGTTCTGTGTAATTTTCTTGTGAACGTGATAAGGCTGCACCGAGTAAATAATAATAATAATAATAATAATAATAATAATAATAATAATAATAATAATAATAATAATAATAAATCTGCTTAAGCATTCGCTATCAGCTAAAAGTTCGTTTATAACTTATTCAAGGTTAAGATAGCTCACGACGTGCCTTTCTTTCTTCGCCGTCGTCCCCTAAAGCACTTTAGCGCCTCATGCATCCGCTCGCAAGTTCCGTCGTTCGGTTTCTTTTCGCCCCACCGTTGCGGGGTCGTTGGACTTCGGTGCTTAGATTATGCGCACTCTTCACCAACACTCCTGTGTCAGTTCGGCGCGACAAGAACTGTTCGAAGAACAACTTCGAGGCATAAACAAACTTCCTTTCCTTTCTTTTTTTTCCCCCCGACAGCGGTGCTGCTAGAGCAGAGTGAAAGCTGCACAAAACCAATGTTGCCGAACGGAAGCCGTCATGCACTGTACGTCGCAGAACTAGCGTTCGTATGGGACATGAATTTAAAGTGCTTGCTTGCTGCGTGGGCGGGGAGGAAAGAAAGCTGGCGGATATGCCGTGTCGACGACGAGCGGAACCACTCCCGGAAAAAATCTTGAGCGCCGTGGCGAGAGAACAACTCTTGGGCTTCTGGCGCGTCATCGAGCAGGAAACATCTATTGGCGCGGCCCAAGAGTACTCCAAGCACTCAGTCGCAGTGTTCAACTGCATCGACAGCGTTTACATTTAGTGAGTGTACGAGAGAGAACAGAAAGGTTGGAGAGTGACTTCCGAAGTCCGAAATCACTTCCCGGAGCTGAGTTTGCGAACGCACCTTGAAAGCTACTGTGTATGCTTTCCTCCGGAAGGAGTTCCTTCAAGAGGTGCGCGAGGCAGTACCCCCACTGCTTGAGCATCAAGCCTTTTCCTGCTGCATACTCGAACTGCCGCTCGGGAGGAGAAAGAAATAAGAGGACTCGAGGATTTGTGAAAGGTGCGAACGCGCAAATTCTTGAGTTTGAAGTGTAGAGCTTTTCCCGCGTGCCTCCCCCGATACACGCACGCACCCCTGCGGCGTGAAGCCCCGGGAGCGATTGCCGTCGACTGCTCGCCTCTCCTGCCGTGTGCGGGGTCCATGACCCCCAAGAGGAAGAAGACGTATGTGGTGGTTCTTAATCGAGACCACAAGATGCACGCGGCGCGGTTCTGGGGTGGTTTCCTAGCGCCCTCTTTCTTTTCATTTCTTCACGTGTATGCACACATACTGTGGCTCCAAATAAACGCACTTTTATTCGGTAGTCAGCGCCTGCAGTCCTCGCTTTCTCATCCCGTTTGTCGCTCTGTTTTTCCCGTCGTGAAGCCGTACCAACAAGTTCAAATTCAGACCCTTTTGCGGTGATCCCGAATGGCACAAAAAAAAAAAAAAAGAATTGCGCACTGACTCCCCTTCGTCGCATCTCAATGGATTTTATATAGAAGCTGCAGCTTTTATAAAAGCACGCGCGCAACGCGATTTCATAGTAACCAACGACGCCTCGATCCGATGGATAGCGTGACATGATATTTACCCCGTGGGACCAGCACAGAGCACCTCTGAATCCTAGGTTAAGTTCTAAAGTTTGGAGAAAATTTCGTATTCTCGCGTTTCAAAAGAACCTTTGCGGATATTGACTGTGAGAAGCATTGCCTATTGCCGGGGTGCTATTCTGGGCGCTGCAGAATTCCGCCATATTGTCGAATCCGCCATCTTACCAGCTCTGATTGGCCCGGAGGGCTGCTACGTCTGATTGGCTCATGATACTGGCATTGAAGAATTTGGAAATACGGCGGATTTCTTTCTTTTTTTTTTTTTTTGACGATGTCCAGAATGACACTACCCGTGGTCGATTTGTACAATCACCCATGCGTATAGTGAGTCTCGGCCACAGCGCGCGGAGTCCACCGGTGTGGCCGAGTGCATGGCTATGGCGGTCGTGCTGATGTGCACAAGGCATGGCCTCCGAGATTGGCGGCTCGGTGCCGTTCGACCCCCATGGCACGGTACACGCCCGTGCACCATGCCATGGGCGCACGTTAATGAACCCCGGGTGGTCAGAATTTATCCGGAGCCCTTCCCTACGCCGTCTTTCATAATACACTGTGTAGTTTAGGGACGTTATACCCTAAAGTTATTTATTTATTTATTTATCTATTTATTTATTTGTGGTAAGTTCAGGGCCAGCAGCATAAAGATGGAAATAGTTACAAAATGACAACAAGCAAATGTAACAATGATAAAGTAGCTTCTGAAGTGTCTATTTCTCTCTCCCTCTCTCATTATGTGTGCGTGTGCGCGCGCGTAATCTTACAATAGAAAGAACTACTAAGTGAGAAGAAATGCGAGGATTTTATAAATATATAGGTGTTGCCTATACAATGTTACAGAGGTGCTTGGCGAAAAGCGCGGTTAGCATTAATAGAAACAACTGGTGCGGCAAAGTTGTTGATGTGCAATGAAGAAAAGACTGGAAAAAAAAAACATTTTTGTGTGTGCGACATATATGACGACGATGGCAGATGCACTACTGCGGTAGTGGAATTCACTTCTCACGCGTAGCAACAGTTTGCTGGTACAACTTAAGGAACAAAGTTGCACGGGATGCATGCACGTTACTGAAAGGCATGCACGCAAACGCACGAGAAGGAACGAAAAGACGCAATCAAACGGCTTTAGGGCGCATGTGCGGGCGCGCCTACGTTTAAGTAACATGAATTCCTGCCAACTCGCTCAACTTTGTGTTCGGTCTTCCTAAACGGGAAAAATTTTGCGCAGAGATGCTAAAGGCGATGAAAACGAGATTAGTTTCGATAGCTTTAATTTGCTCGCAGTTCGACTATAGTCAAAAAAGTTCGAAAAGAATTTACTATATAAGGAGACGGATATGTAAAGCGCTCATAACGAATCTCGGCCGAACCGAGACCTAGTGGAAAACAAACACGAAGGAATTAAATCGGAGGCGCTGCATAGAATGAGAAACGACACTATAATAAACGCGCCACCGCGGCACATGGGTTTCCGCGTTGCGCGGCACCCGAAGTGTACGAAAGGAACCAACCGCAACGCCGCGCGTTCCCGACAGATTGCCGGCGCTTCCGCACCCCGAGATGCGGTCTGCCTGCCTCGAGGAGGGCACGGGGAAATCAATCACGTAACTGTCACGTGGGGCGCGGCCGCGACCTTCCCGGCAGCACCATTCGCTACGCATCTCTCGCCCTGCGGCTAGCTTCATCCTACACACCGACCCGCGCGTATGCACGTTTCTTCCACGCGGTGTATATGAAAAGCGCGAGCCGCACAGTGGGAAAGGGAACCGCGCGGGGGCATTACATACTCCGCAAAAAAGACAGCGCAACGGCAGTGGTATAGGAGCAGCAAACCGCGGCACGCTAAAGCCCCAGCAGGCGGCGGCAGCTTGCATCCGAGCTGCAATCTGCACCGCTCCACGTCGGCGACAGGACCACAAGAACATTCGCGATGCATGCACAGGTCGCGAACCGCGATTGACAAGCCCCCGTTATACGTAGCACGAACTGCGCGCGCGCGCTATACGCTCTGTTTAGATTGGTCCTCCTCAAACTCGAGGCGCGCGCGCGCGTCCCCTTCTGTTTCTTTGTTTTGTTTTCCTGTCAGTTGGCAACCCGCGAACTCGGCGGGGAAGTTCTTACGTATGTATGCATGTGCGTACGCATGGCGAGAGTGTGTGTGCGTGTGTGTTTTTCTCATACGCGTCCGTTGTTACGGCGCAACAGGCGTCCTTCGGAAGCAGACGAAAAACAGACATGCAATGAGTGAGGCTGGCAAGCAAGAAGGCAAAGCAGATGGTTCGCCGAGGGAAACGACTGCAAAGACAGGCTCCGCGCGCGCTTTTAGCGCGCTCACGAGGTCAATGCCGGTCGTTGCTCCGCCAAGAAGGCGTGCGACGGCGACTCCAGCGCGAAAGAAACCCCGAGCGCAAAGTGGAGCGCGCGCTACGGTTCTGTTCCGCTTCTTCTTCTTCTTTTCTTCGTCTTTCTTTCTTTCCTCCGCCTCAGGTAGCCCCAGTACAAACGTCCCGCGCTCGCGTGCGCTCACAACAGAGCACGCGCACGCAATCTGCCTTTTATTTCTTTCTGCACCCGCGCCGGATGTTATGACGCGCGCGCGCTCTCAAAAAGCCGCGCCGCTTGGTCCTCGTGACCCGGAAGCCACCGGAAGCAGAAGTCGGAGGAAGGAGCCACACTCCTTTGAGCAGACGGCGCGCTCAATGTTGCGCGTGCCGGGCACGTGATTCCTTACATAACGGCTTCCCCCCCCCCCCCCCATCGCAATCCCGCTGTCCTTCAGTCACTTTCCAGGGGATAGAAAGAAGAAGGCGGAGAGAGAGAGAAAGGCTGGGGGAGGAGGGGTTACCTATCGGATATAGCACGGGGATATAACATCAGTGGCCCAGTCAATAGAAGCGCGAGCTTAAGAAGAGGGACTTGACTCAGAAGTATGCCCTCCCTCCGCCTTACTCAGAGACAAGGTGACGGAGCGGGCGTGCCTGCCGCTAAGCGAAAGAAAGAATGCACAAAAAGTGGCACGCCTGCCTCGTAATATGCAAAGGACCCCCCGTCAAATCCGGCAGAGTCCCGGCGACCTAGTAGTCCCGTCGTCACTTAGGCACCGTTTTGTATTCAAAGCGATTTTTTTTAATGCAAAGAAGTAAAAGAAAGCCAGAAGCCGGGTGGCTAAGACCGTAGAGAAGGTGGGAGGGGGAGCGTATAGGCTCTGTTCATTGTGCAAGCGCCGAGGTATTAGGTCACACGGATTTTACATCACAATGCGCGCGCGACGGGGACCTTGAATGAAGAGACCCGAGGCCGGAATAACACCAGCACCGCCGCAGCCGCCTGTGCCAATCTGTCACTGCACGTGTCTCGCGTTCGACTGTCGCGTGTCCCTTTGGCGCTAAGCAAGAAGAAGGCCGGCGACCCCACAGCCTCATGCGCCTCCTTGCTTGCCGTGCAGCGAAGCACTACTTGTCGTGCGACGAAGCGCACTTTACGTGGGCTTCTTCATCGGCAGCGTTTGTTCTTTCTGGTCGAGCTTTTTACCATCGGACGCGATCCATCGAGTTCCGCGCTGAGCTAGCGGGGAACGAGGTGGAAGAAACACGAAAACCGGGGCAAGTGTAGGAATGGGATTAGACACTTTGGGGTGCGCGATGAAGTACCGAAAGTTTAACAAGTGGCCCCGAAATAGCGAGGGCCTCCGCATTACTCAACAAATTACCTTCGAGACGTCAAAAGAAAGCTTTTTCTGCCCCCCCTGTTGCGTGTGAAAAAAAAAAGAAAATGAAAGATGGATAGATGCAGTGTCTGTTCTAGCTGGCCGATCTTTGTTACTACTGTATCTGTATTTTTTACGCGTTTGTTTAGCTGGCTATTTTTTTACAAGTAGTGTTCGGTAAAGAGAGATGGAGTATCGGACATCACCCGTGATGCCAACCTCTCCCATGTACACACTTAAAGTAAGAAAAAAAAAAAGAAAAATGGATATACTTTGGCGGAATTAAGCTTGACTACTGAGGTCGTTCCGCCGAACCTAACGTGACGGTATCGGCTGTGCTATTGAAGAGGCGCTCACACACCTTAGTACGACATACACGGACGTACAAACGTACCCAAAGACTTACAGTCGACCACAAATCTTTAGAAGGCTTGGGATAAGTGAAAAGGCTGAATTTCCGCAAATCCTAGGCGAATAGTCTCGAATTCAAAGTTTCAGTGTGCAGTAGCTTCTCTAAACTACACAGGGATTTATTAACTCAGAAGCGTCATGCCTTAAATGGCACAGAACTCAAGTCTACCAACGATCTCTTGTCCCGTAAACCTTTGCAACCAACTGTACAAAAAGTGATACGGCGCACAAGAAGGGTACGCCGCAATATTAGCACTTGTTTCGCCCATTATACTGCTACGACTGACTTATACAAGCACGCACAGCAAAGTGCTACGGCTGACGTAAACAAGCCGCAGGATTAGAATGAATTTTGCCCTAATCGCGCACGTCGAATAACACACGTCGATATCACCACGGTGGTTTAAGGCTAGCTGAAGGTCACACTAAGCCTTTTGCGGCTGTCCGTAATCACGTTCCCGCCTCGCTCAAGCAACAGGTGGCCAGGGACATCCGTTTCACGCCCATATAGCCACTCCCGTCACGTGTGCACACCGGTCTCGAACGTTGTGGGTGGTTACTCATATAAAAGAAACGCGAAAAGGTTTTCTTTGTGCAGAAAAAAAAAGGCGGTGATTCAGGGAGCGGTAGTTGACGTATCCGTGTTATCGCGTCGTCGACATATTTCAGCGGGAACATTTTTTTTTTTCCCTGCTCCATACAATGCCGCATACACGAGCACCTACATACAGTCCAGGAGCCACGAGCCATCCGTGTAGCTCCGGCAAACAACACTCGTTCTCTGTTCTCCTCACTTTCCTTCTGCCATCTCCTATCGGAGAAACAAATTACCGGCCATATGCTCCACTCCTCGGTAGGTAGCGGCATTGTGCACGAATAGCTGAGTAGGGCCCCTTCTCTGGTCTCTTTCGAATTCCTCGCTGAGTAATCGAGTCGAGAGAGCGAGGAACTGGTACTGAAACGGACGAGCATATGTTGCCGCCTTACCTGGCGCTATCTTCGCTGAAAGTGGATCCCATTTTTTACGGCATTCTTCGGAGCTCCGAAGCACCAAGCAATTTTTTCCCCCAACCCTTTCTGTGCCAGGGCGCATCTTCGGTAAACGGGAGCTCTCAAACTAGAAAAAAAAAATGGCGGGGGGGGGAGGGGGGGAGGTACTCAAAGGTGAAGCGCGAGCTGTTTGGAGAAATAACACCAGCGGTTACACGAGTTGGGAAAAGCGAGGACGTAGTTGAGGGAAAGAGCGCGCAAGTTCACGAGAGGTCTTTTTAGTGGCAGCGCGTGCTGTATGGACCGGCTAAACAAACGGCGACAACGATCTCACCATTCTTATTCTTTTTTTTTTTTATCGAACCCTTTCGGCACGAAGAAGCGCGCGACTGATTCCGTACGCTCTCTTCGCAACGGACGACGCGGTGGAGGACGTTTGGGGAGTCTGAATGTGGAGCGGTTTGTTGGAGCGAAGCACAGCAGCGCCACCTAGCAGAGTTGAGCAGAGGCCGCGTGCAGAACGACCCGCTGCTTCTGTCACAATGAGGGAGTGCAAAAAAAAAAAAAAAAAAAGTGAGCACGTTTTCTCCTGGGGCCGGAGTTTCTGTTCCTCACTTTTTCGTCTTCTTTCCCCCCCCCCCCCCCGGCCCCCCTTGATTCTTAATTTTAACCCTATACTATACTTAAGCTTGCATGCTCACCTGAATTGTATGTTGTGAAAAGAACACGTAGAGGAGAGAGAGAGCGATATTTGAATAAAGCGCGAAGAAGTAAAGCATGCACAAAATTTAAACCGGCAACAAGGAAAGCGAAAAGAAACCCTTTCTGTTCAGGATTTCAACCCTTCCGTCTCGGATCGCGCGGGGAACACGCGGCCGTTTCGCCTCTTTTTTGGGGTTGGAGCGGTCGGTGCTTGACGGCTCGAAAGTCGGGGGCGACGGAGCTTGTGGAGGTCGATTGTGGAGTTCGCCGGGGGTGAAAGGTCGCTCAGAAAAGAACTCAACTGCCCCTCCCCCCTTCCCTTAATCTCTTTCTCTACTGTACCTCTTGCGCTTTAACTTACCTTGCCTCCTGCGCGCCCGCTACAAGGTAGCTATAAGGTTTCTTTACAGACGCCAGCCAAGGCAAGAAAGGGTTGAGGTGTTGTTTGTTCTGCTTCGGTTTCTCCCCCATATGCAGTGGGTAAGTGCGCTGCTTCACTCACATTTTTTTTTAACCTTTTAGAGTACTACTTTAGTTTCGTCGTATACACACATATATATATTATAGCCGACGACGCCCGCTGTAGGATCCTCCGAGAACCCCAAGATCTGGAAGAACTCCGCCCCTTTTGTTCGATAGCTTTTAGTGCGAACGACCTCCGGAGAAAGGGATAACAACCACAGCCGGCCGTCCGATTGAAAAGGCACGGTTTTTAGTTTTTCTTTCCCCTCCGAAATGTGTGTAACCCGGTCAACCTAACGTGACCTTTGGGAAGCTGGGTCAGCCTTCACTTTTGTGACATTCGTTCTTTTCTCTCTGTCTCTCTTTGCGGGTTCCACGTCGAGCGAGCCAAACAGTTAGAGGGATGCTAAAGTGGAACACCAACTCAGTTTCCACAGATATTCTTTAAAAACATCTATTTATCGTTAATTTTGCGGTAGTAGGTTGATTATCAGAAGAAAAAGATTCGTCAAACTTCTGCTTATTTCTTCCTTTCCTTTAAAAAAAAGTTTCGCTCCAGAAGACCAGCGCCGGTATACGTCAATGAGACGCCACAGATTTCAAAGCATTCTATCATATTAAAAGCTTTAGCATTAACAAAAGTAACCAGGTCCGAGCAGACGGTCGTCAAAATCTATGACGTCACGGCGAGCAGTCTGTGATGCATAGATTTTGACGTCATATATAGAAACATATGACGTCACTTCAGCGCAGCGTCGCCACCTGTATTTCTTTATTGTTCCTTTTCGAACTTATCAGGTCTCTTATCGCGGTAAGAGTGGCTTTTCATTTTATGTTGTTTTGTTTCCGTATTGCAGAAGATTAATTATCTACAGCTCAATTCCTCTTTTTTTTCTCTCTTTAACGTCTCCTAAAATAGGAGTCACGTGCTCCTGTATACTTGTGTCCCGTACGTACACCCGCCCGGCGACAAAAGTTTACGGACCACAGGATCTCCGAAAACGTACGATTCCAGAGCAGCCTGTAGCAGTAGCCGGTAAAACTGTATACGACAGTTTTGGTAGCATATTCTAGTCGAGGCACGAAAAGTAAATACCAGACTGTGTTGTGAGGTTGCGGAGATATTCAGGTTTCTCTCCGATCTTGTGCCCCACAATATTTTGTCGCCGGGTGTACGCCTGGCGGTGGAGTTCATAACATTGCGCCGGTTTCACCTGCAAGCTCTACTAAAGATAGTGATTAATTTGTAGCTGCTGCCCTCATATCAGTGTTTTGTACTTTTTTTTACACGCATTTACACTGTGCGCTCCGAAATTACTCTTTTGTTTATTCCGAACAACGCGACTTCTTGCGCTAATTGTAGCCCTTTATGTGAACAAACCCAACACTGCCTTCAGTGGACTTCCTCCTATTAGGGTTCTGTTTTCGCGCTTTATCAATTTATGAATTTATTCGTGCACATGATAATAAGGGTAAAATAACGAAGCGTGGTAAGATCGTCCATCTGGTTGTACGAGGAATATAAGTTGTAGGTGGTCTATGCCTTTGTCTTTCTTCACCCCCAGCTCCTGCTATTACATACCGTAACGTGAATTGCTCGGTGCCATAAATAAATGTAGATATTTACGGTAAGGCACAAAAGTTTATGGGACCCGGGATTCCTGAAAAAGCCATGTTCCCAGCGAAGCTTGGGCCGCCCATTCAACGTTTCGCCCTGTAGTAATTGTTGTGACATACCCAGTAATCCGGTAAATTAGAAGCTTCACACCTCAACAGCAGAAATTCACATTTATCGGGAAAGCCGTGTTCCGTTAACGTTTGTGGCCCACTGTACACGTATAGTAAGAATTGTTGCCCCAACTTCTTGGCCTCAATGTACGAGTAAGTTACAGTCAGAGCTTTTGGGTTAGAACGGCTCTCTAGAGGATTTTATTTATTCATTAATTTTTGATGTGCCTGTAAATAAAGATGCCGGCGCCGCTGGCGCTCTGACCTCGTGCAACCTTGTTCCGCACATTCGACCCTGGCTGTCGACACCCTTAACAGCTGACGTATGATCGGCTGCAGGTGACGTGTCACCGTGACTGAGCCCTAAACGATAGTGTAGTATTAGAGTCGTCGTTTTTTTGACGAACAAGGTACCTTCACATTTATTTCTACATTTCTCACATTCTAGAAGGCATGATTCTTCTACATTTCTAACTGATGCCGTTTCTGTCATGCCAAATTTATCGCTCCACAAGGGTGTTTTACGCTTTTTCCCGTTCCTGCTGCTGCTCTAGCGATGTGCAATATGTTATAAACGTACTGCGTTCATTTTTTTTTCTCTTCTACTCGCTTGTGTACCATAGGTCCGAGGGCCAGTCGAGTATGTCTTGGTTGTCCCCAAGGTGCTGTCACTCGTGCATCTTCAAGCAGAGTATTCATTCATTCATTCATTCTTCTTGCTAATCGTGTTGTGACGAGTCGTTTGGAGCTTTTCTAGCTGTGGTCACAGCGCCTTCTTTGAACAGGTTGATGCCATCAGCAAGAAAAGCGACACAGACGCGCGTGTCATGCCGTCAATCGCCCTATACGAATAAGAAATATATCTTTCTCTCGCATGCACAGGCCTCTTGATGTGAAAAAGCTTTCAAGCATACACTGTCCAATTTCCCTTTTTCTAGCTTTTTTCTCTTTTCTTTTTTCTTTGGTTATTACGCACCCCTATGCAAGTTCTTGCAACCCTTCAATAAGTTTCAGTTCTCAGGCAGTGGTGCTATTGTTTCCTTTCTGTCGTCCCTTAGGTAATTATGCTGGCAGAACGAGTCGATAAGATATGCGCAGTCTAGCTCCTCAGAATACCGTGGGAGTGAAACTTTTCGCTGAGCTGGCGCTAGAGTACGGTCAACGAAAAAAAAGAAAAAACGTTATTTAATAAGACGTCACGATACACTGACTCCCACACGGAAAGATCAGGACCATCGCTGCTTAAATGTAAACTAAGGAGGCTAGGCGCATCGGTGGAAGAAACGCGAGAAAGAACCGAATTTAGGTTGTCGAATGCTTACCTAAAGCCAGTACCACTTCACCCTTGTGTAGAGTAGCTGATCGGATGGTTGTCCGGGTTAACCTCTTTGCCTGGTTTTCATCTGCTGTCTCAGCCTAGATCTCTGAATTGAAATAGAGATAAACGTAAAATCATACACACGAATAACGAGCGAATTCATGCGCTTGCAATAATCATTCTGCCTTCACGTCCATGCGCCCTTCAGTAGTTTGCTTTAGTTGCGTAACATCGGGGAAATAAAGAGCGCGCAGTAAGCTTGAGTGCAACTGCGGGAGATCGGTAGGCCCTTTGCCCTAGTCTTTACGCATCCTATCTTGGCTGACGTCGATTGCGTTGCAGTTCGTGTGTGATTTCGCCACTGTGAATAAAATTTGCAGAATATGCACTCACTCACTCACTCACTCACTCACTCACTCACTCACTCACTCACTCACTCACTCACTCACTCACTCACTCACTCACTCACTCACTCACTCACTCACCCACTCACACACTCACTTACTCACTCACTCACTCACGGTCAGTTAGTACGGAAGTTGGATGCGAATGCGATTGTCCAATCAATCAATCAATCAATCAATCAATCAATCAATCAATCAATCAATCAATCAATCAATCAATCAATCAATCAATCAATCAATCAATCAATCAATCAATTTCCTGTTATCTATAGGCTATGTTACAACTTATAGTACGGCATAGTCCCGTTTTTAATGAGTATCTTCCGCAGCCCTGTTGGTTACTTCATCCTCGGGTTGTCAGCGTTAAGAGTATTATCATCACTTCTATAAAGTAATGGGTAGAGGGTTGCAAGTATCGCCATTTCCTATTCCGCCCCTCCCCCCTTCTGTCGGTCGTCTCCGCACTGTAAAAGGGCGAGGAGAACGGCGCCGAGGAGCAGGGTGAAGAACGGGGCGTCGTCACTCGACACAGTAGTAAGCTAACCCAGTTCCGACGCGCGCGCACTTCCTTTCAACCAACGGAGGGCATAATAACGAGGAAGAAGGGTCCTTCCTCGGCCATCTAAGCGAGGAAGGTGAAGAAGGGGGAGGAAATGACGTAGGGAGAGGAGTTCCGGCGGCTTCCCCCCTCTCTCCCGGGATGGTGGCCGCCGCACGACCAAGCGCTCTGTGCCTCCGGCGACGTTGGCGTCCCATTCACTGCCAAGGGCAAGCTCGGTTACCTGAGGTCGTTCGCCTGCCTGCCTGCCTGCCGGCCCGACGCGCTTGCGCTTCGCGAGGCTCGCACTGCGCGCTAGCTGCCTTCTTCGTGAAACGAAGCGAGTCGTTTCGAATCGCCGGCTCGGCGTATCTGACGCCATGATCCGTCATGAATTCGGGATATTTGGCCACCTCAAAAGACGGAAATAAAAAGAACAATCGCCAAGTCTGTGCTAATACGAGCAACTCGTACGCGAAAGGCAGAGAAGATGTAAAACAGGAGTTCTCAAGCCCTTCAGAAGTCCCAGGTCTGTTCTCGCACTGCTCGGATTCTACCCAAGACTTCAAATGCTATGTTATATCGAGCGTAATTCCTTAGTTCTATACCCGAGTCATTTCAAGCACTTCGCTATATCCGAGCTTAATGATCCTATATTCTTCGTTATATCCGGCACATTCTTTTGTATAGACACCGACGTCGGCGTCTGGCTGTGCGTTCCGCAGGCTTGATTTGGCTATCTTGCTGGCAGATGTTAGTGATATACCTCATCAAATGGACCATGACGCCCACACGACCGCCAATAGGTGGTGTCCAAAACCCGACGTCTAAGACGCGTTTCCGGCTATCGCAGTCGCGTACGGTGCATTCAACCAGCAACAGCATAGCATTTAACACGCGTATTTTTATTTAATAGCTTACGCCGTTCAGCAAACTTTTTAAAAAAATCTAGAGGGTGCCAGCCTATGAGTCGTGGATTTGGACACCATCTATAACCAGCTGTGGGCGCAGTTGGGTAATTGGTGCCCGTGTGTTTTTGTGTTTATAGCCACACGTTACTCATACGCTTGTCGTTGTATTTCCTTCGCGCCGTTCACGTACTCATTAGAGTGTATTTCGAGTACGTTCAAGGTATCCTACCACCAAGAGATCGCAGCGTAGAGTTCCCGGCCGGGAGGCCACGTTCCGATGGAAGCGAAATGCAAAAACGCTTGCACGTGCTTTATCATCTTGGTTGTGCACTTTTCTTTGCAATTAATGACATACGGAATGCTACTGGTCATGATTTCGTACTGCCTGCCGTATGCGTTGCAAACCATTTTTATTCTTCTGTAAATTTCCTTCTCATGACATAGTAGTGACGTGGAGTAGAGGTAGAACATCGGGCCTCAAATCTCATGGTCATAAGTTCGAATCCCCGTCCGGGCCACTACATATTTACATCTTGGAGTTGCGCCTGAAATAGGCAATAAATAAATAAATAAATAAATAAATAAAAGATTTCCGCGAACTAGTGGGGACATGCTAGTGCAGGTGCAACCAAAGGCCCACTGAACTTCAACAAGGACATCACCTCATCAGACAAGAAATTGGCCTCTCTGATGCAGCATTTGGCCACTACCTCTCTGATGACTCTTGCACATCATCATCATCATCAGCCTGGTTACGCCCACTGCAGGGCAAAGGCCTCTCCCATACTTCTCCAACAACCCCGGTCATGTACTAATTGCGGCCATGCCGTCCCTGCAAACTTCTTAATCTCATCCGCCCACCTAACTTTCTGCCGCCCCCTGCTACGCTTCCCTTCCCTTGGGATCCAGTCCGTAACCCTTAATGACCATCGGTAATCTTCCCTCCTCATTACATGTCCTGCCCATGCCCATTTCTTTTTCTTGATTTGAACTAAGATGTCATTAACTCGCGTTTGTTCCCTCACCCAATCTGCTCTTTTCTTATCCCTTAACGTTACACCTATCATTCTTCTTTCCATAGCTCGTTGCGTCGTCCTCAATTTGAGTAGAACCCTTTTCGTAAGCCTCCAGGTTTCTGCCCCGTAGGTGAGTACTGGTAAGACACAGCTATTATACACTTTTCTCTTAAGGGATAATGGCAACCTGCTGTTCATGACCTGAGAATGCCTGCCAAACGCACCCCAGCCCATTCTTATTCTTCTGATTATTTCACTCTCATGATCCGGATCCGCCGTCACTACCTGCCCTAAGTAGATGTATTCCCTTACGACTTCCAGTGCCTCGCTGCCTATTGTAAATTGCTGTTCTCTTCCGAGACTGTTAAACATTACTTTAGTTTTCTGCAGATTAATTTTTAGACCCACTCTTCTGCTTTGCCTCTCCAGGTCAGTGAGCATGCATTGCAATTGGTCCCCTGAGTTACTAAGCAAGGCAATATCATCAGCGAATCGCAAGTTACTAAGGTATTCTCCATTAATTTTTATCCCCAATTCTTCCCAATCCAGGTCTCTGAATACCTCCTGTAAACACGCTGTGAATAGCATTGGAGAGATCGTATCTCCCTGCCTGACGCCTTTCTTTGTTGTGTTCATATAGGAGGTTGTGGCCAAGTACTGCACCAGGGTGGCCAATCCTGCTCTGGTGAGGGAGTGCGTTACCGGTTCTGGTCACCGGGATCAGGCCACACTCCAGGCCTGTTTGTGCAATTTTATCAACACGCGGATTTCTTTTTTTTTTTAATCCGGTGGAAAATTTCCGGCACCGGGATTCGAACCACGGACCTCTTGCACGCGAGGCGGGTGTTCTACCTCTACGCCACCGCTGCACCTTGCAGCGGTGGCGTAGTTGCACATAGTTGGGCCCATGTTGAACCTCTGATACGTACATACATACATACATGCATGCATGCATACATACATACATACATACATACATACATACATACATACATACATACATACATACATACATACATACATACATACATACATACATACATACATACATACATCTTTATTTCACCAGCTAAAGAAATATTACACATTTCATGGCCACATAAGCGCAAGTCACAACATTCTAGATTACTTCGAAGCCCTCCACTGTGGCGTCTCTCGCAGCCCAGGTGTTGATTTGGGACGTCACAATCAATCAATCAATCTCAAAAGGTAAATCGTTTATTGCAGGCTGTAGTACAGCACGCTTAATATTCGAACTCGTTTATTGTGAGTATCACGATGAATGTTAACGCCCCGTGTACTTAGATTTAGGTGCACGTTAAAGAACTTCGGGTGGTCGACATTTCCGGAGTGAGTCCTCGACTACGGCGTGCCTCATAATCAGAAAGTGGTTTTGGCACGTAAAACCCCACAATTTTTTTGTTTAATCTTAACGCGACGCCTCTCAGCACGACAGGGCAGACGGAGAGGAAATGATCAAGGGAGTGACGAATTTACCCAGACCCTCTGGTCACAAAGCGAGCACTGATAAGCAAGACTATCTAATAAATCGAGTGCGCTGAGCGCACGGGAGCACGACAATGACGTGCCTATTGCAGAAGTGCAAGCAATTCGAGGCTCTTTCCTTGATATTTACTACAAAAAAATAATAGTTATAACGAAAAAATAACAATACAGAAAAAATATAATTAAATGGCCACATCGGCAAAGACCAAGGAGTAAGTATTTTTGTTAGCCAAGGTCTGGTGCCCCAAGTGCCAGGATGCGGGCAGCTGAGAGTTGTATATTTACATTCCCTGTTCACTTCTGCAATAAGATTATATATATATATATATATATATATATATATATATATAAATTTGAGATATATAGTTGGCTATTCAGCGTGGGGCGAACGTAGAACTTATAAGCGGCGATGTGTATTTTGTGCATGTCTCTTGTATGCTCTTTCCTCGGTTTACGCGCTGTTATTAGATGATAAGAAAGGAAACAGAGGGAGAGAGAGAAACCAAGTTTGGCATAACAGCAGAAAGAGGGAAAGAAAACGCACTGGTCTGGAGAATATACACTTAATAGTTGTTTGGCATTAAAAATATATATGTGCGTTCGCATATACATCCTACAGCAAAACTTTGAGTATTGCAAATTGGTTCACCTTCAAAACTCAAACAGCGCAACAATGACAGCGCGTTTCTTTGCTTTTTTTCTTATCGTGCCCTGATGTCCGTGATTCGTTGTTGTTGCGCGGTACTCGCCTTCAATAAGCTGCAATGTCGACATCGAAGAGGCAAGGATACATTTGTACAAGAACGGACATGCGTTCGCTTCGTCGAAGCTAATGAGGGACGGCATTCTCTTATCGCTCTTTTTCTTCTCTTACGCCGCGTACTTGTTTGTTTTGCATTTTGCATATTTCTATACCTTTGCTCAGCGGGATCTCCGAGTGTGACGGGTGTTATGCAGCGGCGAGTGAGTACGGAGGGGCTGGCCGAACACGCTTCCTCGTTGACCATGTTTGGAGAGCGTTACACACCGCGCCGTGCCGGCGCTAAAACAGAAAGCTAAGAAAGGAGTGGCGGGCTTCGCCGATACGCACACGCATACGTATAGGAAGCGACGTGGCCGGAGCCAGGCGCGTCTTCGAATGACCGTTACGATGGAAGGTGGCCGGAGGGAGCTGGTTCCGGCAAGCTGTCTGGCGCTGCGTTGGAAGCAAGCAAGGAAGGCCGCCGCTTGCGTCACGTGACGAGGCCGGCGTGATTGCAGTATAAGGGACGTGGCGGAGTGTGCGTGCGTGTAAAGCGGGAGGGATGTTTTTTTTTTTTGTGCGCAGTGAAGTTCACCCTCGCTGTGCGTTGCGGCGTCATGATGTTGCTTCTGTCGGTGTCTGTACTGGTTCGGCAGTCGTCGTGCGAGATTGGAAGAGGTAGCGGAGCTAGGATAGGAGGCTGAAGAAGGGGAAGGACGGGAAGAGAGAGAGGGGGTGGGTAATCGAGGAACGAAATGTATGTGAGGTGAGGAGGGGTACGCGAAGTGAAGCTTCAAGCGTGCGCAAACAGTCGAAGGCCACTAATGCGGTAAACGTGCGCGAAGGCGGAAGTGGATTAGAGCGAGTGGCGCGGCGCGCGCGAGAGGAGCGGGCTTTAAATGAGTCGGTTCACGACGCAAGAATGAATCTTGACGGCGATTAGATTGGGGGGCGGGAAATCGGGAGGGGCCGGTTGTCGATTCGCGAGTTTTAACGGAGTAACGGGGCAGGCGAAGATATGGAAGGGTAGCAAATAGGAAGTGGGCATCGTGCGCGCGGCTAATTGTTGATTGCGATCTGAAAGAAAAGCGGGGCTTTTTAGAGGGAGCGGATGCATAACGACGTAGCTGTACGCTTCATATCTCGGAAGCTTTGTGATTGGAATACAAAGTAACGTTGAAGGGGGGGAGTGCTGCAAGGATGTTTACAGAGTCCTCTTGGTTGCCTACGCTTATGAGCGCGATCGCTGACAAGATCAATGCGCTTCTCGTCGTATATATGATGCCAGCTTTTCTTTTAACTCTGGGCCCTATGTAAGGGGTAGGCAATGACCTCTGATCAGGATAAATATAGAGAACCTGGAAGCGCGGATTCTCTTAATGTTTACGTCATACGCGCATGAGACACGAATGAAAGTATATCTTTCCATGTCTTTCTACAGTTGTAGCACCACCTTCCTAGTATACACCAGGAAGGTAGTGATGATCATGACCACTAATCAATGCAGATACGTGCTATTGTTATAGAGGCCGTTTCAAACGTAATGTATAAACCGCTGGATAAGGCGTGTCTCGCACGGTGGCGTCGTTGGACGTAATACGCTTTCAAAGCACCCTCAAAGTAAAAGTTTGCTTCTCTGCATTGCTTTAGAGCTATGCAAGAAAGCCGTACTTTCAATGTCAGGGAGAAGCAATTATTTTCTCTAGCGCTGCGCTCAAACCTCTGCGACGGTTTCTTACTGTAAGCCGGTCCGTCCGACTAACGCGGATGCGACATACGCAGCTGCGTCGAAATTTCTGGCACTCTTAAAAGCTTTGGCACACGCCTTGTGGGGGCCTGTAATGACATCGCACAGGCGCCGCTATAGACCGTTTTTTCGTAGGCGCCGCCATATTGTGAACGCAGTGGCGCCGCCTATGAGCAGCGCCATACTGGCTTGGGTGAAAGCGGTCTTTTGCATGGCAGGTATGCGCTCGGCGGTAGGTTCTGGCGTTTGTTTTCGCGGTCGTGCGGTTTGTTTAGTATGACGTGCGCATTCTACGTGGTAAACGGTTCTGTGAAACGTGCTGAAGTGGTTTAAGGCGTCATGGCTGGAATTTCTGCTGGCGTTGAGGTGGACAGAACACGCAGCGCAATGTGTGCGTGCATATTTGAGCCCACAATCAGCCTCGGAGATCAATTGTGTATTTGTGAATGTTCCGATCACTAATGTGACCTTATTGCAGTATTATCCTCTATTTCTAAGCTGCGGTTTAGGAGCGATGAAACATACGCGACGATCGCGTGGGTACCGTTCTGCTACGATAGGAGCTGTGATGTTATACTTTGACAATCGTTAAAACTGTTCGCTGCAGGTTACATTGCGTAACTACTTGGTTCGATGGATAAGGTTTCCGCCCCTGAATAAAATAGTTTTGGCAAGCAATAGTAGCATACCTTACAGTCTGAATTAAGCTTGTCCAGCAAAGGGACTCTTTACGAACTGCGCAAGCGTCGTAAGCAGTGGTAGGTGCTGGATTACAGATATCTTTGTTCTATATACCGCATGGTCCAGCGGTTATATATTTATAAACGTTGTGCGGCGTGACTATGCGAGGTCGTATTGCGGCGTTAGTCCGTTTTCTCTTGCTTTTTCGAGAAAGAGGATGATAACCAAATTTTTTTTTTTCGGTTGTGTTCGTTCCGTTCTCTACGACGCACTCACACGTATTGCGAAAATTTTGTCCTCAAAAATAGGCATCGCATTCTTTTTATGAGATCCCTCTCATATATTATGGCTGTATACAGGCCAAAAAGGCAATGCTGAAACGCACAGCTTACATATGTATCGTGCTGGTTCACCAACCGCAGAGATCGCTGTGTTGAGCAGCGCCATCAGCCTCATGCAGGAAGGCTAGCGTAGACACATGGTAATTTGAAGCCTACTAGACTTGAAATGCGCGAGAACGATGCCGGTACATCACAAATATTTGATAGCGCCTGCCGCTTAGATGTTTCGTGGTTGCCTTAGGTTGGCCGTGCACGAGCATGCGCTCTTATGCTTTATGTTTTACTTCCTACGCCAAGTGATCAGATAGTGATCAGATTTACCATTTCATGCTGCTGATACAGAGACACCGGTTTTATTTGTTGAATTAGAACCGATATAAGCAAAATAGTTCACAACACATACATACACCGTGCGTACACCGCGGCTGATAAAGCACGTCACATTTTTGCGCCCCCAAGAGATATTTCCGCCTACTGTAGTTACCGATGCATCGAAAAGCTTCCCTGACGACCTTATATGAACGGACATGGCGTAAATTTCACAAAGTACCATCTAAAACATCTCGAAATCGTTCCGCAGCACGCGACAGCAATACTTTCAAGTAGCGCCGCGCCGGCTCGCCCAAGCCAGAGAGGAGGAAAGGCTCTCCGCGCGCCCTTCCTCCTCGCCCGATGAAAAGGTCTATACGCTGACCGTAAATATCCGCGCCGGTAGAAATGACACCACTTTCAGGATTGAGCACTGATATTATTTTGCACTTTTAACATTTAATAGTCCGAGAATATTTAAGATAAAAGGCATGCGCTGTGAATGTTACGTTTTCTGACATTTGTTTTGTGGGGTGCCATTCTCAAAATCCTGAGGAATCATTTAGTGAAGGATGTCAGACCTGGTACGAGCAACTTTGGCGATTGAATAGTGTAGTAATATAACCCGCATATGCGGCACGGATAAGCATATAGCATGAATATACCCAAATATGTGCGTGTGGCTTGGTGCTTGTAGCCAGGCCATCAGAAGTATTAATTGAACGTGCATAGAATTTAGGTGCCCGTGATTTCTGTGTGCTCTCGTGTCCATGATCATCTTTGTACATACACATCTTAGAGCCTCGCTACAAAAATATGTAAGATTGCATCATCATTGCGCATAACCATTGTGTACACTGTATGTATTGAACGTCATTTTGCGTTTTGGGACAATTAGTTTACGTGTGACTGTGCGTTCCCGTGAGTCTATGTGGTTATATGTTAGTGAGTGGGGAGTCGGACACTTCTTTCAAAACGTGCTATGTATACAATGCTTCCTACGTTGTATATGTTATCGTCCTGGTGGAATCGTGCCTTCATTGTGACTGTGTGTTCGTATCGTCTCTTGCTGAAATAAACTTTTTTTAAACACGCCGAATGACGACGGCAAGAGAGAGAGAGAGAGAAAAGAATACAGAGAAAGGCAGGTAGGTTAACCAGAGGTATACAGTTCCGGTTGGCAAAACTTCGCTTGAAGTGTGGGTATAATTGATATCGCAATAAAATATTTGCGTCGTACTGTCACTAGAGTTTAACTTCTTACGTTAAATGCGTCAAATATCATCAAATTCGGTGCACTGGAGGTCGTGAAAATCAATTTCTCTGTTTCCACGTCTTTAGATAGGAGTTTCCAAGGTCTAAGTTCGTCTTAAGTTGTCACTAAAGAAGAAAAAAAAAAAAAGAAAGAATCACCAATAAAATGGCACGCTCTTCAGCTTGTGCGATTATACTTAAGGTTAATCAATCAAGTAAACCCAATGAAACAAGAACGAGCTAAGCGTTAAGGGATATTTAAATGATGTTATTAAGGCATCTATAGCAAAGTCTACGCTCCCATTGCAAACCGAACATTTGAGAAGGAAGATGTTCGCGATGAACGAATTACTCGCCTCCAGCAGTGAGTGTAGGCTCTCGTTCTTCTTACATGACGTCACCGCTCAAAGCGCACAGGACCTTGTAACCTAGAAGGCATCGGACAACATCGGCGGCGTGGCAAAAAAAGAAAGAGGCCGAGGTCAGGCAGTAAATCACTATGGCAGATACCATTCGATAACATTGGATATCAACAGCCTCCGCCTTGTCTACTTACAGCGTTGTGCAATGCAGAATCCAGATGGTTGCAAACCGTGCGCATCACACGTACGCTAGGATCGCGCGCAGTCTTGAAATTATCACGATATCAGCGAGCAGTCTACGCATCGCTGTGAAGAGCAACGGCAGGAGTATCTGTCACCTATAGCGCGCGTACGTAGAAACCAAAAAATACTGTTTTTGACCCACGCGCACATAGAAAGGAAATAAATAAAGGCGTGGCGTTGACGGTACGACAATATTGCCGTACATCACATCACACCCACCCGCTCCTCTAGGTGTGGCGCTTTTATCTCAAAATCGCCAGAGGAAGCAAGACGAGGCAAACGACCAGAACCGCGCTGCAGAAGCTAGCGCGCGTTCGAGCGTTGGGCATCCGTTCTCCGCAGGGGTTTATTATTTTGCGCCACGCCGAAATGCGCGAGCGCTTCGCTTTGCGGATCCAGGCGCTGCTTTAGACCATGCGTATAAAGACCAGCGCGTCCAGCGCGCATTCGCAAGCGCCGTCTACCGGCAGGCGGCGGCGGCGAGTGATTGCGAACAATGGGTCCGGCAGAAACAAAAGAGAGGGGGCTGAACCGGTTCGAGGCCACGATTCGAGAAACTTCGACGAGCCTTCGACGGGCTTGGGTGACGGCTCCGTCTGACGCAAAGTGGGCCGCTGCCGCCGTCGTCGTGCTATCAGATGAAACGAAGCAGAGGCGTATAAACATACGCTTAGGAGGAGCAAGAAGGAGGGGAGGAAGAGCCGCAGAAGCAGCCAAACAAACGCAAATCAGGGATAGCGTAGTTCAGCGAGTCTCATTCGAACAGTTTGTCCCGAGTTATAGATGCTTATTTAAACGAAAGCGTGCGCCGATGCCCTCGATCCCCGTATAAAGATCGCACAAGTGGCGTAGCCAACGTATCGTCCACGAGCCAATAGAGAGTTTTAGTTTAGGGGACGCAAGCGTCTTGCGTACGCAAGAACTAGGGGTGACGCTACTGCGCCTGGGCAGACACAGACGTAGCGGTCTGCGCATGCGCGGTACCATGGCCCCTAGTTCTTGTCTACGCAAGCCGCTTGCGTCCCCTAAACTAAAGCTCTCTAATGCGTATAACTGTATGTTTAATGCGTTCGTAGCTAGGAAGATCTCGGAATTCTCTCTCAAGTAGCCCTCGTTCTTGGACATGAGTCAGTCGTTAATGTCCGCTGTAGATGCTGGAGGAGCACACTTTGGGGCCGTGGGCACGCAGTTTATGAATCGTTCTCAGGTTGGGCCCCCGAACCAGGGCTGGCGCCCTGAACCCATATTCTACGAAGAGATGCATTCCGGCACCCGAGATAGATTACGGGGAAGTGAGCAGACACCTACGGCACTGGACTTGTTTAATGCGACAGCTAGCAATCTCCTTTACAGCTGACACCAGTATTTTCTCAAGAATAACTTCCTTCTAGTCGTCTTCGTCCGCTACACACTGCTCCTTGCTGCGGTCTCCGAAATACATGCACAGGCGCCACCACCAACACAGTCTGTATAGCGCGCCGAACACTGCATAAATTTTCAAGCGAGTTTGTTGCTCCAAGATCATTGGTTAGTGCGTTTGTCTGTCTGTAGCAGATGATTGATTGATTGATTGATTGATTGATTGATTGATTGATTGATTGATTGATTGATTGATTGATTGATTGATTGATTGATTGATTGATTGATTGATTGATTGATGCAAAGTACTTCAAAAGCCTTCGTGGAATATGGGCTGTCTATCCCAAATTGAGGAGCTTATGCGGACGGGAGCCTCGGCAGTGGCGAGAATGCCATTATGTAGTCCTTGCATACTGGTACGAAGAGTGAAGGAACGGGCATGTGAGCACATATATGTTAAAACAATCTCTGCTTCCACACTGAGATTTTCCGTTGAGTTTCCATATAATTCAACATTGCTTCTACAAAGCTTATTGAACGTCGCACTACGTGCAGAATTTACTGGCCGGAATTTGTTTTTAGGACGCTGTATAATCAACCAAGTGCACTTTACGCTTGTGCACTAATGAACTAAAAATGAAATGAATTAGTTCACATGTCTAGTTACAACATTGACCCGCTATCGAACCTTTCCATTACAACCTACCCCAATACACGTAGAACGCGCCCCGCCACCGCATGGTTGAGATAGTCCAGGAGGGAAAGTCACCTGTTTCTATGTACGGTTTTCAATATATATTCTGTCCAACATTAATCTAAATTTTCTATAGAAGGGCAGCGTTTACTGACCCGAGTTCACCTTGGGTGTCAAGAGCCAACTGCACTCGGCTCTTGCGCAGTTCTTAGCTGAAGATGAAATTAATTGTCTCTCAGCGATAATTACAATGTTGGCCCGCTACCGAACCCTTCCGTTAGAGCCTGCCCAGAGCAGAACGCACACCCGTTATTACAGGGCAGAGAGAGTGGAGGAGGGAAGCTCGCGTTGTTTTCTATCAATTTCTATGTGCTTTCTTTATAGAAAAGCGCTATTGAATTTCACTCTAATCTTTTTCTATGGGTGGAGCGAGTTTACTGACATGAGCTTACTTTTTTTTTTTTTTTGGCGGCTGTGGTAGTGCTATTAACCTGAACTTTATGATTGTACAGTGCTCAGCTAGAAAATGAAGTCAAACAGCTTTCAGCCATAATTGCAACGTTGACCCGCTACCAACGCTTTCGTTAGAGCCCATCTAACGCCCAGCGCGCACCGGCTACAGTAGGGTGGAGGGACTCGAGGAGTAGAGCTCGTGTTGAGTTTCTATAGGCTTCAATGCATTTTATCTTAATAAACGCCATTGGATTTCACTCAAATCTTTTCTGTGGGCGGATTTTGCTGGCCGGAACATTGAAGTTATGCAACCCTTGCACAAGTGGCCATATATAAAACGTGTTACGATGGGGTGGATGTCTCGTTTTCCCTCAATAAATTACTTCTCTCCACCTTGCGGGTTTCCGCAGAACTATTACGTCAAAACCTGTTGTGTCTCTTTTGAGCTTTTGTTGCCTTCGATATGCATTTTGTTGAGATGTTACAGATTATAATGCGTGATTTTTTGCAAGGGAAAGGGCCAACCGCAATTCGCGGTCTTCCCACTTGTATGTACGCATATAGTGCTCAGTCAAAGAACGAAATTAAATAGCGCTCGTACGATTATCCCAACGCTGGCCATCTACCGAACCCTTCTGTTGGAGCCTGCTCGAAGGCGCACGCACATTACAACAGGGTATAGAGAGTCGAGCTGGCGAGGAAGCTCGCCCGCAGGGATTATCACAAGGAACCGGGCGCTCCGTGCTCTCCGTCGAAGGAACCGCCTGGCACGAGGGGGGGGGGGGGCATTAAAATAGCCACGGCTGCGACGCCCTGGCCTGCATTTGGGCCGGCTGTGCGGCCGCACCGCTCGCTACACTCTATCTACACGACGCACCCGCCCGGGTTCCCTTGCCCTCTCACCGTCTAGCTCGTCGCAGGCGCCCCCGGTAGCAAGAAAAAAAGTTCTCTTTCTTTTCAGCGCGCAACGGTGCCGGTCACACCGCTACTGCGCGCACCGGCAGCCGCATCAGCAGCAGCATCAGCGGTGCCGCCGTCGTGCAAAACCCCGCCATTTGCAAACAGAGGTGGCGCTGCTTCATCGCCTACAAAAAAAAAAAAAAAAGTGCAGCGATCGGGTGTGCCGTTTAAACGAGTGTTGGCACTTGCAGCATGAATCACACTGGAAGCAGAGTAGTGCGACGTGACCCGAGGGGGTATTCTGTAAGAGTCCACCTAGTGGACTGTCCATTTCGGCCACTGCTGATTGGCTAGGGCGCCGCTCGTATCCTCCTCTATCGTATAGCTGCATCCAGTTAGCAGCGGCCGAAATGGACAGTCCACTAGGTGAACTCTTACAGAATAGCCTCTACCCTCTCCCCTGAACAGGCGCTATATTTCAATTGCCCTGTCTTGTTCTACACGTCGTGAGGGAGAGAGAGAAGGCAGGAATGCTTATAGCGTAGACTTTGTCCAGTTGGCGATATCGTTACAGGCAGGGAAGGTTTATTAAAAGAGAGAGAGAGAGAGAGAGAGAGGACAAGCGAGTTCGGGTTAACCAGATGCACTATAAACTCAGTTTCACGCTTAGCGTGCGACGCTGTGGAAGCAGCGCAAGGAATTCGGCAATCAAAATGTCCGACTCCGCTCGTTCCGTGGTCAAGTTTTGGTGGTCGCATGTATTCGCGCGAGCCGAGCGCGAGTAGTGTGGGATGATGATGATGGTGATGATGCTGATGCTGATGCTGATAGTGATCTAAAGAAAGGAAAGACGTAGTGTGTACTCTAGCGCGAGCAAGTGCGTGAGGCGCCGCGATGGGCAGCGAATACCGAGAAGGAAACCAACGAGACGTAAAATTATATAAAACAACGTATTAACAAGCGTATAACGTCCGTATAGCAACAACATCCGCATAGCAACCGTATATAATCACCGTGATCGTCTCTTCTTGTTCGTCCGTACGTGTATAGTTGTTGCGCTGACAGATCATGAACACATTCAATATCGCCCATTTCTCGCTACTTGTGCGTGTAACATAGGTTGTTAATTTTTAAGGCATATAATTTTTTTCATCTATTACTGAGCCTAAATAAAAACGAAATGCCTGTAAATGCTGCTAAAATACAACGAACTATTTCTTGGTGCGAACGTATAGCTACAGCAATAAATATTTCTGCTTTTTAGAGCGTTGCACGTTGTGTGAGGAGCTGCATGTTTACAGTCAGGCACTAAACTCCGTTGACGTCGGGTATACCCAAGAAGCGTTGGTAGGCCTTTTCTGGGCTGATGCGCGGTGAGGCCAGTTAATGTAGAAGGGCGATCGCCCAGCCTGCTTATGGCTCTAATAGTGCTAGACTCAAGGATAAAAAGTAGCGAAAATGAAGGGAAAAGCTTCTTTGAATGAGAACTGAAGAAAAAAATTGGGCTAACAAAAAAAAAACGCACTAACAAGAAAGAAAGGCGCGTACAACACAAGCGCCATTTCGCGCAGGAATCTCGGCGACTCTATTCTCTGTGACGTCATGGATACCACGAGGCGCTTCCTCGCATTTAGACTGGATTGGCTCAGACAACGTTCCCCAATCTCGCTACAGGGTGAGCCTCTGGTTCCTTCAGAATGCTGTGCCGGTCCTTCTTTACGGATAGACAACTTACTATATAGGCCCAAGCGAATGGCGTGAAAGTTCACGTCTTCATGACTACATGGTATGGGAGCTCCAGGGCGGCTTCACCACCTGTCTTTCCGTTTTGCGTCTTTTCCGACTTACAAAGCCCACTCTGAGGGTACACGAGTTGGGCGGTATTGCTGTTGCAGAAGCGTAATTTACAAATGAAGCTTAATTTAGAGTTGTCATTTATGGAATACCATTAGGGTAGAAATTGATTGCGTATGAGAGTGGTCGTTTCAGAGTGTTATACGGCCATACATGCCACTTAGATCATGCGCCGTGGAAACCAAGCTGTATACGCGACCATGAGCCGCAGCTTCAGTATTGTTGCGATACCAGAAACTCGGGAGCCAAGAGCGCTGATCAGCAAGAAGCGAGAAGATTAATTATAGGATGGCCGGAGTAATCGTGATGCCGCGCCATCGGCGACATCTGCCTCTTGTTCTTTATGTTTTCTTAGAATGCCTATATATGGTTCTTATCGTCGTGATGTCCTGATCGTCGCAGCTCTGTGTCTATCTTGTATGTGCCTCTCTTCGTCGAATTTCCGGACTCTTGCCCTGTGCAACCAACTGCCAATAAGCCCAACTGGAAAGGCCGCTCAACTTCGTTTCTAACAATTATCGTCGTTATCCTTATCGTAATTGCCTCCCTTCCAAAGGAAATGTCGTCCTGATTGGCAACTTAAGCGCTCGAGTGCGCCCTCCTCATCAAAACACACATACACAAAACGTTGAGACGTAAATCAGTTGGACAGGTACGGCTTCATGCACTTCGGGTGGGTGCTTCCGGCGTTTCGCAACGTTCTCCCTAGCCGTAACCACCTCGTAGTTCACGTCGTTCAGCCGTCGGATCACTCCGTACGGCCTGAAGCATCGTCTCAGAAACAGATCGGTGAGGCTCTGATGGCGTATCGACACTTTCTCGTCGAACTCGCATGTGACTGATCTGTGCCCTATGACTGTATCGCTTTGCATGCTGGTCTTGCCGATGGCAAGCAGGTGCGTGTGCGGGCAAGCTGTCTGGCTTCTTCGGCATCCGTCGGATGTCATCGCACTCTTCATCTGCGCCCAACGTTGTCGAGGCCTTCCCAATCGGGCCCCGAGCTAAACGGTCTCATTCGAGGGTGGCTTCCTGGCGAGCGGTGTTGTACGCGAATGTGACAGTATGCGTAACGAAGCCATGATCATCACTTCTGGATGCCATGCACGAGCCTCGATATGCACCCTGAACTCCGTCTCACGCGACCTAGCACCCGCAGGGCGCTCCTGAATGACCACTCGAAGATGCCATGTAAATGATCGATTTTGCATTCGGACGAAAATCCGGTCCCGTTATTGCGCAACGAAAGTCCATGCCGTATAGCCGTTCTGGGGCTTTCCTTCCTCTGATGTCATCGAAGCGCGCGTGAGTATGTTCGGGGAAAGGGAGGGCGACAGGGGAGAGGGTGGGAAAGACGGACAGCTATGTTTTACGTCGAGGAAACGGGCAGCGGTGGTAGCGAATTGAAAATAACAACAATGACAGGAAGAGCTGGTTGCGCAACGCGAGGAATGTGCTTTCCCAAAAAAACATCCTTAACCTACTTTCGAAGACCCTCCCCCTCCTTCGCCCGCCGCCTTGGAGGTCAGGCTCGGTGCTTTTAGCGGCGGAGTTCGTTTGATGACGTCACCGTACCGCCGTAGCGAGACGCCTAGCCGGAAAGAACGGTGTCTATACATTGCAAGCGGAACAGCAAACTGGAAGCGGACGTTGGCCGCGCTTTCGCAACGATGGATCGAGAACGTTCGAAGAGAATGCTGCGTCCTCCGCCCTTCAAGGAACGGCACAGTTTCCTACGGAACTCGCTAGAGCAAAATCTGGCTCCGTAAGGTCGATACGGCAGCTCCAAGCATGCGTGGCCCTGTCAAATTGAGGCTGACGGGTATCGCATGAATTTGCCTAAGCTTCGTCATTCTGGCTATGACACGACTTGGAACGGCTGTATTTATCACGCTGTACTGTCCCCAGACCATATACGAACATGTCTGGACTGCGCACACTACACTTCGGTAGAGAGCTAACAAAGCTAAGATTAAATTGTTTGACGCTCACAATGAGCGTGGTGTATGTATATTTATGCTCAGTAATTTCAGTGAGTGGTAGAGGATCAGTGGAGGCATACGAAAATTCTGAGGGCTCTCTCTCTCTCTCTCTCTCTCTCTCTCTCTTTCTCTCTCTCTTTCTCTCTCTCTTTATGGGTAATGCGCACACGCACAAATTTTTCAGAGTTTAGTTTCGTGCTCCAGTCGTTGCAAGAATGTTGCCAGTTGCCAAGTTTAAATTTTAGTACTAGTTCATCGTCTTATGCTTTGTTAGGAATGAAGATAACGTAACTTTCTGTTTTCTTACTATTTATTTTTTGACGCCATTCTTCTTTGCACCGTGAAAATAAGGGTGTATGCACTTTTTTGTTCTTTCTCTGTCATTTTTTAAAGTAAAATAAAGCAAAGTGTTTCGTGTGCGTAAGCCATCATTTACCTCCGTTTGTTGTATTGAGCAGTCACATATACACGGAGAGAAAAAATAATTAGAAAATAAAACTACCGTGCAGTTGATGACGAAGCCGAAGTTGGCAGAACGTGTGTTCCAGGGAACGACTTTATTTCATGCAGTTTTGACGTGAAACGTCTTTAAAGTAGGTCAGAGGGAGGTCACTTGCCAAAATGGCAAGTAGCGAAAGCATGTTAAACTATCATCGCTCATATCATTACAACCGAGCTTCCTAGACAACTTACTTTAGTATCGTTGCGTAGAGAAATGAAGCCATTACTACGTCATTCGTGTGTCGCGTTCACAGATGGCGCTGTTGTCGCGCCATCAGCGAAGCGCGTGACGCGATTGGTGCAAAATTTTGCCTCACGCTCGGCATTCAGAGAATGCGCCGCTCGGCAGTACGTTTGTCGATCCCAACGGGAGTAATCGCACTTGTGAGCGCTCGCTCAACCATAGTAGGTATAATTCATCAAACTCAAGCTGGTGCTCATTGGCAGTTATAACGCATACAAATGCGCAGTTTGTTGCAGACGACTTCAAGCTTCCATGGCTATGGCGCCCCGCAGTTCGGCAAGTAGCGTGCCGAAATGGCGTGAATTGAGGCTCGGGCAGTAAGAGAGAGAGAGAGAGAGAGAGAGAGAGTGATAGCCAACCCCTATGACCACGGCGGAACTGTCCGTGTCCATAAGGAGCGCAAACACTATACAGGAGATTGAGGCAAGCGCACGAGGGTGGCGGGCTCTAGCGGTGCGTCGCAGTCTCGGGCACCGACAGTCATTTCTTTGCCCTGGCATTCAACCGCCATCTGCAAAAAAATAACGGGCCGGCTTTCGAATAGGGAGCGATCATGATTGCAAAATTAGACTGTAATACAAGCTGCAACATAACTTGACAGGTAAAACTTTCTAATGCGCGAACAAATGCAATTTGTGTATTGGGGTACGTCGTTTCTACCCTACAGTGCACATACGCCCTCTGCAGCGTGCACAAGACGTTTCAGGGATACCCCTGCGGCTGCGTCCCTGATACAGCCTACGCGACTCTTTTCTTTTTTAAAATGTTTCATTGTAATATTGTTTTTTGTAAGTCTTGACGTCGACCTGCTATACTTCTTATGTACGTTCCACGCAATCTCTGCCACTATCAGGATTACGTAACACAATGCGCGCGGACCCCCCCCCCCCCCCCCCTGCTCCCACTTATTACACGCGTTCTCACGATTGTTACGCGGACCAAACTATATCATTGACAAAAACATAAACACGGCATACACTGAACCGCGGTGCCGCGTGATCAACTACCGTTCCAGCCGACGACGGTTAGCGGCGAGCACAGGCAATTTGGGTCACCAGACTGAGTCGCCAGTTGGTCAAAGCGTGACGTCGTTGTCCCGAAACAGACGTTTACGTTTGCGTAATGACCCCCCGCCGCTGGCATTGTGATGCGCGGCGCGGGAGTGCGTCGCTTGTCTCGACCACTCGAATGGTCCTGCAGAGCTATATACAACGACCACGTTTATAGAAGTGTAACGCGCTTGGTTATAGGAAGCGTTCTTTCCTATAACTTATATGTTGCACGCACCGTTTCCGCTGCGACTCTTCGGTCGTCGTTGGTTCGGTGAGGTTGCACAGTGCACCGAATTACGCGACAAAAGAAATAAACAAGAAGCACTGAGCGTGGCCGCGGTTTATGCACTTCTCAACTTGAAGTGAGAAGCTAAATATAGGCAGTACTGGTTTACACTATAACCAGCGTTGTCGAGACAGGTGAAATTTTCGCTTGGTCCGAGTAAAATGCCAGCCTCACGGCGGTCTCAAAGAATTCGGCACTGTATAGATGACTAATGATTGTAAAGACGTTTGACGATTTGCAAGCACAAGTTCGCACTTATAGAAAAGTGGCGATTCGTTCCGGGTCCACGGAAAGGCCCTGACGTTCAGTTCCACGTATAATACTTTGTCTCTGATGAAACTGGTAGCTTGCCTTGTAAAAATTATAGCGCGGAGGTCAGCAACTCGGGAGCCGCGTTCGCAAAACTGACCAAGCGGTGGCCGCATAATCGTGTCGCTGAACACCCCTCCCGCTATACAGTGCCTCAAAGGTTATCGCGTTCTGCTGGCTCCGCTAATCACGAGGTCGAGGGCTCGATTACAGACAGTAGCGACCGAAACGCTGGTGCACCTTGACTTGGTTGCCCGTTAAAAATGGTCTGGGGTCTAATTAAACCTGAGTTCATCCCCCCCCTTCTCATTTCCTGCTAGTGCAATGTGTCTCATAGCCCGTGAGTCGCTCGATGACGTTAAACCGCATAATTTTACTTCTTAGAAGTTAGCTTGACTCCTCTAACCGCCGTTTTATAGACATTCATTCTTGGCAGGTTCAACCTGCAGTTTTCTGCAACGACTGTCTCGACGCGTTCTCCGATCCCGATGATTGTTCAGTAACACAATAATAGATAGCACCATGTGCCGCGCTAGACGTCACTTCTTTCGCAACACGTCGCAAAAGCATTAGGCGTTCGCTGTAGAACATATATATATATAATTCATGAGAACCATTCTCTACCAAGCCGGGAATCACATGGATTTCAACAGAAGTTGAGTCAGTTCAATTTTTTTTTTCTTCCACGCAGAATCTCAATCTTGAGACCCAGACACCGTAACGATAATTTTCCAATGATATTCCTCTTTCGCGCTACACTTCAGTGGTCGTAAGCGGTGGATGACTTGAAGTAGGACTAGAATAGAACGAAACTAATCGTTACATTATGCCGCCGTTATGCCGTACACTGTCGTGGCGCTCGTCAGGCTTTTTATCCGCTCGCCAACGCAAAGAGATGGCGGGACTTCTGCAGTCAGGGCCCTGCGAGAGTTCCCGTATGCAGCCACTCTTCTCGCGCGAAATGTATAGCCGTCGTGGGTGAGATTGCCGTTTTCACAATCGCGATCGCTGCTCCGTATAAGCGCACGGCTGTCATCTGCGGCTGACGGAATTTGGACCGCTCTCGCGCGAACAGGTCGACCAAGAGCACCGCTTCGCCCGAGACGGGTTTCACGCGCGGACCAACTCTTCCTGATTCCAGCGGACAGCGAAAGAAAAAAAAAAGAAAAGAAGACGAAACAAAACAAAATATCAGAGGCTTGCCGCTGCAGGCGAAAAGCAAGTCACGGCGAATCGCGATAGAACGGCACTAAACCGCGCCGAAGGCCTCCTGACGCGCTGCCCACTTTTATGACGTGATGCCCGCGGTCCTTCCCACAACACAGCCATAGAATCAACATCGGTACGCCTTCGCGGACGACCACGTGAGCGATTGGCTAGGCGGGGCGGAATGTGTGTATGCAACCGAACAGAGGACGCTAAGAAGTTTCCAAGTGTCGACGCCTGTGGTCGGGTTCTCGTTGTTCCTGTTTCGCAGTTTTCGTTCAGTTCTGTTTGCTGGTGGACTCCATTAGCCGCGCGGCTGAAGCGTTATCCGTGCGCAGCGCCATAAATGGACGGTCTGCAGGTCTCCGACGTGCGTGACGCATGGCGCGATGGAGGAGAGAGAGAGAGAGAGGGAGTCGAAGAAAGCCGTCACCTCGGATGACCTTGAACTTCTGTCCTTTTTCCCGTCCGAGATGTGCGGTGGCGTGCGAACGCTGTTCTGTGGGCAGTAAAAAAAGTATAGTTTAGAGCTGTTATAGGATCTTGAGCATCTTATGTTTGGCGCAGTTGTCCTTACCTCGAGGACGTGATAACAATGTAGGAACATTGAGAGCCTGAGGTGCGCCGCGACGGATATCATTCGATTAAGTTCGAGAAGCGCAGTCCCTAGCGAAACAGCAGCAGAGGAAGAAGCAGGAGGAGGAGGAGGAGGAGGAGGAGGAGGAGTCGTGTACTAACCACTGCGTCAGAGTCTGCGACATCTCGTTAACGAACCTGCCGATAGGGATGATAAAGTGCTCAGACATAACTGAGATAGCTGCAATGAAGCCACTGGACCAGAGGCAGGAACTACCTCGCAAAAGCAGGCACTGTACAGCAAGCCCGCAATCGGTACAATGCAGCGCCGTCTGCGCGCAATATACATGTGTATAACAGAATCTACGCTACATAGAATGCCGAGCTTGATGCACGACCAGTGATCACACTGCGAGAAGAAGAAGAAGAAGAAGAAGAAGAAGAAGAAGAAGAAGAAGAAGAAGAAGAAGAAATAAGTCGCTTTTGTCTTGTATTTTGTTTGTTCTTGTACATTTTTTTTTTAATCTCTCTTTCGTTATATTTTTTCTCATCGAATAAGTAGCACTTCAAAAGATTAGGTGAACGTTTCAGCACGCAATTCTTGGCCAATCCCCCAGCGTGGGTATGAGCCATAACATGAGGCCATCATCATCATCATCATTAAGTCGCTCGCGAAAGTAAATAAAATAGCGTAATCGATTAGTTGCTCAGCTATATACGTCTATCAACAGCAAAATGCTAACAATAGCAAAAACTACAAGACAAAGGTTCACGCCGTGATTTTCGGGCTCCTAAGTGCTTCTTCAAATTCGATGCACGCTGTGTGACCTAGGGGCAGGCAGAAGAAAGTAAGATGACGTTCAAAGGAGGGAGAGAGAAAGTGCGCGGGGAGGGGGGGGGGGTAGGTGAGAGCGGATACGGGATTCAGGTGCGCTAGGCAAAAAGACAAAGAGCTACAGCGTGGAAGAAAATATGCACCCCCCGAATTATTTACGACTGCCGCCCTATGTCGCGCTGGAAGATTACCGCAGGAAAAAGATAGAGAGGATGTTACAGAGGGTGGAGTGGCTGGGAGGGGGGGGGGGGGGGGTCGGCGAGGTCTTGCGGTGACCTCCGCGCAGAAGCCGTGCCGACGTTCGCGAGAGTGAACGTAGAACGCCCACCGAACGAAGCCGGCGAAAGTACGTTATAGGCGGAGAGAACGAAGAAACCAGGTGACGTCTCGAAGGCGGCTTGGGGGAGTGCAGGTAGCGGGGAGGGGGGGCATTCGAGAAAGTTCCGTAGAGGGGGGCAAACCAAGAAAGTTATAGGAATCTGACCTGTACGTGTGAGTCTATTGGGTATTTCTTTTCTAGCTGTTCTCTTCCGCTATACGTCCTCCGCTGTAGCGAGGAAAGCAAGAATCTTCAGCGCGTGTATAGTTATGTGTCCGTGCTCGGATCCTTGGAAGCGCCCAACTTTTCGTTTCTTCGGAGCAGCAGGTTTCTCCGCTTGCAGGTCACGTGTCCTTCCCCCCTGTAGGCTTTCAGTCGCCGCGAGCCGGCGCTTCAGTGGCCGGATAATGCAGGTTTGCCTCCCCATCACGAAGTTTGACCTCGGCCGCCTGCCCCAAATACAGGATCACGGGCACTTCGTTTTGTTTCTCTACATATATCGTCGCGATTCCTTTTTTTTCTTGTTTGTCTGTCTCGTTTGCTTCCAGACGTCGCGTGCTCGCTGCCCTGTTGCATCTTGTTGTGCAGACGTTTGGAAGAGAGAGAGAGAGAAGATGGAGAAGTAACGGGGCGGTCGTTAAAAAAAGTTTTGGAACCACGGCGGTACGGGGGATTCCGCGAGGAAATGTCGTTGGTAAACGACGATGAGTCACCGGTCGCGAGCGAGCCATCGGAGCAGTAGATAGCGCAATGAAGACGGTAAATAACGCGACAGCCATCTGGAGCCTTTTCCGTGGCACGTAGCACCGGACAGGTGTTTTCCGAAGGAGATAAACGTGCACTTAGATTCATTAGTGGTGGTAACGCGATGATATCGCGTCTTGTTGTAAGCTTGCATTCTTCGATCGAAGTTTGCGGAGGTTCTCAATTTCTGTGCCGTGTTCCGACAGAATGAGTGCGAGAAGCTAGATTTTCAAATGCCGTAAGCCAACTCAGTGTTTGTGTGACATGACTGGTATAAAAAGTCGCAAGCGCGCAGCTCGAGGTGTCCGCAGTTGACTTCGCACTTAAATTACAATTTGCTGTCGATAACTAACAGATGCCTCTTTTTTCATTCTTTATTTCCCGAACCTAGATGCTTGCGACCTTGTGTAGCATACATCTTGCCGTTTAAATAAAGTTGACAGACATAACCCACAAGTCAATGGAGCAACAATGTTAAAAATAACTGATTGCGTTTCATAAGAAAATGTTGCAATTAATAACGCGTTGGGAAGGTTGCACGCGCAAGTCCTGCAGAGCACACTCGAATAACATCGAGAGCTGTTCAGGATACTTCGTTTAGATTTCGAGGCACTTGTATCAGATGTTACCATCGCAATTATCATAATTGCGTTTCCGTGGCATAATTCGTCAGAAAGCAAAAAAAATAAAAAATTTGTATAGGAATAATGTAACGATTCTATTCAAATTCTTGTTTTCGTGCTTTGTCAATAAATAGGCCTTTCGTGCGCGACAGTGGATGATAGGAAAGAAAGAAGGAAGCAAAGTTGGATCAGTTGTTTTGGTTAAGCGGAGTTGTATAGGTCGTTTGCAATGGCGCAAATGTGTTCAGTACTGTGGACTGAGCTCGAACTGAGCTTAGTCACTGCACCAAGGCATTAATGTTCGACATAGTCCAGGGTTCGACGGAACACCGTCTGGATAAGAGTGTACAGTCCTTCATGTTATACATGAAGGACTTCTGCAACAAAGGTTAAAGACTGCGAAATCTATCCCGCATTTGTGCAGCGGTGAGAAAATTTGTAACATATTGATTTAAACCTCATAATACAAGGCCTTTATCTGTCCCCACGCAAGATTTGATCTCGGATCCAGGTCGTTTAAGTGATCGTGCTCTTGCAGTCACAATATCGTCATCGCGTACAGAGATCGGTCATCGTCGTCTTATGGTCGTAGTCTTATCCTTTTGCCATCGTCTTCACGTCTGGCTATGGCATCGATGTTTTTAGCTGTTGTTTTTATTGCTGTTTGAGGTGGTGCCCTATGCTTTTCGTTGAATGGATCGCTGCGCGTTTATTTAACACATTGCCAAGACGCAGAAATATACTCTGCGTTGGCTGGCTCTCCTGAATGACTGTAAGTCCCGACGGGAAAGTTAGCTTATAAGGTGCAAGTACCGCTGAAGGATAACGTGTTTATTTCAATTACCTGCCCCCCTCCTCTGTCTAGTTAGGTTGTTAGCGCTAATACTAAACGGGTTTATATATATATATATCTGCCTAGAACCACTCGATCTTAGAGACTGCAGCGACACATGAGATGACTGATCACAGTGTGAAAAAATTCTTCTTCTTCTTCTTTTTTTTTTAGATAAGTAACCAATGTAGGCACATCGTGCGCCTCACTGGGCGTTCTTCTACTAGCATTACCTTCGAGGTTCCAGAATGATGCTTAGCTTGTTCGCCCAGCGTCAAAGAGGGGGAGAGAGAGTGAGACAGCCTGCGGTCGTCGCTTACGCGGATTAGCGAAACCCGAGAACACGAAACTCACGGAAGAATATGCAGGAGGATGTTGTGGGTGGGGGGGTGAATTCTAGGAAGATGGAAATGCGCTCGATGAAGCAAAAGTGGACCACCAGAAAGAGGGCTCATCAGAGAGAGAGAGAGAGGAACAGGGCTGTTCGCCTGAAGCCAGAAACCATGACACAACCGAGCGCAAAGCAGCTCGGAGCTGGTACGAACATAGACATATATATAAAGGAAAAATAATATCGGGTGTCTGGTCAGCCAGATTGAAAACCGGGAAGCCCAAGAAGCGGCAGACGTTACAGTGAGGGGCCGAGATTAGCTTCTGCAGTAGTACGCAGAGAAGAGCCGACAAATAGGAAGCATATAGCGATGGATCGGGAAGCGCGTGTTAGTGTTTGGGGGAGTGAGGAGAAGGAGGGAGGGGGCAGTGGAATGACGATAGGAAGGAAGCGACGGAACGAAAACAAAACTAGAGGTGAGAAGAGGGGGAGGGGGTGGCGGTCTCTCGGTCAAAACCAAAAGTGCAGCAGCAGCAGCAAGAGCCACCGGCTGGCTTGCCCTAGCAAGTCCCCCCGCAGCCAGGCACGGGATGGTACGGAGAGCGCGTTCGCACTGCTGCCCTACCAACCAAGCGACCGACTCGGCGTCACGCTCTCCAGAGAGAGCGAACGCCGTTCGGCCGACGCAGCCAGCGGAGCGCTGCGCCCCCCTCTCTCTCTCTTCCTCGGCTTCGTTGCGTCACAAGCCCCGGAACAGGCAGCGGCGGCGGAGATGCGAAGGGCGAGAGAAGAGAAGTGGGCTTTTAAAAGAAAGAAGCGTCGGTGCCTTGGGCGCGCCCCAAACAAATAAACAAACAAAAACCCCACCGCGTCCTCCTCCTCCTCCTCTTCTCGACGCCCGAGTGGAGAAGGTCACGGGCGGGCGTTGAACGCGCGCGGTGTCTCTTCCGGTGTTGGCGGGCCGGCCGACGGCGTGCTCCTCGCTGCTTTTGACTTCGCCTGCCTGCCTTGCCTGCCTCTTTCCTCCGCGGCAGCTTTGCGACGTCAGGCGTCGCGGTTCCCGTAGTCGCGTGCGAGGAGTTTGATGATGAACTGGTGCCGGCAGCTACGCGAATAAATTGTGTCCGACGCCCTTGAGGAATGCCGTGATGCATCCCCATTTTTTTGTTTGTTTCCCCCTTCTCCGAGAAGATGCGTTTACTTGTCAGTGGGTTCAGAGGGAATTGAAAAGATGGCGCTATCATGGCATCAGAGCTTGTAAGGGATGCGACGTTTTCTCTTAGTGAGGTCATAGTAGGATCATCTCGCAAGCTTTGAATGACAGAATGTGATTGAAACGAGAACAGGCTGTTTAGAGAAAGGAAAAAAGAAAGAAAAATAACTGATGACGTTGAGGAGAAACTGAATGCAGTAAGTGGTCTCCGCAGGACGTCACCACCGGATAAGTTATATCTGAGTTAAAATGTGCAGAAGTGTGTTGGCGTTTTGGGCATTGTGGTTACGCGCGCGCCCGCTTTGCGTAGACGTAGAGACTTGAGCTTCTAGAGCACGCTGCTTGGGGGGGGGGGGGGGGGGCGAGGAAGTAAGAAAATCTAATTAAATTCTAAAGTTCTACGTACGAAAACCATGATCTGATTATAAGGCACGCTGTAGTAAGGGACTCCGGTATGTTAAAAAAAAAGAACGCCGTTGTACCGTACATTGGGTGAAAGAATCCCAGGTGGTCAAAATTATTCCAGAATTCTCTATTGCGGCGTGCTCCATAATCACATCGTGGTTTTGGCACGTAGGACCACAGAATATACTTTTCTACTGCATTTACGCAAGCACTTACACTGCGTGCTTGTGTCACTTACGATGCGTTATTGATCGCATGTTACGATGTGTAGAGACTGCTAATTCACAGACATTTCCACTCTGACAAGTGTTTCAGGTTTATCGCTCGGAGGGGTTGCTGTGCGTACCTAAGAATGAAATGCGAAACACGCCGCTGTCCCGCAGCCAATCGCATTCGCTCATTTCGGTGGCGTCATGGAGGATGTGCACTTCAACACATGCCGAGCGTCTCACGGGAATAATTTCTTTTGAGTGCAGATGTAGAGAGGAGAGGCGTATTGCAGTTTTGTGAGCAGATGTCGTACAACGGCATTCTTTGATTGTCAGAAACCGAGTTGGTTGCACATGGGGAACATATTTTCCTTTTTATACAACTGCATCCCAACCTCGCTGGTTTCCCGCAGGGGTTATTTTACTGCGATTCGCGCTTATACGCGATTGCTTCAAGCGGTATAGCGTGCACGAAAAGTCTTGGTGTCAAGCTTGGCGATCGGTAGTCCCTGCATGTTTCACGGCCAGTTGGTTCCACCGGCTCAGATATGAAAAACAGATCATCACTGTGTTTCTAATAAGCCTATGCGAGCGGTAGCATTGTGATGCGCGGCGTTCTCACGACTAAATGAGTGTCTGTCAAAGAGGCTATAGAGAGCACGACTTATCTCTCCCGCAGCCGATGAGTATAGCATACCTTTCCACTTAACTGTAAGAGCGAAGAAATGTCATTGTTTGTTGGGAGTGTTCGTCGTGCGACGTATGAAATGGTACGCCCTTGAACCTAATATTTATCTCTGTGTCGCTCAGCCCGGTACCAACTTCGAGCACGATCTGAGAGCTCATACGGTGCAGGGGTTCTTAACCAAACGATAGTAAAGCAAATATTCAACTCGTTAGAAGTATTTCTTGCGTGATGCAGCAAACAGTCCCTATAAATTATAATTTCTCTCTATTCGTCGTTCGGCTCCTCCAACTGTGGGTACGATCCGAGAGCTCTGCAGATGGGTGCCAGGTGGTCTTAACTAAATTATCGAGAAAGTACCAAAGGTAACCGTGCTCCGTAAAAAAATTTTGAGCGTGAGCCGCCCCCCCCCCCCCCCCCTCCTTCATCCCTCGGTGGTGCGAGCGCACGTTGCGTTATATAATAACTGTACGACAACCCCCTGTAGTCGTTTGAAACGTGATCGAAGCTTCCTTCTACGCACAACGCCGCCTCCATCACATCTGCCTGCCGTCATCTGTCTATTGTAGTTCGCACACCGCGCTCCGCCTATAGATGGTGTGTCTATACCTTACGCCATATTCCATCTTCCTCTCGCGTGACGCTTCTATTGCACCACGTTTCTCGCTACTCCACTCGCTGCTTGCTTTTCCTTTTTTTAATTTCATTTTCCTTTTTTTAAGTTTGCGATTCACTTTAATTCTCCGTTTTGTGCCCTGCGTGTTCTGTTTTACGCTTCTATTAGAGGTCTCGCACACGAGGAGCAAGGCGTCTCGCGCGAGTCTATCTAGCTGGACCAGCTGCTAGCCACCTCCTCAAGAGTCGGCAGCACGTCGTCACTCGGAAATACGATCCCGGGACTCGTTCCCGTAATTATGTGCAGCGCCATCGTAGCTGGACCTGCGTGGTGCTGATCGCGGGCCAATCCGTATAACGTATGTACGCGACCGCTGCGTCGGCCCGCCGCGTTATATGCTGATCGAACACACACAACTGCTCCAGCCCCATCCCCAATGCTGACCGCCGTTCAGGTGTCGGCAGGTGTTGCTTCACAGTTACAACGAGGTCAGAAGCAATTTTTCTTACATCTCTTCTATTAATCGATATTTTAAAATAACCAACCTATCACTATATACTATTACTAGAACTAACGACGGCATAACGGATCAGTCTGGTGGCAGTATCCCAACCTTAAGTATACGCGCGCAACCTTGAGCTGACTAGTCAGCTTAGCGATTTTGCCTGAGACTAGGACGACATGTTCCCACTAACAGCGCCCCTTCCCCCAGCCGCCAAGAAAACGGAAGCGCCCGTTGGGTAAAAAACCGAAGAGACCTGCACAAGCGAACCGACTCTGTATGGAACCTTGCCGGGGAATCCGCTCGCCACGCTTGAACTGCACGGTGACATCACGCACTTCACGTTTCGTCGCATCATCTCGTTCTGGCGAGCCCATTCTCGTTTTCGCGACATTGCGCGCCATATGTGCTTCTTCTCGTATGCGGCGAGAAACGATAGATTCCCGACGAGTGGGACGTCGTATACGCGAAACGCTTTCTGCCCAGGACCAGCCTTCCGGATGCGAGCGTTAACGTCTTAGCCGTTTCAGTACATCGACAACTTCGATACTTAAACTGGTTTAGAGTGCTTATACTGCGGTAGAGGACGTACCGATTTCGTGGCAAACGCTCAAGCGACTAAGTACTGGGATCTGAAAGAGCTATAGGCTCGTTAACGGAGGGCTGTACGCAGTATAGGGGCTCTTCCAAAACGGTCATGTTAAGATTGCACAGCAATGCATAAGTCGTGTGGCGAAGCTGCAGATAACCGCGAATTCAGGGCCGGCACTGCGTTAATCCTCGCTCTGTCATGCCAAACACCCATCCGACTGCCCTCCCGTAGATTGAGCTTGTCGGATCGATGTAATTCGTTAAGAAGGCTGCGGGAATCCTCACTGAAATAGGCATTACAGTTAAATATGTTTCTCTATAAGGCTTCTGCATGAAAAAAAATTGTATGTAAAATCAGGACCTACCACGTCCGAGGTAGACTGAATACAGAAAAGCGAGGCGCATCAGGAATTGACGCGAACAATCGCAAACCTCGCTGCACCGAATTAGCGAACCGAAGCGCTGACCCCAAGCGCGGTGTAATGATGGCGAAGAGGAATCTCGTGCAGACGTGGACGAACAAAAACAGAAAAACCGTGCACGCCCGCACGCACGCAAACACACGTGCTGTGGAACACCTGCGCGGAAAGCGAAACCGACAGTGTGCGTGCTGGTTGTATACGTATAGCGCGGGATCACGCTGTAGGGCAACTGTTGCGTTACGTTACAAACACGGAGACGTGAGGAGTAATTAAATGATGATCCTCGCCGGCCGACCGAGAGGCGTCGGTGCTGTTAAGTATAGCGACGCCGCAGTTGTATCCCTGGGGGGCTTCGGAGCAAGCTGGTGCATACACACGCCACCACCTGCGCGCCGGGAGCGTGCGAATGTGCGTGAGTGCTTGTGTGCGCCCGCGAGAGTGTGTTGGTGTACGTACGTTCGAGCGCATGGGGGTATAGACTGACGCTACCGGCATGTAAAGGCTACGCATGTTCATGCGTGGCCTTTAAAGCAGTGTCGTGGACAAGGAATTGTCCGCACACGCACGCACGCACGCGCGCACACAATAATGCGTTATTTATTTATACTTCAAAAACCTCTAGAGGACACACATATGCTGGGTAAGGGGATACGATCATCAAGTGCAATCAGGAAAAGTGTCATAGGCAAAAAGCAAAGATATTACAATGGAATCGTAACTCTAGTAAAAAAAAAAAAAACAAGAACAGGACTTGAATTCGTTATTTGGTAAAATTTTGGAGAGTTCACTAAATTCGCGACTATATTTTTTCCTGCATTCGTTCATCTTACTTCACAAAAACCACTTCGGATTTACTCACGGGAGAAGCGCCGTCGTGGCACTGCATCAACTTCAACAACAATTATTCTATTTCAAAAGTTCAAAACATACCGGCGGTTTTAATATCATTGGACTTAAAGGGAGCTGAAGTAAACGAAGTCCAAAAACATGAGATGGGAATGGTAGAAGAAAAAGTCGCAGATGACCCCTGTGGCACAACACACAGTAGGTGCAACAATGCGACGGCTACAACACATGAGTACTGGATGCAAAGCATGGTATCTGCATACCGGTACACGATACCTGTAAGCAGTAGTTTCAGAACCGCTACCACCGCAAAGAATCCTGCCGCTCTGGGTCCGTACAGACCGGTATCGCTGACCTTCCTGTGCAGCAAAGCTAACGGAGACTATGGCGTGCGCAAGACTCACTTGGGGGACGTCGAGCAGGGTCGGAAGCTGCCGTCGTGCATGACTGGGTTTCGCCAGCGTCTAAGTGCTCGAGACACTGTGCAGGAGCTCCTAACTCACATAGAACATTACAATGCAGACGGCCTGTCGACACTTGCTATTTTTGTGGATGTATCCAAGGCTTATGGCTACGTGTATCAAGCAGTCAACATCAGCCAGTTACAAGTTATAGGCGTAACGGGTCATCTCTTGCATTTCGTACATACGTTGTTTCTTTTTCTCAATGGTCGCCGCATCATAGTTCGTCTTTGCGATGCTTTGAGCGATGAAATTTATATATTTCGCGTCGTACACAGGGGAGTATTTTCTCTCCCTTATTATTTAACAGCGCCGTGGCTAGTCTCCCAAGAATACTAAACCATCGGAGACCAGTGACGATGTCGGTATATGCCGGTGGTATCTGATACCAGCACCGTCGCCTCGCACGAATAGCCCAGGGAGCAGTAAATGCCATTCAGGGACACTTGGTAACGCTTATCATTATCAGCAGAGAAATAATCATCCATGCTATTTTCTGGAATTAAAAGAAAATCTAGACGCTTGAAGCGGAATTTGAATGGATACCAAATTCGACAGTTCACCAACGTCCGATTTCTTGGCATTACCTTGGACCAAAAACTACTCTGGCGCCGCGATGTTGACCACGTTTTAGCGTCATCACCACAGAGGCTTCATGTGCTCAAGCGGGTGGCTGGCATATGCGCTGGATCAACCACCCGATGTCGATACTACGGCTACACACCGCGTTGGTTACAAGTCGGATCCTACACAAGCTACCGTTGATGTCACCCTCAGGTAGTCAGTACGAGCGCTTAGAATCCATACACAGGAAAGGGCTTCGGATGTACCTGGGAGTCCCTCAGCCGCCGGCGTCGAACAAAAAGTGTCTTACGAAGCTGGGTCACGCCCACTGCGACTTCAGGCTTCCCAGACTCTCATGACTCAGCTACTACATTTGAGTGAGTATTCGCGCGGGAAAGCGCTCTTAATACGCGTAGGTAGCAGGCCGTGCTCACATTTTTATGCAGCACTGAGCATGCTTCGAGCCTTAGGATTGCGCAGCTCGAGACAGAGGGAAACGGTAGACCCACCCTGGAAATTCGAAGATATCACATGCAACCTAAGTGTCCCACGACTGTAGTCAAAGAGCTGCGTTCCAGCTGCAGAAGCCAAGTCACTAGTTCTGGAACATTTGAGCACGGCTTACCCGAATCACCTCCAAGTATGCGCAGATGGCTCTGTAAAAGTAAGCGAAGACCGCTGTATTCTATATTACCTCTCTGAGATATGCGTGGCCTGGCCGTCTCGACTGTATAGCCTCTTCGACAGTTGTGGAAGACGCTGCAGTAGCTGCTGATCTGCGCAAAACTAGTGACATTACATCCACAAAATGGGGCTCTCCTTACGGACTCAAAGGCCGCGTTGCAATGACTTTATCGTGGCCTACCGTCCATCACGTTGACGCGTGCAAATCACTAACTGTCGTGAAAGAATACGGCAACAAAGAGGCTTCGCAGTAAAGTTTCTATGGATTCCCTCCCACAATGGTATATTGCTGGCAACGAAAAAGCTGATGCTCTCGCATACGCAGCGCTTTATCATCCTCCCAAAGCCAAGATCCCAAAGAGTAATCAAGTTCTGACATCCGAAATCACTTTGGGTCGTTTTGGGTTCCACCACCAAGAGATTTCTTCGAGAGGAAGCTTCACTTCTATATATCGAATAAGGACAGGATCTGCTGGTACGCCAGCATGTTTATTTAAGACGGAGCGTATCAATTCTATAGTATACGAACCCTACGTCATGCGGCGACACAGGAGACATTCAACACTTTCTGTGGTCGTGCCCGAAATTCGCAAGATGAAAGGGACGCTCTTCTGGAAAGTCTGCAAGAAAGAAGGACCTTCCGCATGCGTTCCTGCAACAGCTTGTGTTGCCCCGAAGAATCAGTCATACCCGCAAAGAAACTTCACGTCTCTCCTTATCGCATTCTTAGGAGAGACTTGCCTGATGGACACGTGATGAAAAACCGCAGTGATACTGTAAGAGACTCTCGGGCAGAGCTATTACCAGCCTTGATCGCCAGGCTAAACCCGCCTGTTGCTATACAACTCACCACAACCACTACCACCACCACCACCAGTCGTTTTGTGCACTGTTTAGCAGTGCCAGAGCTGCGCATTTGCTTACTTTGTAGCCACACGTAGTGCGTACGTGCTGCTGTAGACTTGGGCGTTTACCGGCGTATCTATACGAAGAGTAAAAAAATATATATATATAAGCGACTCCTTATCTGAGAACGGTGCTCGACCGTTTACCGGTTTGAGAGACAAGACAAGAAGACGAGCGAGTCGAAGGAGTAAATAAATTTCTAAATGTCGTTCGCCGCCGATATCGGAGCTCGGTACACTCGGTTGGCATTGAGCATTAAAAAAAAAAAAGAAGAAAGAAAGGTAACGCACCCGTTTGCAGCAGAGGCGACGATACAAACGCGAAAAATAACGTGAAGAGAAATAAGCGGCCGCGGCGCCAACCGAAAGAATAAACGAACACCCGGTAAACGGCAAGGAGCGCGGGCTGCCAGAATTTGTACCGGGGCACGTATACGTTTTTGAAGTACGTGGTGCGAATACGCAACCTTTCGGCGACAGAGAGCCACTGCTTTGTTGGGGGCTTTACCGTGCGCACCGGCTGAGCGAAAAAAAAAAAAAAAGATGAAACACTACGGGGCGTTCAAGACACAGAGGACAGTTAACCTCGGCAGCGCCAGGCTTGTAAGTCCAGAGAAAAAGTTATCAGAAGCCGATATCGCGTCCCGGCTTTTGTTTTTTATTATTCTTTTTAAGGGAGGGAAGGCCAAGGGGGGCTCCCTGAAAGGGGGCTCTCCCGTCAAAGTGTTGTGTGACCTGGCTCGACCGAGCGGAGGCAATGTGTAGGAAACGCAGCCAGAAAAGGGGGGGGGGGGGGGGGGCTAGCGGAACCGTGAACTTTTGGCGACGTAAGTGAGATACCGGCGCTTGGAGAAGAAGAAGAAGGAGAAGATTGAAATAAAGAACAGAGGAACGCTCACCACATAAAAGAAGTGATTTCCGGATGGGCGGCTTGTTTTTTTTTAAATATATTTTTCTCTTCTTTTGCTGTCTGCAGAGAAACGGCTTCATGCTGAGAGTATGAGGTATTGTGAGGACATTCGAAGGGAAGATACACTTAAGCGAATAAAGCGGTGATTATGGCAGGAAGGGTCATTTATTTATTTATTTATTTATTTATTTATTTATTTATTTATTTATTTATTTATTTGGTACTGCCGGCTTGTGTACCATGCATTGGCAGGAGTGGGCTTTTGCAGAATTCAGTGCACTGCGTGTGAATACAGAAAAGAGTGAAACTTACGAAAACACACATGGTAGCTCTGGGCAATGCAAGCTGATGTATGCGGCGCACAATACAATAACGTAATTTAAAAATTTAGAGAAAAGAATAATCGCGAAAGCACCATCATCGAGAAGCCATGACTCTCAAGATGATGCGTTGCTCGACTCATCGCAATAATGACCGGCACAAGAACACATAACGGAGCTCTGTGCAGTACAAACTGTGGGATGTGATGTAGATGTCGGGCACGGCGCAATAAGAAAACAGAAATTTAACAATTCAGCAATAAAGAAAAGCAATCAAGTTTAATCTTGACTTAATGGACATTATTCCAAAATCAAACGAGGAAAATTTATGCCCGATAAGAAGGAAAAAAATATTTAGCAACGAGTAAGTTAATCTAAGGGTTATTCTATACCCAAGTTCGTGCGGCAGCAATATTTTTTTATTTTGTCTTTGGGCGTCTTTTAGGGTTAGAACACCCACACGACAGATAAGATACAGGAATATATATGCTCGTATCTATTGCGACGTGGTGCCAAATGCATACTAAGCACTTGTAAGTTGCAACGACGGGAACATCCGACCTCACGTGGGTGCATATGAACTCATTTGTCATCCATTATATCATGGGCCAGTATTTTCCAAAATGCGCTTGACTGAAACGCGATCGACCACTTCGAATCGCCTTGCACAATGGTTCGCGCACATTGAATGTGATTTTCAACTAAAGTAAACATCACCTGTTAAAGGCAAGCTTAAGAATAAGGCGCCCTGAGGAACCTCCAGACTTAGCAGCGGACGGCCCTGAAACGGCTTCAGGACTTCAAAAAAGAAGGCTTCAGCTAACATCTCTACCCCGTTGGTTCACAAGGGCCGACGAAACTTGTCACACCCGAATATGGACACTCCCAAATTTCGTCACACTTCGTGACCACGCTTAACGCGTCGAACCGCTGCTGCCACCTCCAGCAAACAATCTGCCATTCAAGAAAATGATAAAGAAAAAAATTTGACGTTTTGCTTGCCACGCTGACAGGTCCGGCCGCCAAGTCGACGCGTCCTTTCGGGTGACGTGTGTCACGCGAAAGGAAGACGACCGGAACAAATTCGCACAAGAACCGAGCGCGCGAGGGTGCTTCACGTGTCACGTTTTTTTTCCCCTTTCTTTATTTCCGCTCGAGCGCCCAAACCCAGTGCGCAGTACAGCACAGTTCTGGACCAGAGCCGAGAACTAACAGGGCAGGCAGACGACGCCCAAGTGTACCAGAATGCTCGATCCTCATACACCAGCCACAAAAGCCGAGGCACAGGCGGTCACCTCGAGCGGGCGGAAACGCGGAAAGTTTCTGTAGCGGACCCATAAGGCACACATGCACTAAAAGGGGAGGGGGAAGGTAGGAGGGGGGGGGATTAGTGTATTGCATTTGTGTGTGCGAGAAGTACAGTTCGCCTTCGTCCCAAGGCTGCAGCAGGCAGCGGCAAGGGAACGGGAACCTGACGCTCCCAGAGAGGCATTCTTCTTCGCTCTGCTGGGGGTGTCCCTTAAAAGGAGCGTCGGCAACTCTTAAGACCCTCGGCAACAATGCGACGACAAAAAGGGTTCCGACAAACATCCGCCAAGGGTCATCAGCCGCGGGGTCAAGCGACAGCGCTGTCCACCCAAGAAGTCGGGAAAGCCCGAGGCAGAAAAGAAGGGACGCGTGAAAGGGAAGTCAAGGAAGACAGTCGAAAGGAGCGAGGGAACGCGATTGAGGTGGTGGAAGGGGATAGCGGGCGGCGGCGTAGTGGGGAGTTGGGGTGGGTGATTGTTGCGGCGTAAGGTTGGTTTGCGTACAAACTCGGTGAGGTAACTTATCGGAAACGGATGCAACGGACGTTTCGTATAGGCTGGCCGCGTCGTTCTCACTTGTCTCCTTCTGCTGTCTGCCACGTTGTTCCCAGCGCCACCCCGCGGGTCGAACTGCCGAGTGGGGTCTTCCTTTTCTTTTTTTTCGTCTGCTCGCTGCACGTCCAGACGCGTATACAGAAGTGCGGACGCACAGGAGGAAGAAGAGGAAGATGAAAGGGGCAGGAGGAAGTCTTCCGCAATTCGCGCGCGGTGGCCCCTTATTTGTTAAAAGGGGTTTGTCATCGCGTTTCCGCTCCGGGCGTCGCAAACAAACCGAGCGGGCGGGACAAACAAGCGAACGCCACTTTTGTGTCGCGGAGTGGGCGGTCTTTGTTGTGCCGTAATATTAGGTTCATCGGCTGGCGCGTCGCGTTTATAGGAGTCTCCTGTTTGTTTGCTTGTGTGCGCGGTGCTCGCGAGACGTAAATAGAGGGGCGAGAAGCGAAGAAGCGAAAACGTCTGCTGGCTGCGCAGACAGCATTCGAGTGTTTTTTTTTTTTTCTCTCACTTTATTTCCTATAGGTAGACGAGAACCAGCGCTATAGCGAAGGCTTCCCTTGCGTGTATGCTAGTGAGAACAGTCTGCCGTCGCACAGGGCCGCTGTTGGCGCCGGTTTTGTGCCTGCAGTGGTTAGGGGTACATCGTTCGCTCGTGGAACGGATGCAGGTTACGCAGGATATCGCTCTTGCTTTCCAGCTTTCCAGTTTTACTTCCACGTGTTACTCGTGATGACGCAGCTGACCAGCAGCGAATGGGCGCAGGGGGTCGCTGTCTGCCGGTGTACACTTTCGCAGAGCCATACCGGCTCTGCGAAAGTGTATGTTCAGCGAAGCTGTTGAAAACCACCACTACAAATGCTGAGGAGGCTATGCAATGCTTCATTGCTTTAGAGTAGTGGTAGTAGTGGTTATTTAGAGTAATGATAATTTCGGCAGCACGCCATCTCGGGTCGTATTGCCGTTTCTTTTTACATTTGGAGATCCTCGTATTCACGCTGATCCTCGGGAGTCCTAAGCATGTGTTGCGTACCCATAGCGGTGCTACCTACAATAACAATGAGACGACTTGCTAGGCTCGTTCTTTGATATTTCCAGCCAAATATTACTTCACATATTCCGACAATCATTATCATCCGGTCGCCTCCCTTCTGACTGGAAAACTGCTAAGGTAGTGCCTGTATTTAAGGCGGGAGATAGAAACTCGCCTGGTAACTACCGTCCTATCTCCTTAACTTGCATTTCTTGTAAATTACTTGAGCATATCATCGCTTCTCATGTCTACAGCCACCTTGAGTCAAATAATTTCTTTTTTACTAACCAACATGGCTTCAGGAAAGGGTTTTCATGCGATTCACAGCTATTTGAACTTACAACCGACCTACATTTTAGCATGAATAACAACAAACAAACCGATTGCATTTTCCTTGATTACTCAAAAGCCTTTGACCGTGTCGCTCATTGTCGTCTAATCTCGAAATTATCTTCACTCCGGCTAGATTCGGTAACTCTTTCTTGGCTACGGAATTTTTTGTCACTTCGCCAGCAGTTCACAGTTGTTAACAGTTCGTATTCACCCCCTTGCTATGTGACTTCCGGTGTTCCACAAGGCAGTGTTTTAGGACCCTTACTATTTCTAATATACATCAACGACCTGCCTACTAACATATCTTCTTCCATCCGTCTTTTTGCTGACGATTGCATAATTTACCGCACCATTAATTCTATCGACGACCACATCGCACTTCAAAATGACCTGAAGAATGTTTCTGATTGGTGTAGCACCTGGCAAATGCCTCTTAACGAATCTAAATGTAACATTATCACTTTTAGCCGTAAGCATGTCAATTCTCAGTTCACCTACTTTCTTAACTACTCTCAGGTCTCGAAAGCATCTTCATATAAATATCTCGGAGTTCACCTCGCTCCTAACCTGTCCTGGGCATCCCACGTCACCGCCATTTGTGCCAAAGCCTCACGAACTTTGGGGTATTTACGAAGAAACTTAAAAAACGCCCCAACCAGCATCCGGAAGCTTGCATATGCAACATTTGTCCGGCCTCAACTAGAATTTGCAAGTCCTGTGTGGTCGCCTCATCAAAAATATCTAATAAATATGCTAGAAGCCGTACAGAACAGAGCAGCACGTTTTATTTCTTGCGATTATAACTATTCTCATAGCGTAACTGAAATTAAACAGAATCATGACATCATTTCACTTGAAACTCGCCGTTGCATCGCACTTCTCTGTTTGTTCCACAAGTACGTTAATAGTAATAGGCTGTCTCCGCTACCTCTCGAAAGGCCTTTGCGCATGTCAAAACGCCTCCATAACAATTTCAGTTACTCGCGCATCTTCGGTCACACATTAACCTTCAACAGCTCTGCGCTTCCACGTGCCATTTCTCTGTGGAACGATTTGCCCGACACTATCGCTTCCTTAACAAGCCATGATTCCTTCCGCAACCAAGTCAGCAGTCTTCTTTCAATAACACCCTTTTAATCTGTTCACCAACTTATTGCTTTTCATTGCTATTTCTCACCTGCATCGTGGTATGTACTGCGCATCAGTTACTTTTCTTTCTTTAAAGTGCTGTATCTTTTGTGTTTGAATGCTTTTTAGTAGAAATGTATAAGTGCCACTTGCTACATAATATGTTCAATAGCTCATATAGTACTGTTTCTGTTTATACCCCCCCCTTACGTCATGCTCCTACGGGGGCCTGTAAGGTCATTGTAAATAAATAAATAAATAAATATGCGAAAGACTAGTGACGTCACTCTCCACGTCGCAAGCTGCCGTCGCGGCGGCAGCTTGCGCAACCGTAATCTTTGCCGGGAAACGTATGCGGGGAGCGCTACGTGCTTCGCAATGTTATCAGGAGCGCCTTATCGTCGATTATGTCATTCGGACGCTTGTTTTGTGCTTGTTCTTTATTGAAACGAATGCTGTTCTTTATGTTGCATGCATGCGTAACTAAAAAAAGATGTATGCACTTTTCACTTCACTTTGCCGAGTGCTTGAAGCCTCTGCATTGAGAGGGTACATGAGCCACTGCGCTGCGCTGCTGCCGGGATCGGCTCTCATTTTTTCTACAGGGCGCGGACACGAAAAATGCCGACCACCAACAGGCTAACAGTTTACCTGTAAAAACAAGAGGAAAATACAAAGTTAACAGATTCTCACACTACGCCTGAGCAACTGGGATCCAATAGCATTATAACCTCCAATGATTCCATGGCTGTCAGTCAACAGGCACATAAACTTCCTCCCCTTCTCAAGGTCATTCGTTATGCCTATGACCAAGTTATGATCTACTGATGCTGCCTACCCACCTCTTTGCGATCTTGATCTACTGGCACTGCCTAAACCTACACACCTCCACCTTATGGTCTTCTGATTCTTTCTACGCATGATGTATCGTATTTTTCTGGTACAATGGTTCTCAGGCACCACTGCTAGCATAGCGCGGCTGGTAACACAACGGCATAACGACTGCACTTAGATGTGCAAACGGCGTTATTGAACACAACACCTTTGTTGTCGTTCTTGGTGTCTAATAGTTTGTTTTGTGTGAACTGTTTCAGTGCGGGTTCAACATGTACCACGGGGCTGCAGTCGTAACGTATGAGACAGACAGACTCTGAAGGGCGCATCACACTTCTACGAGGACGAATCAGAAAGTCATTGCCCCTATATTTTATTAGCCACAATATGGTACATACAGGTAATTACAGATATACGTACTATATTAACGTACCACAATAATACTTCGTCACAAATATACGTACTATTCTACGTGCCTTACACTATTTTTTCACATAGTACTCCCACCAATTCAGACATTTGTCCCGTCGCCGCACTAAATTTAAGATGCCCCTGTGGTATAATTCGGTGTCCCGGAACGCTCATTGTCATGCAAGTCTTCACAGCCTTTTGCGAACTCAAAACAGCACCACATCACACTTCGCAAAGCGAGACACCTTTCCCCATGCGTGGGTTGCATTTCTCTGTGGATCGCACTTCGTTGCTCGTGAGCTGTGGACGTGTGAAGCACAACCGCCATCTTCAACAACTGACAGTAGTGCCGTGTCGCGGAGCTACTGGCTCCAATCCAATCCAATCCAATCCAATGGTAGGTAAGGCCGGGCCGGTCCAAGAAAGGTCCACCGCTGGGAATGGATATATGTTCACTTGGCATTTACAGCCGTAATTTGGCTAGAAAAAAAATAAGGGCAAAAACTTTCTGATTCGCCCTCGTATTAACTCTTTTCGTGGAGCAGTTTGTTCTAGGGAAACGAGGTGGCGCTTCCGGCGGCACGCCGCACGTGGCCTCAGCGACAGCGCACGAATACGAAACCATTACCGCTTCCACTTTGCTTCTGTGTGATCAGCTGTCGGAAGTGCAACTGAGTTTTCGCTAACGCACTGTGCTCCAATCATGCTATAGGTTGAATCGTGTGGATTGAAGACGTGTGCAGTAGTTGGCTGCAAAAACAGTGACTGGCATATTAAGGAATGGAATTAATATGTACGCCCAAGTTCGCGGACCACTGCTGCAACTGTCCGTACGTGTTTCCCGCACTTCGAGATGTGCGGCTTTCCTCGAGGATGCAGAAAGTTGCTCATCCGCCAGCGTTGTATCGCTAACCTTCAGAGAAAGTGCGTCAGCCCCGGAACGTCGAAAAGGGTGAGTACCGCTCGTTAAACAGTTACAAAAGGACTAGCTCTGCCTCCTGTCATAGTACGTTTCGCGCACGGTATCAGCACACCTACCATTTACCCCAACTGGCACGGAATCTTCCGCCAACTCTATCGCCAACGTGTCAGTGAGTGAATGGACGCCAACTTGAATATATGCGCCCCATATATGCACAATAAATGACGGACTACACCGATAGCACACGAATGGTCGAAGCTGAATATTTCGTGATGGTCCACAAGAGTAAGCGAGCTACTAGCGATAAAGCATCTTTGCTTCAAGGTTTTGCAATGTAGAAAGCAGGTATACGTTTCAAGCTTTGCGCTCAACAAGAACAAATTTATTGCAACTGAGCAAGCCCGCGATTATTAGGCAGAAAATAACCTGATAGTAACCGCACCAAGGAAATTTACTAATTCGGAAATACGACACGCCGGTGTCTCAAAATATTTGCCAAATAAAGGACAAAGAGCAAAGCACACTAATCCTGATTCAATTCATGAGCGGAAGCTTGGAATACATATTTAGCCCCGCTTTTAGGACAAGCACTATATGCGTTGCTCGCGCCGTTTGGACGTAGCTTAATCAGCTTCCAAAGCGCTTTTGCGTGTTCTCTGAAGCGGTGGATAAAGCTTCGTGCCGTCCACCCTGTCACCGCCTGCGATATCTCTCGAAACAGAGGTTTGCTAAGCCGCACCAGCGTCATACACATCCATTGTCAACACGGAGACAATGGAAGCAGTTGAGGCAAGCAATGGACGCGTCACCACCTCATAAACCATGGCAACGCCCACGGGATCGCCGCAAAAAGTGTCCCTGGAACTTAGAGCTGTACAGGACATTCTCGGCCTATGAAGAAGTACCGCTTGCACGTTCAGCGCTAGAAGCGTGCTTCCAGTATTTCTTTAGGGCTACACATCTTAATGTGGGTAGCTTTAATGTGCGTCAGCGTTCCTGTGGGCGCCATCTCCACGTTCAAAAGGCCAACTGCAGTGGGCTATTTCACTTTAGCTCAACTGGTTATAAATTCGTAGTATATACTGTTGAAACAATCTTGGCAAAGCTACAGGGCTCGTAATTGTCTAATGACAATTGCAAAGACGGCGACAGAGCGAAGACGTCTGAGCGATGGCTATGGCACGAAGAGGAAGGAATGATCACAACGGATTGAAGGCGGCGAAAATACGACGACGGCGTGTTTCTGTTGATGTACACGTCCACGCTTATACGTACGTCACCCGCCGCCCCGGGCTGCCTCGGTTTGTACTACATCCGGTACCAGCTTGCGCTGTGTCCGGAACCAGCAGGCCGTGTCCGCAAAGTGGAAGGAAGTCGAAAAGAAAGCTCAACTTAGGAGAAGCAGCTCGTACGTTCTTAGAACACACAACGTGTTATAGGAGCCTTCCGCGAACGCATTATTGGATGCTCGAGCCCACAAACGACGCCGGAGAGATCGGTCAAGCTCGTCCGGGGAGCCGGGGAGCCGGGGCGCCAGGATAGCGGCAAAACGTGTGGAGAACTCAGAGGTTTTCGAACAGACTCGAAACTTCAAAGAGGGGCAACGAACGTAAGTGCAACAAGTATATACAACAGCGGCGCAAGACAGAACTGCGACTTTAAAAAGCTGTGCCCCCGCGTCCACTGCAGTGCTTTCGAGAACAGTGGGTTTGGCTGCCACAAATACCGAAACCACGCATCATTTGACCATATTTCCTTTTTTTTTGCTTCGTCTTTCTTTCCTCCCTTCTTTGTTTCTTTCGTTATTTCTTCGGTGATGCTTGCTGAGTTCCTTTTCCATCTTTTTTTAACTGTTGTAGGCGCAAGGGGCACACCACACAATGTAGACACGTACAAAACGCACTCGCGTGGGCGTATTGTATATAAGAGCACATGGTAGAAGCGAGTTCGACGTAAGAAAGCGGAAAGAAAAGAAAAAGAAGTAGACATCAATTCACCATCCCGTATGCGAAGACACATTACTTCTTCCCCCCGGCCCCCTTCCAACTTCGTTTCTGTATGGAAGAACAGGAACGCCTCCTCTACGGCTGTCTTCTCCCACAATCACAGCGCGCGAGGCGAGACCAGTGCCGTGGCAGCCATCCGACGCAACTTTCACGACGCCGGTTCCCAGAAACGGAGCGGGGCTGCCTGAACCTGAATAACGCATGCTACATCTCCGCCCACTCTCGTTTTTTCCGCCCCTGCGCCGCTGCGTATCACCTTCCTCGGCAACATCCGCGTGTCCGTATCGGCTCACTTCATCCGCGCAAACGCGTTGACGGTTCCACGCCATCGGGAGCCCCTCGTCGAAGACAGACTCGTGAGGAACGCAGGAATGCTTGCACCAATCATGCTGTAAGCATGCTATCCTCGCGAACACTGGTTGCTGCGGTGCAGTGCTTTCACGGCACCATGGGAGGAGCTCGTGAGTCGCTATACCGCGTGCTGCCGGCCGACAGGGTCGAGGCGCTATTATGGCCACGCGGTCCTCCTTGCGCACGAGAGGTAGATCACGAAAACACTGTGCGACTTCATCGAGCAGTCGGGCTTCGCAACACGGCTTCTCTGCGTGACCAGACAGTGCCGATGTGCGGGGCCGGGGGACAAACTCTCCCGAGGATGTCGCTTCCCAAGAACCACGGGCATTTTCTTTTTATTGCGATAACAATTATATGGACACTCCAGGCGCTTTTTTGCCGTCGCCGTGACGTTCCGTATAAAGTCCAAGGGCGATAGCGTCGTCGCCGCGCGCCGTATGTTGTATGTGCGCGTGAAAGCGTGCGAAGGTGAGCCGACGATGGCGGCTCAATCTCGAGCGCGCGAGGAGGAAAGCGGGGAGGAAGCGCGCCGTATTCCGTCGCGCGCAAGACACGGGAGGGGGGGGGGGAGCGGGAGGAACGCGCGGCGTTCTACTCCGGCAGCTGGAGCGTATGGCGCGGCCGCGCGGGCCTTATCTTAAAAGCGATCAGCTATCGGGAGAGTCTAGGCTCTTAGCTGCGTGGGCGCTGTTCTCGCAGCTCAGTTTGTGTTGAAGCGACTGGCAGCGCGAAGGTCACTTCGCTTGTCCTACGCCAGCGCTTTGACAGGGTGTGTCCGTGGTAATCGAGTGTGATGTGTTCATGTTTGCCTGTGCGCGCGTGACATTATGCTTGTTAATTTAGTTAAGCAAGCCTTTCCAAGTTTATACGGCCGATAAAGCTATTCTCCTTACTTCGTATAGCTGTCTACTGATTTGCTATCGCAATTGATGCTTCGCCTTTAGGAAGAAACTGTGATTTTTTTACCTATTTGCTGTGTTGTACATATGTACGTAGTTCTCCTTTACTCTGTCCTCTTTCCCTCTCTTTTACTGTCCCTCCCTCCCCTGCCTCATCCACCGCTGACCGCAGTTCAGGTGCCATTAGATTGCGCTAGATAGTTAGTGACGGCGGTCAGCAGCAATATTCCTTCTCCCATTTTCATGTATTTATCTATCTAATTATTTAAACAAACAACCGATTGCTACATGCTATCATGTTAAAGGGAATGGCTTCTCTCGGTCCGAGTTATACCGCAATATCAAGGACCACACTTTCAAAATACACTGAAATAAGAGATACTTGAAATGCAAGAAGAGTCCCAATGGCTCCCTGCCGGGAGCTCGCAGAGAGGAGCCAATAAGACACGCGGATTTTAAGGGCCTTCGATTCTATTTGAAAGCGAGCGTGTGATCGTGCTATTATTTATCCTGACACTCCTGCGCTGCAACGGGATCCGCCGGACAAGGGGCAAGTACGTGAGCGCACACTCGGTAACCATGGCAACGTTGTTAGGCCGATAAAGAAAGGTCAAATTCCGAGTCGTTGAGGTCGTTTACGCTGATGTAGCAGCGGAAATCATCGTGCATGCAGCCAAGAGAAGTCGTCAAAGGCGTCATATATTGCGGTTGCCCTTTCCGTAACAGCCGTAAGTGTCACCAAGCCAGTGCAATATAGGTGGCTTGCATCTATACGTGATGTCATGGGCGCCACGTTGGAGTACCATTCATACAATTTGCTTCCCGTATTGATCATGTGCACCATGTAGTACGAATGGAGAAGTACAAGGTTCGATTTGAAAAAGTTGAAACCGGAATAATTTTGAACTACCTTGTGTTATCAGAGGTGCACCCACAACGCGGTAACCGAGAATTATCTTGCATTCCGTCCACATCGGAACGCAGCTGCCGTTACCGGGAATAAAATCCGCTACCCCGTGCTTCATCAGCCGAAGTGACGCAGCTTGAAAGGCCGTCGACTTCCTGTTGCAATGGCAGCATGCGCGTAACGCACAGGGGGCCTACGTCGGTGATCTAACATAGACGATGCAGCTGTTAAAGTTAAGAAAGAACTAGCAACTTGCGCAAGGAGTCATTAGCCTCCACATCGTTCCAAGTAGATGAAATTGAGACGCGTCTTCTCGCTGTGCTGCTGGGGCTCCAACATGGCGACCGCAGCGACGTCAGTGCAAGATATTAACTAGCTACCGAACGTTCTAGAGCACAAGGCTACAGGCTGGTCGGATTCCGACTAATCTCACCAATCTCGGCTAATTTCCGTGATAACGACGTTTGTCATATACACAAACGATTCCAATGGGCGCATGCCTTGTTCGCAAAACCACAAGCTGTGGCCGTGGTGGCAACAAAGACTTATACAGCGCATTCTAGCGTACAATATGGAGCAGGTGTTCAAACGCTCATGCTACGCGGGCGGAAAGCGCAAGTAATCCTACACCTTTACACACACTTGGTCGCCATTAAGGCAGCAGCCGGAGAGTTCGACGCCCTCGGGCTTACACGAACGGCGTCAAACCCTTTGCGTCCGCGCCGGCCACTGCCCATTCGCGCACGACAAACAGAATAACGCCGCGCGTTCTCCTACAGGCTGTAATCCCAAAACTACATGGCGGCGTTACCACAGGAAAGAAGGGGCGCGTGTATAGTATATGGGTGCGCCCGCTGCCGGGAGAAGGCATTAAATCATGCACAAGAAACGCAATCATACCCCTTTCGCTAATCCCCTGTACCCGGGGTTCTTGCTTCGCAGCAGATCGCATGCTTTCTTCTCAACCACACTGGCACCGGACGGGGGAGGTGAAAACGGACTCGCGGCTTTTCCTCGATCTCGTCGCAAATAGTATAACCCGTTCCTCATAGACTATAGCTTGCGCACCGCCACCCTAGAAATACATATCTTCGAGGCGCGCGGACATAAATTTCCAGCGCGTCGCGGCGTTTCTCCGGAAAGTGTAAGGAAACGCAGAAAACTTTCCGGCGAAGGAAACGCAAACAAATTTAGTCTTCAAGCCCTCGCGGGAAACATGTATATGCGCGCATTGTGTACCGTGTTTCCACAATTCCGTGCTGCCATGCCGCAAAGGGCGTCGATTTGTTATGAACCCCGCCGCGCGCGCGGATAAGCGAGGGCGGGCGCCCATTCAAGGAAAATATAGAATACTCAAGCGAACAAGCAAAAAGAAATGTATATAGAGCCAGACGCAATAGGGGAGTGGCGGGGCACACCGTTCGTATCACTCAGTCAGGGCCAGAGGTCGCCAACCTTGAATCACTCCCTTTCTTTTCCCGATCCTTCCCGCCTCCTCCTTTTCTTTGCGTTCCTCTCTTCGTTCGCCGGGTGCCCGATGAGTAGAAGAAGGTGAGTGAACCTTGGGGTTCGAACGCCGCCGTTTCGAACGTGCTACCCCCCCCCCCCCCTCTACACCCTACCCTTCCCCCGGTGGCTCAGTGTCCGCGACCCCACCTTCCCTGTAGCGGAGCGCGCTCCTGACCCCCCGCTGACCTCGCTATTGTCCGAGCTCCGCCCCCGCTCTCGAATAAACAGCGTCTAAATCCACCGGACGCGCGGTGCCGTCCTTTTCGCCGTATAACATGCGAGGGTCCAGCGACAGTTGACTCACCATCGGACGGCAGTATGTATGCGCGCTGTCAACGCGAACGGTGGGAACACGCCTGCTGCAGCCCGAATTATGCGCAATGTCTTGGTGGAACCGAAATCGTGACTCTTTCTGTAAAACCGCAAACGGTTCACGGTATCACTAGACATGCGTGAGCTTTCTACTCTAGGCAACCTGACCGTGTAGATAAGTTAATAGATCATGCAATAGATCAGTTAATATTCCTGTCCGTAGTTTTGTGCACTGTTCTGGCTTGGTCTTCATAATCAACGTACAGGCGGCATCTTTACCATTCTCTCGCACTATGACGGAGCAAAATATTTTTTTCGTCAGCAGCTTTTCAGGTGCGCCCAAGAAGGCAAGTCTTAATGTTTTCTACGCGGGAAAAGTAGCGAGAAGGGTGGGAGGAGGGGTCTCATTATTGCTTGCAACTAAGTTTATAAGGAAAACCGCCGCGAACAATCACGAACCAAATGTGTCGTACCTCGTAGTAACAAGCCGAACACACTGTAGAACGTACCGCTTAACGGTTACGTCTAGAGAGGCCATTAAATATAGGGGTATAGCATTCGTTTCGTTCTGCACTGCGTACTGTACGCCATGCATTCACGGTAACCTCGGACGGGACGGCCCTGACTGGGCTATAGCCTGACCCCACACCTGCAAAAATCCAGTCAAAAACGGGGGCATTCAGGGGTCACCGAGCAATGTCCACTACAATGTCAACAGAACACGCACACACACAGACGCACGTATCTCCTGTTGTATGTATGTACCGGACCGCTGCGCAGCAGCGGTCAGCGTCCGTTAATTCTTGCTTCTCCTCCTTGGAAAGCCCCGCTCCTTGGCGCGGTCTCGCTCTCTCTCTCTCTCCGCGCGCCGTAGCGTGCATTGTTGTTGGCACCCTTGTCACAAAAGCGGCCGAGGTTAGGGGCGCGTGCATTGGGACCCCGGGTCACTGATTTCCTTTTCAAGAGCGCAAACATTGCCCACGCTTGACCGTGCACGAGACGAAGACTCACCACCACTGCGCGACGCACAATGGATGCGCACAGCTTCGTCTCCTCCTGACTTTTTTTTTTCCTTGACCCGGGAGACGGTGTCCGCTGGGATGCGGCATTGCGAGAGAGTGTATTCAGTAACGGGAATTGCAATGTCACGATGTAGTGACGGTGACATCACTCGCTGCAGTAGTGGATCAGTAGCGTTTCTGTCACAGAGAACAAGGTTGAAGGTTCGAATCTTGGCCTCGAAAGGCCGCATTTCGTTGTAGGCGAAATGCAGAAAAACTCTGTGTGTTCAGGTGCACGTTACGAAACTCCAGGTAGAGGTAACTACTCCGGAGACAACACCCGTTGCAGCGTTTCTCATATCACGCAATAGAAAAAAAAAAGAAAAAAAATGATAGAAACTAGAAGTGTGGTTATCTTAGTATTACGTATCTTTTCTGCTTTCTTTTCGTGCTTTTTTTATCGATTTTGCTGCAGTTCCATTGATGACATTTCCATAATGTTGCGGGAAAATATACGTTACATAATTCACACCCTTATGGGAATAACTTCTTCCCCCGTCTTGACTGGCATTTGCCGATGAGGATAGCTATAGGGGCTTGTTGGTATGGCATATCTTATTTTGTTGTAACGCAAACTGAACAAGGACAACAGAAAGACACATCTGACACACAAAGCACTCACTTTCAAGACCAGATTTCTCAACAAATCAACGTTGTATTTTCGGCGCCTAATAAATTGGTCAGCCTGTGTAGAAGCACAAAGCCAAAAAGAATCGCACGTACCGCATGCGAAAAAGAACACAAAAACAAATTGCATCGCGGGTGTGGTATACCGCATTCCTCTCGGGTGTGGACTATCCTACATTGGTCAAACAGGCAGATGCATAAATGACAGGCTACGAGAACACAATAACAAAGTAAACAACGTGGCCGCTGACGGCTTTCTTGCAATCCGTTGCCAGAGGTGCAAATGCAAACCAAGATTTAATGAAACAGTCATCACGAGTAGAAGCAGGTGTGAGATGACGCGCTTGATAATAGAAGCTATAGACATATCAACATTCGGCGACGTATGCGTCAGTATACCTCCCATTTCACTATCCTCAAATGAGCTCAATTATCTTTGTTCGCGCTGAACATGTGTATGTCTGTGAATATGTGAGTCGAGAAACTGCTTACGTGTCGTTCCCAGCCTATATATATATATATTTTTGTTCATCTTTACCGAAAATTTTACACGTACTGTATGACGGTTCGAGGGTGTATACATAGCGACGAGAACAGGAAATAAATCTGTTGTTGAAAGCTAGCGCTGTGTGTGTCAAATGTGCCTTTCTGTTGTCCTCGTTCAGCTTGCGCTACAACAAAACACGATATGGCGTTTGCCATAGAGTGTACGAAAAAGTCGAACGCTGGCCATGCGGCTGTAAGATAACACACCGAAATGAATAATCCCACTACGCAGAAGGTATGAGAAGCGACGAGGCCACCGACACTATACGCGACACATCCAAGGAACAACTATCTCTGCCTGTGAGGACAGTGAAGAAACGAAGAAAATATTTTCACTCACAGTTTTCACCCAGAATTTTCAATCAACCTTATAGGGATGAGTTCTGCTAAACGAAGGAGAATTTTTTCGTTCGGTTCAAAGATACAAAAAAAGAATCATTTCTTAAATTAAAGAAAAATATCCTGCAATTTCAGTTCACATACATTTTCTGTAGTGAAAATATGATGCATTGCCCATTTAGTACACCCTTGGTCGATTATACAGTGAGGGATTCGATTGCGTGGGTTTAGGCAAACATAGTCAGAAAAAGTGGTTTATAAGATGATGTCAAAGGCGTAGCCAAGGGAAGTGTTTTTGCGTGATAAGACCCCTCTAAACGTTACTTAACCACGTGAGAACGCTTTTAAAGAACACCGCTTACAGGCGAGGCTAAATTATCCCACGATACAACGTTCTCTCTGGGCTGCTGGATGAAAGGGTGCCGTAAAAAAGAAAACGCGGATGTGTGTGGGTTCGCGCGGTATAGGCGCGGAACTGGAGTAATGGGATACCACTGGGAGAAACCCGTTTGCTCCGGTGGAGTTAATTAGGTGTCGGTATTAATGACGTGGCGAGGCGCCCGCTCAGACGTTTTAGGCACCGGTGGTCACTGAGGCCTTTCTTTATTCAAATGTACACTTTAAGTGGGACGGGTGGAATACTTCGGTACCCGTCGCGGTAGCTCGGAGGCTATGGCGTCTCGATGCTGGGCACGAGGTTGAGGACTCGATTCCTGCTTTGGTGGCCGCGTCCCGATGGGGGCGGCATGTTAAAGAACTCCAGGTGGTCCAAATTATACTGCAGTCCCCCATTGTACGGCATGCACCTCATAATCAGAGGGTGAGGTTCTGGCACGGAAAACCCCGCAATCCTTTAATAGTTCAGGTCCGGACACATGGATATAACAGCAAATTGCAAAAAAGGCGCCCAATCTCCTAGCTATCAAAATACGAGTGGGAGGTCTACTTGGGTGAGGAGACAGTATCCTACAGAAACACCAGCTCAAAAAATAATAATAATAATAACAAGACAAGCCTGTGTGATCGCTCATGCCGTACATCCACCAACCACTTTTCCTTCTGGGCCATCTTTGGCAATTGTAGTGGTCTCTGTTTTGTAAATCCGGCAGCAAATACACAGATACTCTACTTTAAAGAAAGAAGGGAAGGGAGAAAGTAATGTCTACGCATTTTATTTTCTCCCTTTGATCAGTTTCTGCTGATGTTCAATTGGCTGGCAATAACTTCTTGGTGGAAACCTACGAATATTTTAAAGAGATTTGTGTCGCTATTCGTGGACATTTTACACCATGCAGTTTCCATGCACGTCTTAATGCACCAAGCCAGTTTTACAAGTGTGGTATTAGTCTCGAGAACTGTCTAGAGAATTCAGCACTGAACCTATGAAGCTTGTGGCACCATGGCCATTTACACATATTTGGTCATCAATGAAGTAAACAACTTGTTTTAGTGCACCGGACGGGTTAGTCTTGCAGATGAAAGGTTAAAACAATTCGATGGCCCTTTCGATTGCTCTCACAAAATTTTTCCTATTTCGTTTCTTTCTTCTTTTTAATGTAACATTAAATATACACCTATTATTTCGGCTTTCATTTCGAATAAACTTCAAGCATCTCATTTTCTGGACGCTCAAATTGCGCTATTTATTGTCCCTATGTTAGCGTCTTGAGCCAGTCGGACAACACGCAGCCGCCATGCCAGCCAATCAGAGCAGAGAATATGGCCAAGTTGACCATCCGTGATGGAATTTGAGATTGTGCATAATAGGCCTCCAAGCTAAGAAAAAAATTCAACTGAGGTCTCCGTTCAAAGAATTAAGCTATCCTTGTTTTAATTTTAGAATTTTGTCATATTGTGTTACATTGCGTTCATTGCTAGACACAATGCACACTTGCCAGGTGTTGCTTCACGCGTAATCCGAATCACAGGGCGTACTATACGGACTCGGAGCCAATGGCCGTGGGCCCGAATAGTGACTGCCTATCTGCTCGAACTAATGCAAATTGAGAGAAATAGAGAGAGAGAGAGAGAGAGAGAGAGAGATGGGAAATATAATGAGATGCAATTCTTCAAGACGCTTGCGCGTCTATCTGACGCGGACCACTCGAGTTCAACGCCCGACGACGCTCCTCAAGGTCGTGAGCACAGACTCGAGCCGTTTAGCGAAAACGACCGCCTTAAAGACGTTCGGGGTTTCGCTCCAGAGCACCACAATTCTTCCGTCACCCGCGGGACCCCGGCGCGAGGCATCAAAACGACACCCCCCCGATTGTGCGAAAGCAACACGGGGCCCACAGTGCCAGCCGCAGGTACAAATTCACTGTTAGAAGGCTTAGGGGGGGGGAGGGCGAGGCGGGGGGTGTCCGCCTTTGCAAATGCGACTCAGCTGCGTTCGCTGCCTCGTTCGCGGCACACGCGCGCTGACGGGCAAGGAGTCCGCGCGAACACCGAGAGTCGGCGCACAATGGCGAACGTCGCAAACGAAAACGACCCACAAACGTTTCTCCCGAAGGAAGGAAAAATCCGTCGCATTCAAGAAACGTGAGCCCCCGAGAGAGCGACGCCCAGCGGGCGGCTTTTTGTCACCCCCCCTCCCCCCCCCCCCCCCCCACGCCGTGTATATATGCACGGCCGTGCTCCATAGCTTTGCTGCCGGTTTCGTTTGCCGACACCCGGTTCCAGTGAAGAGAGGACAAATGCCCAAATAGAGAGAAGAGAAACAAAACGAAGGCCAGCTTGGGGAGACGGTCCCGGTGAAGAAAAACACGCCGGCATGGCAGTTGCGAGGGAGGAGAGAATAAGGCACGCGACAGGGACCGCGCGAGAACCTTAAAACGTCGTTCGGACGTTTCGGATCTGAAGAACGACGCTGCCTTCTTCTTCTTCTCCTTCACAGTTAGGCGAGGTGAGGAACGGACCACGTGAACGGGTCTATATTATCGCGCGGGTTCTGCGTGTTCATTGTGGGGCCGTTCGTTCGCGTACTCACCCGCACGCACGTACGTGCAGACACCTTCGCTCTTTGAGTGAGCGAGGTAAGGGAGCGGTGCCTCGGTGGGCGACAAAGCGTTGCGAAGTCGGCCCGGTGTTCGCGTGCTTCCGCGGAGCACAGCCGTCGAGTCACTCAATCACTCACGCCTTCAGCGCTGTTTCAACGCGGTGTCCAGTTTCCCGGCCTCCCGCTCTTCGGCGGCCGTTCGCCCCCCTTTGCTATTATACCTCTCATCAAGGCACCTATACTGTCCCCACACCCCGTACCCGTTCACCCCTATGCCGTGCTTCCGTTCACGCAGTGCCGCATTCGGCCATGTCGCTGAAGGAGCGGTGGGCGTGATTTGTTGCGCGGAGGTGCGAACTGTACGAAGGCGGCCATTCTTTTTGCGACCCGAGCCAAACGAAAATGGCATCGGAGACGAATGTGTGAGCATAGTGAATCGACCATGGCCATTATAGACCGTCGCAGAAGTCCATACAGGTTTTTCACAGATTCAACAATCAAAAACGTGCTTGATTTGTGGCTGGACGCTGCGCCGTGTGGATTGGACGGGAGTAAATCACGTTTTGCCTAGATATAACGTTTCGACTATAGCTTTGAGGACCATAACGTAGCGTTTGGGTGTTTATCGTTTCTTTTCTCTTTTTTTTCTTTTTTTATTCTTTCGTAGATGCCTATCTGGAGGTCAGAGAACGAGTGCGTGGTGGAGCGGCACATTTACTGCGAACACATGAAATGTCAAATGTGAAGGTTATGATGAACAGCCAAGTATAAAGTGCCGTGGAGATTTGGCCGGCTGATATTATTCTATTATTCTCTATGCCATGGCTGGCGTTCTGTTTCTGAGCTCAGTGTAAACAGGAGCAACGACCTCGTCATATATCGCGAAAGCTTAGTTCGAAAAATAAAAATGAGAAAGCGCGGATTCTGACTGCGTCTCTCGGTGCATTGAGAATAGAATGGCGCTTCCTTCAGGTAAAAAGTGGAAAGAAATATTACTTGGAATATTTTCCGCAGACGGTCGCAGCTTTCACCTGCACTATAGGCTAAACGACAAACACTCGGAATCAGAACAACAAAACACACAATAAAAGTGTAGAACGCAAGGGAAAAGCTTAATTATTCTTGCGCTGTCCTTGTTTTTCATTTGCATTTTCTGTGGGGATATCAATCATTTAGATGTTACGCGTCGAATAATCGGAAGTGACAGCTTCTCCTGAATTGCTGTGATACGTTTTACCTAGCGTTTGGACGCTCAAGAGTCTGACCCGACGTTTGACACTGACAGCTTCCAGTTACCGTACCGCGTGATTATTATTATTCATTATTGTTCAAAAATACCCCTAGAGGCCCTCATTACGAGGGTACGTATTACTTGGGGGGGATTATTATTATTATTATTATTATTATTATTATTATTATTATTATTATTATTATTATTATTATTATTATTATTATTATTTTATGTCACAATGTACGGCACGGAAAGATTCCACACGTCAATAAATAGAACTGAGAGCTTTCTCACCTCAACATTTGCGCTCTTTCATGTAGTTTGCTTCACCGCGAGCCCCAAGTTAATGAGGCGAAGCCTAGCCACCTGCGCAGGCACTGTTCTTTTGAATATATACGCAGTGACTTGCGTATTTCAGTGTTTTCTTCTTAGTTTATCAACTCCATGACGACCTGATGACGGTGATGATTCTGCGTTTCGATCCTCGGCCGTAGCCGTGGCATTCTGATGGGGCGGAACGTAAAAGCACAATCTAGCGAGCAATGGCTGCTCGTTAATGGAGTACTCACCTGGAAATTTCGTGTCCGCATTTTTTTGCTTTTTGAAGTAGCTGTGGACTCTATAATTACGGAACGAAGAGTCCATCAATCAATCCATCCATCCATCCATCCATCCATCCATCCATCCATCCATCCATCCATCCATCCATCCATCCATCCATCCATCCATCCATCCATCCATCCATCCATCCATCCGTTTCAGCCGTAGCGAAAAGCACTGGCAGCGAAAGCAACGTTTAGCATTGCACTGAAACTCCTCGGACCATGTTCTATATTAAGTGTACCCTGTCGGAACATGTTGGCGCGACGCAGCACGCAAGTCAACTCTTCCTGTGCTGGAGGAACAGCGCCCTGACAGCTACCAGGTATCTCAGAATGCAGGCGTGGTGAGCGCCGCCTGAGGCGTTAATAGGCGTCGCACTTCGATGCTGCGCGAGATGAGACCGGCGGGAGACCGTCGGCGTCAGTCGGCACTAAAATGAAACATTTCATGACGTTAGCCTGTCGTTTGCTGCTCCAGAGCATTCGCACAACAGCTCAGCAGGAACGCTAGTATCAAGGTCCATCTATCCTGCATGCTTATAGGGTGCGTGCTAGGCAGAACGTTGGCCTGGCTCCACCAACGAGCCGATTGAGTATAGAGCGTTGGCGGTGCGTCCGTTTCGCTTTGTCGTTTTAAAGCGAAAGCTTTACTGGCCGCGAACTTGCGATTTCGCCGTGGCAGTTCTCCGAGGAGGCACATGACGTCACAACGTGCGCTTCGCCGCGGATATTTCTCTCTCTCTCCAGCTTCCTAGTCACTTCTGCGCATGCGGCACTAGTAGCACCGAGCCACACGTGTTCCGCCGCTGGGCAGCGCCGCGCATTTCTGCTGCCGCCGTTTGGTATGACGTCACACCGCGTTCCTCGTCGTTGCGCTTGCCTCCGCTCGCTTCGCCAGCTGCGTCGCATGCCTGATAACATGTCGGAGGATTGAAAAGGAGTGCTCGCGTGCGCCGCAACCACAATTGAGGCGGCAGTATGGACGGCGGCAATTCTGGTAAGCAGGAGGAGGCCTGGAATCGACATCGGAACGAGATGAAGAGGAAACGAATCGCCCAGGAAACAGACGAACAGCGCGCCGGACGACTGGCTAAACGCCGCCACAAAGCTAGACAACCAGGCTAACCTGGACTTGCAATCAAGGTTAACCAAGGCTAACCATGCTATTCCTTGGCTTTCGCTACGTACGTATATCCTGGCATAGCCGACCTAAGCCACTGCCAATATTTTTTTTTTCTGCGAAACGCGCTCGGCGTCTATAAAAACCCTCTAAAGGCCGTTTCACACGAAGCGAATTTTATCGCACCGGAAGTGCGATTTCGGTCGCACGAGAAACGGCGCGAGAGCTATGTCGCTGTTTGTTTTGGGAAATGGCCTCTGTCGCTGAACAAGCCCTGGGACAGTCCAACTAATTGAATGGAGTCGTGGATTGAGCAATCTGTACGTACCATCAGCACCGACACGCGAACAAGGCAGATAAAAACTCGGTAGGTCAGATTCGGTTCTGTGATTTCCTTGCTTGATAATCAAGCGACGTTTTTTTTTTTTTTTCTCGCGTTGGCTTTGGGTGCTTATTGTACGTACTTTTGAGTGCCTTCAGGTTACTTACGCCACTGCTAGCTGTAAATATTACGAGGTGTCCCTCACGGAAAGACATATGGCCTTCGGATGTCGCCCCAATTTTTTTGGTTTGTTGCGTACAAACTATACTAGCGGTATACGATAACGTCGATCTTGTAGCGCGGTATGCTTTTACGGACGGAACAATTTAAAGAATATGCAACTACGGTCAAATGCTGTGCAAAGGGAATATGACATGACAGCATGGTATCCGACGTTTCAGCGTAGCGCTATACACGAGACCATTTAGTTGCAGTCAATTCGTGTCGGCTTTCACGCCTATTTCTTCCGGTAAACTAAGCGTCTGATTTCATGCTTCTGTCACGGCCAGACGCGATTACTTACCAAGGTCGCAAAGCGAACGTGCAAACTATATATCGTAATGGATTTTATATATAGTAGTAAATCTAACGCCTCAACTGGGAATAAACAGCATCGTTTTCTTTTGGAAGCGTTAATGCAATAAAAGCATCCTTTAAACAGTTTCTGTCTCTTTCTTCTGATGTATATAATTTCCTTCCTGCACGGAAACCAATAAACCTTCAATGTGTTGCAGGTTTTGTATCCTTGCTGCGCCTGTATTAACCCATACTTTAAAAGGTAATCGAATGTTGCACTTACTTCAGTGCATTGGATTTTTGTTTATGCTGGTCGTAACGTACCAAAGTATCCTAAGAAACTACTTCGCCGTTGACAGCCCTGTATTTTCTCGTTTCTCTCTCTCTACCTCCTGTGGATAGGATAGGAATAAACTTTATTTGTCCAACGGTTATTTAATGTTGGCGCCCGGGGCTAGGCTGCCAGGGGTCCATCGCCCGAGGAAAATCTTTCGAGATCCTCGACAACGGCGCTGGCCCGCTGGACGGCCCACTCCTGGTCTTCGGGTGCCTCGCTCAGGAGGGTGGCTTGCCATCTCTCACTGAGGCGCCCCGCCTCAGAGGGTCCTGATGTTGTCTTCTTCCTTCCTCCTTGTCCTTCTTCCTCATGGCGTTGGCATTCCCAAAGCACATGGGCCATATCGGCCCGTTCGTGCTTGCACCACGGGCAGCCGGGCGACGGGTGCAGCGCGGGCCACAGGCGGTGCAGGTGGTAGAGGTTGGTGAAAGTGCCCGTCTGCAGCCGTCTCAGGCCGACCGCCTGGGACCTGTCTAGGCGCCCGTGGGGTCGTGGATATTTTCTTCGTTCTTTCTTATAGTGGCCAAGCACCTCTCTGTACGTTGCCGGAAATTCCGGAAGTGAAACACATGCAGCAATGTGAAAACCAGGCAAACACCTGGTTTCTGTAAAGAGTAGATCCCACATTAAACAAAAGCAAACCAAAGTAGCACAGTGAATAAGTCAGCCAGTTGCATCCTTTCGAGTGCTGATGGTTCTTGCACGTCCGCCACTAATCAAGCGTGCAGACGTATCAAGAGGCACAAGCCATGTCCAACTATAGAGAATCAAAGATGATCAAGAGTTTACAATTACATGTACTACTCGATGAACTCATATAACCATATCCTGTCATTACTGCCTTCATAGTTAAAGTACTGTGCAGCTTGCAGGATATACAAAGACATCATTGCAACTGTGTGTCTGAGCCTGCTTTTTGTTCCATTGTGAGATGCAACTGCTTACCGATTTATGCCACGGTGCGATTTTATCGCGTGCATGTGCAGGCTCCCCGAGAGAGAGAGAGAGAGAGAGAGAAGAGAGAGAGAGAAAATGATAAATGAAAGGTAGGGAGGTTAACCAGGACTCTGCCAAAATTATACTCGGTCCAACTTACGACGACTCAGGTCCACCAATACTGCTCAGCTAGGTTCACATGATCACAACCTCACGGGTCGGTCCAAATCTTATTGAGGCGACTGCTGAGTGAGTTCACCGACCTATGTATAAACTGCATGACATCAACGTCGTAACCTGTGCGGTGCATAAGCAAACATCGCATAGGAGTCAGTGTTGCATCGGATGAAAATAGGGACAATTGTACACATTGCAGTTAGTTTTATAGAATTTTGTTGATCAATGCATAAAAGCCTAGCCTGATGTCGATTCCAACAAGTGCACTTGATCTGCATAATACAGTTTTGCCGATACCGACGGCTATCTTAGCCATTACTGGGTGGCCTTATTAAAAAAGAATATGGGTTTTTACGTGCGAAAATCACGATGTGATTATGAGGCACGCCATAGTGGGGGATTCCGAAATAATCTGGGCCACCTGACATTCTTTACCGTGGTGTTTTTGCCCCCATCGAAATGCGGCTGCCGTAGCCGGAATTCGATCCCGCGGTCTCGTGCTCAGCAGCCCAACACCATAGCGACTAGGCAACCACGGCGGGTCCACATTTTGAACATTTCAACACAAAGTTGAATAAATCACTGTGGTGCAACGTTCAGGAAACGCTTACATCACTGCAAGTACAACAAAGAGAGCGCGATACACACACATGTTCACAATAAGATGCACACGAATGCTAAATACATATAGAGACGGAATCGCACTTCAGCCGTGTTGGCCGCCTATATATTACAATTTTTTTTTTTAATTCACAGGCCAACATTGCATGATCGTGCCGCTTTGCCGGGGTCATGGGCCAAAAAAGAAAAGTATGTAGAACGTAGCAGTTACCTCGCGGTAGGAGCTACGGACGTTGCTGCATTCCGCAGCCGGCCAGTCAACCACTCAAGTATGCTTCTACTTGTACTTAGGCACACTTTTTATTGTCTATATCATAAAATTTTAATGTTCTTTCCTCAAAAATTTCAGTGTTTGGAGTCTGAAACTTGTAAAGGTAAACAGTGTTATTCCATTGTTTTTCACGAAGAAAGCTCATATAAAAGCTTAAAGCTATTGCCATTGCTTAACGCTTTCCCTCAGAAGAATATGTAGTATGCCATTGATATTCTATCAGCTCCTAAATAGCAAGAAAATAAATCAGTCTCCCCTGCTTCGAGCGTTTAGGCAATGCAGGTAATTCAAGCAGGCATAAAAATCTTGCAAATGGAATCAGTTCAAGAAAACCAGATCAGATTGTACCTTGAGGCTTTCCCAGCGCTTTCTTATTTGACTCGATTAATATAGCTTGAAACGGCTCCAATTAGCATGCCATAACATTGATCTAATATACGTTAAGTACATGATTACCTTAACAAACAGATCGGGATGCTTGCTTTAATTTCCAATGAAGGAACCATAACATGTGACAGGTTCTTCTTTTTTTTGTAATCTGGGGTTTTCAGCCCCACTTGAAGATAATGTGCCTAAGCATGTAGAGAGAGAGAGGGGGGGGAGACACAGGGAGCTTAACCAGGCTGAGCCAGGTAGGCTACCCTGCACTGGGGAAAGGGGATTGAAAGAGGAGAAGGAAGAGAGAAGTTTGCATTTTGCACCGTTTCACACACAAGCGTCCATCGCTGAGTCAGTCACAGGCTGGTGCATTTCAAGAAACCCAGCAGCACCTTTGTGGCCTTGCACATATTACGCACACGAGGCCACGGACCCAAGATCTTCTCCTGTGTGAAGGCCTGTCGTCTAAATGCTCCAAAGCTGCCCGGAGGGCACTCCTCTCATCTTCGCATGTGGGGCAGTCACAGAGGAGATGTTTGGTCGTTTATTCGACACCACATGTGCTGCAATTGGCACTGTCCTCCATTCCAATTAAGAATGAGTAGGCGCTTGTGAAAGAAACATCTACACGCAGGCGGCACAGTATAGAAGCACACGCGCATCAACGAGATTGGCAGATAGTTACGATAGCTTCTTTCTTTACGCCCCTTGTCGCTACGAACACAAAAATTCTAGCGTTCTGTTTTGTTATCAAACAAACAAATATACTGGTAACAACGTATTTCATCTTTGCCGTGGGGCTGCGCCGCAGTACGTATTGCAGTCATATTGATAATGCATCTTAGTACATATTCATAGTATACTAACAGTGCGAGACGCACGACGAGAAAGTAGACGATGCCCATGAATGTTAAGATGCTATGATGCTACGTATAAGCGAGTGACTGCGGCTCCTAAAAAAGTTTGTGGTGTCGGCTTTTACACCTTTCGAAATATTCAGAGATGACTTATATACATAATTACAGTACAAACACCGCGGTGGACGAACCAAGCTATAGCGCTGAGATTGAAGTTCACAACACAGGTTCCATTCCACGTTCAGTAATCACACACAGATCAATTGCGGATTCCTTCAGGGGCAGACGTGGGCTTTCGGGTTGGTGCTTGCTGCTGTATTTGGTGCTTGAATATGGCCAGGAGCAGACGCCGCTTACGGGCGATTACGAGCAATATACACACATCATTTATTCAGAAGCTGACACTAAGCAAATATATACAACGCGAGTATCTCACTGCGCCGACAGGATGACTTCGCCGCAGCCGAATTCCGAACCCTGGACATGCGATGCGGGTATCTACATGGGCTTGCGGATGGCATTTTCTAATCCGTTGTAGCTCAGGCAGAATGAACAGCGACATAGAAGTGGCATGAGACAACACACAGCCCTCATACATCCGTATAATTTTAGCTTGGTGCTTTACTTTCTCTTAATGCAGCGCAGGATCGAAGGCTCTCCTCTCAATCTCACCACAGCCGCGCTCACACAAAGTAAAATCAGAGTAGAATAGCATATTCCAATGTTCTGGAATGAAAGTCATGGACAACTGATTGCCAGCCAGTTTACATATTAATACGGTGATGAGAGGGTATGAAACTCTAGCTATGCGTATTTCACAGCGAAGCTGTATATGGCTAGATTCCAGCGGATCGATGTCCGTAGACCAAAAGTCATGGGTCGATCTCGAAGATAGTGCAATACCGGGCCGACCCGCGGGGGAGATAAAGCAGACCAAGCACTCCGTCAGCTTGCAAAAGTAAGCTTAATATCTTGGGCCCAAACACAGCTTGTGCCAGATGTTCAGCTGATAGGAACAGATAGTACACTTTGACCCGCGTCGGCCATGTCTACAGTCGCACCGCCCTCTCTTTTGTCGGCGTTCCAAGCGCTTGCGTAACTCCTTTCCTTCCGCTCTCCCGTTGTGGCGGTCCCGTCGAAACGTCACGCGTGTCTAGTTTACTCCGGCTCCTTGGAGCGGCGATTCCATCGTCCGAGTGAATGTACATAAAAACCCGGGTAAATGTGTGCGTACCTATGCCTGTGTCGCCTCTGTGTCGTATGCTAAACAGCTTCGCTGGTCATCCATCTTTACAAAAGTGGAATGGCTCGTGTCCTTTCGGTGCTCGATCAGTGTACACATTGTGCCACTTACGTCCTGCGGTTCTTTCTGCACGCTACATAGAGCAACCTTCAAAGTAGCGCTGCTCAGTTCCTGTCTTTTCACAAATATTTTTCCCGCATTTGTGAGATTTGGCCTTGAGAACGTGGTGACAAAACGTTTTATCGATGGTCGCACGTGTGCCTTAACCAAAATGCCGTCCGCAGCCAAAGTCAGTTGTCACGAAATTGGATTTGTATTTGAATTTGTCAGCAGCCACGTTTTGCGAGAACGCTTCGCAATGTCTTTCGCACGCGGCAGCTATAGGAATCAAGGAGGTTGCCAGGGTTGCCAGGGTTGCCAGGCATGCACGTGACGAATGAATACCGTCGGCGATGAACAGCCGAATTCATCTGGAATACTATAATCGCCTTTAGGAATGATGTCCTTGATGACTTGTTGCAGCGAGAACATTTAGGTGGCGTTTGTTGTTTCGTCGCGCATAGCTGCGCAATTTCGCAAAGAACAGAGCCGGTAAATTAACGCATTCGTAGTCGCTTACGGAGTTTCCACAAGACTTTCGGTTGAGCCTTCAGGAGCAACACGTTACAATAGCCTATAAACTTACAGGACCCTATAGCTGGCACCAGTTTTGTGGGGAGTTGGAGTGTCTGACAACGAATTGTATTGTTAAGTGCGAAAAAAAAAACAAAAAGAAAGCCCACACATGAGTTCGACGCATGGTGCATGTTCTTTATACCTGAAAACATCAAGAATATGTACCCTACAGTATGCTATACTTCAAAATACTTCTTTTTCCTTGGCTAGCTGGACTCCCGAAAATGACTGACCGGAAGTTCTCTGGGGTCATGACCGCACTGCTGCCAAATCGCGGATGAAAAAGGTCTATAATAGGTGGACAGTGCATGCATCTTGGAGAGCTTTGGCAGCTCGCACGCAGAGAAGTGGTTCGCCCTCCACGCTCTGCAACTAGGTGGCGCTAGAGCGCGTGGCGAAAGAACCAATGAAAGCTATTCGGTTTTTAAAGAAAAGAAAAGCCCAACGTGTCCAACGGAATCTTGTGACGTAAGCTGCGAGGCCAGCTCTCCTCCCACTGGCTGCGGTGAGCGAAGGTGGGTCAGGAACACGCTCTTGGCACAGTTAAGCTACAGCGGCGATGACGGGGCCGGCGGAGGGTGGGTGGGGGGGGGGGGGGGGGCGAGGACACACATACTGCGTGACGAACGGCCGGGCGCGTCAGACGGCATCCGGATGACGACGCCGAACCGTGTCAACAGCCTGTATGTATATATAGCGTCTCTGGCGCGCTCGGCGCCAAGTGGGCCTCACTCGTGGGGCTTCCGGGGATGGCGCTCGTGTTGACGTGCCGTGTTTTTTGCCGACGCCCCTTTAAGCGCGCAGTCTCGCTGTAGAACAGTGCAACTGGTTGCAAGACACAGCGTGGCGCATATACGGCGGCCGATCAGGGCGCTGCCATTGATTAAGTTTCTGCTCTGAAGCGTGGAGTGCGAGAGAGAGAAGTTCGAAGATAGGAATGGCACAGATGTATCCCAAAACGACGTGAGCGTTGGAATATAGTTAGTGATCTTCAGAACTGAACATGTTCGGAGCGGAAGAGACATCACAAAGAAGTAAAATAAGAAGTGGCGCTCCGTTGTTGTCTGCCCTTCTTTTTTTTTCTGTTGTCGTTTTGTGGGTTCTTTCCCGCGCTCAACGTGTTTAGTTTTGTAGGACGGAGAGGTTGACGTCACGTAGACGCTCCTCCAGCCAGCTACTCAGCGCTGAGGGAAGAGGGGAAACAAGGATGGACAATGTGGGTGACAATTAGGACAGATGGAAGAGGCGAAGAAGAAAACGCATATATTTACTCAGAGCCTACATTCCAGACCCATACTGCTCAATAAAATCAAGCAAAGCCTCCTAAAACTTTATGCAGTCCCAACAGCCCATCATGTATATCGCCATCTGGCAATGGTCGGCTGTCAGGACGGGAGAGACTTTCAGCCGATCTCTCTCGATTTTGCATGTATTGAGGGCAGCCGCACAGTGCTTGGTCTTAATAGTCAGGCACATGCCACGAAGCTCACAGTCTGGATACACGAGGGGTCGCATGAAGTGCACATAAAGAGATAGGAAGAGAGGAAAGGCAAGGAGGTTAACGAGATTAGAGCTTCCGGCTTGCTGCTCTGAACTGGGATTTTGAAAAAAAGTGGCGATTGGAAAGAGCATGGAAAAGGAGAGATGAAAAAATGAAGGGAAAAAAATGAATATAGTATGGGCGTTTTCATTATGGCATTCACGCATTCCGGTGGATCGCAAGAAGCGCAGGAACGCTTGCGCGGCCTTGTGATGGGATAAGTCCAGTCGATGCTCTGGAATGATTTATTCCGACAGTTGTTGGCCGTCCAGCTGGTTGAGCATGGCGAGGAGTGATAACCTCTGTACAATGTACTGCGGGCGCTGGCACAGAAAATGACACGTCGTTTGGTCTTCACTGCGGTGGTACAAGATGTCGATGTCTATTGTCCCTAATGGGGACAGGTAGGCATGGCTGAATGCCACACCAAACCGTGCCCATATACACAAAAGATTGGCGTCTCATTGGAAAAGTCTTTCTTTAAGTGGAAGGCTTAAGGTAGCATCTAGTGAATATAGCCGGGCATGCGTAAATGTGGTTCACATTGAGACATATTGCATCGGCGCGCAACCATCTAGAGGTCCCTTGCAGCGTCTGTCCTAGAAAGCGAGATTGATAGGTGGTGTTCTCCTGTATGAACTGTAGGAGCCACTTCACCTGCACATCCGTTGCTAGTTATGCCACAGTGACTTGGTAGGCACATAAAAATGTATTTGTGTCATTTTCCAGTCAGGTGGCGTGTGGTTTCTGCATTTGAAACACCAGCTGTGTCGATCTCTACTCCCACCTTGAGTATTTTTCAGAAGGCTGGCGCTGTTAAGCTGAATTTTCGGTGGCAGCATCAATGACATCTTAGGAGGCATCCTTGTTTTTTTTTTTTTTTTTTTTCTGGTGGTTCCAGCTCCTAACTGTTGCTCCCTTAAACTTGGAAGCCATAAAAGAAGCATTCATGGGTGCGCAATCAATTAGCTTTCTGTTGACATTTCTGTTCTCGCATAGGAGTCCATTCCTGAAACCTAGAGCTTCAATACATCCAGTCGGCTTGATGCCATACTGCAGGCTGGTTGGTTGAAAAACTTTATTGATGTCCTGCAAGGCGCGCGTTAGCGCGCAGCGGGCGACTGCCACCCACGTGGTGGCCGTCAGGCCAAGCCTGTCGGCCGCTTTGCGGTGCTGCTAGACGGCCCAGAGTTGGTCGGCCAGCAGCGGGCTGCGGAGGGCCGCCTCCCATGCACTGTAAAAAAAAATCGGTCAAAATGACGGGAAATACCTTGGCAGCTCTATTTCCAAGCATTTGGCCGTTAAAATGATGCCACACCGTCATTTTCAAATGACGGTGTCTTTTCGTCATTTTGATGTTTTTCTCGTCAATCTGGAATACAACTGCACCGTCAATTTGATGACATTTGACCATCAAAATGACGGCAGAACATTATTTCTAAATGACAGTTTTCCATCATTTTGACGTCTTTCTTGTCAATCTGAAATACAACCGAACCGTCAATTTGATGACATTTGACCATCAAAGTGACAGCAGAACATCATTTCTGAATGACGGTTTTTGCATCATTTCGATGTTTTTCTTGTCAATGTGAAATACAACCAAACCGTCAATTGGACAGCACTTGACCGTAGCAGTTACAGCAAGCCGTCATTTCTAAAAGACAATGTTTTTTCCTGACTTCTATGTCTTTTTTATAAATTTCAAAATACAACCAAACCGTAATTATACCATTTGATTGTCTGTGATGGCAAGCTGTCAATTAACTGTTTTTATTACTTGGACTTTTGCAAATTTGAAATTTATATAACTGTCAGTACAGCGTTGGCCGTCAAGGTAATAGCAGGCTGTCATTTAAAAATGACGATGCCTTTAACCATTCGAAAATTTGGCTTGGCAACATGAAATGCAACTGTACTGTTAGTATGATGGCCCAACAACACAAGTGTCAACATAATTCTGTGTCAATATATTGTGTGGTCAACATGACCACATGACAGTCACTTGCAGTGGGCAGTACCTCATAAAACATGCAACAAAAGACAAAAACGTACATCTCTACTTGCACATTTATTCATAAATTAAAGTGCTTTCAGCAGGCTGAGTAACCTTGGCGCGATTCCGCCGGCCCTGCCTTTGCCGCGCCCTTTCGTTGGGTTGATCTGCCCAAGGTACCTGGAAACAAAATGAGGATAGAATAAATCCATGCTCCATAAACTGTGCCAATCACATACTCTGGCTACACACGTGAAATGCCATGAATGTGCGAACTGCACTGCCTTCTGCAACACACAGTATTATGAAATGAAAAGACAATTAAAATCATGTAGCAGCAAATGTGAGCACACTAATAGTGCGCTTAAATAGCTACATATACAGGCACTAATGATGGATGATGTACCTACATGTAACCATTATTATAACTCGTAAAAACAACCCACAATTGCACATATACCCGTAAAGGATTAATAGTAACAATAGGTGCTCATCATATACAGGGAACATGCACAGACTCTAGAAACCGTAACTATACAAGAGCATTTTGCTGCATTTCAGGGTTTCTTCTGTCAGCCGCATACATAGGTCAGTACTGATGTAACACCCCGATGTCCAGGTATAGGCTGCAATTGCAACATGGCAGTCGTGCGTAGATTTACGAACCTCAGTATCATGCTTCATCTTACCATTAAGAGAATGCTCATTCTAGTTTCTGTGCCCTTGGCTGCAAATAAGCGGAATTTCTTACTGAAATCTTCTGAGCAATCAACAAACCTGCCACGATGATGAATGTCTAATTTTTTTTTTTTTACACTGCAACTGTTGACACACAGGGTGGCCAACTTCTCAGGTGCCGCCATAGCAACCTTTATGATGGCTCTTTCACCTGTACATTTCAAGTACTCAGCAGTTCTGGGCAAATATGGGACCACAGTATAATGTTTTTTAAAGGCACTAATCACCCTGCCAGCCCCTAAAAGATCACCAGGTGAAAGGCGAAAGTGCCATGTAATGGTTGTGACAGTACCTGTGAAGCTGTCCTGCCTATGTGTCATGTCGCCAGTTTCAATGCAAAACGAAAAAAAAACTGACATTCATCATTGCAAAAGGTTTGTTGAGCGCCCAGAAGTTGAGGTAGTGAGCTCTATTTTCTTGGGGCTGATTGTACACAGGCTAGAGAGAGCACTGCATCAATGGTAACAAGGGAACCTGAGGTCTGTAAAAGTGCAGACAGGCATTAGGCAACTTAGTGCCACATGTGTGGACGCAACCCATAGTCAGGCACACTGTAATGTTGCACTAGGACATTAGCCAATGGACACGATACATAGCAGAGTGACTTAAAAGAACTGCATTTTCACTTCATTCTCGCTCCCATTTTTCCCGACGTCGGTAACAATAAAAGTACTGCACACATTACATTTAGCAATCATTGACAGTAGCACCTGAGCTATATGGTTCTTCGTCCTTGCGCCTTTCTTGCGGTAGCCAACCAACAAAACTATGCATAAAACTGAAAAGCGCTATCTAGATGCGCTCACAGGACACGTGACCAAGTTTAGGCATTGTAAACTGCCAAGCTGGTGCATTAGAAATGCGACAATGATCAAATCTGCAGTTTTGCAAGTCTTAGAATACCAGAACTGGGTGCAAATTAAAATCAAAACTTCAACCTTCACCTCGCAACCCTCTGACTCATTGCCAGAGCTAGCAAATGTGCAAGGCTTGTCAGCATGTACCACTGGCAAGCAGCACTATGTCAATAACCTTGCCATTCTACTTTCTAAAGACGGCCGTGATGGGCGAAACACCATACAGCTGTGCCACAAAACAACATGATGCCGTGCCAGTGAAGGAAGAAATGCACGAGAGGAATGTATGTGACATCTGAATTCCAGGGGAATAGGGCAGGACTGGTCACTTGCAGGCACTGGCTAAGGATGGCGAGTGCCATTCCTCAGGAAAAAGAAGCCTACTGCTCACGTTATTGTCTCGGTTTCCGATTACTTATCAAAAGCATCATCCACATTCACTCATTTACCTCTGCAAAAACTCCATGGTGAGGGGGCAGTCGGGAGGGTACGCCACGTCCGCAACAGGATCGAGCTGTCCTATCGCCACCGGACACCGACGTATGCTCCCCATAACTCGGTGTGCCAGGAAGCGAGGAGAGAAAAAAGAAAAGAAATAAAGAGCGTAAGAAATAACGCAGAAAAGGCTGATCTAAACAACAGTGCACGAAAAGTAGTCTGGTTTTATTGACGCATAATTTTACGAATCTGGTAGTCATAGCACATGTCTTAGCCTGAATAACAAATGAAAATGTAAAGAATGGTAATTACAACTACTTTTACTGCCTATTAAGCACATTCATCAGGTGTTCTGCATTTAAACAGCGACGCATAGCGCGCCAGAGCTCGACCAACTCGTTTTAGATCCTTGGCCCGCGTAGCAGTGATCGAAAGTCAGACTCGATCGGGATATATGTGCCTGCATGATAGGGGCACTAAAAACGACTTTCTTCTACTCTCTTCAATTAACGTGCGCCAATTCTCTTCGTACGCTTCAGTGTCCCTCACATGAAGATTTTTTTTTTTTTTTTTTTTACACGTGGGTGCAGGCAGCCCCTGAAAATCGCTGCACGTGGCTGAACCATGAGGCCGCGAGTCACGCGCGAAAGATCGCGGTTGTGTGGTTTCCGCTTTTCCGCTTTACGCAGAAGCACGTCTCTAAACGGCAGTCTCGCGCCCACGGCCGTCGGAGCGTGTAGTACATTACGCTTGAGAACTAGCGTGCTTCTCGTGAGCTATGTGCCTCACAGAACACGTGCTGCACGAACGAAGCATGTAAACAGACGAAGAAGCATATAAGCAGAACACACTACACTTACCTTAACACGCTGCAGTTGATTTTCGGCTGCAGCTCGATGCCCACACGTTCCTTGACTGCGTCTTCGCGGCCTTCCAACGCGCCACACACAAAAAGGCAAAAATGGCGAAAAAAGCCGACCGCACGCCCAGGCAGTAGCAGCGCGCACAAAGAAAAACGAGGGGACGGAACCAGCTTCCCCTGCGCAGGCAACAACCGGACGAGGAGGACTCCTTCCTTGAAGCAGCCGCGGGGGCCCGAAGCGCACGTGGAACGACGTCACAGATGACGTCCCCTACGCGCCAGCCAATAGAGTTTCTCGTTTTGTGTTGCGCTCTCCGTCTCTTTCTCCTCGCTCGCACGTTCACGGAGAAGTCGCCGTCTTTCGCGTTTGACAACGACGGCTCGTCAAAATAGATAAAAAGATGGCCGTCAAAATGACGGTTGCTTTTTACAGTGCACCTACCCGAGACAGTATAAGAGCTTTAGTGTACGTTGCCTTGAACTCCCAGAGCATGTGCGCTAGCGTGGCTACGTCCCCGCATGGGGGGAAAGCGTTGTTAGGGGATACCACTGGATAAATTGCGTGCAGAGTGCTGAGATTAGGGTACATCTCCGTCTGCAGTAGTCCGAGCGTAAGAGCCTGAGGCCTACTAGGTTTGTGGTGAGTACACTCTGCGCGCGAGGTGAAAATGCTACAGCTAAGATAGAAAACTAAGACAAAAAAAAATTGAGAACACACGTCTTCTCGTAAACGTGCGACAACGTTTCCGATCATGTATGACAACCTTGCGTGCAATGTATATTACAATCACGAACCAGCTAGCTAGGAGAAAGTTCTACAAAGACCGGGTTCACGAGCAATGCGCACGTTAAAGCCCTGTTCGTAGATATCACACTTGCAGCGTTGGCTCACGACTCAGGGAGATCTCTTGCGGATATTAAAATCGAAGGTTCGATGCCTTGCGGCGGTTGTTGCAGCGGTACCGATGAAAACGGAACGCGAAAACGCCGAAGAACTGAGATTTAGTTGTGTGTTAAAGAGCTTGAAATTGTGGAGTTAGGGGGTTCCAGCTCTGTGTCGTTGCCGTATTCTCTTGACATATATATATATATATATATATATATATATATATATATATATATATATATATATATATATATATATATATATATATATATAATTTGGCAGCTACCGCGTAAATTATTCAAAAAGGATATAACGCGAGATGCATGTGGGACTATATGAAATCGACTCAATGGCATTCACGCCTGAGCTTTCGAAATAAGGGACACAAATTTAAGCTAGACTGTTGTGACATCACAGGAAGACGAAACGCAGCCGTGAAGTGCGTTAACAATACCATAAGACAATGCGAAAATAAAGGAAAAAAAATTAAATTATGGGGTTTTACGTGCCACAACCACTTTCTGATTATGAGGCACGCCGTAGTGGAGGACTCCGGCAATTAGGACCACCTGGATTTCTTTAACGTCCACCTAAATCTAAGCACACGGGTGTTTTCGCATTTCACCCCCATCGAAATGCGGCTGCCGTGGCCGGGATTCGATCCCGCGACCTCGTGCTCAGCAGCCTATAACACCATAGCCACTGAGCAACCACGGCGAGAAAATAAATGAACAAGAAATGCAGTGTATATATGCACATGTCCAATGCCGTACACGACGACACATCTTTAGCTCTGTATTTAGGCAAAGAAAAACGCTTTTTACGACGGCAAACATTTGAAGACGCTTGCTTAGGAGATGCCGCCTCCACCTTATCACTTAGACAAAGCAAAATAGAGAGAGAGAGAGAGAGAGAGAGAGAGAGAGGCGGGGGTAACGTTTGTAACGTACGTATGCCATTCAGTAACAAGAAACTATGTGAGAAGCGATTATGTCGCCGCTGAACTGTCTGTGTCTTAAGGAGATATAGTACAGACGTATCGTCTCCATCAGGTGCGTGCAACCTTCGCATGTGGAGTGTGGATGGCCTAGCGCGCACGAAACTACATCAACTGGCGGGGCGGTAACGGCAACAGTGAGTTGTTAGCTGCGCTAGAAACTATCTATTATACAGAGCCTTCCACCATCTAGTTCATTCAGGGAAGCCTGTACATCTCTAAGTAAATTTAGTATATATATTTTTTTTTATTTTGAAAATAGATGCTCGGAGGACACGGTCGAACGAAAAGAAATATTAGCATTACTCCACATCGCCCCGTCTGCTCGGTGACGAGAACATCGGCGAAGTGAGTTTCGCGTGTTCGAAATATGCAATAATTCGCATTATCCGGGTTCGACTGGTATAGTTTGCCGCGCACACTTCTCCGCCACTGACTCTGTGAAAACGGTTGGCTGAAAGCGTCCCTCTTCTCCATCCTTCTCCCCCTCTGCTGTCTTTGCCGGTTTGTGTGTGTGTGTGTGTGTGCGTGTGTGCGTGTGCGTGTGTGTGCGTGCGTGTGCGTGTGCGTGTGCGTGCGTGTGTGCGTGTGCGTGTGTGTGTGTGTGTGTGTGTGTGTGTGTGTGTGTGTGTGTGTGTGTGTGTGCGTGTGTGTGTGTGTGTGTGTGTGCGTGTGTGTGTGTGTGTGTGTCTGTATGTCTGTGTGTGTGTTCTCCTTATCGTTTCTCCGCGTGCTGGCCGCGTGCACTTGGCCCGTCTCCCTCGCGAGCGCGTTGGTGTGGCCGTCATTGTTGGCTGCGTCCCGGTCACCGGCGCCACTTCCGGATGACCCAGTGGCTGGGCGTTGTGCAGTCGCGCCTTCCCGGCCGCGAGGAGCGTGCGTGTAGCAAGTGTTTTCTTTTTCTGTTTTCAGCGTGCGCGGTGGTCCGTGCAGATGCGGCAGCGCGTTTTGCTTCTTCCTTTCTATACAGCGCGTCCTTCCTCCTTCCCTAACCTTTTATTTCTCTTTTGTTGTTGTCGACTCCTTGGTTAGATTAGCTTCTGAAACTGTGTTCGCGACTGGTTGAGCTAATCGCCGCAGGCACTACGAATAACAATAAAGGAAGCCGCTATAGGCTCTGGAGACACGGTGCTCCCGTGACCGAGTCCCGAACGACGCAATAAGTCTTTTCTTTTTTTTTTTTAAATTTTGTGTGTTTGTGTTTGAGTGTGGTTTCGCATATTCACTGAGCTGTTCGGCGTAAGGAACGAGTCTGCCCGTGGAACGTCCGAATGTGAAGCATACACGCTCTGGTTACAGCGAATTGCACAGCACAGTCATTGCCGATGGAATGCCAATCCAGTGGCAATGCGACACCAATACAATTCCAATGCAATTCGAATACAATGTCATTGCAGCTCGAATGCAATGTCGAGACAGTGCTAAGGCGGTGCCAATACAAGTAATTTGCAATGTCATCTCAATACCACAGTCATCGTGAATGTGTTCTCTCTCTCTCTCTCTCTCTCTCTCTCTCTCTCTCTCTCTCTCTCTCTCTTGTTATTGTTCTACGCCTCAGGAACCAAGGTTATAGACGACATCACGTGCTCGTGCGAGACATAAAGTAACCGAGTAATTAGCACGTCTGTCTTCCAAGTGCATCCTAGTCGCGTTTACATGAATGTGACACTGTACAGCGTGTCGAATTCTTTGATGCATCACGCGGTGTTTGCTACGCGACAGCGATCGCATGCGGCCTCGTCCGAAACAAGGTATAGAACCTGTCTCTGGTGATTTGCATTCGGCCGGCGAGCGGAGGAGAGTACTCGCGGTGGTAGCCGTTCCTCTCACTCAATGCGACACGCCAGCGTTTGCATGCCCCGCACGAGTATTAAGACTTACCACGTCTCCAACTATGCTTTTTCTCGTCGCGTCAATGCGATTCGCCTTCCTGGCACACTGTAACCGGTTGCATGAATGCGATGCTCTTCAAAAAGCGATGCGATGCGCCACTTGTCGCATTCATGTAAACGCGCCGCTGATTCCCGGCAGAGCAGGAATTCGACACTCATCTGTGGCCGGTGCGGCAGTATAGAAAACGTTTGTTTTTCGCCGCCTTACGATAAGGGGGTACGAATCGAAGGGCGAGGAGGTAGCCTCGCGACGACACGATGACGTAGCGGAAAGGGCGGGCGGATAGGCACTGCACACACAGTATCGAGCTTTTAACTGCTGTCGCAGTAAAGAAGCGGTCGTGAAACACTCGTATCGGCGTATCACAGCTTCTACAGATATTCTCCGAAGGCAGTGACAGTGCCGCGTAAAGTAGCGCTTTGGTTATTACAGTTCCAGCTGGGTTTTGAACGTTGTTAGTCGGCAAGGTGGTCGCCGTCCACAAGCGCTACAGTCGTCGACAAGCGGGATGAAGAGTGTGCATCGCTTCGGGGTCAAGTGTACGTATATGGCGTCACACTGCATTGCATCACTCGCGTCGTCGTCGACGTCCTACTCATGCGTTCGTCGCTCCGTCATCAAGCAGTCGTCGTTCCTGGCGACGTCACGCCTGAAGGTAAAGAGCGGGCCAAACCCATTACATGATATCCGCGTACATTTAGCTGAAATGTACGTAACATGAGGATGTAAAGAGGCAGCAGTAATGGCTTTCTCGATTACGGATTCTCACAATAGTGATTTGCCATATTCAGCGTCCATCAACTTTGCTTTGTCGAATAATTAGACCTCGATCTTGCGACCTGCTAGCTTCCTGGTTAGCAGAGGTGGTAGAACGGCATGCACAGAAAGTTGTTCTCAGCTTTGATTCCCGCCCACGAAGCAGCACGAATTTTTCTTCAACTGCGAAGTTTTCCGATAAACACAAATCCTCGCACGCGTTTCGCTTGCGCTACTGTCAGGTGAATTACAATGTTTTTTTTTTTTTTTTTTTCATTTGGTCAAGTCTTATATGTGCAGCTAGCGGTGTACGGCCAAACTGTAAATGACGTGATAGAGAGGTTCACCTTCATTAGGGTACATTGGAGAAGATATAGTAACATCCGTAGCCAGCGCGTCACTGCTAGTTTGGCCACTATTTCTCAGCTAGAGCCCACAACTGAACGTATGGCTACAAAGGCAGTGACAATGGTGCAACGGACGATGGCAGTGTCGTGCTTGGCCACATCACGGCGGCAGTATAGCACCTTAGGTCAAATTCCTGCTAAGTCGCATAACGGAGACGTTGTTCACTCTACGGCAGTGACGGCTGTGGCAGTTCGCTAAAGGTGGTTTTAGCCTTGCGACTGAGGCCGGCAATCGCTCCGCCCAGGGCGCCTCTACCGGACACCGCGGTCCAAATGACACGCCCGAACCGCAGCCTATGATAGCAGTGTGCCAGTTACGCGTTTCAGAACCATAAAAAAAAAGTTAGCTAACAGTTACCGCATTTTGCGCACATTGTTACGATGCGCGGCTATATGACGCGGCAGCTGTGGAACGGAGGAAGAAGGAAAGGAGTTATGCCACGACGCGGCTTACGCGCACTGTTGCGCGAGCGAGAGCGAGCGATACACAGTGTGTCGCGACCTCCCCCCCCCCCCCCCCACCACAACTGCGCGCTTAGCGAACAGCGACGGCGGCATCGCTTCCGCGTCGGCCCTATCCCCTCCCGGCTGGGACCCAGTGAACTTGGCACATAGACCGTGAAGCCGGCAACGCATGCATGCCCGTAAGCGCCGGCATGCCGGGCGCGCGCACACACACACGCCACGAGCAGCTCTCTCTCTCTCCCTCCTGCCAGTTGGATTCCTCCTCTCTCAATGGCCGCGCCGTTCGCGCCATCGCCGGCGCGCGTAACGAACGCGTGCCGCTAGCGCCGCGCACGAACCATATGGGAGGATGGGAAAAGAAAGCAGGCGGCGAAAGAAAAGCGAAGCAGACGCGCGCGCGCACACACACGACCCAGTAACAAGCGAGAATGGCCGCGGGGCGCTGAAGGGCGCGCGCTAGGCGTTCCTGTGTGGGCCGGCTTCGGCCGCTCGGGTCACTGTCGGAGAGGCTCGCTGCAGGATCAGGAAGGGACGCAGCGTTAATCCCTGCGGGTCGAGCTTGGATTGCGGACGAGAGGACGAAGAAGGGCAGAGAGGAGGAAACGCTTGACTCGCGAGTACGGCCGGGGCTTAAAAGAGTAAAAGATGTTTTTTATCGCAGCTTATTATTGTTCGCATTGTATTTTTTCCCGGGATTACGTGAACGGGTCGTGCATAATGGTTCTTCTCGATATTCAAAGGTAAACTCCCGGATAATCCGTCGACGCTGATGGGCATGCCGTTTGCGTAAGGCAGACGCAGAAGCCGCAACAGGATTACAGCGCGCGCTCACACGCAAGCACTCATGCACGCACGCATACACACACGCACACGGACACACATACACACAACGAAAAACGGCCGAGCTTAGCGGTGTGTGGCATTGATAATAAAGGACTTAGGCCAAGCTCGACGATGAAACAGGTGTATTTCATAAACGAACGGCTTCTTCCTGGTCAGTCAGGATCTCACGTTTTTAATTGAGGCCCCAGTATACGAACAAAGCAGTTTATAACAAAACCTTTACAATATAAATAAGTTTACAACTGTTCTGCAGGGAAACTAAATATTCGCAACTGCGCCTTTCTAATCGAATGAAATGTTAATTTTCATTCATCAGCTTTCAATTTTTTACACTCCACGGGCTGCCACGCGGCTCCTAAGAAATATTCTATATGATCTACGATGGTGGGGGGGGCAGCTTGTTCTTTCCACGCACCAGTTCTTGCGGTCTGTGAACGTGTTCTAGTGTAATTGGGCGTAATTTCGAGTCGTCGCGGCTCGAAGCAAATCCTCTAATTCCCTTCGGCCGCCTTCCTTTGCTCTCACTCACGGGACAGTGTCCCAGCATGCATGATAACAGCGACGTCGAAGTGTCGTCATTATATCGGCGGCGGCGCTCAGCAAAGAGCCTTCGGAAATGCCTTATTCCCTTTCCATAATCCATATATGCATATATATATAAGCGTAAACGACTCGGGGACAGTTTGGAAGGAAGTATTACACATGTAGAAGATTGAGATTGAGAGAGAGAGATAGAGAGAGAGAGAAATACATTAATCAAGTGTCGAATTACATGAACTTGACGCGCTCCTGGCACGCAAAGTGGGAGGCGAAGGGTGCACACGAGAGAGAGAGAGAGAGAGCGGTAAACGACGAGAGCATCACGTTGGCATCGAGGAAGTAAGTTTGCAGCTTGTTTTGAGTGAGATTCGAGCAGCGAGGGTATGTATATACCCGCACCAAGCCTGCGCAGCAGCAAAAAACCCGACCCAAACAAGAGATGCGCTTCAGGCGTGCCATCAAGCCGCACGCTCGCGCGCGCTGAGGGAGTTGCCGAGGAGAAGGTTAGGGGGGGAGGGAGGGAAGGGGACGGGAGAATCGCAGGCACAAAGTCGCAGAGGAGGAAGAAGAAGATGCGGCGGAGTAACGGGGGAAAGGAGGAGGGGAAGGAAGGAATAGGTTAAAGAGATGGCGGCAGGAGGCCCTGCCTCCCGAAGGAACGCGCGGTCTGGCGGCGTCTCTGGTGCCGTCGCGGACTTGCACCGGGACCTGGCTGTGTATAGCTTCTCGGAAGAGTTTATGGAACGCGCCGCAACAGCCTTCTCCTGGCGCCTCGCGCACTTTCCACGCGGCAGAGGCGCGCGCGGTGCTAACAACGCTCGGTTGAGAGAAGGTGCTGTATAGATGAGGAAGAGGAGACCGTAGAGTCGTAGCCCCTTCCGCTGGCCATCTTCGCTCCTTTCTTTCTCGCCGATGGACTTTGCCGCCGCGCGGAGGTGAAGGCGCGCGTCGCGGGGTAGTCGTCGTGAGTCTCGCGCATAACTGTACGTAGCGGCCGCGCTTGATCACGACGATCGAAAGAGAAATAAAAGGGAGCGGGTGCTGCGCCGCGCTTGGTGTGAGGACGAGTTTTGTGTTTCCGGCGCGCGCTTTCGTGCGGCTTGTTTTCGGGGCAGTGGTGGTGGTGGTGGTCGTTCCTTGGTTGGGCGGCTGGGTCTTTCTTCCTTCCTTCCTTTCTTTCTTTACCGTGATGCACTTCGCCGCAGATGATGAGAAATAGAGATTCGCACGGCATGTTGTTCCTCCGTGATGTCGCGTCTTCGACTGGCTTGCTTAGACGCGAAGGTGCATTGATCTATACCACAGATTGAGGTGGTCAAAGGTTGTGTCTGTTCATGAAAACTGCCTTCTTTCTTTCTTTCTTTCTTTCTTTCTTTCTTTAGACTGCTGTCATCACGCAATCGGGAATTCATTTATTTATAGTGAGAAAATCTAGCTGAGCCCTGAAGTGTGTTTAAGGAAGAAGTGTAGCTTGCACTGCACCTTCGCCATATATGCGTGACATCAGAATCAAACTATATGAAGGCAGAAGCTACGAATCTGATTATAAGTTTTATGATTCTTTTAGAAGGTTATAGAATGTGTATCTCCTGTAGCTAAAATATCGCGGTGATTCAGTTGTGTTCAAGCTGTGAAGTTACACAGCGGATTTAGTGGCAGACGTTGCCATAACATGCTTATTCAGCAAGACAATAGTATAAGCATGATATTCAAAATAAGGAAACAGCGAAGACCGAAACAAAGGGCGTTTTAGTCACGAGGAAATATAAAGGAAGAGGAAAATTCCGATTCACTGCGGCAACTGCATCAATTTGTATACGTGTTTTAATGGATGACTGAATTCTTCACATATTTCTCAATTATTTCGTGGTTGCTTGGCTAAGGAGCTTGCTACCAGCTTTGCAGCCTGGGCCGGAAATTGCTTCGCCCACGTGTATTTTTCCTCTGTTCAGAAACGTAGTTCCATGCGTACATCAGATCAGTGTCTCATAGATATGCGAGCATATATAGAAGGCGTGAGAACTCTATTCGCACCATCCTCGGTCCTTGGCGGAACGCTGTTGCACAAACCCACGTGGAACGACTTTTTTTTCTTTGCAATGTTGTCAAACAAAGACTGCCTTTCGACACTGAATTACCTATAAGACCAAGTGAAATTTAACGCGTCACCAATCTCCTTACATTCTTATAATAACGAAGCAGAAGCACGCCCAATTTCGAACGCTTAATCTGGATATAGCAAATCGGTTCTGCAGAAGTCCGCAAAGTAGAGGGAGGTTCGTGAAAAGGAAAGTCAACATCCATACGACTTGTAGAATAGAAGCTACTATCGTCCTGGTCCGGGTTCGATCTCCGGACCAAGATGAATTTTTCTTCACCTTCGAAGCTTCCTTTCTGTGAAACCCTTATGGGTTTCCTTTGTAGCTTCGTGCTACAAGATGGCTGGATGTTAACTTTCCATTTCATGCGCTAACTGAAGCGTATGCATAGGCTGATCCGATTCCTATTCTTGTCTGGTATCCACGGAAACCTTGGTGGAAGACGTAGCCATGAAAAAGCGTCTGTGGCGAGTGAAGCCCTTCACTATAAACTAAGCGTCCATGATAATGCGACGAGCTCTATCACGTCTGAACGAAGCGCGAGTGATAACAAAGGGGAACACATCGTTTAATATACTTGACGAAGCGACGCGTGATGGCGGCGTAACTGGGCACTTAGTACGCTCTGTAGCTTCAAACCTGCGTGCCTGTAAAATGAATCACCAAACTATCACAAGTACTCGGATGTGCAGAAAGGGAAGTGCGCCTCAAAGTTGTTCGTATGTTTTTCTAAATCAAGATTGGCGCAAAATGGCCTACATTCTATTTGCAATGCTACGAGGTGACGAAACACAAACTAAGGTTTTAAGCACTGCTTATAGCATGCGCATCGTTTCAGGTGCCTGTGGATACGACTGCAAATTTTGCTTTCGGTCATTATTGCAGCATCCGGGAGCTCTCCATCCTCTTTCACCTAAACGAACGCGCTGCTCACATATCCGCATCGTTAGTTTTTTTTTCTTTTACATTTGCGCCACTCGCTGCAGGCAGCGGTATAGTTCGAGCAAGGTGACGATGCAAAAAAGAGAAAAGAAGAATGCAGACTCGAAACGAAATTTTGACTGCATCTGGCCGGTTTTCTATCTATCCCACGAGTCGACTTCCACTGTATTTAACAGAACTTTGGACCAATCTGCGTTCGCTTCAAATTTTCTGTCCTCTTCCTCCTCGACGCGAGACGAAGAAAACCCGTCCCATTAGCCGAGATGAAGGACGCACCAAGTTTCTTTCTGTTTATTTTGTTATTTAACTTTTTTTTTCGCTCAGGAACCATTGTAGATCGCACGCATTTCCCATCCTTCGAGTGGCTACCGACGACTGTACGACATACTTCCCTCCCCCCCCTCCCCCCCGCCCGTTTTTCCTACCTACACTCACTCCTTCAGACACTCGAGCACCTGCGCTGGCATCACGGCAGAGGAACCACCAGGTCCGCCCAAAACGAGAGTTTCGTAACCAGGCTAAGTGGGCGCGCCGTCTGCGACAAAATACAAAAGCCCAGAAGCAGGGAGAGAGAGAGAGAGAGGCAAGTAGGTAGATAGAATAGGCTGCGGAAACGCTGGCCGCAACTGCACGCGAGCGAGCAAGCAAGCAAAGCAAGCACGCGCCGAAGGAGAGGCAACCGCGCACGGGGCTTCGACAGGAGAGGAGCTGCAGCCGCTGCGGGCCACTATACTGCACTACAGGCAGCAGCAACGACGAGCTGCGATGGCGGCGGTTCCTGGTTCAACCCGCGCCATCCCCGAACTGCCGAAAAAAAAAAAAGAAAGGGGAAAATGCGGCAGCCGGCGCGGCGACGTCTCCGGCTCGCACGGTCACTGCGGACCCAGAGAGCGATGCGTCCGCCGCCAGCGAACGAGAGGCCAACAGATGGAGAGGATGCGGAGAATCGGCGAGGAAGGAGAGAAGCCGGCAGGCAGGCAGCAGCAGAGAAGCGCCGGCGGTGAACGGGGTGGTGATGATGGTGGCATGCGTGCGTGTATACGTACGGTATGTGCAGCATCCCCCCGCCATACGCGGCGCGCTGGTGTCCTCCTCCTCTTCCCTAGCGGATGCTCGGGCTGCCCGCCGCTCGTGCAGAGAGAGCTGCGAGAGTGTGGCGCTGCTGTAACGTTATACTATAGCGGGACGGTGTGTCCCGGCGCCCGCCTGGCCTCGCCGGGGCCACCGGCGTTTGCTGATTCTCTATGCTTCTTTTTTGCTTTTTTTCTTTTCGCCGACGCGGCAGTCACTGGGTCACTGGGCACGCGGGCCGCTCTACTGCGCCGCCCTCTGCTCGCGTTTTTTAGACTCGACCCTCAGAAACGTCTCTGCTGATGTTTCTGTTGTTGTTGTCTTTCTTTTTCACTGGGTATAGTTGATTTAGACGTTTGTTGATTTCGTTTCGGCGGGAGAGCATACAGTTTTCTCGCGTAGATGGGAAGCCGGAGCAATATAAGTGCGGCCGGGTATAACGTTTGATGGACGCCAGTGAGTGAGTGGGATGAAAAGAAAATGTTATTCTGGTGTAAAACTGCCGACATTTTGAAGAAACAAGTCGCTTAAGAGCCAAATTTTAAAATTTTCTCTCCCTCCGCAGTGTAATGGAGAAAAGAAGCAATCCTGGAAAGAGATGGGCTTTGAAAGGAGAATAAATAAAATAATATGAAAAGGGAGGGGGTACTGTAGCTCTCAAAAACCTCCAATTCCTGAAAGCAAGACTTGAGTGTGCCTCACTGAACTTAAGATAACGTAGCATAGCATGAAATCTCGTCGTCTCTCTTTCACTCCTCCTCTTCCGTATAGAGTAGCAAATTGGCCGAAGACCATTTAACCTCCCTGCTTTGGTTTATCTCTCTCGTTTACACCTCTTGAATATACCGTAAAACCTCGTTATAACAAAGTTGAAGTGGGAGTCAAAATTACTTCGGTATATTCATTACTTAGTTATATACATTATTGCTTCTACTTATGTGAATGCATATGGGGATTTCAAAGGAAATTTCATTTACTTCGTTATATTCATTATTTCGTTATAACGACATTTGGCTGTACATCGAATGTGAAAGACGGAGTTATTAAATAGCTTGCAATGACCCAGCTAAGTACGATGTATAACGACACGACATTATGAAGTGGACAACTTCAGACAGCAGAAATACGGCTCGATGAGATACGCAGAGAATAAGACAGGGAGCCGAGAAATTAAGGAATTCATGCTCTGACGATACTTCAAGCAACAAGTGTCCGCCAGTCTCGACGAGGCTCTTAAAGCGACTTCACGCCTGTTCACAGAAAACTTTTGCAATATGGCTGGCTTTATTATAAACTGCAGACATCTTAAAGCAAAGAAAGGGGTTAATTCCGACCTAACTAAACCAGCTGTTCAAGGAGCGATATTGGCGATATTCTTTTAGAAAGACGCAAAGATTCTATATTTCCTCAGATTATCACGCGTGCAATCACCGGGCAATGCGACGTTTCTTACCATTTTTGGAAACCTCAAGATACGTTCAAATGGCATTATTAAAACTTCGTTTTTTTTTCTTTCATGACAAGTTTTGTCACTGCTGTCACTCATACAAATTGTCACTCGTGTCTAGAACGAAATCTTAGCTTCACTGCATTACACTAAATTACTGCGGAAAAGAAAGCAATGATGTACAGGCTGTGAAGCCAGTCTACCGCGCTGTTCCATAAATTCGTACTGATAACACTTCCCTACCAAAGTACTTTGACAGATCCCAGACAGCTACTCTGTTCAAGAAATCAATCGCTTTGTTTACTACTGATAGGCAAGAAATGACTTGTGTTTTCAACGATCAGGCCGACTTCATTGAACTCCGTCATCCACCATCTAAAGCTGAAACGTTTAAGGTTAATTCCATCAAACTCGAGGCTTCTCAACTGGTCTTGCGAAATACTGAATTATAGCCACAGACGTATTACGCAACCGCTTTTTTCACGCAAGGAGAAACTAATCAAGCGGATAAAGCTATCTTCTGAGGCAAACTACGATAAAACTGAAAGGCAGTCCGGCGCCCACAACGATTCAGCTTTTCATAGGCGCTGGCACTCCAAGCCTACATTGTTCTAGCTAAATGACAGCGTGGTGATTATTCCCAGACTGAGCTAACTTGACACTGAGCTTGGCATTACAAACTGACCGCCCTCTCCCGCTTTTACTTCTCTTTAAGAAACGCGATTGTCATGCAGGCATCCCTCCGCCATCGCCCGGCACACAATATGGATATGCAGCCCTTCACCGAAACAAAAAATGCAAACAAACACAGACCGAAGACTCGCGTAGCTTCGTTTTCTTGTTTTCCATTCGGCGGGCAAACTCTTTCTTTTCCGGCCTCCGCCTGGGCCTCAGCAAGGGCAGGAGGGTGAACGAGTGAAGGCCAAGGCTTGGCACTTGTGACACACTACTCCAGAGAAAGAAATCAAAGCGAGAGAGAGGAGTGAGGCGAGCGAGCGCAATCACGAAAAAAAAAGGAAAGAGAAAACCGAACGAACGGAAGGGGACGCTCCGAAACGAGGAAGTCACGGAGCGAAGCGCACAACACTGAAAGAAAGAGAGAGAGAGAAAGGTGAGCAGCAGAAGAACGGGAAGGGGGGGAGGAAGTGAGGATAGACAGAAGGGTACGGTTCTAAACCCCGCACTGACGAGAGAGGAAAAAGGGACGGGGGATTGAGCGAGCGCGACAGAGCAGACTTAAGAAGGAATGGAGGAAGGAAGAAACGAAGGAAGGAAGAGAACGGCCGTACTTCCTCCCGGATCGTTCCGGGGGGGGGGGGGGGGGGGGCGCTTGCGCTCGTGCGCCTTGGCGAGATTGCTCCGGAAGATGAGCAGGTGCGGTCAGGGGGCCACGGGCGCCACCGATTGGGCGAGGAGGCGAGCGCTCGATGACGTGGGAGGAGTTCCGGCGCTCGCCATTGGCCCAGACGGGGCGCCGGTGGAAGGCTGGTACCGCGAACTCCCCCACGTCCCCCCCCCCCTCTCGCGCGGAAGGAAGCGAGCCAAGCGCGCGCTCCGAGCGGGAGTACTTAAACAAATTCGTGATGGTGGCAGCGTTTTGAACGAATCTGGGTCCACGCGCGTGGAGGTGTGCGGTGCGTCCTCGTCGTCGTCGTTTCGGTTTCGGAGGGTTTGGACGTCGGACTAGGCTCGGAAAAACAAAAAACAAAGAAAGCGGATCGACGCGAAAATTCCATGCGTGTGTGAAGTGAACGGCGTCCCGAGACGAATTTTCTCAACTGCGAAAGGGGGAACCAGTGACTTGTGTTTTTCCCGTGTGCTAGGAGCGGGTCGAAGCGGATCTGTGGTGACTGGTGCTCGAACCCGAGGCCCGGCCCCAACCAGGATGAAGTGACAGCGGTTTTTCGCCGAGTTTCGGGTGTGTGTGCCTGGGTGCGTGCTTGGATTTAACCCCGCTTCCTCCTCCTTCTTTTTTTTGTCACATTTTATTCCCTCCACTGCCTAATTTTATTTTACTTTGTGCTGAGTGTGTGAGTGCGTGAGTGTGAAGAGATTTGGCAGGGTGGATCGATTGGATTGATGACTGTGGCAGCGAGTGAGCGCGTGGACCTTTCGCCTATGGATGCCAAGCTGGAAACCTGAGCTATTCGGTAAGTTGGTTCCTTTCTTTCATTCTTCATTTAGAAATCTCGAAGTGCGTTATCCTTTCAAAACAATTGGTATTAATGTCAGGTAGCCCAACGCCACTGCGAACGCATACGCCAACACACAATCCCGCAAAATATTCATTTGTGCTTCGGCTTCACCGCGCAACACAGCTGTTTATAGGTGATGACATCTTTCCTTTGCAAGATGAACTTGCTGAGCGGACGTGCCCCTTGGCTTTGAGCGAAGCGGTCACTTGTATTCGGCAGCTTAGTTCGGGAAAATTATTTTGTTAAGTCGGCAAGTGAGTGGGCATGTGTGGCTATCACCGCAGTGTTGTTATTTCGCGGAAACAGTGGTATCCGTTGTGTTGAGAATGACATGAGGTGTATGAATGACTTCAAGGTAGCGGCAGTTGTCACAGTTTCCGCCATTCTCTTATCAATGGAATCAACTAATTTCACTGAAATTCGGCGGAATTCAGCGATGTTGAGTACTGCATTGACTGCTGTCGACCTAGTTTTGCTCGTGGGAGTCAACAGGTGGCCACCACGCGCACGCAGAACAGCTTGATGGAATGACTATGAGTAGCAAAGGCACAGTTGCTAGTGCCTTTCTTTATTCTCGTTTTACCTGTAGTTGTTAGTTGCTTCACCTGTGTACGCTGCATACTGGATCTATTAGACCCAACCTTCACACAGGTATCGCTACAGATGAGACGTCTTCAGATCGGGGTTTCAAGAGGAATCCGTGAAACTTTTGCTATAAGTGGTAATCCTGCTTAAGCGAATTCAACCTACGTCCCATAGTAAAAGGTCATTTTGTCACGCGCGCAGCTTCCAAGATAGCGAACTTTTATGTTTCTGTAATAATCTAGAAAAGGTATACGGTTACTTAAATCAAAGAATTGTACTCCCTAGCGGATGTTTTCGAGCATTCTCTCCTTTCCTCTCTTTTTCTTTATTTTTTTTATATTCCAAAGTTTAGAAAGAATGAATTCAGAGAAAAAAAAATGACAACCGGCGCTGACTTTTACCGCGCAACCTGCTGACGTCACGCTTCACGCTCTACAATCTGCACCTGCGTCGTCCTATTCTGTCAGTATTTATCTGTGTCGAAATGTAACCTGTTCGCGACCAGTGATAGGGACCTCTCCTTTCATTCGCGATGGACGGGAAACCTTTCCCGTCTTTCTTCTCCAATCTTTCGCTATGGACGTTTTTCTTTCTTTTCTTGTTTTACATTCAAACGAACGTGTCTCGACGCTCCTATAGAGGGCTGATGTTTCCGCTAGATGACACAGGGGTATTTTCAATGCACGAGAGTGGCCATCAGGCCTCGTACTCCTGCTTCGAGTCACCGTTCAACTACGCCAGCGCAAAGCAGACCATCCAGCTGCCGGGACACCGATTCTCCCGTCTGCATATGGAAGCCCGCGAAGAGCTCGAAACTTAGTCACACCATGTGACTCAAGAAGAGCTCCGAGCGTCTGACGGCCTCTAGCACTCCAAAAACCCCCCAGCGCTCCTATTATGCAACAGTCTAGAAATGAGGGAGGATTGGTGTTATACCGACGTGAGAGGAATACTGGCGAAAATATTTCGAGTGAGATGAAAGCGAGCAGAATCAATGTTTTCACTTTTTTTTCTTTCTTTGATGTTATTTTTGAACCATATTATTAATCAGCTTAATATTACTGAAGTGTGAAGAATTATGACGTCTCAGTCCGCGCTCTGCCTCTAAGAGAGAAAGAATACGTGATGAAGGTTTTCCAGTGAACGATACCGAAGAACATCACTCTGTTTTGGCACGTACGTGAAGCCCCTGAATTTAATTTGAATATTAACGTCATTTGTAAGTAGTCAGTGCAGTACTAAGCTTGTGCATCCCGTGTAATCCGGTGAATCCACGACAGATGCGAGTATGACGGAACACGAGACAGATGCGTTGAATGACGTCTAGCCTCGAACAATCGACCTTATGTTTTCTCTGAATCGGCCGCTTATAGTAAACGTACACAACGAGCCGTCCGTATCGCTCACAGAAGGTGTTATCACTGAGGACCCTCGTGCGCAAGCATCCAAGTTGATTACGCCACTGATAAACTGAGCTCGGCAAAACACGGTACTACTCATTTTATTTGGCGCCGGCCTTTGAGCCACCGGCATCACAGTGGCGATTAAGTAACGAGAGCGTTGATTGGCGTTAGGCGTCAAACGATAGGCCTCATTGGTTAGCTCTGAACCGACTTTATGCAGTAAACGCACACAGCTAGTCAACGATATCGCTGTCAGTTACGTAACAGTGACATTGACCTGTGTTAGTTGGGGATCGAACTATCGGCATTATAGATTTTGCGTGAATCAACGGTGTAGTAAAAAAAGAAGCCAAGAACCGATCGGCCTCGCTTATGGTTACATAACAGCCACGTTCCTTATCCAATGCTTCGTGCAAGTTACAGATAAAACCAGTGTATAAGTTCCAACGTTCGACCCTGCCTCGGTAACCTAGATGCTAGATAGAAAGTCTACAATGACATCGACGACCGCCATCTGGAGATTAAGTGAGCTCTGTTCGCAAATGTGACAGCAGCCAATAGTCGGCCAGCATCAGCAGTCGCGTGTTTTTGAAGCCATTCGCCTTCGTAGGTGTAATACACGTTTCGGCGGCCACACTTAAACATAGCATAAACGAACGAGATCGAAGCATTTTTTGGCAACGAACGACGGCTCCTTGAAACGAGGTAAAAAAAAAAGGGGGGGACACCGAGTTCACCTTCGCAAAGGCGACGTCTCACCTTGTGCTCGAAGGCTCACGGGTCTGAAATAGAAGGTTACAGCTCCGCCGAGTATACGTAGACTAAACGGTGAGATAACGAACAGCGAAGGCAAGGCCGTTATCAGCTTTGGCAATCATCGCGGTCGGTCTCTCTCGGCGACTCGTCCGGGGTTATTTCTCTCCCATGTAGTGTACGCTCCTGAATGGAGCAGCCTCGGTTTTATTAATTACCGACCCTCCGCGTGATCTGCGTCGGGGTCGATCAACTGTCGAACGCGGTTCGGGCGGCTTCTACGTTATGTGTGCAACGCAGCACAAACCGGTGGTATCGCGGATACCTCGCGAGGTAAACTGTATCTATGTAGTGTAGACCAGCGCTGCTGGGTGGAACTCGTATATTACAAAAGTGCCAGCGGTCGGCCAGGTTCGCGTTCACCTCAAGTTCAGAGTGCAGCGAGCTGAAGCAGGCATCGCGCCGCGCACTTCTTATCGCGTGACCTCCTTGTGACGTAACAAAGCTCAGTGGTCGAGTTGACGCCGTCGAAACCTTCGAGAGTCCTTCGTTGTCAGCGCGCATGCGTGCCTGCTTCTTGGCCTGACTCCATGTTGGGTGCAAGCGAATGTTTCCGACACACAACAGATAAACACCGATGGTATCTTTCCATCGAAGGCAAAGCTAGGGCGCTCCGGATTTAAGTATGCGAAAGTCTGAACCCACCTGATACGACTTCATGCAGGTTCCTGGCGATGCGTGCGACCGTTAGATTCTTCGCGCAAGTTTGTAGGTTGATGCGAACTTGAGGTATTGTGCGAGACGCTCGGGAGGAGCAATTGCCGGCCTTGATCGCCAGGCTAAACCCGCCTGTTGCTACAATTCACCACCACCACCACATCCTGCCTTTTAAAGTTCAGTCTTATTTTATGCTGAGGCTTTTTCTTGATTTGTCATTTCGCTCTGCTTCTTAAAGCAAAGCGTGATACATGGCAACTGCAAGCTGCCTTTGGTTGCTTGTAGTTGTGTAAGACAGGCGGACATAGGCATGCAAGCAGCCTTAGGTTTCTTCATAGTTGCAAGCGCAAGCAACCCAAGGTTGCTTGCTTTCTTGTGGCTTATAGTCGGAACAATGACCCGGATTCACAAGACACTTCGTACGCTAAAATAGTTCGTAAGGACAGACACCCTCCAGTCAAAAATCACTAACGTGTAACTCGTATTAGCAATGGAAGCCGTCCAATACAACAAAATATTATTACGAAAGAGGGCCTTCGCGAATTCGACTCCATGCTCTTAAGTAATTCCTCTTGCTCTAGTATGTAATTCCTCTAGCTCAATGGTCTATTAGAGCTGCAGGTTAGGTGCCAAAGAAAGGGAAGTGCAGTTGAGAATGGCATAAAATTGGGTGATGTGGTTTAATGCGGAAATTCGGAGGCATAGCATGAGGTCAGCTAATCGAATAATGCAGGGGCAATCGGAGATCACTGAGTCCTTCGTTATGCAGTGGACGTATATAATGTGACGATGATGATATAGAAAGATGGCACAGCCTGACTGTAGTCAGTAGTGAGATAGTAATGCAGCTATAAAGTAAATCTTGTGCCCTGCAACATCGTCGCTGGCTGACGGAAATAGCCGGGCACGAGTGCCGTTTCCAAACCGCTGCCGAATTATTCTGCCGACCGTTATTCAATTCGCGAGTCCCGCGTTGTCCTCTTTCTTTCCGATCTCTGCGTGCATCACATTTCGCACCCTATAGAAGACTATAGCCGTCGGCCAAGGCAAGCACCTCCGGCTTTTCATTGAAGTCAGCATCTCATCTGAAGCTTCCCGGCAACCTGTACACTTCCCACGAGAGCCGACGTCGTTTTGTTGTGTCCCCATTGCGCACGACTCAGCGGACGTTCATCTTCAATGTATAGTTCACAAGTACGTGCACAACCTATAAACATACTGCGCATCGAGCATGAAGAGGAGGTTCCGTTGATGAGGAGGTGGTTGAGAGACGACGACGAGGAAGAGGAGAAAGAGCGGGTTGGCTCGAAGGAGGCGCGAGCACGGCTGCATGCTTCGATGTGTATATATGAGTGATGACGTGGCGCATTGTTGTGCGCGTCTGCGGACGCGAGCACGTGCATTGGAGCACCGGAGCGACCGTCTGGGTCGGCGGTGCGCACAATGGAAGAGCGCGGTCTTCCTTCAGGGGCGCCGCAGGGCACGGTAACTTGTGGGCGCGTCCCGACACTTCGGGAGACGACCCGCCGCGGAAGAGCACAAAGACGGCCACACGGATGGACTAGACGGGGGCGCCCGTCGGTCGGGCCAGACGGTCGCGTCAAATGGGGTTGCGTGGTGCGCGCCAGGCAAACATGCCGCCCGTCGAAGAAGTGTTTTGCGGGGCATGCATATACAGGGTGTATTACGTACCTGAGGTTACGCGCGAAAAAAAAAGTTTGCGTATTAAATACAAGATCGCCGCTGAAAAACCACAGCCTGTGATTATATTCTTCTTGATACGTTATTCATTATATTGTTCTTCATTTACTATATAGCATAAAGCTGTATATTCGATGCGTGTAGTCGAGATGCTGTGGAGTCTGTTCTTACTTTTCTTGAAGTAACTAAATTAGTTTCACGTCTGTAATTTTTTTTTTCAAATGACAAGACCTGCAGATACTACTTCTTTTGTAACATTCTTTAGTAGCGTGACCTGCAGTGACTGGCCCTACTGCGTGTGACCTGTGCTGTGTGTTTTGCTTTATTCCCCGAGATATGTCATCTCGCTCTTTCTTTGCTCTTTCCTCCTCCTTTTCCCATTCCCATTTCTATGTTTCTTTCTCCTCCTTGCTGGAGAGCAGGAAGGCGTTGAGCCCCTTCCGGTGCCAGTTGCCAGCCTGCCTCTAGCTTACCCTTTCGTGTCACGTGTGTATATCTTTTCAAATCAAATAACGATAATAGTCTGTTCAATCTCAACGCACGTGCATCAACACAAAGTGTTAAAGTTGACATTATAACGTAAACACTTGCGGACAGAGCTTTCGATAAGAGGACACGTGCGGATATTACCTAATCTTAGGTGTCTTTTTTGGCGCTTGTTCTCTAGTATTCACAAGTACCAACAATCTCAGTTCACAACCCTCCAACACTTCACAATTCACGGAGCCGGGGTCTCTTCCAGCAGATGTTAAGAAGCAAGAAGAAGGTACCATGCATTCCTGGGCAAACGGGTGTAGAGAGAGAGAGAGAGAGATACAAAAGGGAAGGAAAGACAAGGAGGTTAGCCAGTGAGTTTATGTTCTAGTTCATATTAGGAGAAATGAATAGAATTGGACACATCATGTTACACGCAGCATGTGACAGAATGAACGCGGAGTGAATAAAAAATCAAGCATTGGGCGGTAAATATTTAGGTGGTATGACCAGATTAGGAAACTTGCAGCCATAGGATGGACACGGCTGACGCTGAGGGACGCCTTCGCCTACTGTGGACGTGAAATGGGCTGCTGCTGCTGCTGATGATGATCCGGACAATGATGGCGACGACAAAGATGACAGTAAAGCAGTTGGCGCAAGGGTACCGATGTTGAAAGGAAACAAAAGCGAGTGCCATTTGGAACGACCGCTCGCTGTTGAGACGCTGCAGTCGGCATTTACGGCTTCAGTTTTAGCTATTGTATTTCTGTAGTTTTCAAAAGATGTCTAATTAAACTCGTTCCTTGTGCAATCATTCCAAATCACCAGGCTCTCCCATGATTCACAGATCAATCCCGCAACTCGGGTCCCCACCCTCGGATTCGCGACCCACCGTTTGGGGAACGCTGCATTTCGTATATATTTGGCGATTCCTCTTTACCCGATACTATGCGGAGTCCTGTCCCTGCAGTACTATCCTACAAGAATTTCTGCGTTCTCATGTACAACACTGTGTGTCGAAGTGCAAAGACATTAAGAGGTATTCCATCCAAGTCTATCTACACTGCAATGCATGATTGTTCTCCAGAGAAAGCTAGCTAAAAGAGAAAGGGGGAAATAAATAAACGTCGAATTCGCCGATACACGGGGTCAATTTTCAGTCTGTCAAATAAAATTTACAAGAGCGAGAATTTGAGCACCAGAATATGAACTCCGCAATCACTTATTAATCCTCCTTTCTGATTCACAACTCGCGACAAGGTGGTATGCAGCACAGTAACGACAACATCAGGCATATCTATAATTGCTTCACACTCGGTTTTCGGGATGTATCTGCGTCACGGATTATGAAATACGCGGTAACGCGTTAACGTAGAATGAGAGTATAAGCAGTCGTCACATGTGCGTTAGACAATTCTAGGCATATCAGACTTTATTATACAATTCGCTCCTGTCCAGATTAGTCCACTCAGCAATTTCTCACAAAAAATGGGACCCGCTTCGACTAATTAGCGGTCGAATGCACCAAACTCAAGGGTGGTGACGTTCCTTGAACTGCTAACGTCCGCGAATTGGCCGATCGTCAAAGCCTACAACATGGCGTCCAAGGCGCCGGCCAATCGCGGCCGATTTCTGATTGGCGAGAACGCCGTCGTCGAATCGGACAGTGACCACATGACGCTTAGGTAGGTGATTCAAACAGTGCAAGCTAACAACGTCTAAAAAGAAATCAATCACCCCTTACGTGCGGATGAAGCGAACAGCGAAGGCGAGAGCCCGTAGGTAATCACGAAAGCGTGTGAACTGCTCCAAGATTATTGATTGATTGATTGATTGGTTTATTGATTGATTGATTGATTGACTGATTGACGCAATAGACGTGATGGAAGGTGGAGTGAAAAGCCACTCAAGGATGGCTTGAAGGGAGTCCTTATCGCCCCCTGGACTTGGAATTTCAAACTTCTGAAATAGCAAACTGGCCTTAAATCGGACTTCCGCATCTTTGCACGGCGTAGCGACACTGTTTGATCGGCCTTACCGCTATAACGGTACAAATACCTCGCTGCTGCGTACCACGCGTGTATGGGTGGGGCAATAGAGCCAGCGTGCGCCCGGTTGGCTTAAGCGGTTTCTAAGTGCACGGTGACGCTACTTTCATACCTTCTGAACGGTATGAACCGCTGGGCATCTAATGTTGCCACACCTGACGAGTACTACCTGCACATGTGCGACGCGTTGCTAACAGTTCGTGCAGTTCACTTTAAGACGGTTGACGCCCTTTAATTAAGGCCCATCTTGTCCCCCCCCCCCCCCCAACGATAATTATCATCCATTTTCCCGAGTCTGCGCTCCCGATACTTCCAGGTCACGAAAACGGCATGAGCGTATCAAAGTGACGCGGCGTTCCTGACAAGAAAATAGCGAGCGCGGAACGTTAAATAAGGAAGAGTACGCGAGACCGCCGATTAACTGTTGGGTGACAACCTAGAGGACATTAAAAAAAAAATTGCTCCTAGAGTTTTGTCGTCTTGAGGTTCGACTGGTAATGACGGCTGTAAAGAGGCAACAATATTCTAAAGCGTTCTGGTGTAACGCTATAGCGTAACGTGACTGCTTTTACGTTACCATCACTACACCCGCCAAGCGTTCTGTGCGCGTGCGCAGCTAGGCAAACGAAGCGCGCGCGATGAAATTAAGGCGGCTCCGGGGCAGGCATAGTGGTGACCAACAAATCGACAAGCCGTCAACGGCACGCTATAGCGTGTCGCAATGCATAACGGCAGAGGCCGCTGCCAGCCGGTTCAGCAATAACTGAACTCTGAAGCACGCAAGCGCTGTTGAATGGCGCTGTCGTCGTCATCCGGGCTTCGTGCGACCCAAGTGGTGCAGTGCGGAAGTATGCGAACAATGCCGCGGGCGCCCCGAGCGGGGAAGGAGAACCAGTTCCAGTTATGCGCCTGCAGCGACCTTAACCTTCGGAAGCGGGCGGCGCTCTAGTGCCGGCGTACGCCGAGAGATGGCGCTGCGGTACAGGACTCGGTCCCTGCGCACACCGGCGCTTTTCAGGCGTTCGCTATTTCGCCACAACCGCTCGCTGCTTGCACACCGCTACTTTCTGACAACTGGAACTGGTGATCTGGTGATCTCATCCTCGGGGTGCGCGAGAGGCAAGTCTTTCTTTTTCGACAGTCAACACATGGTTGCATAAAAAGCAAAAGAACAGAAGAAAGAAAAAGAAAACAAATAACGAAAGGAATGAGAACGAGAGAAACGACGAGGAATCGAAGGAGGCAAAGAAATTGAACCAAACGTCTCGTTTTATTTTTCCAGAAACAGATGCCAGCATGGTTAGGTAATTTCAGTCTTTTCGTGAACGTGGAAAATTGTGGCAGCATTTTCAAGACAGCATGGGTGCTGATGTTTAGCCTCCCCCCCCCCCTCTGCCACCCCCCTCTGTCCCCTTATATCGTTCAAAACTTAGCTATAACATACATGCACTCGACACTTTCTTCCATGAGTGATTTTGCCGAACACTACTCACTACTTCTCACCTGGACGTATGAGACACCACCCGCGTTTGACCGAGGTACAGTTCAAACTGTGCACAGAGGGGATATATATATATAGATATATATATTTCACTACACCAGTTCAATTTTTTTTCCATTCGTGTTGAAACAAGCAAATAACTATAAAAGGAACATTACCACTGCTGACAAATAACGCAAGTCCTATAGTACGTACCTAACCCCAAAGTTTAAGAAGAAGTCAGTAATGAAGTAAATTTTTAGCTCCCCTCCTTTCTTTATAGCTGCGCCAGTGGGCCCGCGCAAGCAAGCTGATGACAGGTGCAAGAACTGAAATCTGCAGGACAAGCCTTATTCTTCGAAGTAACCTATCTGCGTCCCGCGTCTGTCACGAACGAGAAAAAAAGGCGAGACAGGGACGCAGGTAACGTACTTCGGAAGAAGGTGGCGGAGACGACGGAACGGCAGCCACCTCTGGCGCTCTTCCGCATAGCGTCGGGCGGCTTCGTTCATCGTCTCACAACAGATGAGCGAGGCGGGGGAAGAGGTCGCGAAGAAGATCAAGAAGATCCCGAAGAAGTAAGAAGCGCAGAAAATGAAGACGACGCGGCGCGTTACTCAAAGAAGGAAGGTTTCAGGAAACGATTTCAACAAAAGCAGCGTACTCCCGCAGCCGCCCTCACCTCCTTCCTCCTCTGTCTCTTCTTCATCGTTATTTCGCTCATTCGCTCTTTTTCTTCTTCAACTATCTCTCTCTCTGTTGTTGTTGTTTTTTTTTCATGGCCAGGGCACAAAGCGAGCGGAACGGCGCAAAAGGGCCCGCGCTCGGCATCGTTTAAGACTCAAGGGTGGCGAGGAGGAGGATGGCACGTCATTATTACGCGTTCGCGCTCTCGTCTCTCCCTGAGCGCGAGAGAAGCGCGCGTGCGTGTGTGTGTGTGGGCGGCGGCGCAAAACAAAGCTCGCCGAAATCCTCGCACGGCCACCAAAAACAATAAAGCGGGCATGGAATAGGAGAGGGGTTTATACAAGGAGTGTGGAGAGACAGAGAGGGAGAGAGAGTGCGAGGGAAGCGAGCGAGAAGCATAGGTGGGGAAGGGGGGGGGGGGGGGCGGCACTACCCGACGAAGACGCGCAAAACGCAGTGACGATCTCCGGCGACGCTGCGCCCGCTGCCCAAACGTCGCGCTAGCGCGTCGCAACGTCGTCAAGAAGGGGGGGGGGGCAGAAAGCTCCCCCCCCCCGCGTATGCGACCAGGTGAACGACCGTCCGAGACACGATGCGATGCCGTTTTCTTCTTCGCGTTGTCTTCCTTTGACCCCCCCCCCCCCTCCCCCACATCCTCTTTTTCTTTTATTGCTCTGTTCTGCGCACTCTCTGTGAAGGCTCTAAGCAGCCTGCTTTAGAGTTTGACACCGACCCGCGACGGTGCGGAAGACTGTGGAGTGCCGGGGCCGCGCGATGAACGGGTCGAGAACGTGGAAGTCGAACCGAAGGGCGTTCGGTCGGTAGACAAGGCCGTGCACGTGACGGAAGATGAAGCCTGCCGGCCGCGCCACCTAGGAGCGAACGAATTTTTCTTTTTTTTCGCAGCCAGGTACTGGAACGACAGTGCTTGCGATATTGCGCCAGTTCAACTACCTTTACGGAAGAAAGAAAAGTTACCTCACTCCACACATTGTGACGAAGTGAACAGTAATTGTTATATTAATTTTTTTGCTATCTCATCCCTTACGTAATACCCCCTTAGGGTCTTTAACGTAATACCGTGAAAAAAGGAGAGCCCCATTATCCTGCCGCGTTGCGCAGTGCAAGCGCGTAATAGCTAGTGTGCCATCTGGAAGTCGTGGGCAGCCAGCAAGCCAGCGCAAATGCTCGACGTTTACGAATGTCCGAGTCTGGCTGGACGGACTCAAAATCGTTTTTTGGAACGAAGATCTTCGGACTGCGGCCGTGCGCGTCATGATTTTGACGCAGGAAGCAACGGGTACATTGCTACAGCACCCCAAGTCGGCAGGTCTTTGTGACCGTGCATATAGACTGCTTGCACTGCGCCTTTATGATTTCGCGTAACTATAGCATACCCTGTCTTTCTCTGCCCCTTTCTTTCCCTCTTTTTTCATCCTTTTATCCCTTTACCCCAGTGCAGGGTAGCAAACCGGATGTGCGTCTGCCTAACCGTCGTTCATTTCCTTTATTTCCTTCTCTCCTTCTCAATCTCTCTCTGAGCCCCGGCCATTATTGCCAACGTTGCAAGAATACAGAGAGCCGTATACTAGATAGATAGATAGATAGATAGATAGATAGATAGATAGATAGATAGATAGATAGATAGATAGATAGATAGATAGATAGATAGATAGATAGATAGATAGATAGATAGATAGATAGATAGATAGATAGATAGATAGATAGATAGATAGATAGATAGATAGATAGATAGATAGATAGATAGATAGATAGATAGATAGATAGATAGATAGATAGATAGATAGATAGATAGATAGATCACGCTAAATGTGTCCTGCAAAACCGAGTCCGGTTCCTTACGGCAGTGCTAAATTTCTGCTTTTTGTAGCCTCGTAGATCCATAATACCGAGTCGGAGTACAACAGCTGACGGCTAAAAGCGTGGGTGTCTTCCGATTTCGCCTTGAGCTTGGGAAGACGTCTCTACTCTGCTGCAGCGACGCTGCCGTCATCCTGTATATTGCAGTCCTATATTATACGTGACCCTGAATTGCCACAGCCTATTAAGCGGCTCGCAAATATTTTAATGATGGGGTCTTAGGTAGGGAAGAATATGCGTTACTCGTACTGCACACTGGCAGCTATAGTACGTAACAGCAGTGAAACGTGTCTGCCTGACAGACATTATCTGGCGCCTTATTGGCTACACAGACACTGTGTAACGAAATGACAGATACGAGATAATAATAAAAAGACAACAAGCCAGGCGAACAAATGAAAAAGGCAAATACTAGAGCAGTATTGCTGTTTCTTGCAAGCGAGGAGAGAGAGAATCTATTAAAGAAAAGAAGAAACCTTACGCATCTGCCGCGGCTTTCGAAGAAACCTCGCTTCTCTCAATAGCAGATCAGGATCGAAGAGATAAATAACTCGCCATGACCCGCGGGTGCTACGATGAGTAGTCCGAGCAGCGTAACCTCGGTATACTCTAGATTAGCATTCGACCTCTACTGCGCGCACGAACAAGCGGGAAGAAGCCTTCGCATAAAGAAACCTACACAGACATACACACGCATGAGCTTGAAGCGCAGCTGCAAGGTTATAAGCGCTTCTCATCGCCAGTAGCTGCCACAACAAAGCGGGATGCTACATTAAAGAGTAGCTGTAGCGTTTTGGACAAGCGTCAAGTCATGCGACGCTGAGGTAAGTCGAATCGCATCTTACGGCGATGATCACAAGCGCGACAGCGCATTCGTTAACGCTTACGGCCTTACTCGTGAGGCCTGAGGGAACTTGTGAGCTGTTGGTTGGTCGATCACACGCGGCCTTTCCTAAGGAAACAAGAAAAAGAAGAAAAAAAAATTAATTAGCATCGCATTTTTCAAAGCGTCCTTGCCCACCCAAAGATCTGTTCGGACCTTGGAATGGCGAGAATTGCGCCTGTCCATATAGTTGCGCGCATTATCGCAATTCGCCACGGTTCGGTAGCACGACCCATGTATACGGCCCTGGAATCTTCGGAGTGATCATTTTAAGTTTCATGAAATTTTTAGATATCGCCTGTGGTAGATTGCGTAATTATTCGTCCTTGAGCTTAACTATTCGAAGAGGCGTGGACATTTTTAATATAGCACGAGAAATCGAAGCACATATGCAACTAATTAACAAAAAACTCACTTATCTTCATAATAACATTACGGCACATATCGCAATTTACGAATTGTAGCCGGTGAGCTTGCAATGTGTATACGCTTGAAATTAATTTCCAGAATGACACCAGTTTCGAGATATTGTTTCCCAACGTGTAGGACGAAATACATGGGCGTTCCAGTTACTCTTGTGCTTCAATGCACAAAAGAGCGTACCCGCCGTGGCGACCAATTAGCAGCTATGCTGTTGCGCTGCTGAGCACGAGATCCCGGCATCACATCCCGGCCGCGGTGGCCGCATTTCGATGGGGGCGAAATGCGAAGATACCCGTGTCCCGTGCATACGGAGCACGTTAAATATCACCTCGCGGTCAAAATTAATCCAGAGCCCTTCACTACGGCGTGCCTCATAATCGAATCCTGGTTTTGGCACGCAAAACCCCAGGACTCGTAAAAGAGCGTTTTCTTTTAAAGGTAAGTGGAACAACAGGACAATAGTGCGCAGCGAAGGATGAATTAATCTAAGAGCGAATGAAAGGGCGAACGCGGTCCGCGCGCGCTATCTTATTTTTCGCTTTGCTCATTCGCTCGGTTACGAGGCACGCCGACGTTCAACGCAGGAATTGGCGCCTAATAGCTGCGCTCTAAAATGCACCATCTCGGTATCCCCACAGCCCGCTTGCGGGGTATGAAAGACGGCGATAGCGAAGAGAGCGCGAGAAGGAAAGCGGAGGAGAGGAGGAGGCAGCGGAACCGTGAGGCAGAAAGTGGAGGAGAACGGTATGGCGAAGGCGTGAGTAGAAAAGCGTCTATAGTGCCGCGCAGGACTTGCTCTGCGGCGACGGGTGCTATGCGAGATGACACCAGAGCAGCGCGCGTCAGACATATGGAAACAAAGCGCTGCGTGAGCGGAGCTCCGTTTGCGGCGGCTGCTGGGTATCGCGCCCGCGCGTCACCCACGCGCCACCTCTCGCAATCTCCCGATTAGCCAGGCAGTCGCACCACAGTTCGCCCTGTTTTCAACGTGCCGCGCGAGACAGTTTGTCCGCGCCAGCCCCTATGTCGCGAAATGAAAACACGTATAGAGCTGCGCTCAAATTTCGCATTAGGGAACACCTTAATCGTCGGTGATTTTTTTTATCTATATCACATGAAAGCGAGTGTCTTTGTGACGCATTGTGACTGCATTCGGCCCCTCAGCTATCTTCCAGCGTTCACCGTGGTGGTGCGAAAAGCGCTGAGCACTGTACAACGCAGCCCATGGCTTGGAAACTTGAGGTAGGCAGTCGCACAGCTTTCTTTCTTACGCGCATGTCACATGTAGCCGCACATGTTGGTTCCTTCAGTGTAGATTGTCGCAGCGGTGTGTGAAACGGAATGCGTCGTCGTATCTTAAGTGAAAACATGGCTTCGCATACCTATCGTGGTATGGGGCAACGCACGTATACCAATAACGTAGAGCCCATGGTATGAAGGGTGTTCGCTAGTTCACCTCACATTGTACCTGATATTTCAGCTTCTTTGAATGAAGTTCTAATTAGCGCCTCGCGATGTATACAGGCTTCAATGCGAAATTTGCCTCTCGAGCAAGCAGAATAAGGTCGTTAAGGAGTTGCCGAAGGACAGCTATCTTCAGTGCCTGTATTTTCAGTAACGCGGCTCTCTTACCAACAATTCCGAAAGCTTGCTATATATAGTAACATGTAGCGTAGATGTCATTCAATGTAGTTGTCACGGCCCCCATATCGATTACTACAATGCTGTAGTACACAACAATGCTACGCCGGAACGTTCGTACCTGAAGCGCCAGTGTAAGGTTTGTGCACCGACGTAATCCACGGACGCCTGTTTGGTGTGCAGACAGTACGGCAGAAATCTGCATGGGCAACTATACCATGATCCGCTTGTTTCCAGTTATCTGCGCCGGTGCTGTGGAAGCTGTGAAAAGTGCAGGGTGGAACAGGGCAACAACATGGCATCCGTGACGCGCACGTGGCGTATCGGAATGCCAAAAAGAAAACTGCAGTGGTGCGCGTGTGTTAAATGCAGCGTCAGCTCCCGCATCAAGATATAATCGGAAAATTTCGGTTGGTTCACGTGATGGTAGTGAAGTCGTTATCTTGTGCAACACGATAAATGCCCCGGCGAACACAGTTCTCTTACCGAGTACTGAGAGACATGCCCGACCTCGTGTGCCCCACAGAAGACCGCAACGCCAGAAGAGATAAAGAAACTAAGAGGAAAGATGGTCTCTGATAAATAAAAGTAGCACTGTGTCTTGCGGTATTCTGCAATAATGCATCAAGGTGCGTTTTCGCGTGAAGCACAGGCGGCGTGTAGCGGTCGCCCTGCGCAAGAGGAAGCGAAAATGATGGAGGACAGTGGATGAAACGCGTTGACCCGAAAGGGATGATGCAGTACCCATTGCAGAGTCCGGAGCCACGCGAGCGGTGACAGCGTCGGCCTTCACTGAGAACGTCCGGGGTGAACTGCAAGCGACAACAAGACAATAGCGACGAAAGAAAGAAACAAAAAGTTAATGAAACGATGCGGAAAAGAACAGAAAGCAAGAATCGGAAGCTGCGCACAGCGTACAAAAATTAAAATGACAGCACACAGAGAGAGGGAGAGAAGAGACAGCGCTAGGGCAGCGCGCTGCTGCCTGTGCACTTGGCCGCCGGCGGCGAAACAGACGTTGACCGCGAAGCCAGTCAAGGGAGTGAGCTCTGCTACACCGACTGGAGAGGGAAAGGAGAGCTGGGGGAGAGGGAAGCGTGAAGGCCAGGCCTGCTGACGGAGAGGAGGGTTAGTACCGCCGGAGCAAAGCCAGTTCCGTTAGAAACGAGAGGGGGAGGGGAAGGAGGGGGGCTGCGCTCGCTACCCCTCGATGGAATGGGGTCAAGTTCGGCGGCGGTCACTTCCGCCACTCACGAGGGGGAGGGAAAGCGCGCGGAGGAGGCGGAGGAAGAAGCAGCAGCGGTAGAGCGGGACCTCCGGAACCCCCTCTCCCTTTTACAACCTGCCGCTTTTTTCGCCGCCGCAACCTGTCCGCTTAGTCGGCCTCAGCGCCCGCTCGAGGCGTAACAAACCAACGTTCGGAGGGGGTCGCCCCGCGCGCCAAGCCAAGCCAACCCGTCCCGTCCCGTGTGCCGGCCGGAGCACGTTGCGTGCGAGTCGACGTAACTCTTTCCACGCCTTGCACCTCGCGAGTCAAATTTTGGGATCCCGGCGCCGCCAAGTTCTGGGAGCGGTCGAAACCGCCGCCGGATTGTGGCCGTGGACTCGTCGTGGTGTGGTGCAGTCGAACCTCTCCTGGAAGACTCCATCCGCGTGGCCGGCGACAGTGCGCGCGTGAGACCGAAGGAACGAGGTGCCGTGCGGCCGGCGTCCTTCCTGGACGAGCTCCTCCGTCATCCCTCGTGGTGCGCGCTCGACAAGCTTGTTCGCTCGCTCCCGACGTCCGTGTTTTGTTGTGCTGGTGTCGGTAGTTTTGCGCTTCTTCGAAGAAGGAGCGGACGCCGAGTGTCCTCGCACCGTTGTCTAGGATTTGAACTGCGACGGAACAAGAACCCTGGTACACACGCGCCAGTGAACACGTGACACTCGAGGCAACGTTCATCCGAAAGCTCCCGGAAAAGCGATTCTTTCTTGGAACTGCCAGTTTACGTTAGGCAATCGTTCGAGCGCTTTGAAGAAGAGGAAGGAAGTGGCAGATTGCATTTCGGAAGAGTAGAAACTTGCCGAGAGAAGGGGGGCGTTCCGGCCGAACCGAGGTGTTGCTACTGTGTGGCAGAACTCCGAAGTACAAACTGCGCGTGAAGTTCCTTTCGAGGAACGGAGGGAAGGGAGGACTGGGCCTGTGCGGTTTTCTCTTTCAACATTACACAACCCCGTTCACACCTCCGTTGCTGTTACTGGGTGCCACTCGTACGTCGTAGGGTTTCGAGCGAGGGCCTCAAGCCCGTGCACTGTGCCCGTGCATTGACGATGCCGGAAGTCCTGAAGCCCTCGGCGTGAGCATGAACCGCCGTCGGCTAGACACGGCTACAACCTTCAAGAAGGTCAAAAAGAAGGACGTGCCTTTTGGCCCCCCTCTCTAAGAATCCACACGGAAAAAAAGGAAAAAGAAAGAAAGTTCATCAGCCTCGCAAGCGAAACGGTCATGGATGTTCCGGAGACGGTTCGTTCTTGAAAGTGCGCGAAGGAATGGAAAAGTGAAAGTGTTTGACCTCGATCATCGGTGAATTGTGGTTCGCATTTTTTGGATATACTGTCGAAACAGTTGAACGACCGCTACCGGAACGGGCGGAAGCAGGAACGTCGCACTGTGCGCGCAAGCGGCGTGACCCAGGGCATACAGGAAAGCCGAGGTAGGTGCCATCGTGCGGCGAAGCCGACCGTTCAGGCGCCTGAGGCGCGCACGTAGAACGAATGCCTGTCGCGCGCACAATGTACCGACTTTGGGTGTCTGGCTATCGAGAGTTCTATTAACGGCTATACTTATTAATAGTCTACGAGGCTTTACGTAGAAAAGTGGGCTATTTGTAGACGCCGCCGTTGAGGGCCTGTCAATCTGTTCGACCACTACTCTGGCTTTCGTTAACAGGCAGCCGAATCCATGCTCATGGGCCTTTTACCTTCATTAGATTGTTTTTTATTACGTCCCATATGAATGCTTTCTTTTGCGCCGCTAAGCTGCAGACTAAGCTATGACCTGTGTATGTCATTATTAAAGCCTCCCGATTAACTTATAGACCAACTTGGTTTCTTATAAAGTGAATCTATGGATGAAGCCTTCACCGGTATAGGGCCGAAAATCGCAACCTAGACCACTATAACTTGTCTCATAGCCCTTTGGTTGCTTTGGGGCATGACATACATTTAACTTTATTTTCAGCACGTCTGAGTCAGCCTCAGACTTTCTTCTGCTTTTGGCTTTTGTTGCGGACTGACTCTCGATGCCTTCTCGCGCAGCTTTATCTAACCTATCACGCAAACACTCTGCAAATAGGTATCCCAATGAGCTTGCTTGTCGTCATGTCGCCATTATACATATATGCATATATATAATCGATTCTTTTCAAAGAACGATGGATGCTCGGTTGCAAATACATTGTAGAGCCGCAGGACACAGACCAGAACTGATGCCGCTCTCCTTTTCTATATCTGTGAAATCGACACGTGACCTTGAAACTTCCGCCATGATCCCTCGTGTTTCAATTTTCTGACCTGCGGGACCAGCAAACGAACCTGGGCGTAGAATCAGTGTTATTTTGGGCTTTGCTTCCAGTCATCTCCTGCTGGAAAGGATGTAGGCTACGTTGAGATGTCCGGATAATCTTTGTGACAGGCTCCGCGTATATAGCGTCTTATTTCGTGCACACTGGTGGCTGCTGATGCATGACAAATCAGCCGCACTGATGAACACACTTTTCTGCTTAAGAACAGTGGTGGCGGAATCGACCTCGCCGTCTCGGACGCAATTCAAATCTGGACTCTTACGTTGCTTCCCGTGTTCGTGCGTGACATCAGCAGCAGGTTTCTGCCGCACGAAAATTGTTGGACGTATTCGAGTAACGATGTAACGAGTGAACCTTTAAAGAAAATTGCTAGTCTCATCCTATTCGAAAAAACGAGAGACGCTGTGATTCTGTCCTTTCTTATTTGTCGGTGTCCAGAGAACATCGCACGGAAGGGAGAAACGAAGAACCGTAAACAAATAATACGAGCTCTCTGACTTTTCTGGTCAAACCGGAAAAGAGAGATTGAGTCCGCCGTAACGGTCGCACAGCGGCGACAGTTTTCTAGCCTTCAAAAAAGAAAAAAAAGAATGAGCGCGTATCCCGGTAGGATAATCGCTGGCACCATTCATCACGTACCCCTTTAAGCCTGACAAATATCTGTTTCATACGAAGTAATCGCAACGTTAGCCCGTCTCGGCACGACAGCGCGTACGGAGCCTAACCCTCCCACTCCGTTTCCGAGCCCTCTCCGAAGCCCGTTGTCAATGTTGTTAATTTCTTCGCGGTCCGGGACACACGCGATCATGATCGAAATGCCTCAGAGTGTATACATGTCCGCGGGATCTCTGCTCTGCCGACAGCCAGAGAGAAAAAGAAAAGTAGAAAGAAAGATGGAATACCAAAAAATAAGGAAAATAAAAACAACAAGCGAAAGGACGTCTCTAACACGAACACAGCGGGATCTGTTTCACCTTTGGTTGCCTGCTTACGTACACACCTTAATAGCCAGCGAATGAAAGAGGAAGAAGCGGGGGACACCGGCGTAATAAATCAACATCAGGCTTCCCTAGAACACACGTTGTCGTTGTTGTATATATGTGCTATGCACACTTGGCAGCGAAGGAGCACAGCTTCTCGGCGCGGGAGAAGAGCGCAACTGGTTTATACCCGAGAAGGAGCGGAAAGGCTGCCGGCAACCCATGCGCGCGTGTAATCAGCGTGATTGATTAGAAAGCATGTGGCGTTTTATGGCATCGTTACGCACGCGATGCTACATCGCGCCGTGCACGACTTCACACGCCGCGCTCGCCGCAGGGTGGCGCTGCAGAACATCCTGTCTTCGCGGCACATCACGCTCATGCATACATAACCTCCTCCTCTTCGGGAGGAGTCCTTTTTGTTTCCTCAGTTGGATATTGTATGCAAGCAAAACCTGGAGGCATCCGGCAATCATAAGTGTACGTACGTCTGTTGTGTGCGTGCGTGTGTTGTATGTTCACGTAAAAGTGAAGTGCGAATGCAGTATCACTCGCCCGCAGATACGGATTTCGTCCATTTGCGGTTTAGGTGAGTCATTGCGATGTCGACGGCGTAGCGGCTGCTACAACTGTAGACACATATACAAGAACTCCGTTTCTAAACACGAATTCACAGAAACTATACGAGTGTTTGACCGTAATCACCGAGGTGCATATAAGCGTCACTTCGTTTTCCTAAAGCTTGAATTTGCTCCGAAACTTGAAGGGAGGTAAACCGTTCAGCAGAATGTGCATATAGGTACGTGGCACACATAGTTTTTCGACGGTGAACGTTGTACTACGGTGGCCGAAATACGGGGAAGTGATAGCTGCTCCGTTCTTAAACCCATTTGTCGCCATTGGCTGCGCGAACTCTTACAAAATATCCATATTTTTCCATACGTTCGTTCTCTTTCTCAAGTCTTTCAGACAGCCAACGTTCATAAAGGAACTCCCACATTATTCGCGCACGTTCGCTAAATGTCGAATGTTTCCCCGGAACAGGACATGCGTTTGAGCACAATCGCAATCCGACTGTCATATGCTGTTATAGTCGATGACAACCTAAGAATAACAGACCAGTTGCTCCCACGAAGCAGCAACGCACCTATCCTTCTCCTCTGAAAGAGAGCCGAGCGTGCTGACACCCTAGTGACTTTGCTCTGCTAATATCAATGCTATAGGCGAATCGGAAAATAAGATTGTTGTTTCAAGCTAAAATGTTAGCTATGGCTGAGCAGTGTCATCAGAGTCACCCATAAAATTTCCACCTAGGCGTTAAGGTTTCACCCTGAAACACTGACACAAAGTCTAATCTGTGCAGAGAATAAAAGTTGCTTTAAACGCACGAGAACGCTTGACGTCAGGCAAATAAGCAAGCGTAATTGGCTGCAAACGCATCTATGCAAATTGTGTTAGAGTTGGATGGCGTGCATATAACCTTGTAATTTTTAGGTTGTCATCGACTATATAGTAACCACCGCTGCACTTCTGTACCGTTACCCCAAACGGCGTACAGGTGCCAATATGTGGAACTACACGCCAACGGTACATAAACCGTGACCCTGAAGCACTTCCTTCCCGCGCATGTAATGTTTAACTATTAATACGAAACTTAGTTGGCAGATTCTCATAGACAACGGGTGGGTCAACGCCTACAAAAAACTGCGTTTTAAGAAAGTTTTGACAGTCAAACTAGTTGCCTATGAAACTTCAGTTCGCCCATGCAGTGATGGAATATCCATCAGTTGTGTGGGACCCATACTTAAAAAAGACAAATTGGAGAGGATCCAGTGACCAAGCGCCCGATTTGTTTTTTGTTTTTTCTTCTGATTTGAGGCCCTTCTTCTCTGTTTCTGATATGTTGAACAAATGCGGTCTAGAACCACTCGAAACTTGGCGGAAAAGAGCAAGATGAAGTTTTTTTAATGAGCTTTACAGCAACTAAACCGATTTAAATAAAGACGTATATTCTGCCACAACAACGGCGCTCAGCAAGGTTAATCATTCAAAAAATGGCAGACCAGACCATATGCTCCAAAAAAATGACACCTTCAAGTACTCCTTTTTTGTGCCAACCATCGACAACTGGAATTCACTGCCCTCCGACTACGCGCAAGCCCCACATCATATGCCTTCGATTCCTTTCTTATGAACATGATGGTAACCCTCTCCTTCTAGGATGCTGGAGAAGCATCCGCTGTATTTCTTGCATAAAGAATAAATGTGCGTCTCAGATTACGTCTCCGGCGTTAACAAGGTGCTGCAGGTAAAAAAATACATATACTTTCGGGCCAGTCAGTTTGATTGAACTTACGAACAGTTCGCCCTGTCTTCTCTGTCTTTCATGTTCGTAATGGCGCTCCCAAGCGATAAAAATGCCCATGGGCTTACAGTCGGAAACGGGAGCACACGGAATGACCATAAACAGCTCTTTACTGACCGCGCACTACCATAGCTGTCTCATAACAGTTGCGAGTTGCCCCCCGCCTTATACAGCAGTATCTCAAGCCACACTGCCTGGTGCCTTCTCTTCATCTTCCTTCTTTCCTTAGTCTTAACGGGCGCGTGCCTCGTCTATCTATCTATCTATCTATCTATCTATCTATCTATCTATCTATCTATCTATCTATCTATCTATCTATCTATCTATCTATCTATCTATCTATCTATCTATCTATCTATCTATCTATCTATCTATCTATCTATCTATCTATCTATCTATCTATCTATCTATCTATCTATCTATCTATCTATCCCTCTCTCTCTCGTCACAAGAGGTGCTGGTGAGAATCGAAATCGCACTTGCGAAGCGCCCAGCTATGGCGCAGTCGACAACCGCAGTCGCTTCCGCGCCCGTAGCCGTACCCCGTCTGCTTTCGTTCCTGCACCGAACTACTCGCAGGAGCCGCAGAGAAGTGTTTCTCGAAGGCGTGCGCCTATGCACCCGCAACCGCTTGCCCGTGGCGGAACAACGGAGAGTGGACTAAAATACCACGGAGCGATTAGCGTCCCAACGTCCTACTGGGGCTACGAGAAAAAAAGGCGCAGTTTTAATTAATTCAGACCATCTGCGGTTCCTAGGCGGGTTCCTATATGATTCTAAGTACACGAGCATTTCTTTTTTTTTTTTCGCATTCCGCCTCCATCGAAATGTGGCCCACAGCAACGGGGAAATCGAACCCGCGTCCTCGGGCTCTGCAGCCGACCACGCACACGAGCCCCCACGATGGCCGGGCACAACGGGTGAGCATCCGCCGGCAGGGCCGTGGATCGGGCTCTCCTCCCTTCTCGAAGGATGGTACGGGGGACACCGAACGAGACTCGGACGCTCGTACGGTTAGCGCAGAAGAGAGACCTCTTCCGCGCTTGTCCCTCTGCTTCGGCGGCGTATGGATATGAAAAAAAAAAAAAAAAAGCTAAGCACAATAAAGCAAACAGCACAAGAACGAAAGCGTACGGCGAGCGCGCCGACGACGTCGCACGGCGGAAGCACGGCGTTGACGCCGGCGCGGTCGGTCGGTCGGGCCCCCGCCACCGCAACAGGTTGCGTGCAAGGTCGACGGCCGGGAAAACCTTTTTCCCGAAGCGAAGTGGCGGAGCGTACGGCGCCCGTTACACGGCCTCACCTCACCCCCCCCCCCCTCCCGCTGCGTGCGCTCCGCTATGCCGACCCCCCGCTGTGCGAACGCCCGCTATAGTGGAGACCGCATCTCTGGCGCGTAGCTATACACATATCCTATTGCGCTTCTCCGAGCGTCGTGTGTGTGTGTGTTCTTCCGAGTCCACCCTTCGGCGCGGTGGCTCGGGGAGTTCCTGCAATGGTCACTAGAGTTAACTTTGGCGCTGCGTTCGCTCGGCCCACCAGAGGGAACGACTCCCTAACAAACATACCGTGTGTGACATTCGATCGCACCTATGCGCTAGCGTTGGATAGGCAGTCTGCTGAAGCCAATAAAAACACAATAGAAGTACAACTATATGCACGTACGAATTTGTTCGGCTACCGCAAGGACGGCCCAAACAGAAACAACACGTGATAACGTGACATTCAATTGCATCTCAACAGACAGTCTGATGAAGTCAATAAAAACTCAGTGGAAGTGCAACTGTATTCACATGACACTTTCTGTAAGGGGTTGGGTAATATGCGTGAATTGGTCCAGTCTTCGTGCTCGTGGCTTCACATGTTCTTGCGGTGTTATTGCGCTTGATGATCAAAATATTATTTCATATTTTTTCTAGTATTTTATCAAGTTGACCTAGCGTACAATCGCACTGTTTGCATAATGGTACATACATATATATATATATATATATATATATATATATATATATATATATATATATATATATATAGAGAGAGAGAGAGAGAGAGAGAGAGTTTGCATAGAGCCTCAAAAAACCACTGTCATGGCCTCGTCAACGTGCATCCACTGCAATAATGCTGTTGATTCTTTCGTTTATTTACCATTGACTTAGCATCGAAATTACAATGTGCTTTTTTTTGGTATCGCATTGTGGTAGTATGTAAATCGTCGCGAACTTGGTATCGGCACGCGCAGGCAGCCATTGAAATCGTCGCTCCGAAATAGCGAATTCTTATCTCTGCCCGATGGTGCCCAACCTGCTTCAGAGAACATTTGATCTCTAGAAAACGTAACGCTGACACTTTAATTGAAGACGACGTAGACTCGCGATGACTGTTGATGTATGACTGTAAGGAACACGCTGTTTTATTTTCTCCGTGAACAGAAGCGAAGGCGGAGTCCATACGCTAAAGCATTACAAGCCTGCGCATCTCTGAAAGCGCTATAACGCTTAAGGCGATGAGCAAAACGTGAACAAGGTGAATGCAGGAGCCTTAAGGCTTAACGCTTAAGGTAACACTTACAATGAAAACGCTTATTAGCTTAAAAACGTTTACGTGATACTTCAACGAGTGGTGCCGCCGAACAGTGTACACAATATTTGAAAGATTATGCACTATTGCTGTTCATACTGTTAACCCTTGGGCGATGCGATGGGGTATGAAGCATACGCTCAAATTGCGATAATTTCTTACAGACATTATGAGAAGATTAATTGTAACATCACAGTGTAAGACGTAATATTTCCCAGTGCAAGCATAGACATGGATATAGTCGCACGAAATTTATGAACAAAGGATGAAGAGCACGTGTCCACAAAAAAAAGAAGTTTATACTAATGCTTACGACAACTGAGAAACAAGAAAGACAAGCTCTGAACACTCCCCAGAATACACAACACACAGTATTAAAATAAGGTTTTAGATGCAGTGTCAGGAAGATTGCAGTAGAAGCGAAAAAAAGAGAGGTTCGAACGATTTACACAGGAACGGAGGCGTGCTTGCCTTACGGAAGTTGTTTTGGTGAGTGAATCACATGTATGTATGTATGTATGCATGTATGTATGTATGTATGTATGTATTGTGTGTGTGTGTAGCAAAGAAGACGAAGACGCAAGCGTTGTTGCCGGCCCTACCACTCCGCTGGCGTGAGACTCAAACTCCGGCTAAAGGGCTGTTGGTTCTTAACCTGTTTCGATCGCTTGCAGAAGGATTATTAAATCTCCCCCTTTACAGTATTATGTATAATGAATGGTTGGTTGGTTATGCATTTGCCGGCGATTTGCGCTTCCAACATTGCTCACGTTTTCCAAGGAGCTATTTATAGAAGCTCATCCAGTGTTCTTGTTTGTTTCTCGGCGCAGCTTTTGATGCTAGCCGGGGAAGCCTGCCCGACGAGTATTTCCCGTTCCAGCTCGTTGGGCGTCGCCACCAGTGATTAGCGCAGCGTCCGCCAATTATACGCGTCGCGGCCGCCTCAGTGGAACTCTGTTAACTCTTCCGGTTTTTCGCTCGACCAAGGAGAGCGCGGGTGAAACTGCGTGCGAGAAGGGTGAACTCAACGAACGGCATAATTACAATTAACATCGACCCAAGCGCGCTGGGCCGTGTACGCACGACAACGTGGAGAATCTGTACAGCGATCTCTCTAAATTTCCGAAGCCATCGATGAATCCATCATGCGAAGGCGTTAACAGTCTTTGCAGTAGCAGTTTGCTGCTGCGGCTGCTTGTGCATACATTGTGTCATTATTGCTCGTATAATTGTCCATAGAACGTGTAGACTGATGGCCCGTGTCTTGCGTCATGTAAGTTTTACACTGTATTTACTCCTAACTTTAGCTTCAGGTTCCTCCAGAACCACTTACTATTTGCCTGTCGACCACCAACATGGTTGAGAGTGGCGCTGGATTGTCATGTTAGGTTAGTGTTGGGTCTGTAGTGTCAGGCAAGGTTAGTTCTGGGTACACATGCACAAGCCGACCAATGACTTAAGAGAGACAATTTCCACTAACAGGAAGTATCGTTTCATAGAAGGATTGAAAAGCGGCCGAGTTGGAACCTATATCCATTCTTGGCCAGCGCACACACAAACGAAACACGAAAATGAAGACGGCACAACCAGCGTAAGTGTCCCGTCTTCTTTTTTCGTGTTTCACGTTGTGTGTGCCGAAGAATGGATAGTTTCGTAGCTCGTGCTTTTTTTATTTTTCATTTCGGGGCATTTAGTGACCGCCGATGCTGCACGTTCGTGCGGCATAGCTAAATAGATCGCGCAATGTCGTCTCCGCGTGTATTCCAAGCACAACCACGCAACGTGGAATTATTTTTTTTCTTCGATAGCCAACACATTGATTTGGTAGAACAGGCAATCGTTGACGTGACTGAGTGTACACCACTTGCTATCGAACACCCCTCGATTTCAACCTGCATGTCTAGACTGCGAAAAAAATAAATTTTTTTTTGATAACATCTGGGGTTTCCGATATTTTCTCGCGTCCGAGCAAGTGTAACTACAATTGTCGGGCATTCTATTCGCTAACTTCTCTAGGAAGGAAGAAATGACACGAGAGAGAGAGAGAGATGGTTTCGATTTCTTCGCGTGCAGGCGACACATCGACCCTCAACGAACACATTTTTTTTTATCTCCCTGGAACTAACACCGTTCGCTCGGCCGGCCCTGGAGGTGACAAGGCTACAGACGCTGCCGGCGCTTCGCGGCGACCGATGCGACAAGTCTCGGCGTCGCAGTGCGGTTTGCGCAAGCATCGCGTCCTCCTCTTCGAGACGCGACGTCTCGCCGCGCTCGGTCGTCAAGCGTTATGGAACGTGGTCGCACAGGGCACAGCAGCGTCCTCCGGTTAGCACGAGGCTCGCATCACGCCGATAGTGCGCGTAAAACGAACACGCAGACAGTCCGGAAGAGCGTACAGCGACCAAAACAACGACAACAACAGCAGCAGCAGCAAGGCAAGAGACACCTTCGTTCGGAGCAGGCAAGGGCTTCGCGACTCTGACGCCCGACAAGTAGCGAGCGTGGGTCGACTGTCGGAAGGAAAAAACACATCCCTGCGATGCATGCGCGACGTATGAGATACAAATTCATAAACGGTCGGCGAGAAAGCGGAACGGTTTTCTGAGGGGGAGCTGCGATGGCAGAAGGTATGGGAAGGGGGGGGGGAGGGGAAGGGGTCGTGGTGCGCGGCAACGAAAAAAGAGAATGGTAGCTCACGCTTTCTCTTTCTACGAAGCGGCGGCTCGTTGCACGGCCGTCGCCCGTCGTCGCTTCGAAGGTCGCCACTTCGGTGTGCAGTGCGGCGGCCTTACGTGTGCGTATATTACATACACCGCGCGGCCGGCCTTACTCGCGACGTGGCAGCTCACGCGACCCTGACGTCGGAAGGATTACTAGATCTGAGTTGGTGGTGGGTTCTAGAAAGCAAAACGTATACGCTTTTCTTTCTTTGTTTCTTTCTTTCTTTCATTTTGTCTCTACGTCTCCTTAACTCGTTCCGGCAGGTGCTTTGCTGTCGTTGAGGCTATTGGAGACAGAAAAGCGCGCATCGTAGGCGGACGGGAATTTTTTCTCGCGGCCGTGGGCAAGTACAACAAGCCGAGCAAAACGTAACCGCTCGGAGCTAACCAGCGCAGCGCTGGTTAAGGACGCTAACCTGTTGTTGCGAGGCGTCGTCGTCTCGCGTGTGTATATGCGAGCGCTTTGTAGGGAAGAGGCTGCATGTATACGATATACACGCAAAGGCCGATAATATTTTGGCGGTAGTTTCTAATCGTACGGGCGCGCGGACGGTTGCTTGCTCCGTAGAAATGTTTTAAACAAGAAAGGAAAACGGTCACACCTGTGACTGCATTACTCAGTCACCCACGGTATGTGACGTCATGTCAATTCGGCATAAGGAAGTGGCTCCGGCCCAGCTCCATTTCGGTAATAGGAGGAGGAAAGAAAGTCAACAAGCTTAATCAAACATTTCACTGCGCCCCGACATCGGTGTAGCCACTGTTTCAAGCCCTTGTTCCGTACTCGACTGAGTGATCTTGGAATAATAACCTCGTTGCAAGGTTTTGCTTCTGGGCTTCCCGTATGTAGGCAATATTTGAGGCGATTGCATCTGTGCAACTGGTGAGATTTGGCTCGGACGTGGCAATCGTGTTGACAAGTTGAGATAACTGCTGCTTGCTCCCTGAATGTCCGTGCACAGTTTCTTTCATTAATGCATATAAAAAATAAAAAACTTATTTTCCCAGTCAACGTGTATCATTCAGCAGGACATAGTCTGTCGTGACAACACCAAAACTCTGTGCAGCAGAACTTTCGGCAGTGCAGCTTGGCGATGTCACGTGGCCACGAAGTTTGGTTTTGTGGCAGTGACATAAGCCTCTGAGAGTGATTAGCGGATCGAGGAGTACTGGGCTGTCGTGATGAGTACAAACTACGTGGAATGTCTACGCAACGGCAGTTTCGCGACACGGGCAGATCTCCACACAGCCTAGAGTCGAGAGCCACGCTTAACAAAAAAAGTAGTAAATAAGGCCTGAAAAACTAGATTTGCTGTCCAGCCAAGGATAGTCACATTATCACGTCATCTGACAAAGGGCCGGCCGTCAAGACGGGCAATATCAGTAGCAAACATCTGCCAAAGAATCCGATCAAAACACGCATTATAACAACGTCTTTTCAGCACGTCTTTCCAACGTATGCTCAAAGAACCACTGTTGCCCGTCGTATCGACCACAGTGACACGCTCTTGTTTATGCATAAGCGCAAAGGAAGCCGGAGCCCGGTAACTGCGTCATTCATCATTCTTCGTAATTGCTTGGGCGAGAAACAGGAAAGCGGGATCTTTGTGGTTCCGCGCTATGCATTCTGTTCACCTCACGAGTCATGACCTGGCTTTCGTTCGGACGCGCCCTTACTGCGCAATTAAAAGACCGGGGGCCCCTCACAAACCAAACACGGAGGTAATTCGACCTAGACCAGCTGCCCGAAAAACAAATAAAGAACTATGTGGTCTTTCTTCCTATAAAATGACAGACTATCCAGACCTCAAGAACAAGCCGAAGAATCGAAGCAGCAGCTTCCAAACAAACGTCGTGCAGGCAGGCGGTTGAACTCGGACTTCAAGTTTGTAACTTTTTTTAATGTTACTATTGCAATGCTCTCGCGCAACCTGAGGACTAGAGGCACTGGCAGGCACGGAGCAACGTGACGTCACGACCGGTGGCCGTTTCCCCCAAAACATGACGGGGAAACCATAAATTGCCGCTTCCAATCACCTCCTAGCACGACCGGCGCTCGTCGCCAAAAACGCTGTGTGGTCTATACGGTCAAAACCAAAACTGTTGCTGCCACACCGAGCGAGCGCGCGCGCGTGTAAACGCGGATGAGGGCCTCAACTAGGGGAGGGGGGGCAAACCGGAAGCTGCATCTTTCCAGTAATCACTTCCGGAACTCCGGGCCAACCGCGTCCGAAGTCAGGGCCGCGAACTCGGCAAGAAAACGACGCGCGCGGCGTGTAGGGAACAAACGTACAGAGAGGCACCGACCACGATAATCCCGAAGTCAAGCGCTCATACGCGTAACCGTAAACCAGCAAGGGTCACGGTCGCAGGAATGAGGGAGGGAGAGGGAGGGAGAGGGGGAACGTGGGAGGGCGGCCGGTTGAGTTGATGGGAATGCATCCGCCGGTACTCGGAGAGAAGAAGAAGCCACTTGCTTCCCGCCGATCCCCCGGTTTACCTTAAGCTTTCCTTTTATTTCGTTTTTTTTCCTACACGCTTTCCCTCTTCCGCGTCTTTTTTTCTTTTCTCCTTCTTTTACTGGTTTGCTCTAAATATTGTCTGCCCTCTGCCTTCTACCTTCCCAGGTTAACAATCGGCCGCACCCCTCAGCACGTCACAAATTATCTCCCGCGTGATTCTGGGAACCCGGAAATTGAAGGGCAAACCGCGAAAGTACCCTCCTCCCGTTTCTTCCGAAGTCTACGACTAGAGAGGAGTGGGCCGGAACAGTCTTACATCTGTGCTTGCTTTCTTACTTTTCTTTCTTTCCTCGCCCCTTATTGCCCACCGATGACTCTCCGTGTTTCTCTCACGTTCTATCTTACTTCCTGCATGTGTATTTTTGCAATAACAAAGTGCATGTATTTCATTTTCTCAAGCTGTTGCTCTATAGCTGTCCGAAGGAGATGCATCTTTTCACGGTCAGCGATCCAATCTTCTCGTTTTATGCAAGGTGTGTGCTCTTCCTCGCTCTGCTGTCGAGGTGGTGAAAGAAGCCATCTGCGGTTCGCAAGAAACGGCTCTGCCCTGACGAGAGCCTGAGCTTGTCCCTTTGTGCGCCGTGGATGTATAGGACGAGGCACACTTCGATAGGAATCGCTCTTCCGCCGACTCAACGGATAAATCAACCTGGTTTCGCTAAAGCCGACGTATAACTGTAACGCCTGGCGAAGTGCTCAATTTGGGCTTGGCAGGAAGACAGCTGCCGCCATGTGTTTCGGGACTCACTTCCTTCTTCAACCGTACAGTGTCCTTGTACTGCAGGAGCTTGCCGCGGTTCTTGCGAAGAACACAAGGCGTGTTCGACCAACTGCCTTCGTGAAGGTGACGGCTTTATTGTTCGAGGCTGTTGCCGACCTTATAAGTGCGCGTGGCTTAGGAACTTTTATAGTGGAACGCACGCAAACAAACGCCTCGTCGCGGAGCAAGAGGTCGCTGGTTCGATGCCCGGCCGTATTTTGATGAGGGAGAAATTAAAAGAAGAAAACATGCTTCTGCATTTAGATTAACTGTCCATGAAGGAATCTCTGTATGTCACATTGCAGAGCTTTCCACTATGGCGACCCACTAAGCGTCAGTGGCGCAGCGAGACGTTAAACCTAATCAACGATTCCTTGCTAACGGTTCGTTGCTAACGGTTCAGCTCAGCGTTGTCGTTGTTGTTTTCTCGCAGTAAAAGGGGAAAGAAATGAGTTTTATCCAACCCTGATTTACAACACCCAGCTTCTCATTATCACTTACCTAGAGCATTTCAACGGAATAAAGTGAAATGTGTCAGAAATAGGCGTTCTTTTTTGCAGGAGGACTAAGAAAAAGCCACTAGCAGCTGGATTCTGGTTTTCAATACGTCGTCAGTAGCACCAGTTTCAAGACGAGCTCCGCCGTTGCTGGCCTTTTCCAATTCCATAATAGAACCTGCGAATGTTGACAGGGAAAAAGGAAAAAAGAAAGTTCGCACGGGAAGAAAAGGCAGAGGTGAAATGCGAGGTGGCATTTTGTTGCACAAGTGCGATTGTCGATGTAGCCGGTATAGTATTTCCGGAAGGACGCATACGCACACTAAGAGAGAGAAAAAAATAGGGAGAGAGAGAGCGGCCTGCGCAACCACACACGGAGGCGCGCACCGACGGAGCACAATACGAGAAAGAGAGAACGGGAGTCGGGTGCTGGGATTTCTCCTCAATCGGAAACCGCCCTTTCACCCCAAGTTCAAGTTCGTCGACCCTGGGCGCACCCTTTGAGCTACCACCGGCGGCCTCCACGTCTTCCTTTCTTTCCTCTCGCTTCCCCGTTTCGCTGCTCTAACCTGAGCTCCCGAACCGAGGCGTCATCCCTCGTGAACCTTGACCTTCGGCGTCTCGGCGATCGTGGGAGAGCGGTGCCCCTTTTTGATAGGGAAGGGCGGGAGAATGGGGCGGGTCTCACCGGTAGTGCCTGGGTGCCTCCGTAAACGACGCGGAAGTGAAAGCCGAGGAGATTGCACCGCTCGCGGCCAAAGGTATGGGGAACGGAGTGGGGAAAATAAAACTGGTAGAGGTTGAGGTGAAGGGGAGAAGGGGCATGGAGAAAAAGAATGACGACATAGGAGAACGGCAGACAGGCAGGAGCGTTCTTGAAGGTCAAGAAGGGAATAACTCGGAAGAACGGAATGCGTGGCCGCGGAAAGGAAAGGCCACTGACTGAAGAAACATGCAATGATAGGCGTTCGTTTCGCAGCGGCCTATGCGCCGTACCTATCCTTTCATATTTCAGCTGCCCTGTAAGACAGAGCTCTCCGTGTTCAAATTACATATGTTTTGCTTACTTTGTTAGTTTCATATCCTTATTGTCGGCATTTCTGATTGGTCTGTCATCAATTCTTTTTTTCTTTTCTTTCCTTCGTCTGCCAGGCGGCATATCGTTAGAATGAAATTACATGTAAGCATGTAGCCCCGTTTCATGCAGGCACTGCTAAAACGTGTGAAGGAATGCGTTGTCCATGATGCTATTGCGCATAACCTTCCAGGTGGCCGGTTCTCAACTTCACGCCCCTGAGTACAATTTGACGGACTGTCTTTGTCCCGGATAACATTGTCGCGCAGCCATTGGTCAGACGCAATACCGCCATAGCTTCTGCCGCTGCAGCGGCCGAACCCACAGACGATTCTCAGCACATGAAGCGGGGCTTTACGCTTTCAGGACGCCGTTCGAGCTCCCTCGATCAATCGGCCTGCGTCGCACCCTTTCCTTTTCCCCGCGCCTTCGCAGCTGTAATCGCACCACCCTTGAATCCCATCCGCCCGTCCGTCCTCTTCTCGCTGACCGAACGTACAAGTTCGAGTGGCAATGAAAACGATCCAGACAGGCGGGCAGCGGCAAAGCCATCGAGCCTGCCGTGTCTCGGTCGAAAGGTTGAAGAACTCGTTCAAAGATGGGGACGGGCCACCCCAACAAGAAAAGATCAAAGCACACACAAGTACGTCCGGCACGTCGTCAAGAGAGACGGCCTAGCCTGCCTTGCCGCGCGCCGTAGTCGCTTCTTCGCCATGTATATGCGTGTCCGTGTGCGCTCACTCTTCAAGCGTGAACCTATTAGTGAGCCACTGTTTGCTCGACCGGCTCGGCAGGTCCCGTTGAATAGCAGTCGGGCCACACACACACACGCATGAAGACGCACAACGGCAAAGGAGCGTTCGCATGGTGTAAATCTATACGTTCCTCATTCTGGTGAAGAGACCGCCGCCGTACCTACTCTGTAGGCGCGGTGGGGTTTTCGACACAACGGCACCTAACTTCCCTACGAACTCCCCCACCTTCCTTCGATCGTGGGTCCTCCCGATCTCTCGAGCTTTGTACACGCCGAGCGATGTACGAGGGGTAAAAGGCCAAGGTTGGCCTGAACCCGACGACAACGGGGCGACCGACCCCTGCCGCTTTCATTTCATTATAGTTACGATTTTGCATTTGGGCTAGCGAGCGCTTCCTTCTATTTGCTTTTTTTTTTCTTCTTTTTGCAGTTCTTCTGGTTGGTCGCGCGGTGACGTTGCCTCCTAGCATAAGCTGCGGGGAGGTGAATAAAAATGATAGTAGCAAGGTAACAAAAAAAAAAAACATAGAAAAAATTAAATAAATGAACGACGGGGGACTTCTAAAGGTCACCGCATACGCAAAAAAATAAAAAGTGCATGCAACCATAAGAAAAATAGATTGCAAAGCATGGGGGCGAGGGGTTTTTTTCTAAAAAAAAAGTTTGAACTTGAAAGGAGCTCTAAACATCTTTTTTTCTCTCCTTTCTCCTATTGCAGCGTTTTCTTTGTTTGTTTGTTTCTTTAACGCGGATGCATATTTCGTACTTTATCCTCGCAGGCGGCATTTTCAAGGGTAGTTGACAAAAGAGGCGACGTTCGCTTTTGCCTGCCTTGTAACATACAAACTTTTCTTTCTTCTTATTTTCTTCATCGTTCACTGACTATTCCTTGTCCGTTAGGCTCGCTGTGTGTGTGCACTGCTTCAGCGAAGGGGCGCCGCAGGTCCCCCCGTCACCACCTTACGGCTTCCACGTCGTGCGTACCCTTGAACTTGGCAGTTTTCACTTTTTTCATAGCCGCCGTCTGTGGCGTGGTTTGCGTCGCGTAGAAGCGGAGAGGTGGTGGCCCTGATGTACTCATACAAGCCGCAGATACAAAAAAGAAAATGAATATCTAAACTTGGAGAATGATGGCGCCCTCTCTGTTAAGACCTTCTTTCTTTCTTTTTTTTTTAAATTTTCTTTTGTCGCAACTTTCATCGGTGACTGCTTTCGCTGAGGGAGCTTTTCAGCGACGATGAGACGAGAAGGTGCACGTTACGGGATCGCTGTCGTCGGCGACGGCCATAGGTTGTTGACCATCGTAGTTGCGAGGTGGCAGCAGTGAAAAAAGCAAGCGAAACTTTAAAGAGGAGCATGAACATAAAAGAAAAAAAGTTTTTTGGTTCTGTTACGTGGTCGCGGGTGAGGCGGCGAATTGAGGAAATCCCGAAATTTACGGGAATGAGGTCAGGTACACACGCAGGAGCGATCAATGAACCCGGTACCGAATCGGAGACCTTCACCTCTGAGCTCCCCCGAGCATGCTCGCCCCCTCCCGCTCCGGGGTTTTTTGGGGGGAGTCCGGATACCCGGCGGATTCGAGACTTTCGCGGATACGACGTACCGTAACAGGTAATAAACAACGCCATATGCAACGGGAGGAGATGATGCTTTTGCGCGAGAGGAATAAACCGAGGATGAATGAACAAGGGGGAAAATGGGGGGAGGGGAATGTACTGCGTAACTGAAGGTGCGGTGCGGTACTCCAGGCAGCACAATGCTGGGCGGAGCTGGAGAGGTCAGGTGTGGAGAGGGGAAAAGAAAGAACGGGGAACCTTCGCAAATCGTCGTAGGAAGGCACGGAATTGTTTCGCCGGCTTCGGTCTCTTTTGTGCGTGAATGGTGTTATACTTGGCGGGTGATCTGCACTTCGAGTAACAGTGTAGCGACGTCTCCCGAATATGGCGAGAGAGTTGCTGAAGGTTAAGCATCTTTACCTTCTCTCCCGAAACCCATAACATGGAACAACGGTAACGAGAAAGCTGTGGAGGGAGTGAAGGAGAGAGAGGGAGAGAGAGCAGAAGGAACGTTGGGAAAGGTAGCGAGGGAGGAATACGGGATCGCGTCTAACGGGCATCTTACGCTCGAAGACGCTGAACGCAAGAAAACGGAGAGAGAGAGAGGAAGAAGCTATGAAGAATGGCATCAAGGAGAGAATTTGAGCTCGAAAAGGAGGTCTTCCAATCGGAAGGCGCCATGGGTTCTTACCTAACTCGAGGAGGAGGAGATGAGGTGAGTAGACGAAAGTTCACCGAGTCAACGACACGGGTTGTAAACACGGAGTCCAGACCGTGCAGGAGGTTCTTTACGCACGCAGACGTTGCAAGGAGCGGAGGACTTCTCTTCGCACGTGCGCGCTGCGTCGGTGTGCCATCGCGGGCGCGAGGCTTGGTCCGAGACGGGGCGTTTACTCGTTCGTCGGTCCTAGCGCGGTACTTTGGTCGCGTCTTCCCCTCCGCCCCGTCCGCCTCGTGCGAAGTTGGCCACACGGGACTCTGCCGAAAGGCAGAAGAAGCGAGAGTTAGGGGGTGCTCTCGAGTTAGTACTGCCGGTGTATTGCGGAGAGTACGGGCGAGCGCTTCGTTGACAGACCGTGGGTGTCCTGCAGATTGATGGTGACGGGGATACGCGAACTTGTGATACGGACACCACCTGTTCTGAAACTGCGATCACTGCCGTGCTTGCCCTTCCTGGATCTGCGGAGGATAACGGTGCTTGCTCTTCGACTTGGTATGTTTTCGTAGGAAAGAGGTAAGTTTTCGCGGCCCTGTGCCACTCCGACGAGACTGCATGTCACTGAGATAAATGTTGGTTCAAGTGCGTACTCTGTCACGCATAGGAGAGGAACGGGTTCTGCCGTTGTTTCATCGTTGATGCGCACTCTCTTTGTATATATTTATCTTAAGTGGTTCTGTCAATCACCGCCATAAATGAAGAGTCAGCTTCAACTTGCATTGCAGTCTTCTCTCTTTCTTTTTTTTTTTTCACATTGGCAATGGAGTACACGATCTTGCCGTAGGTGAAGTTGCAGGTTCAGAAGCAAGAACCAGCTGCTCGCGCAGCGATTACCAGCCACTCGATGACGTCAGCATTCCAGCCTGTGCGTAGTGAAACACGCGAAGCTCCGCCATGGCAAAAGAAAAAAAAAAGCAACGCAGGGAAGCTCACTTCTCGAACTAAGGAACGCCTCTGTCGGTTGTTTCCGTGCCATACGTAGTGCGAAAATAAAGCTAGAGTTCTCGTTATGTTTCATAATACGTTATGTCTTATGCGTGACTGTATGTCTATAAACATAAATACGCCATCTTCCATAGGTATAGTTAACAAACGAGGCTCGTAATTTCATGTCGACGCAAAGTACATTGCAAAATGTGCACACAAAACGTTTAATATTGCCTGCAACCCAAGTTTCCGAAAGAACAAGAATAATAATAAAAAAAAGTCGTGGAGGCCAACTCGTTTGGGCCGTGTGCCAACTTGAACTGCGAGTTGCTCGGTAACGCTTGATTTCAAGGAAAGGAAATAAATTTAAAAAAGAAAGGTAGAAAAGCGAAACACGTCGAGATAATGGTTAGAGAAATATTAGCTGCTTTGTAATAATAATTAACTATTCTCATGTCAGATGTGAAGGAGGCAAAATAACTGCAGGCTATACCCATTTGGTGATGTGTCATATTAATCGCCAGGACGCAGGGAGATTTCTTGCCAAACAAGTGATAATCATGTGCACTTTTGAAGTAGTTTCGGTCGTCTCGCTTGTACATATATTTTTATGTTCGATAACTGCAGAATGCCAATGGCGTTGTTGCCCGGGCGGTTCTCACCAAGGAACTTGATTCTGTTCTCACGGTACCAGCTTGCCTTCTTGCGCGATAGATCAAACGCGAGTTAATGGTCTTGGTTAATGGGTGCCGGTGCGTACGTGAGGAATACGCGTCACTATTCCGTGTTATACGCCGCTGGTCTCGAGTGAGAGACGTTCTCTGCGTCTTCGGGAACTGCAGCGAACGAAATAAACCGATGCGAGCTCCGGCTATATGCTGAACATCGCGATGTTCGACACTGTCCTAACGCGATGTTCGGCTATAAGCCGAACATCGCGTAAGGACAGTGTCGAAGTGAAAACGAATGGCTAAGGGGAACTTGAATCGGAGAATCGTACGTTGGCGGGGGCAAAGCGGCTTCTCCCAAGGAAAGAAAAATGAATCCTGGAGAGGCACGAGCCAGGTTTATTTCGCATGCGTGTTTGAGAACGTTAACACAGTGAGACGTTGGGTGGTGCCCTCTACCATATGACAACACTATCTGGTCAACTGTGTCTGTTTAAAAAAAAAACAAAAGTGGGGCCGTTTACTATCAGGATCCATTTTCTTTGATTCTATTGGTTTCTTATCGCGCGTCCCACCGAGCGACCGAGACCGGAGATAAGGGAGGCGCAGCTGCGCGGGAAGTGATGACGAATTGGGCAAATTTAACAGAAAAAAAAATAATTACAGAATACGAGCCCGGAATTGCGAGGTACGAATATCTAAGATACGGCTCTTTGAGGGATATCGGTAATCTCTAAACTACACCTACTGCGTTCGCCAAGACTGATAAGCGACCTGCGGTTGAAATATGAAGCGCGCATATGCTGTAAGCTTCTCGACGAGAAACAAACGCGACGTCAAAACCGGATACTCTATACCGTATATACCTTGGCTTTCCGAAACGCCAGGGTGATGTGTTTCCCCGTTTCTGGAAGCCGCCCCCCACCCAACCCTCCTCCTCCACTTCGGCAAAGATCCGCAAAAGGGCTGACCTCGCGGACTCGTCCCCACCCCTCGCACCACTACCCCTGAGATTCCTCGCGTCTCTTAGCGCGGTGCTCTGTAGTGAAAGTGGTGAACGCGATGCAAAGAGGGAAAGGCTTAAGCAAAGAAAAAGCAAGAAAGAAAGAAAGAAAGAAGGAAAGAAAGTGCGTTGTCTGAGCGAAGCGTGATGCTGCACTGCATGTCCCAGGGGGTTGAACGAACGTCTTCGAAGCCAGAGGTCGATCGTGCAAGAGCGCTATGCTAATGAGGCGTTTTCTCGCTCGGCGCCGCGTGCAAGTTCGCAGGCAAACGTTCCGGCGAACAACACTACACCGCCCCCCCCCCCCCCCCCCCCCCGAACCCCACCCTCCCCACTTAGCTTTACCAGAGGCGAATAAAACAGGCAGCGACGGTGTTGCCCGGGTAGCCACGTACGGGACCTTCTTGCGCCCTTTGCTAAGTAGAGATAGAGAGAGTAAGTTAAGAGAGAGAGAGAGAGAGAGAGAGAGAGAGAGAGCTCAGCCTTATACTCCCTCCGTTTGCGAAGAGGCGGCGGTCACCGCGGCGCGGAGTATAATTGCGAAATTAGAGCTCCCGATAAGACTATTTCCATAACGAGCCGCTAACTTCCACTTCCTCTCGTCTTTTTTTTTCTTTTTCTGCGTACCTCTTGTTTGACTCGACGTTAATGACTGCCTACTAACACTTAACTAAACGGACAAATAAAATGGCGTGGCACCTATATACAGAGAGACAATTTTGGTGTCGTGGTCGAGGGAGTGGAGACTCGTTGACCACGGCCTATGTAATTTGGGCGCAGTAAAGGAACGCTTGTTGTGTCTTCCCATTTTATTTGCTAATGTCCTGCTTTCTTCGGCGTACCTTTATCTAATCTTCGTTACCTGGCAATGCAATTTTCTTCCTTTCTGAAGACTAGAGAGAGATGGAGATGGAGTTGGCCAAAGTATTCCCCACCTCGTTGCTTCGCGTTCAAAACCCACTCAAAGCAGAACAGGTTGAATCGTTCTGACGTCAGTACGACATGCGCTTAGACTGTAACTATACGCAAGAGGGTTGTACCGAAAGCTGATAGGAAAAGAATACGAGTCGTGTGTGACACGGAACGACGATCGACTGCGACTCCAGATATGTCTTTTTCTCAATTTTTTTTCAATAACCTCTTCTGGATTATGACATTATGTGTACAGTATACGCATAAGTTATACGTTTCTCTCGCCTTTCTTTCTTTCCTGTATCCGAAGCTCGCGGACGTGGGACAAAAAAATAGAAAGGACGTCTAATGAACGTATATGAGGACGCGGACAAAAAAAGAAAACGTCTGAAAAACGTATAGAAAACGTCATATATAAGGACGCGGACAAAATACCTCTAATAAACGTATACAAAACGTCGTAATAAACGTATATAAGACCGCGGACAAAAAAAAAACGTCTAATAAACGTGTATAAAACGTCGAAATCGGCGGCGCGCGACTCTTTCCGCGATGAGTTCGGCCAGCCACGCATCGCCGAGGCGCTCCGCGCGGTCGTCGTCCATCAGCGGCCGCGAGGTAAAGAAGCCCCACAGCGTCGCCGCTTCTTATCCCGCCGACCGTGGCCGCATCTGTTTGTGCAGGCCGCACGGCGAGTCGGCTCGCGCTTCGCGAGCACAGCACGCCTGCAGTTTGGAGGCTGGCAGGTAGGTTGGCAGGCAGCAACGGCGCGAGACAGCGAGACCCCCCCCCCCCCCACCCCCATCCCAGCCTTCTCCTCTATACGCGCTACCCGCGGCGAAGAAGCGGCAGCAGTGAGGAGATGCGCCCGGGCCACTTCCGCGTCTTTCGAAAACGCGCCTCTTCTTCTTTTTTGTTGTTTTTTACGGGACCTGGCCGCGCCACACGAATTGCGTTCGAGCGCCTCCGGGGCGACTGTGTATGAGAGGAATGATCGCCGAGTATAGTGGCCGCTCCTATTCGGGCTTATCGAATCATTACGTGTTAAGTCTATATACATAGATAAGTTGACGCGTAGAGACGCGCAGTAGTTATCGCGTTCTCGGAGCCTGAGGCTTGCTGTATCGCGTTACGGTTGTAGAGCCCTTTATCAGAATACCGCTATACCTCACTGTGCCGTTACCAGTACCTCTTCGCGGCCGGCTGCCAGCCTTAAAGACGTGCACCTAAAGCGCTTTGCGGTACAAGGTCAAGCTTAAACGCATATGTTCTAGTAGCTTGAGCAACAACTCTTGGAACGCTTCCGTCCGCTATACCTCGATAAGACATTTGAAGCCCACAGATCTACGTCAACCCGTTTCTTCGCTCCTTTCATTATCAAAAATAGCTGTGAGAAAGTTACCCGTGTTTCAAATAGTAGCATCAAAAAATAAAAGGCAATTGTGAAGAGCGAGGAAACGCAGATACACCCCATGCAATCATTACCGAATTTACCTGCTGTCGGTGTGCCATAAGGAAGCGAGTGAATTTCCACGAAACTAGAGACAGAAAGTGGATGTGGGCATGCCAAGTGCCTTTGTGCGTTTTTCTCTATTTCATGTGTACTTGCAGAAATGCTGGTGCCTTAAGTCCACCTTACACAATGCAGATAAACAAGCATCGATTCAGCAACTCTGCATCGAATGGTACAAAAGAAGCGCGCAGTGTAAAATAATTTACGCCATTAAAAGCTTATAAAAGTGTAATTGTGTCTATAAATCGCACCCTGACGCCCTTTATTTGTATAAGGGCGTAAATTATATTGCTGTGCAGCATATAGCCCGGAGGTAAAAAATGCAGGCTAGAAGTTAGCTAGTCAGATACTATCGCCGGGTGTTTCAGCGAACACTTAAAAAAAATAAATGCTTTTCTGTCCGTGGCAGTAGCACAATTCTACTCCATGAGCTGGTCTACTTGAAGAGGCGGGCATTGATTGCACTATGAATTGAAATGCATAATCGACTAATTAAGAAAAGATAACTAATTAAGTGCCTGTCTAATTACCTTATCGCAAATATTTCAATTTACAAATTCTAGCTGGGGAGCTCGCAAGACGGATCCGCTTGGAACGAATTTTCAGGATGGCACCAATTTCTATATATGAATTCCCGAACCTTGCGGAGGAATGCGTTGGCGTTCCAGTTAGCTTTGCGCTTCATTGCATAAAACTACGTTTTGTTCAGAAAGTGGAACGACAGTGCATTTTTACCGCAAGTTTGACGGCGAATATCTCGTAGATGGCGTCATTTACACAATTCTTTTGAAGTGGGTATGCCTTGCAGTGTCATCCGCTAGAATTTGTAAATATGCGCCATATGGTAATTAGTTAAAACTTAATTAGTGGATTTTTGTTAATTAGTCAATTACGCATTTCAACTTTCTGTACAAGTATTGTCCGCCTCTTCGGGTATAGCAGCTTATGGACTAGAATTGTGCTATAGTTGGGCCACCGGCAAATTAATCTTTTTTAATGTGTTCGCTGAAACATCTTGTGTGTGTGTGCGTATATATATATATATATATATATATATATATATATATATGCCCGCACACACACGTCCCGACGCTGTTTCCTGGACGTGACCGTGAAACTGAAATCGATAAGGCCTCGGAAACACGGGCATACAAGGTCACGTGACATGCGCACGAAGAGTATGCGTCCAAGAAGCAAAAGCTGTATGACGGAAATCAGCCATCTTAAAAAAAAAAAAAAAGGAAAAAAGCTCGCTGTGTAGTTCAGAGAAGGGACGTTATATTTCCCGCCCCTTTCCGTCCGACATCACGTGCGGAAACGTCACAAATCACGCGCGTACATAACTCGGCACATCCGCCATGGCGGCGCGCTGTACTAACCGCTCGCCGCTGCTTCCTCCAAACCCCTCACTGAACACACACACCCTCATATACACGCACACCCTGTACGCGCGAGCGAATCACCTTATTTACGACCGGTACGGGACACGCGAACGCCTTCTACCGCTGCTACCGCTGGCGCGCATAACTCAAAAGATTGCCGAGGGAAACGGCTACAGCGGCAACGAACATTTTTTTCGCACCTTCCGCATATTACTACCTCCTGTTGGCAGGGGGGGGGGGGGGGGGGTGAGGTCATAAAGGTATCCCGAATCGCGGCTAGCTCACGCACTTCCCGGTGGTTGACGCTAATCCGGAAGTAAATAAAACTTCGCGGCAGAGGGCGCCTCGGTCACGAGCGGGCACTTCCTGCGCCGCATGTGCTTTGTCATCGACGAGAGAGAAGGAGAGAGATAAAGAAAGAATGTCACGTGGGCAGCGGGGACATACTGCGAACAGGTAGACATTGTTTGCCTTTCGTCGTCTGCCAAGGGGTATCTAGCGGTCGGGCAGACGCACGCGAAATGTCACTCCGCCATATCGCGGTCTTCCATTTTTTTTTTTTTTCCTGAAATGGTGGTGAATGGACATGACGGACGAGAAGGCCTTTCTTTCCTTCCTTCCGTCTTTTTGTTTCTTGTTCTGGGCCAGGTGCGAGTGGTTTGGCGCGGAGCAAACAGGACACGATGTTCCGAATTTGACGGTGCGTGTGGACCGAAGCGAATTCCGTCTGCGACGTGTTCGTGCCACGTCGCGGAGATTGTTTCGTTGTTGTCCGGAATCGATGTTCTCCGACGACCTTCCGTCGAATTCGAATGTAGAACAACGTGCCGGTTAGGGCCGTGTATTCGCTGAAAGGAAAGAAGGAAGGAAAAAGTGGTGAAGGGAGGCAGGGAGGTTAACCAGTTTAGCTTAACCGGTTTGCTACCCTACACATGGGAGCGGGATGGGGGGGATGAAAGATGGGGAGAAGAGATAGAGAGCACATAACACGCCACACACGTCGTTAGTTACAGTCTGTGTCTTCGCTGGATGTGACACTTAAGAGTATGTAGACTCGGAGGACGGTGTCCCCTTACCAAAACTGCCCCGTCTGTCAGCGGAAGTCCTTCGACTGTTTCGCAAGCTCGAATAATGTGCACCGTTATTCCCTCGAGTCACGACTTAGAGCTGTGAGGCGCAAGATGTCATTTCCGCGCAATTTAAGGGAAGTCAGTATTGGTGTGTTGCTTTTCTTTGATCGTGTCTTGACCACAGGCATTAGAGCGCCCTGAAGTCCTCACAATAAAATTCAATTACGAAATCAACAGTAACAGTGTTGTAGAGGACACAGACTCCCCGCCCCCCCCGGTTGGTAACCAAAATTTTATTACAGTTTTCTTTGTGATGACAGTTAAAATATGTGGAAAGCCAGAATCATGCCTACGCCGCGTACCCGAAAGTTTGTCCTGCGGAGAGCTGCATCTACATTTCCTCCCCTGTCGACTTCTTTCGTTCAATTCTTCCTGGTGCGCTTAGCAATCTGCAGCAGCCTCGAAAAGTGAGCCATCTTGTTATGCGACGTTCGTAACACGGAATTATTTAAATTTAACATTTTAAATTGTGAAGACGCGCAAGAAACTACGCGGAGAGCTTGTTAATGCTACACATTTGACTCCCTTTTGAATTATTCGAATTCGTGTTCCATTTAAGACGCTCGGCACGAGAGAGAGAAGCCAGCAAGCGTAACCAGAGGCACGTTCGGTTTGCTATCCTGCACTGGCGGAAAGGGATGAAAGGGCGCAGAGAGAGAAAGGAGGGAGGAGAGAGATAGAGAGCACTAGTTTCACGTCTTCGAAAACGGTTTAGCGCCAAGCCGGCTTAATTTGCTGTCCGAAGAGGGCGACGTCGGACGTCCTAACGGCAACAAATGCACAGGAGGCGTTCGATACCTTCTTGGGTGTCACAGGGGGCGTACATAGGTGTCCCACCCGTTCCAATGTTGAATGAGTAAGTTTTTGTAAATGCTACCCGGATCCAGAGGCAGCGTAACAATGTTGCGTGGGAGGGGAACATTCGTGATGGCAGTTATAGCTTCAAAGAAAAATACAGTTTGTGTAGGCAATACTTCGAGGAACTGGGAGACGACCAAATAAGCGTGCGGCATAGTTCGCTCGGTACGAAGTCGTAAGAGAGCTGTAATAGGGTCTGGAGAGAGCGAGAGACAGAAAGTAAGGCGAAGAAAGGCAGGGTGTATCAACCAGACGAGCGTCCTGTTTGCTACCCTACACTGGGGTTAAGGGAAAGGGGGAGTAGAAAGAGGGAGAGAGAGAAAGGAATGCAAGCAGACAATATGACCCACAATTACTTTGTTTAGCGCAAAACAAAGTAATTAAGGATTCGCACCAACTAGCCCGCCAACGCATTGCGCAGAGACACTAGGACGCACATCAGGACTTCCATCGGACACTTCAGAGGACGGTGTTCATCAAAAACAGCACAGCGCACGAAGAAGCTTCCTGCGCCATCGACGGATGGGGCTAGGGTCCAAGAACCTTCCTTTCTGGGAAGCGTTCTAGAGTCCAGTTCAGCTTAGTGCCATCTGTAAATACTAGATGCGCTGGACGCCGTATTCTATAATATGGTCTAGCCTGCTACTTTTTATACAGGGAAAAGAGGAAAGGGGACAACAGAAAATGTGATGAAAGATGATGGTGAGGACAAGAAGGAGGCACGAGTTTATATGCGTTATGGTTGCCTTGAAGTCTCACGCCCACTCCGGTGCTCTGTGAATAGCGCGCCGCACGCGTTCAAGGCACGTCCTGAGGGTGCATCCCGCCGCAATACAGCCGTGCAACAACGCAACGCCGGCTCACCGAGCGACGGACGGTCGACGTTTAGGGGATTCTCCCCGACCTCGACCTCGGACGGAACCTCCTCTCCGGTCTCTCTCTCCACCAGCGTCGGAGCGACCTCCTTTCCCTCGCCATTTTATTCCGCTGAGTTGCCCGCGTACGCGTCGGATCGCCGCCGCCAACACGCAGGGAGGAGGGCCGCATCTGCGGCCGAACTGCCGTCCGGGTCAGCCGAGCATCGTGGCAGAGCCCAACGTCAAGGGGGAGGGGTGGGGGCGGGGAGGTTTGTGGAGGAGCAGCCTTTTGTTTTGGCCACTTCTGAAAAAGGTCTCGGGGCCGCTTTGCATTGCGTCTTTTTTTGTTTGCCCTTCCATTTTTTTTTTGGCTCGTTTGTTTGAGACACTCTTGTTTTTTTTTTCTTTGCCCCCCTGGCAATGTCCCACATGATGCATCTTCTTGTAATAATAGGGTGCTGTATGCAAAGAATGCCCTCGCGTGCGATGCGGCGTCGACACAAGGGTGTCATCTCTTCACTGCAATGAGAGCGAGATGTGTCTGTGCGTGTGTCTGTCTCTCGGACCGTGTTTTGAGCGCGCGTTGCATCCACAGAGTGACAATTACTGTCACCAAATTGACAATTTTGCCGACAAATGGGTCACCCACCTCTCGCATTGATTGATTCACTTATACTGCACGAAAAAAAGAAAAAAAAGGAAGTGATGTTGCTAACAACTGGGTGGCCGACTTCTCCGTAGAAACGCGTTGCTGAGTGAGCGCAAGGAGATGGCACGGGGCACGTGAGTAACATTGATGAGTGGCACTAATTCACTCAAAGTTGTCCTCTCCGTTTTCATTAATTAGTCAGCGTTCGCCTTCTGTTGGTTCTCCGAGCGCACGCGCCGTTATCTTCTTTCCACTTCGCAACAACCCTAATTTGAAGTTATTTTTCTTTTCTTTATGTGGACAAGTTGCTGCATGTGACCGAAATTCTGGTAGGAAAGATTGTGATACGGCGACACTGCCTTCATTACGTTCCTCCGACGTCGCAGTACAAGATTGCTGAACTTTATGACAGCGTCGAAAAAACACACGCGTACGCACACACACAGAGAAATCAGAGATGTTTCGGATATTTCCTTTTTGTTTTTTTTGAGCGAATATTTCAAGACATCGTATCACTGAAACAACCGAGATAATTTCTTAAAGTGATAATTTTCTCCGAACGCGAAGCACTACCCCCTCCCCCCTCACCTCCCCTTTGTTTTCCTTGCTCACATGGAAAGTTGGGAACCGAGATTAAGGAACCGGTCAGCAGAGGTGTAATTTTCAGCTCATGCAGCACCTATAGTGTCGCGGTGTCCTTTTTTTGTATGTTTATTTATTTATCATTATTAATTTATTTGTACCTGTATTCACCTTGTTCAAGTCCTTTGACTTGACTGTTGGCTTTGGCTTTTAATTAACATGGGTTGCCCTGAAGCGAGGAAAATATCACATCGTTCACTCCTTCGTGACACTATAGATGGTAGAGAACAAAAAGAAGTTATCGAGGTCAAAAAAAGAAAAAAAAAAACGAACGTACGCTTCTCTGCTGTACCTCGTGACACTAACGAAACTATAACGGATGGGACGTCACGGTTAAACGGACGGGGATCTTTAGAAACAAGTCTACAAATTTAGGCCTCTTTGTTTTTCTTTTTATTCTCTCTTGATAATTTGTCACTATCCTAATATGCGGGTGCATACACGATGAAGGGGTTACCCTTTCATTAGCGAAGAAAGGATGCCATCTCCTGACACTGAAGTGGCGTTTATTTCGTCGTGAAAGATCGATAGCTTCGGGGATTATGCCGGTACGGTGTACCACTGAGTTATTGGACAGAGACGGTCCTTGCTAAGGAATAAAAAGAAAAAAGAAATGAAAGAAAGGCGCAAATTGAATGAATTGGAAGGTTTGCGAGGGAAACCACGGGAATCGAAATGTGAATATATTAGGGACGAGAAATGAAGCAAACTGACGAACCTGCCAGAATAATCTTTTGTCTGGGGGCCTGCGCGGTTGCGTTGATTTTAAGCAGAACTGCCTCTACTGACCGGCCATTAAGTCTCACTGCAATTTTTTATCGATATGCCAATTTCTTTTCCCCTTTAAACAACGATAGTTATTGAAATAAAAACAACGTAAATGCTCAATTAACAAGAAAACTCGCGAAGAGATGTGTAAGAAAGCTTTTTCGTCTCAGGTTTTGTCTCATAGTTCCGTGAAGGCTACAACGTTTCAAATTTTTCTGTATTCTTCGCAAGTAAGAAATTCGTAAGTAATTGCATAAGTTCGTGCGGGACGCCTAAAGGGTGAAAGAAGCCCGGCTGATTTAGTATTCACACTAACAATGTTCGTAAGCAACGTTGGTGCGTAAGAACCAGTCAGTCGCCATGCGATCCAACCGTGATGACAGAACAGCGACCGGCCAATGGCAAACAGCCCTCACGGTCGAAAAGTTTTGACCATTGCGTCCCAGAGGCCGTTTTCACAAAGCTTTTTTTCAGTAAGGGGCGCTCTCGGGAATAATTTTGGCTTAACCATTATTATGTATATATTTTTGTGAACACGGACCCTCATGTTTAGCTTATCGCGAACTGAAACCAGTTCGCATTGAAGTGCATACGTCTCTTGTGTGGTCCTTAGAAGACCACGAAAGAGTTACAGCCCTTCATCGACAGGGGCCTCCGCGGAAACAAGTGGACGCGCCTTTTCTTGAGTTCCTTCGCCGATCGCGTATAAAGGTATACATTGTAGATAGATAACAGCGTAAGTCGAGGGAAAAAAAAAAGCTTCTGCCCCCTTCCCTCACCTCTCTCGCTCCTTCCAAAGAGCGGACAGTTTTAATTGATGTCTTGAGATCACATCGAGATATTCGACTGACTCGGCGTATTCCGGCCGACTACGCTCTTAGCATGCGAAACAGGTGTTCGATAAAGTTCAACCTTTTCCGTTCATAGCCACGCCTAATCATTTCCGGGTGAATTAATCATATGTTGTTTAACGTTGGCCGGCAGCCGTACACCGTCGTTTCTCCTAAAGCCATCGATGATTGAGCCAACTACGTATTGAATATTATTTCGAGGTATTCGACGGGTGTTTATTCAAGGCTCTCTTTGAATTGACCGTTGCGTAATGTCCAATCGCAAGTTTACAGCGAAGGGCGCCTTTTCAGGAAATGTGCTCCTAAAGTACGGCTGATTTCGTTTTTTTTTTTTTAATCACTTCTCAATTTGCTCGACTCTGCGCGAACAATGTCGATCTCGATCTATGAGGCGCGCGCTTGTCACGCTTCACAAGTCAAACGCTGCGAAAATACACTGCTTCAGCTACAATGTGTAACTATTTTGGAATGGTAAGATGGTAAGGTAACAAATCACGTGCATGCAAGCGTAAGCGTTTCAAGAAAATAAGACAAAAAAAAATTTGGCACCAGGCCAGGTACTGTAGCCTCCGACGAAGGCCACGCAATAACTGGATGGGAAAGAAAGGCACACTTCAACATTTCTTGTTCACTACAGGATTGCGGTTAGGATATATACAGGAGTACAAAGTACTCCTGTGTATATGTATAAAGTACAAAAAGAAAAGAGTCGTTCACAGCTACTTACAATTGTTCGCGCAGGCAATAAAGGTAGTACTTGTTAAGCGTTCGCACTTAAATACGACGACAACGCGTTTGTTAATGCCTTAACAGCGAGCGATGAGACGCTCATTTAGAACGTGCACTCTACCATATAGGTGAGTTCATTTCGCCACAAGAATATTGCAAAAAAAAAAAAAAAAGACTAAAGAAGGAAGGAAACGTGCACCCTGGTTTCTAACAACGTAGCAGAACAGAGACGAAAGCTGCAAAGAATCATAGCTTCGTGTCCTCCTTTTCTTAGCTTATGGCGAACCATTCACATTAATCTGGGATTTCAAATATTCTTACCAGCTACCTGTGCTTACTGTTCGTAAGGACAGGTGAGTCAATCGTGATGTCGAGGGCAATTTATTACTGACGGTGACCGACCAATGACAAACAGCTGTTCCAAAAAAAAAAAAGGCTTTGCGAATCCTGCTTCTGGGCCAGTATTCACAATAAATCCTAAAGCTGTTCGTAAGAGCATATCCTAGCCGATTGCGATGTTGCACATATTATTAGTAAAGACGGACTTGCGCGTATACATATATATATATATATATATATATATAGTGCGCTGTATTAGCCATCATGACCGGACTTTCGAACAGAAAGCTTTGCGAATTCGGCCTTCATTCTTTAAAGTCGGGAGACAGTATGTTTTACTCGTATATTGATTCTCCTTAGAAATGAAACCGGGACAAAAGAAAGACGCCAATTGGTCGTGATTTGTATGCAAAGCTCCTTGTCTTCGGGCAATCATACACGCGTACTAAACGCTGCGATACTTATCAAGTTGCGCCAGCTCTCGTGGATTCATTATCTCGACCTAGTACGTCCTGCCACATGCAGATTTTTCACTAAGGAAAAAACAATAAAAACAAGGATTGACTCCGGCTTCACAGCTGCGTCCCGTGGCGCAGCTGTGACGCCGAGCCTGCTGCTATTCCACCGTATGCTACACTGTAAAATCGTTTACACCCTTAAAATTGAAAAAAAAAAAGGTGTAAATGTGGCTATTACTCACACCCTTAGGGTGTTATTTATGTAACGGACACCGTAAGGGTGTGAGCTATAGACACACTTACACCTTCTTTTTCACTTTTAAGGGTGTAAATTATTTTACAGTGTACTATACTGCGAAGCTGCTCCTCCTTAGACAAGACGCGGAAGCAGCCGCGTAAAAGAGAGAGAAAGATACAGCGGCTCTTTAATGAAAACTGGGTTGTGCCTAGCGTACTATATCCCAGGTGCATGCAATGATAAATTAAATGACACACGAGAAACGACGTGCTCATAACACGCACGCAAAGCGCGCGGACAACCCATTACTGTCTACGTTACAGATGAACTGAGGTAGTACAAGGAAGGTTTCTGAAGGCATTCCTTGTTCTACCACTGTTCATCACTTCAAGCCATCATCTTCTCACGAAGCTCCGTATAGCTTTCCTTTATTGGGGAGGAGGTGGGGGTCCATGCAAAAGAGCAGCGACCAAGCCTTCTTACGGCTTCCTCCCTCGTACTATGCGTTCCCGAACGTCCAGCCTCTCTGGCGGCCGCACGTAGGCGCCGAAGGCGAGAGCTAATGTGAGCCGGGTCTAATTATTCATTAAGCTCATTAGGAGGCGTCTCCATATCGTCTCTCGTTCGCGCGCGTCGAACCCGCAGCCGGGGATATGTAACGACGCCGCTCTCTGCCGCGAGAGCTAAGCGCCGTATACGCGCACCGCGCGCGTGGATCGTGATGTACGACGTCTGCACGTCGTTTACATCATCCATCCACGAGGAAGCGGAGTCGCTCGTACGTCCGTATAGCCACCGAGAAGTGCGCAGCGTAAGGGGGGGGGGAGAGCGTGGAGGCGCGCGAGAGCGACCTGTTCTGGGGCTCTCCGTCTTTTCTTTCTTTCTTCCTTTCTTTCCTTTTTTTTTTCTTTCGTCGGTTCGTTCGTTCTTCTCGTAACCCGACAAATTTTCCTTGTGCGCTCATCATCGCGTTTCTCCTTCCGCCGTGACTGGAAGAGGCAGGCGGCGTCGTCTCCGTTACCCGAAAGGTTGCGTCACGGCCGACAAACGAGGCGCGCGCGTGGGTTACAGGCCGCTGACGGATGGGGATAACGGGGCGTGAGCTGTGCATGTCAGCGAGTGTTGTACCCCGGCCTGCCTGCCTGCCGCGACCGGGTTCAAGGCGGTGATGAGGCGCTTCCGCCTCCTCAACCTTGAGCAGATGAGCCGAAGAGAGTTTACGGGAAGCGGTCTGCGACCACTGACTGCTGAGAGTGAGTGAGAGAGAGAGAAATAGTGAGAGAGAGGCGTCTGTTGTTGTTGTTGGTCGACTGAGCGAGTTGACCCTGTTGACGTGACGCGAGAGGCGCGCCCGAACTTGAGTGAACTTGAATGATGGAGCTGTAGGCGGACTGACAAGTTGAGGATTATATTATTAAAAAAAAAAAAATGTTCGCGTGACGTCGTGTCCGGGATTTTTGTTGCCATCTTCGCAGCTGCCATTGTGTCGATGGAGATGAGCTGGACTCGAGTTGATGCGCAGCTTTTCACTGCGCTTTCCGTACAGCTATATGGCGATCTGAACGATATCGGTGTATAACACCTCCCCCCCCCCTCCACCCACCCCGCCACCCGTAGGAAACTTAACCTGGGCTAGTACAGATGATTCTATTGCAAATCTTTTTGCTGTTCTGGCGCTTCGTCAGTGGGCAAAGCGTGGCAGCTTTTAAGTTCCCAAGATCGGTTGGTCGCGAGCGGTGGACAATTAAATAAAGTGCTTAGAATTGAGTGAAGTAAATCCTTACGTCAATCACACTGGCAAGGGCCCGTCTGTACTCCGCTTCACGATAAGGCATTATGCAAAATCCGCAAGTGGACTTCTCCGCTTTTTTATCGTCTGACCAGACAAATATGGAGGCTCTGGGTCTAGAATCCTAAAGAAATGGCCAGGTCTCAGGATGAGTACTAGCATCCCTCCCGCCTGCTGTTCATGGCAGCGTTCAATCTTCCGGAACGCGTTTCTCGGCTTCAATAGCGCAATCTCTCTCTCTCAATATATATATATATATATATATATATATATATATATATATATATATATATATATATATATATATATATATATATCTTCTCCATTCTCTCGCTCTCTGACCACGGCGGAGTTTGTTTTGCGCTGATTCTGTAGCGGATTGAGCATGAAGCGGATCGTATGAAAGTGAACCGACCGATAACACCTCTTGTGATCGAAAGACGTTTGCGCGTTCGAATTCCTTTTATCTGCATGGCCTTTTTCCGTAGGGCATGCGAGACGTGAGGGTACGTCTGACCATATCCTTATTATGCGGTGTGACACACAGGCACCGGTTTTCCGTGATTTCCTATTCCGCGCAGCCCCGGATAGTAATTCGACGTACCCGCGACACTGGCCAGCTTCATCTAAAGCAACCCAATAGACTTAAGAGGCGGGGACGGCCGTGCGGCCACATCTGTGGTTTCTTCGCTCTCAGATAAAAAAATTCGCCTTTCTCTTCTCGAAGAACCAAGACCTCGAGGAGCACAATGCACGAGATTGACGTAGTGGCCGCGTCGCGGTAAAAGCTTGTCCTCCCTGCGTGGAGGGAGCCTAACCGACTCTGCAGGCATTTTCACTAAAGTTGTTCTCTCTCTCTCTTCTCGAAGAGCTGGCGCCTCGCACAGCAACAAATGGCAACGAATCAAACGACAAACAGAGCGAAGTTGAACAGTCGTGCGAGCAGTTTTTTGCCTGCTCCGACAACAACGTCCAGAAAGCGTGAAAACTTCGCGGGAACGGAGAGAAGAAACGGGAACTTTCTATGGCGACGCTGGCGCATACTTTCGGCGGGACTCTTTCAGGCGTTACACGGCGTTCGCCAAACCGAAAGCGACCATCCGGCGCGCCGGTCGAAGAAGTGGGCCGCGCACAGGGTGGACACACACACTGGATCGGCGAAGCTGCGAAAAATAAAGACGAAGGGAAACACGCAGAAACAACTGGACTTCGTCGCTGACCGTCCTCTTCGCAACCTCCTCCTCCTCCCAGTCCCTTCTCCACTGTATACACTTCCCCCGAAACCCTCGGAGCAGGGCCAGAACCACGGCGCAACACACACCTTGGCTCAACCAAGCGAAAACTGACGAATGGCCGCCACGCACTCTCACGTATATATAGCGTCCCAGCGCTCTCCGTTCTCATAAAAGGAGCAGCAGCAGCAGCAGCGACGACAGCTGACGACAGGGACAGTTTCAATTCACGCCCTTCCTTGGATGAGAAAAAGAGAAAAAAAAAGGGGGGGAGGGGAGGGAAGGGGGCGGGTGGCTCACGTTCGCCCGAGCGGCAAAGGCATCGCCACCGGCGGCTCGAAGCGCACACAAAGAGAACTGAAGTCATCCATCGGCTGCGGCCTGCATTAATAACCGAAACCGCCAGACGCCGTACACACAAATAACGCACGACCACCACAGCGTCGCACAAACAGGCATGGGTGCGAGGGCTGCGAAAGCAAAATGAAAGGAACACGGCTAGACAGAGGTGTAAGCGGGAGAAAAAAAAAAAGAAAGGAGAACGTTAGAACGGCGCTCACAAGGGGACACGCGACAAGCGAACGTATGAACTGTTGCGGTCGGCAATATAGTGAGCGCGGTCGTCTTCAGGCTTCGATGGGCGCTGCGGACGCCGCAGCTGTCAAGGAAAAAAGGCACCTCCCGCGCGAACTTCTCGATATAATATTATACCTCCGGCGTGAACAGCAACGGCGCCGCGCGGCGCACCACTCTCTCCCAGTCCTCCCATCCTCCTTTCCACCAATGTCGCATCCCGGCGCGCGCGTGCGCGCAAAGGAGAGAGAGAGGGAGCTTGTTTGATTTCTTCGCCACAGAGTCGCCGAGTACATGAAGCTTTTAGCTCTGTTTCTCTCTCTCTCTGTCATCTCCTTGCGCACGTACACACACACACACGCAAGTATACGTAGGTGGCGAGCTATCATAAGCAAGAACCACAGAGAAGGTTTGATATTTTCACCGTTGTAGCGCGCGTCGCTGACTGCCGCGATTCCCCCCTCTGTGTGGGGGCGCTCGCGAACCTCCGGCATCAAGCGCGGTGGCGACAGAGCGCGTTATGACAAGAGTCGCGGGCGGCGGCAGCGGGCAACAGCAGATGCAACGAATGCTGCGCTTCGCTTACACGCTCCACATTTCGATACGCCCTGAAAAGCCCCCACGGGGCGCAACCAAACGACGCGGTTGCGACAACCCGCCGCCGCGCATCCAGAGAGATTCCTTTTTATTGTTTTTTTTTTTCGTATAAGAATCAACCCGTGTGCGCGCGTTTTGAGCGAATATGCCGCCTCGCAAAACTGTGAAGGACGTAGGTGGAATATAAGAGATGTGGATACGCGGATAGTAAGGAGAGAGGAAGAAAGAAGGAAAGTGTAGAGTGAAATATATTAAAGTACCGCTTCAAAGTCAAGCCACTTTTACGCCTCGCCTAAACTAATGCGTTCGTAGATCCGTACGCGCTCCTTACGAAAAGCATGCAGCCTCGCGACAGAGCTCGCGTTATCCACTTGCAAAAGTTTACTTTGCCACTCCATAGAAAGTAAGCATAGATAATTTTTGATAATGACCGTAGCTTACATTCAGCCATTTCCCACCTTTGCAAGAATGGTTGACATATAAGTGACATTCTGCCAACTATATATACGCGTTGCTTTCAATAAGTTTTCTCACGGGAGGTTATCGAAATTAAAAAGAAATATCTGTGGAATGATTGTTGACTTCTTATAATCGACATACTGCAAACAGTCTATAAGCCTGGTGCCTTACAATTACAACCAACTGTATTCTTCACACAATTTTCATAGCTTACGTACAGTTACAACGCAATAGTTCCTATTGTAGGGACTAACGCCGTCTATATATCGCTTATTGGTTTGACTAACCAGGGGCCAATTCGACTTCGAACTTTGCACATTAGAAGGGTATATAGAGCGACCCTGCGCCTCCAAGTCGACCAATCGCGATACTCCGGGGTATGATATCCGTGGGAAGAACTTATCACAAACTGCACTTAGCGAAGTACAGCGCCTGATTAGCCGACACCATTACGGAAATTTTCCTTATCGCAATATAGTAGTAGATCTATAACACGTTCGCTTACGACGTCTGTTTCGACCATCTGTGGTTCATAGGCTTTCTGTAGGCAGCTATAAGATAACTTCGTAGAGAGCTGCTAATTTACGGTCTATAATGTCGTGGACTAGCACTTTCGCCCAACTAAAGTAGATTGGAAGTTGCGCAGGTCACATTCGGACAAGGGGAAACAACGCACTCTGCATAACACGCGCAAAGAAAGTCGCCAAAGGAAAAAAAAAAAGGAAAAGAAATTGCAATGTATATTATCACGAGAAGCCAAACTCTTGAGATTCGTATTGCTGCACAGTATTACGTGAGTCAGTCGTACGGCTCACCAGAGGCTGTCTGCACTTCACGATTCGCGAGAATCTCGGCACAGCGCCGGGTGCACGGTAACGCGAGCGACAGTTTATCGAAAGGAAGCAAACATTTTTTTTCCCACAACAAACAAGATGCGCATGCAAAGGGCTCATATAGACTGCGTTCGGCTTGGGACGAACAGCAGCGACACTGGGTGGTGGGAAGGAGCGAGCGAAAGAGAGAGAGAGAGGAAGGGGGTGGAGTTGTTGTGCAGAGGATGTATACGTATATAGCTGAAAGCTTGCGTCGCACAAACAGACTTTTGGAGGTATGGCAATTTACGCTCCCTTCTCGAAGAGCAACGGCTGCAATGCGCATATACGCGTGCCCGCATTTTTTTTTCGTTTTCTTTGTGAGCTCTCGCGAGATCTCGCAGCCGAACCGCGCGCTGGCGCGCTCGAGCGCTCGCAAATATATGCGTAAACAGGAACCGTCCGCCGTGCACGAGTTGACGCGGATGAGATTGCTTCGGTGATGCTTTTTGCTGCTGCTGCTAACTGTCGCTATACCTCGGTGTTCGCACGGCGCGCCTGCCGTATACACGTCACCCCCTCTCCGCTACTTTGTTTGTTGACAATCGAGATCGGCTGGCTCTCCGGGGCGGAGAAAACTGTCACGTGGTATCACGCGAAGAGAACAAAAAAATGAGGCAGAAGAGTGACGAAAAAGGCAGGTGGGCAAAAGACGCGGGCGGCTAGAAAGAGCTGGCATGCAACGAAGCAAGACTGCTGCGGCGTGCTCGAATTCGGTGCGGCGATATTAAGCCGCATGTCAGAGCTCAACGCAGTCATCTGCGTGGCAAATGTGTCGTCCGATGAAAGGCGGAGAAAAGAAAAAAGGAGAGAGAGAGAGAGAGAGAGAGAGAGAATGGAGGTGCTCGATTTAGGTCGCGTTTAATAAACGCGCGCTTCGTTTGCTCGCGAAATTTAGCGCGTGTTACGCCCGACTTTGCAGAAGCGCTCTCCGCATCATAGAAGTCTCTATCGAAATTCGACGTTATATATACGAGGGTGCGCGTGCTAGCTGATTTGAATATTTATCCGGTTGTGTACCCACGCGGCGCAGTATCCACACGTGTGAGAAAAAGAAAGCGCCGTGATGTGATAAACTCGACGCGGTATTATGAAAATAAGCACTAACATTCTCTAATATTGCGACATTCGGTAACGTGCCGGTGCGTGAATTCCTCGGTGCTGAAGCCTGCCGCCGTGGGATATACCGCTCTAGATATAGGGAATAAGTTAATCACTTATTTATTAGCTTCGCGTTAAGGTTCAAGTGAGATTTCAGTCGCAGCTTCCTAGCTACCTTTCGTTAAGACTTTCTGACTGCAGATTTGCCTGAACCTCACGTAAAGTTAGTAGCAGTGTAAATGGAAAAAGAAAAAAAAAAGTTTAAAAGAAAAAATTCGAGAACACCCAAGCATTTCTTATGAGTTGGGAATGCGAAAGCATTAATGTCCAATTGAACGCCTCTGAGCCATTCTTCCGAGTTTTGCGCTGCGAGTATTGTACCATAGCGGTCCGTGCTTCCCGAGTCAGCATGCAGCAGCGGCAGCCTGAGGTGCCAACGACGCCTGCCACCGACGTCCTGCGCGACGAGAGACCGAGGAAGCAGCAGCGGCGACCACCAAGGTCGGAGGCGCGCACAGCAGGCACGAGAGAGAAAGAGAAAAACCGCACGCCGAGTTCCGAGAGCGAGACGGCAGCAGTCGCACGCGCGCTCGTCAAACGTGACTGCTTCGATGACGACAACGCGCCCGCCCGTGTCACCGTATGCGTTCCCTCAAGGCGCGTCGGTGACGTGGCGTCGCGGCGATGCCCTCCTCCCTCACGCAAGCCCGTTTCGCCCGCTCCGTCGAGGCACGCGCTCGGGACGGGACGTCGCAGCCAATGGGGATTTAAGTGCCGTTTCGCTCAACGGGCCGTTTGATTACGTCGCATCAATAGAAAGAATGAACGCGTTTTGAGGAAAGAAACGTACCGTAAAACAGGTTCACGTTCAGTGCAGGAGCGCTTCTCTGGAAGTGTGCTCCACCTGATCACATGCGTCTCTTCGTATCCCTGTCATCCTTCTGCCCGTTGTCCCATTCTCCGCCGCTCCCCCAAACTGCCGACGCCAACCACGCGCTAGACAGTTTCGACGCGGTCAGCATGGCTGTTTACTTCTTTGACAACCAATCCCTTTCTCTCTCTCCCTCTCTCTCATCACGTGCGCAGAACGCCGCATCAGATCGCTGGATCCCATCGACAGTTAGAGCATACTTTCTCGAAAAGCTCCCAAACCGAAATATCGTGCGCTCCCTACAAGCGGCACAGCGGATACGTGTACACACAGCCGGCCCGAAGAGACATTTCACTCCCACGTTAAAAGCGAAACCGCAATCTCACGATCGAAACCGCGAGCCTTCGAGTGGACGCTCGTTTTTCAGGATACGTCAGCGCCGGTGCACACGATCATTTTGGCCTGGGCGTACTCGCGGAGCCCGTATCTCCAGCTCCGATCGGACGCGAAGACCTCCTCTGCACTGGCGCGACAGTGAAAGAAAGATAGAGCGTGAGCTCCCGCGCTGGGCGCCAGCTGCCTTCACGTGGCCGTTCGCGCAATCGTTCGGCAGCGCGCCGAACGTCTTGCAGTTTGTCCCTCTCCCGTCTTCCACTTAGTCTCAAGTTCCGTCACGAAAGTACCGGTGCGCTGCCTCTAGCGGCAGCAAGAGAAAACAAGTTGCGTCGTAACGGAAACATACATGTGTGCGCAGTCAAACCTGGTTATGGCAAACGGCTTCGTGCACTCTTCGTTCGTTATATCGAGTATGTTAGCGCATCTGAAACTCTCTATAACGAACTTAAGAAAAGGTTTAGTTTCATTCTTTCTTTTATCAGTCGTTCTTTATTCACGAGCTTGTTGCTCACAATTTGGAGCCTTGTATGGAACGCAAGTTTTACTCGATTGAACTCCGTCATAACGAACTGCTTCGTGATTTTAGGTCGTTAAACCCAGAAACTCAATTATGCAGAAACTGTTTAAAACAATTCTCTTTCGGCCGTGCCATTGCACGAACTTCTCACGTACATTTAGGGACCTAACGGAAGGCAACAGTTTTATGCAGGTGAACCCTGTCGTCTTACAGTCGGTCCCACAAGGCACCACTTCATGCGCTGGGTCTCGTGCAAGCGTAGTGGTAGCGCCAAGAAGCTACGTCGTAAGGAAACGCAACAGGTGTATGCAGTCAAACCCGCTTATAACGAACTTGCTTCGTGCGCTTAGCACGGTCCATCGAATAAACAGGTGTATCCAAACCCGTTTATAACGACAATTCATGAGGCGTTCGTCATACACGGCCTTAATTGTTACGCACAACTGCAGTTGTGCGTAACAGGCCCTCATGAGGGCCTGACACAACGCAAGGGGCGTGTGCAGTAAAACCCGAATAATTAAAGAACTGCTTCGTGGGCTTAGTTCGTTGTATCGAGAAATTCGATGTATGCGAACACTTTTAAACCAACTTTTATGGTGCGTTAGTTATACACGGCCTTGTTACGCACAACTGGGGGCCTAAACGAACGGCGAAAGTACATATGTATGCAGTGTGAAACATGGTTATAACAAACTGCTTCGTTTGCGTAGTTCGTTACATTGAGTAACTGGATGTCTCCGTATCTATTTACAGCCAGCTCTTGCGGTAATCTATGACACAAGGCCAAGAAAATTGCGTACGATTCGGTGTCTAACGGGAAGCAAAGGGAGGGATCACGGAAGGATTAGCGGCGCACAGTGGGCGATGGCCTTCTTTCTCGGCGAAGCACTCGCGCAGTTCGTGTTCGTGCTTACGGGATTCCTAGCTTCCGTGGCACTGCACGCAATTGGAGGGTCCGAGTCCACTACGGCCACGCGAAGTACGCTTGACCGTTCCGATCTTGAGCACGCGGGATCGGAATTGAAGAAGATATGTAGGAAAGGGATGCGGCGGCGGGCGTCCGCAGTTTTCGGCAGAAACGCTAAAGCGAGTTGTGCCGGTACAACGGAAGGATTCCGTTTCCTCGATTCTATTCCTTTCATGTTATCACCCAGCCTGGTATCGTAGTGGCGTAGTGGTTTTGGCTTCGCGCTGCGAAGTGCCTGTGCGCGGGATCAAATCCCGGCCGCGGCGGCCGCATTTAGATGGAAGCAAAAGTGCAAAAGCGCCCGTGTACTGTGCATTGGGTGCCCGTTAAAGGACTCCAGGCGGCCAAAATTAATCCAGGGTCCACCGCACTACGGCGTGCCTCATAATCAAATCATAATTTTGACACATAATACCCTAGAATTTAATTTTTTTTCTTGTACATTATTCGCGGCCTGCTGCTGATGTCGCTCACCGGAACGCAGGTCAAGCCACTGTCGAAAAGCGAAAAAAGAATGCCACTGGAATAGAATCGTTGGATTATCAACCTGCCCCTGTTTGCAAACCATGGCGCCGTCAGTTCGTATAGAGGGAAATGAATGATGAGCATCTCAAAGCGAGAGTTTCTCGATGCCTATTATTATTGTTTTATTATTATAGGGCTGCGTGCCGTACTCCAGGAGCGAGGCCGCGTTTATCATTGCATACTTCTCTACTGTACATGCATATCGGTGATACGGCTAAATCCCGGCAAGCACATTGCAGGAAAGTCTCACCGTGCCAGTTATAAAGATGTGTTCAATACTGAGAGCAATTCATTCGTTCACAAAACTTTATTAAATAGAGTCCTGAAGGCCGGTCTTTTCAGACCGAGGCGGGCCGCGTCCACGTCGGCACCGTCAGGCCGAGCCTTATCGCGCTATCGTGGACCCTCTGTACAGCCCGTAGTTGATCTTGATATGAAGAGCTTGATATCATCTTGTGCCAGTAAAGCCATATTTTTTCGGGGTCGGCGAGAGTCAGGGGACAGCCCGCCAGCATGTGTCTGATGTCAATGATGCCATAGCACACGTTGCATTCTTTCCTTATTTCTCTTTCGGGCGTGAATTTTATTTATGAAATACGGAGTGGGGGTACGTCCCGGTTTGCAGTAAACGTAGCGTGACTGCCTGAGCCCTGTTCAACTTTACGTGTGGCAGTGGGAATTGCCTACGCCCCAAGTAGCAGTATTTAGTGATGTCGTGATCTATCCAATCCAGATGCCAACGGTAAAGAGAAAACTGTATGCCTCCGAAGACGGTGAAGTGAGGGTATAGCGCTTTCTTTTTTTGACGGCAACACCAAAGGTTTATCTGGCTTCTGTACTATACCACCCACGTGTAAAGCGGTTTCAACGTATTAACTATGACCAGTTTGGTCCACGCAGGTTACATGGGTACACACTGTTTGCACTTTATCTATAAACTCCGGGACGCAGCCAAACGACTGTCGGCGACTCCTGGGGTCATGTGACCAATTTGTCAAACAGGCTTCCTGCCGGGAGGGGGAGGCCACGTTTACAGTGCTCCTGGAACACGCTTTATTTTTTTGTGCGACGTCACGCAGAGGCAGGGCTGCTAAAAAAATTAAATTCGAGCATGCTTGAACGCGCTTGCCCGAGGCGCATACGTTAATCCAGCAGTGCTTGGTGCACACCACTGCAGTAATGTGTCAAGCCCGAGGTTTTCTTTTTTTTTGAAATCCCCTGTTGCAGATAACCTAACTCTTGTCCTTGAGTTGGATTATTCAGAGAGGAGGACGTTACTTGCACGGCAAGTCGAAACATGTATTGAACTGGCAAAAAAACAACCGATTAAAATGTCAATTTATTACGTTACGGTCCGTATCGCAATTCGCGAATTGTAGCCGATGAGCTTGCAGGGCGTATACACTCAGAATGAATTTTCTGAACAACACCAGGTCAATCACTAACAGGGAACCCTGATCACAAGAAGGAAATTTACAGAATAATAAAAATGCGTTGAAGTGCATGCGCGACAGGCATTACCAAACCATGACTGGGAGCTTACCACTGTCGTTGAAAAGAAGAGTGTACAGCCATTTCACGCTACCTGTGCCAACACACGGGGCAGAAACTTGGAGGTTATCAAAGAAGCTCGAGAACAAGTTCAGGACCGCGCGAAAGAGCGATGGAACGAAAAATGTTGGGCTGTTGGAATCGTGCCGTGATTGTGACTGAGTGTTCGTATCCGTCTCTTGCTTAAATAAACTTTTTTCTAAACACCGTGACAGACAGGAAGAGAGCGGCGGGGCTCAGAGAGCAAACGGCGATAGCCGATATTCTACTTGGCACTAAGAGAAAAAAAATGAAGCTGGGTATAGGCCACGTAATGTGTAGGGCAGATAACCGGTGGACCATTAGAATTACGGAACGGGTGCCAAGGGAAGGGAAGCGCAGTCGTGGACGGCAAAAAATGAGGAAATTCGCAGGGTCAAGTTGGAATCAGCTGTAGCGCAAGACAGGTGTAATTGGAGATCGCTGGGGGAGGCCTTCGTAATGCAGTCGACATAACAAAGATAGGCTGATGATGATCACGATGCTTCTACTACGGCGTTCCTCAAAACTGAATGCTCCAGTTTTGAGACGTTAAAACTAACAGTTTATTGTTTTCGTCTCACTGCTATCGAAACAGTGTCAGTGCGGCAAGCAGCAGTGCCTATAGTGACACTGCAATTCTATATATAGCACAGGGTTATCGGGAGAAACGTATACACAGCGCGAACACGATAGGCGCGGGTGAAAGAACAATGCCCGACGTCCGCGCGGCGAGCGGGATCGCTTTCGAGAAAACATGATACGGCGCTCGATTCCGCGAAAAGCGTCGGGCAGGCCCGGGTTTACGTGATGTCGGCGGGCCTCGATAAGGGCAGGGTCGCCGTCAATGACGACGCAGCCGTTGCAGTGCTTGCAGGAATGCGTGTATATAGCTCTCACTCGCGGCTGAGTGGAGGCATGCCTTCCCGGTCACAACGTCACATCGCTTACTCTAGTGACATGCATGTTTATACGGCGTTGGCTGTAGCCGATGACGTGTACGTGACGTTCGCGGTCGCGTGAAGCGGGATCGTAAAAACGATCCCGCGTCATTACGACACTCAATGAAAGGCAGCTACGGTGACTCATCACGATTGTCAAGAACCTGGCAGCCTTGATTGGGTACAGGGATCACTGGGCTTCGACAGAAACTGTGACGTACCAAAAACTGGCGCCGGAGCCGAGCGCCACGTTTGTAGAAGTGCGTTGCCATGGGAGATATTATGGACATTGCCAGGCAAACTCGTGCGTGTTGTCGAGTTCGCCATCTTGTCAGCTCTGATTGATCCAGAGGGCTGCTGCGGCCTCTCCGATTGGCTCAATTCAACAATATGGCGGAATTCGACGACGTCCGGGCTAGCACCCCCGGTCTCAGTCGTGGCCCTCAAGGATGTGTCCAAGCCGCATATATGTATTTATTTGTTTCCCTAAACGCGAGGTTCGCGATCTGTAGTTGAGCGCTAACCGCACTAAAGCACTGCCATGGCGGAGAGGGCGCGTTGTGACATAACGATTATCGAGCTGAATCTGGTCAGTCTGTACACCGTCTGTAAAGTCCTTAGAAAGAGCTTTGACTTCCTAGACACGGTGTCGATACGAAGTACATCTATATTTTATACAAAACTAGTTAACGAGTCTTGTTCCTCATGTTTGTTCTGGTTTGCGGAGTTCCAAGCGGGTAGTTTGCCGCAAGTCTGTAAGCTTTTTATTGAATGCTGAAATAAAAGCGAGGCAATCGTCAGGAACGTATGCATTGAGTTGATACCCATGGTTAAAAACAAAAAAAAAAGAGAGGGGAGGAGAGAGAGAGAGGGAAAGATGGGTAGACAAGAGCATTATTTGCCCTCTTACATGGCACCGCAGTCAAACATCTACATTGCCTATCCGAACACGACTCCATCTTTGTTTAGCGTGCCGTGACCTGAGCAAACTCTCCGGGTTAAAGCCATCGAACTTTGCCATAGAGGGCGGCCGAGGGCGCTAAAGCAAGTTGCGTAACACGCCGCTTGGCGTCGCCGTGTCCCGTGCAAATAGGATGCCAACGTAATCCGCGGACGCAGCACTTGTCTTCACATCGTTATACGGAAGTGAACCGTTGAGGGCTGAAGAAGCCAGCGTGTCCACAACGAATAGCAGAAGGGCACAGAAACGTTCAAGGTTTCTGTGGCAAGGCTTCGTCGACGGGCGACTTGACTGCCCAAGCTTCAAAAACTTAGTAGTGACAACGGAGCACTATTTATGCTGCCCGGAATGATTGAAATATCATTGACTACTTCAGATTAGAAAAACGAGAGAAAGCACTGTTCCACAATTTTATTGCAGGCAATAATTCCTATAACGTTAAATCAGATGACACTAAAGGAAAACCAAAACGTGTAATTCCATTTATTTATTTCGGTTTATTGAACACGAAGCATAGATCACTCCTATAATACGGGTGCGCTGGCATTGCAAGTTGATGACCTATTATAAAAATAGATTTAGCATTTTATCAACTGCCACTGCCTGCGGACCTCTTGTGCGTCCGCTCACGTGGACCCTCCGAAAGTGGTGTTGTTTTTATACTGAACAACGATAATAACTAAAGACTTACACATACTTTCAACGTTCCAATGATGTAGACTTAATCTATCGTTTTGACTTCTTATTTAATTTCTGATCATTGATTTCTTGTGTCGTTTTCTTGTAAGCTTAATTACCTCCATTTGTGATGTAGCAAGCCTTTCTGTAGACAGTACAACAGTATAAGAAAGGACAAGTCTACCTGAAGACAAAGCGACACATAATATATATAACCTATAGACTGTCTAAATTCATCCCTTAATACCTGGGACGCTTTTATACCGATCTATTTCATTTTTCCATTTTTTCTCGCACTTCGCCATTGCCACCGCACTGCCCTTTATCACCGAGATAGGTCATTCAGCTGAGCGACGGATGATAAAAATACGACAATAAATAAATAAAAAAAGATTAAATGGGAGATTCGTAAAACCGGGTTCCTCATCTGTCCCGCGATCGATGTGGAAGGAGAAGAGATGGGAAATGGAAATAATTAAGGAGTAAGAGAAAGTCTCATCCCAAGGCCTCATCACGATCGCGTTCGTTATCTAAGACAAAAGAAAGAGGGAGAGAGAGAAAAGGAAAAGGAAGAGAACACTCAGTACTTGCGATAAAGCCAGGAAGCTCTAATCGCGTCGTCTCGCGGCGAACGAGAGAACAGGAGGCAGAGGACCGTGGCAAACCGGGAAGCCGCGATTCCTACATAGAGCCAGGAACAATCGAGGGACCGCCTACGGAGAGCCGCGCCCAGAACCAAGCGATGCATTAAACAAGCGGTCGGACGCCACCGAATATGCACGGTCGGATCCACCGCCGCCACCAACGCCGAGCAGGTTGCACCACGGAACCCGTAGGTGGATGGGCGAGGGTGACGGGAGGCAGGCACCACGTGACCCAGCTATGGCTGTAGTCAGCGCGAACCCGACAGAAACGGCGAAATAAAAGCACTTGGGGGGGAGGGTGCGGTAGCGCAGGGAGGAACGCATCAAAAGGGCAGAATTCACGCTTTTTGCCTACGCCGTGTCCTCCCATCGCTTCTTAGCGTGCTCTCGGAAAGAACGATGAGGGCTAAGTGAGAAAGAAGGAGAGAGGGTGTGTGTGAGAAAGGGAGGGCGGGCAGAAATAAAGGAGTCATGAAATCGGCCAAAATCGACGGGAACCGACCACGAGCGTAGCACGGTGGAGGCACGCCGGGGCTCCCTCGAGAGTGGTTGGGGGGGTGTAGAGGGAGGGGGGGGGGTTCTGCCCAGCGGCGGCGGGCGGCCTTTAAACGTGCGTCGAGGGGTGAACGGCCGTGAGTGACCGTGAACTTGACGGAAGAAGGAAGCAGGCAGCGGCGGTCGGGTCTTCCGCGCGCTCGCCCGCGCTAGTCGGTCTCTTCCGGGCGGGAGAGGATGCGAGGGAAGGGGAGAGAGCGAGAGGCTCTGCAACGGAGGGACAGGCTGGGCTGGCTGGCTCACCGCTGCCGCGCACTGGGTCACGTATCCTCCTCGCAGCGCAACGGTGAAGCCCACCTTCGCCTGCGAGACTAAAGCGGCGACGTGCTAGGCGGCACGGGGCCGCGTTCGGCATAGCCTCTCTCATTTGTTCGCCCACGTCTGATTATTTTTTTAATTATTCTTTTTTTGCAGTGAGGGTCGCGTTACTTTCACATGTGCGCTGAGGTTTTATTCGTGAGTGCACGTCTTCTGAACAATCATACACGTCATACGCTTTTTTTTTTTTATATAGATAACATGTGCTAATTCTTTTTCAGATATGATTGACTGAGTTGTATTTTCTGCGCCGTTGGCTGATTACTATTTGTTTGATTTGTTTTACGCTTCCTGATAGGGGATTCTCAGGTAAGCGTCAAGGTGTCTAGAGTAATCAGAAAAACTGCGGTAAGTATTACGAGAAGACGCACGAAGAAGAATGAAGACACACATATAATACGACCGTAGATGTGTGGTCCTTATAATAGTGCATTTTACACGATCTCGTACCAACAAGTCTCCTCCTTCGCTCTACTGTATCTAGAGTAGTTTTTATCCCCGAAAGCCTCCCAGCCTTCCTGCTGGAGAAATCTTAAGTCGACGAATTGACTTCGTCTTTTTTTTATCCCCCGGTGCAAGAAATATATTTGCGTGGTTATATGGCACCGTCTACTGATCGTCTGGTGATCGTTTCAAGACTTCTGACCATATATAGTTTCTCTAAGGAAACGAATTTCCAGTCACAATTATGTGCGACACAGAAACGCCACGAGGTACCAGTCCAAGCAACAATGTGCATTAAAGCTCTGGTACAGTGTGGACATAACACTAAACTCGTTCGTCTTGCTAGGGTTGTTTTGGTCCCTGTCGTCGTCATTGTCGGCGCTATACTTAACCCTTTAATTGAAGGATTTCGGCATATCATTGCCCCACTACGGCCCCAAACTGCGCTTGCGCGCTCGGCCGCAGGGTGCATCGGTAACTGTGGAAGGGTAAGCACCTGTGCATAACATACTTCATTGTTACCTCCGTCATCATCGCCCTATCATGTATATGCGTATATATACATGTTCGAGCTTTTAGGTTTAGCATAGGGTCGCTGCATGCAAGTTCGAAACCTGCTATATACCGCCCTCAGCTGTGCGCGGAGCTCTGGTTCCGCAAGTCAAGTGCCTGATGTGTATACATGCGATCCGCCTTCGCGGCCGTTCGGGGGGCGCTTTCGTCGGAGGGGGCCCCGATGGAAACCCGTTCTTCGCAGCGGGAGCGTATTAGCCGATCGTGAGCGGCTGCCCAGCCGGCTTCCCCCCTAAGTCTTCGACACTGTTTATTTTACTCCCGCCGCAGGGTTACGGGCCCTGCGTGCTATGCATTGAGTGTGTACATTTGCCACCGGCGCCTACTTAGGGGTGGGTGATCTCATCCGGGTTTTACGGAAGCGCGAAACGAATGGAGCGACGAGAAGCTCTTCATAGTGCGGCCTAGTTGACTGTGCGTTTTTGACTGCAACAGCGCAGAGACGGGTTGCGAAGCGAGATACAGACTGCAGACAGACGACAACACAGCGGGTGTGCTGTCGTCTGTTTCTTCATTGCGTACCGTTTCTCCGCTGTTCCCGCTAAGGATGCGCCACTAAGCCGAGACATCGACCAGAAGAAAGAAACAGATGACAAATTTCGTATGTTTTGTTGTCTGCTCACCAGTGTCATCCGGTTTTTACGGACGGGCGAAATGAAAGGAGAAAAGAGGTGCAAACATTATCGATAAGCTGGAAACGTTCGCCAAGCTGATCGTCTCATGATACTCTATGGACTGGGTGATAATTGTGGTATACATGCATAGTGATCCCATAAACATACGAACTACACATACGCTTACACAATAAGGACAGACGACAGGTAGACGGCACATCGAAAACGCAGCGGGTGTACTGTCATCTGTTCCTTCAATCTCGTTTCTGAGCTGTTCCAGCTAAGAATGCGTGAATAAGCCAACACATCTGCAGTGGGAAGAAGCAGATGACGAATTGAGTCTCTGTTGTCGTCTGTTCGTCAGTCTCATCCGGATTTTGCGGGAGCGCTAAAGGACGAATGAGAAGCTTTTAGTTGAACCAAATATACATTAATTGATAGTGCCAGCATCGTCCGCCTCTTTGAATGATCCAGTTCAAAGATTAGAATTGCGCTATTGTCACAGGCAACTTTTAAAAGTCTGTGAAAACTTCAAAAAGAAAGAAAAAGAAAAGAAGAAAAAACAATCCGGTGTAGTCTATGATACCAGGCTTCACAGTCGGCAGGCTGAGTCTGTGCTGTCCTCTGTTTCCTTCTTCCGCACCTTTTCGGAGCTTTTCTATTAAAATAATGCCCCCCCCCCCCCCGCCCCCTCCATTTTCACGTCTACGTGAGAACATATTGCGCGATTAGGCCACAGAGCGTCCGAGCAAAAAAACTCTCGGTGACTTTCACTGGCACCGGACGAGCGAGTAAAGAGTTATCGAGTCCGGGGCACGGTGAACGATAACGAACGATTGCAAAACTACGCTCCGGAATGCGGTGTATAAAGACGACGCATCGTCGACAGCAGTGCAAATGCTTATCAGACACCTCTTGGGCGAGGGCACGAACTTCTAAAGAGAGAGAGAGAGAGAGAGAAGGAGATTCTTGTTGATGGGAAGGAAAGGTTGGGGTAAAGTGCAGCAAGAACGTACGAAAGTGGGATGCGGATGCGTATATCACTGCGCATTGCGTGCGTGTGTAGTGAGCTCCATAAACTCCGTTATACGATCTCCGTTATACGTTGCGCTGCGCACACCGCGCATGCGTGCCCAGTGATCTGCAACGTGACGTAAACGCTAGCCTCGCTGAAGAGACTAGCGCGCTAGTCTCGCTGCGACAAGATTTCGGCCTTCAATTGACCAGCCGGCAGTCGCGATGTTTAGGTGTTGCGCCACCGCTGACGCGACGCCTAAAATCAGCCTCTAGGGAGGCCATGCTAAACGTTTGTTTCGAATCTCAAGATATACGTTCAACCGAAACAATGAACTGTCGTCTGGCTATTATACTAATTAACTAGTGACTGAAAAACTTGACGTCCGCGCAGGCTCAGTGGCTCAAATGCTGTGCTGCTTTAGCACGAGGTCGCAGGTTCGATACGCGGCGGCGTGACCGCATTCTGGTGGGGGTGCAAGGCAGAACACTAGAGTAGTTTGATTAAGGCTCACGTTATTCAAACATAAGTAGTAGTAGGTGGGCTAAGTTAGTAAGGAGCCCATACAATGAGTGCTTCATATAGACTAGTCTTCGCCTTAGAAGCTTAAACGGAATCAGCGAATCAGTAAATCAACACCGAGTGAAGTGGTGGCCGTAAGTACATCTAGGTGTAGTCATACGCTAGCAGGTCAATAGGAAGAGAATTGGAGAGAGAAAAATGCAAAAAAGACGATCACTTGTACACGTGAATATGTGCTAACGAGAAAACCGGGACGTCGGCCGACTTTCGCTTCTCTTTTAACAAGCAGCAGCGAAGCGAGCGGAACTCGTCACGATACCCATAGAAAAGCAGCCCGGTAAAATTATTAGCACTTCATCCGAGATGTCTCACCGTTGCAGAAAAAAAAAATAATGATAAAGGACGCGTGCGCGCTCACGCTCTCTTGAAAAGATGATTACCAGGTCGATCCCCCAACGAAATCTCTTTTCACTGCTGCCTCCCACTTCGAGCCGCGTTCTCCTCCGCGCCTGTCTCTTTGCGGTCGGAGATCGACGGCAGAAGCCCGTGATACTCGAGACAAGGACTGACTGGCGGTACGCTTCTCTCTTTCATCCGGCAAAGCGTGCTCAAGCGGTCCGTGACCGAATGGCTACCACGGCTTGCGAACAAGCGTCCCCCCCAAAAAAAGTCGCACGGGGTCCCCCCCAAAAGAAGAGAGACAGAGACAGAGACCGAAGATACGCTTCACCTGCGCGCTCCAGAATAAAGAATCGTCGGCTCGATTTTGCGGTTTGATCACGTTCGCGTATCGCCACTCGACGAGTCTCGCTCGCGTATGAATGGGAACTGCGCGCGCGAGCTTCGAAAGCGCGTTCGCATGGTCGAAGTCGACAGCGCACCGACTGTCTTTCCATTCTCTTGACTCATTAGTTGCGTGCATTGAGACGGAGGCCGGCTCTCTGCGCTTGCAGCGGGAGCCGTGGCTCCAGCGATGTTTCGATGTGCAGTTCTGGAGCGTTACGATGAACTGTATGCAGACAGTGGACGGCCACCAAGCCGCAGTGGCGTCCTGCAACTGAGCACCAGGTTGAGGGTTCGGTTCCCGAATGCCGCGGTCACCTTCCGACGGAGACGCAATGAAAAAAAAAAAAAAAAAAAGACGCTCGTGCCGCGTGTTTTGAGTGCATGTTAAGTAACGTCAGGTGGTCGAGATTAAGCCGCGGCGTGCCTTATAGCACGTTCGTTGGGTTGGGAACGCTAATCTTCACGATTTAATTGCAAAGGTTGACGGTCTTGTTGCTGCCACAGAAGGGAGGGTGTCGTGGTAACGAACAAAACATTGTCCGAGTTTCCCAGCCAATGACAAGAGGTTCTTAGGAAAAGAAAAGCTTTTTTTCTGAATTCCACGCTCGATGTTCTTCCACCGTGTGCTATTCTTTTTAATGGACGGGGGTTCTAATTATTGACTGTTATCGAATGAGCATCGGTGTGCTCTCCATTTTTGTTAGGTCAGCCAATTGCTCTAACTCAGAGCATAGGTCTGAACCCTAACCTTAACACTGCACTCAACTACGCTAGCTGGTCATGCAGACATCAGCCCCGAGGTCTGGCGAAGAGAAAACCTTTACTTGCAGCGACGTGCCTTTTGTTAAAGAAAACATGAACTTTGCCCTCGGGACATATAACATCGGGGGGGTTCGGTAAAGAGAATAAAACCAAACCGCGAAATAAGTAAAATTCAACTTCCGGAACTTCTGTAACAGAAATGAGCAAATAAATATAAAATATTTGAAATCGCGTTTCATTTTACTGGCGAACTATATAGGATCTTGTGGTTTCTTTGCAAGTTATGACTAAGAACTGAAAAGCACGCTCGTCTCTTACGAGTGCAGCGAAGTCAAACTTTCTTACCTTTCGGGTCACAATGTATGACAGCAAGAATCAGTACAGCCTCCCGACTCCTGCAAGCGCCTATCTTTAGATCGACTTGGAATGTCTCCGCATTGTCCATCTGCATCACGTCCACGATTAGACCGTACATTGTGTGCTATACGTCCACAATTTTTATCTGTTCGGCTGGGATTTGCTGAAAGGGCACGACTTAGGCTGCTTGTTTGGAATTTGTTTGCCGTTACTCTGCAACGTGCAGTAAGAGCCGTGTGCGATACCTTCAACGATGCAGCGTCGAACAATCCTGCTTGCGATATCCCTTGAATGTTGTCTCCTTTAACTCGAAATATATATATTTCTTTATTTGAAAGGCACCAGATATTTAGTAAAGGTATAGGTTAGATTTAACTAGGCTTCAGAGGTTGTATGAGAAGAGTTGACTGGAACACGAAGATCGTTGAGGTATGGCCTTGTTGTTAAGAGACACTTAGCGATGCTTAAGCGCAATTATAACAGACAGGGACAAGCAAGTCGTTACACACGAGTGGTTGTGTGTGTCAACTTGCTTGGACTCTCTCTGGGCTTAAGCTTTCCTCAGACACATACAGCCTGGCGAAATCACTTTCAACTGGCAAATTAATCTTTTGAAACTTTATTTACACTTATAAGGCAGGAAATGGTTGGTGATTAAAGGAGGAAATGAAAACTAAGCTTCGCTTTCTTGAATAAGAACGCGGTACTTCTATGTAACGTCATGCATGCAAAATTTTTTTTTTCTCCTTGAGTCGTTTTGATTTGGGAAAAGTTATCAAAGGCTTTCTACGTGTTTGATTGTTTTTCCTTATATATTGCATCATAGTCGTTCTTCTTTGAAAACAATTAGCTAGACCCATGTAGTCGCTGTCAGAACCCATGATGTCCCAACAAGGCTTCAATTGAAACGTCTTCTCTTTTTCTGGTTTATCAATCCTCCCTCACGGGAAGAGGGGGCATTTTGCTACTGCGGAAGCGTAATGTACTACTAGAGCTTAATTCATTGTTCCTCACCAATGCCCCCTTTCGTAGTCTCCCTTCGAAATTTGATCAGCACCACACTCGTAAAATTCGGTGACTATACCCATAAATTGAGTACACACTCACCCCACAAAAATCTGCATCTGCGCCGGCCGTTTTGTGCCATCCGAGCTCGAAAACGTATTTCCCGAAAGATGCGCGATATTGAAAAAAAAGTTTGCGCCTGCGCTGCAAGCGTCACAACAATTTGCGAATATGTAATTTGACAGTCGCAGCAGCGCAAAATTGTCTTCCAGTCGCACAACAGTGTACCCGCCGCACACTCCCGCCTCGCCAGCTCCACGCAGTCCGCGGAAGGTTAGCACTTTGCGTTCAGCCAATCAGTAACGAGAGCCGGTTGTGCGCTTCAGAGAAGTGAGGACGAGGACGATTGTGCGCTGCTAACCTGTCCGCGAAGCTCCGCATTGGAATGGGGGATACGCCCACGTGCGACTATTGTGGAACGACGGAAACGATTAAACGCATCCTATGCGTCTGTCGCCACTGCGATGTCGAGCGTGAAGCTCTCCGGACAGCACTGAACCAGCCGGACTGTAGACCATTGTCGGTAATGAAGATCCTTAGACCATGGCTGTGCGCGTCGATGGCACAGAAAGCCACGAAAGTGCTGTTGAAATACCTCAAGTCGACAGGTCTTGGGAACCGTGTGTAGACTCGGTGCGAACCTTCAACTGTGCTCTCTCCCTCTCTCTCTCCCCCCTCTCTCTCTCTTCATCTTCATAGCCCTTCCCCCAGTGCAGGGTAGCAAACCAGACGTGGGTCTGGTTAACCTCCCTGCCTTTCCTGTCTTCTCTCTCTCTCTATCTTTCTCTCTCTTTCCACTTAGTCGGTGTCGAGGCGCAGGAGTGCCGTTAGAGACTGGAGAATGGGGGTAGCCTTTCTTCTGGCTATCTCGTCAGGCTCGCCGACTGGATCGGGTATACTTCGCTTCACTGCACGGAATTGGTGAGGCGAACCGTAATGCGTCGTCGCCGACCATAATTCTGAGTATTCACGTTCTCGCCACCGCCCCCCACCCCCGTTCACAGTCGCCCATTTTCCCGTTCTTATAAGATCGTCGCCGGGGAATCGCCTGTTCCCGACTCGGACGTGTTTCCCGTTTGTACACCACAGTTGCCGTACACGGGCGCGCGTAGGATGGCTGTGCCCTGACCGAGACAGGTTTCTTTTTTTTTTTCACTTGCCTGTCTCGTTCAACTAAAATGCATCGGTCGCCCACAGCACTGCGAACGGGAGAGGCGAAACGAGTAACAAGGGTGAGCGCGACCAACACACGCAAAGAAAAAAAGAAGCGAGAGAAGCGTACGAAAACAAAGAAAGAAAGAAAGGCCGCCGTTATCGAGATTAGCCGGAGGCCGCGTTCGTTCCCGCTAAGGTCAACAGGTGCGCGGGTCCAGAAAAGCTGCGGCAGCAGCAACGGAGAGACGGCAAGTGAGGCGAGCGCCTGCACTGCTCGAAAAAAAAAAAAAAAAAAAAACATTCAAGGAAAAAAAAGAACACGGGAGAACTGGTTTATGTGAGCGCCGCTCTCACCCGCTCCTCTCTTCTCACCTCTGGCGTCGTAAAGGACGAGGTGGGGGGGCAAGAGTAACGTAGCAAGGTTTCGACGGTGGTCGCGTTGCGTAACCGCTCCGATCTTTGTTTGCGGGACGGACAACGCCGGTAGCTACTTGGCCGGCTTGGAAATAACTCTCGCGAGCGTAGCAGCCCTGTGGTTGCAACGTATATCTTTACTGTCATTACGATTGACCTGATCGCACGCGGAGATGCGGACCACGGAGAATGGACCCAGTTTTTCGTAATTGTAAAGCTAGATTTCCCGCGAGGCAGCTAGTTAGCCGAGCTAATGGCGGCGTGTGGTAGCCACTTTTGCCAGCAGCGTGCGCGCGGGCGCAGTGCAGTTAGTCTTATGACGTGGAAAGCGTAGCGAGTGCGACGGAGCCAAACGCGATATGTAGATGCTCTTTCAGGAGCGGCTTACCGGATGGTGCGGGAATTTTGGGCTCGCGTGAGCACGAATTGTCAATTAAGAATAACGCGAGTGGGCACATTTCCCGTCCACTGATCGACGCGCACGTGCAAGCCGCCCTTGAAAGGAGTAAAAGAGTTTGTGTCGGTGCGTGATAGCCGAGCGAGGGAGATACGCGAGGCGTACCATGTGAGAAAGAAGCGACTTGACTGTGTGAGCGACATCACAGTTTGTCTGCATAACGGTGAGATGAGGTTCATTGAAGAGCGCAGTTAGGTTGCGTGTGTTGCCTCAACGGCAAGTTATTATTTTTTTTTTGCGATATTGGTTTTGCCGCGCACGCGCAGCGGTGTATTTCTGGGCTGTACTCATATGTGGTTCTCTGGTGAAATAAAAGTTGGTTGTAAGTCTGCGCATGTCCTTGTGTCATGCTCTCTCTGTGGTCGTTAGTCCGCCGCAGTTCACACTTTTTGTCACCTTTACGTTTCACAAGAAGCTTTTCCCTCGAAGAGGCCGTCCCATGCGTACGTTCTTCTCCTCACCGTTTAAAGAGAAGCAACGCTTATGGTAACGAATGCAAATCTGACGTTCCTCTTTGATGTTTGTCTCGACTGTAAACGCTTCGAAATACAACGTGCATCGTTTTGCCTTCACTGAAGCGGGCGGTCGTTGCACCGCTCGCAATGTTCGCGCTCCTCGCGTGTCGATGAGTCCGATGACAGACGTCTAACCGTTTGTTCCTTCTTTCTTTTTTTTCTTTTGCCTGTGCAGTATCAAACCTGTCAGTGGCCCGGGAAGCCCAGGACCAGAGACGACACACAGCAATGGAGGCGGCAGCAACGTCAATCTGACAAGGTATGCGGCGGTGCTTCGTGACTGGACCTCTCGCCCGTACTGCGCTTCGGTCACGTGAGCAGCGCGAAACGCTGACGAGGGGCGGGAGATGAGAGAGAGAGATAGAGAGATAATGCGAGCATAACACAATATGAAAGAGCGTGGCTGAAAGAAACCCCAGTTCGAAACGGCTGTGAGAACGTCGGACACCGTTGGGAGAGGGAAAATGATCATGGAGTGAAAGGTAGCCCCCACGAAGGCTGTAAACTCGGGGACAACTTCCTATGGCACCGAAAGGATATAGCTACCGAGGCGGAGCTTCTTCTGCGCATGCGCTACTGCGGCAAGCAGTCCGGTAGAGTTTCACCGCGCTTTCCGTCGCAACACTGTGAACACAACGCTGTTTGTTTCGCAGCACTGTCAACTTGTCGTGTAGACGATTTTCTTAGACCAAAACAGCGCTAAGGCCAGAAACAGGGGGGAGGGGACTCAAGGACCAGGCACATCGAAGCACTAAACTAACACCCGGATGGCGTTTATTGCTTGTTCTCCCTTTCTATAGTGTAGGTAGAGCAAAATTACACGAGCGTGCAGAAAGAGAAACGACATGGCAGCCCATACCGCCGACGTGTTCAACGTGAAAAAAATATAATAAGTCTATTGAAGTCGTCGGTGGTCACATGACTTTCTAAGCATTGTGCGTTGTTTCCCTTTTCTTGTTCGCCAGTGCGCTTCGTGCCGTGTATGAGTTCCACGTCTGATTATGCAATGGCCAAGATATATTTTAATTATAATTCCAAAAAAATGCAACAACTAAGATTCGCGTGACGCAAGGGCTCCACAACAACAGGAAACTTATGTCGCTGAAAGAAAAGGCCATACAAGAAAAGAAGAAATTATAATGCGTACTTAAATTCCTAGCGCGTACCTTCTGCTTGTTCGTACGCCTCTGACAAAACGCGACCGCTTCTCTCGAGTGAAAAGCAAGATCCAATCAAGCCGTCGGTGCAAAGCGCTGCATTTCCATTTAAAACGCCTTCCAGCATTTGTTTGTAAAGGCCGCATAGCCGAATCGAACGCAGTTGCCCACATACGAAAGAAAAGCTGTCTCCCTTTCCGCAGCAATTTCATTCGAACCACTCAACTTCAACGAGTGTCTCCAACGAAACAAACAATCGGCTTCCTTTTCTCATTCAAAACGCGCGGTTGGGATTGTTCGCGCCATCCACACCAAAAACGAACAAGCAAATAAATAAATATATATGCACATGGGTACAAAGGGTACCGAGGGAAGGGAGGGGGGGAGGCATGGAGGGAGAAACATAACCCTTTCGTTGTTACCCTTGGAGACTTAGAGCGTCCGCGCTGGTACAAAAAACTCCGCATCGCACAACTAATCTGCATGTCGGGCATGCTGCGGAAAAGGCAACAGCGGATGAACTCGGGTTCTCTCGCGAGAACTCGACATCCACTTGTCGCACGGAGACACGGGGAACAACGGAGAAGTGAACAATACAATTCGCTTGTCGTGCATATGGCGCATGCTATAGTGTCGGGAGAACTGCAGCGCCGGTAAAGCGGTCGCAATGAAAACGCGAGTCCGCGCACAATTCCCTCGATGCGGGCCGGAATTCGCTAGCGAAAACAAGGCTTCCGAAGTGAAGTTTTGTTTGAAACGTACCTTGTAGCGCGTGTGCCGTAACTTTCTCGATATAGTCCGCTACCGCGGTCGGTGTGCCGTCCAGATATGCTCTCGAAATCTGACTAAGGGTAAAAGATTCTTATTGTAGCTTAAGGTGCATCTATGCGGGCGTTGTATGTATAGGCAACAGGGCTGATCAATTCAATGATGTAGTCATGTTCTCTTATAATTGGATTGCTGTGAGCTGCGCTTAGGTACAGAAGATGCCTCGGCAGGTCTATTTTATCTGTTCCACATAATAGTTGTATAAATTACTTAGAAGTAATAATAAGGCTAATGATAATAAGAGTGAGGATGCGAGGATGAACTCAGTTAACTTATATAGTATACGCAATTGACTGGCTGATTTGATGGGCGTTGAAAATGCTCGCAACATTCGTTGCCAACTTTTCCAATATGTGCTTGAATGATCATGTGAACAGACAGAAGTGTGAGGTCTAGCTCTTTTTTAGAAGGTCTTTATTAGCGTACAATAATAACGTGAGCGATTTTAGAGGAGAAACGAACACGTGGCGTTCTGCTACGCGAAATAACAGTCCTGTCTACCCCCCCCCTTTCTTCAGTCAGCGTAATATTGAGAAACTAAGGCCCGCGCTGTATATGTACGCCCCAGATCTATATGCACGAGTGACACCGAAAGTCATCATGTTCAATCTCTTCATCACCTGTACATATAGTTTACTCCGTGGGTCAACTGAGCGTGCAAATATTCTATGGTCTGCGGAAAGCAGTCCGGAAACTGTGGTATGCGTGTACTACACACACACACACACGCATGTATATACCCGTTGTTCGTTTCCCCGGCGTTTAACAAAGGGTTTGAAACTGGGAACCCGGCCGCGACGGGGTGGCGGTGCTGTTTTTTCCAATTCACGCGACTTTCACCCTCCTGCAGACTCCCCGCGGAGAAGGGCTTACCAGAAATCTAGCTAGAGCTCGGTCCCTCTTAACAAACGAGGGGGAAAAAAAGAAGACGAAGAGTGAGTAGTAGCAAGAGTGCTCTTTTCATTTGGAAGCGAATGAGAGCGTCGAGGTCGGTGTTATGTGCGGGAGCGCTGGTGCATACGTGGTCCCTCGTACACAAGGGAAGGTGATTGTATCGTCGCGCATATAGCCGGAGCTGCGACTAAATCCACTTGACCCGGTTTGGCCATATTGTACTATTCTGTGAGTTAGGCATCAGTATTTTTATTTATTTCTTTTTTTGGCGACTCTCAGAGATGTTTAATGTAAAACGAACATGATATATATAAATATATATATAGGCGATCAAAACGAAATCAATGAAGGCAGTCGTTTTTCGGTTCCGGTGTTCAATAAGTTGAAAGAAGTGCAGGCACACATAGAAAAGCAATAACAAACGTTTAATTTCGACGTCTCGGCCGGCGTCTGGCCTTACCAACTCTTGATGAAAGCCGGACTGGGTCACTATATATATATATATATAATTTTTCAGTGTCTGAAGGAATTAATGAGTGTGAACTCCGTGCTTTTATGGATGGTGAGACAGAAAAGCAGATAAGAATTTTTACTAGCGTACCTTAGTATCTACTCAACTAAAATAATATGCGGATGCTTCGAAAAGTGCCCACTTCTTGGGAGCTGCAATTTGTACGATTCATGTTTGTCAGTGGCTGCCAAGGCAACGTGATTATCATAAAGACAGATCAGGAAACGTAGCGGGCTGCTACACACGTGCCCTCAACCTTCATCATTCATCAAGCTCGCGTTCGTGGCGATGAAAATAAAAAAAAAAAAAATGATTGTAAAAAAATTTTAAATACACGGTTCGAACCAGCGTTACCCTGAAGCGCACTAAGTACGTCGTACCACTTAAGGCCAACTGTTCGTGAAGATGTGTATGTACAGATTTTTGAGACGTAACAGAAATACGCCTATAGGACGTATTTCGGAAGGCTTTACCTCATCGCTTACTATATAGTGGGCTATACTACGTTGCTTATGGCATTTTGTGCGCTACTTGCTATGTTTACTACTATATTGTACTGCCCCACTTTCGTACTGAGGTTCACGTGACCGTCTATGCGCTTAGTGCGCGCCGATGGACGCGCCACATGGTGGCGGCCTTGCGCAGAACACTCAGGAAAGGAGCGAGCCGCGCGCGCCGTAGTTTGCCGCGTCGTTGATCGTGCTTCTCGGTCTTATTCACGTTTTCAGGGCAAAAGAGGCAACACCCTTCGCATATGTGGGGTGGCCAAAGCTTCGAGGAATGTCGTAGAAGAATTGTTGCAAAGTGGGGGGCCTCAAATACCAGCGAAAACGTGCCGGCGATACGGTTCTAATCATTCCCTGCAAAGCCTCGTCAGCGGGAGCAACGGTAGCAATGGATCACCGCCGTTCGGCGGGAAATTTCTTGTTCTCATTATTTCCTTTGTCGTGTCGGTTTTTTTTTTTTCCACTCGATCATATTTAGACGGGTAAGCGACGAGGTTCGTCGGCAGTGCAGCATGCGGTTTAAATGCATTTCGCTAAAGTTCTGAATTCCGTTTGCCGCTTTACCATGTTGCGCTAGCCGGGCAGCACGACTGCACGAGCGCATTGTTTTGTATCTGAAAGCTACTGGAGCTTGCAAGAACTGAAATCGTTGGTTTTATGCGCCACGGTAAATCCTCGCACCAGCTGTAGCGCACTTCATGTTTTTGCATCTATTTTATGCGTGGCTTCGTGCATGTGGAACTGTTGCTAGTTGCTTCATACATGCCTGTTCTTGATTTTTTTTTTTTTTTTTTGAGGTGCGAGGTTTTCACACTGCCTCGTTTGTAAAGGGTCTAAATCACGCTGTGTCTTATCAGAATGATACCAAGCAAGAGCTTCTTTAACAGCTTTATTCTTATCGCCCGAGGGCATCTTAGATATTGTGGTTGCCTGGGAAATGTGTTTAGGAGATAGGTAGTTCAGGGCGAAAATTGCTAATAGTTGCTGCATATGGTGTTTTTGTTCCATTTTCGCTGAAAGTTCGCGTCACGTTTGGGAAGTCATCACAGCTCTATTATGTCTGTGTAGACTTACCACGCCGACTGATTTGTTTGTTTCACAATATAGTCCCTTTTTGCATGTGAATTTTGTACTGAACTGAATTCTTTGTCATTATGCTTACACCGGAGAGTACTAAACCCGGCCTTGCCGCCAGCGCTCATCTAGTTTGACTGGCGCTGCCCTGCCTTTAAATATATCATGCCAGATCTCTCTCTGGTAACATTTAAAAAAGTTGGTCAGGCTTTAGCTTTGTACGTTTCCAAGCAGCTCCCTCGAGGAATTTAAAATTGCATAAACTGCAGCGGGAACCGCAGTTCAGCGGCATATGCAGCAGAATTGCATCGGCGGTGCAGCGCTAACCCGCGCTCTTATTAACCCGTGCGTTTGGTGACTTCGTTGACTAGTGTACGCGTTCCCATCAATAAATTCGCAATTACGCTTCTTGAGGCGACTTTGACTGCACTTATTCGGCGATGTCACATGTATTAATCGGCAGAAAGATCACAACGGTATGTGCAGACATCGCCCCGTGCGGATTTGTTTGAGATATAAGTTTGTATTAACGACGGCTGCTTATTTTGAGGTAGAGAAGCCGCATTATGGCAAGGGTAGAATTAAAAAAAAAGCTATCGAGACATCGCGTTACTCAACAAATTTAGCGGCTAGTTAACATGAGCTCCACTTCATGTAAATGGGATTCATGGCGTTTGTCTGATGGACGCACCTGGCACGTATACGTGGACCGGGTCGTCCCAAACACCGGTAACATCGTGTTCAAACCCGCTCCCACAGAGGCCATCGCCTTCCCTACAGCTGTCACCGGAGAAGAAGCTGTCTGGCATCCGAACAAGAGAGAAATCGCAGCCGCGAACTTGAGCTATCCTTGCTTCAAAGGGTTGTCGTCTGCTGCTGCTACCGAGCGTACTGTTGGAAGCGTCCGCTAGGTGGCTATCAGTGGCGCCTCTATAGGGCGTGCACGGCGCTATGCACGGCGGCCGTGCATAGCGCGGACTAATTTGGATATTGTCGATACTTTACAGAAATACACCTCTAAAGCTTACTGCAGAGACAGCGTCAAGAGACTGTTTGCGAAGGTTCCGCCTCACGTGAAAGCAGGTCTTCGAAATCCCGCCGTCCACGGAGAGTATATCGACACTGTCTTCCATCCCTACAGAAGTGCACCAAGCCGCGCGAAAAAATGCCGTTAACCTGTTGCTTTGCATGCATCTGCCACACATTACCGTACACAAATACTTGCCGTATGGGGCCAGGTCTGGTGCGTTCTCGCGAGGCAATTCATCAGAGATGGAACTCCTCTCAATAACGCGCAGAAAACAGCTCGCGCTAATTACTCTCGATAACGTGCGTCAAGCTCGCGCGCATATGCGCGCCTATGTGGCTATGCATCCCGAGGGATTCCTCGCGATACGCGAAAACAGAAAAAGAAAGAAAAGAGACAAAGGCCGAGGAAACCAACTATCGGACCCATGCAATCTGTCCACGTCTTCTGGCAATCACTGGCCCGGGATTTATGTTCGTTACTCGTGGCAGCGCGTTCATCACCACCAATTTGGAAACGCGCGCCGCGGTTGCCAACAAGCTACGGCCTTACGTGCTAATAAGGAAAGGAAACAAAACAAAAGAAGAAGAAAAAAAGAGGCCGCTTGCATCGACGGCTCCTCCGGCGTGCACGGGTAATACAGTGCATGCAGTCGGTGTGAAGGACATCGCCGCCGTCAGTCCTTGCACTGCGAAGGACTCATTTTTTTTGTGTGTGTTTTGATTCCTATTTCGCTTCAGTTTTCTTCGTCAGCCTGCTTGCATGCATCGCAAAAAAGCAAGAAAACCAAGCAGAAACCGCCGCCCTTAAGTTGGCACCCCAAACGGAACAGCCCGAAACTGGTGTATCTATCGAAAGCGTCGTCTGGTGTTGAGCGCCGTGCACATGTTAAAGGGAACACCAACTTATTATTTCTCGACCGACAACAGCTTGGTCGTGCACGCGAAGACCTCGGCGATAACGTTTTCCCAATACAGGTCTATCAAACACGTCGCGTCGGTGACCTTTTCTTTCTTTCTTTCTTTTATTTGAATGAAGTCGACATGTTTAAGTCACGCTGGTTTCGATACTAATTAGGTGCTTTCTTTAAAAAGTGCACCGTATACCGTACAATCTAAGTCATAAATGGCCATTCGAGAATTATCGCACACTGCCTAGACATACAAAGTAGTTGGCGTGGAACAAAAAACAAAACAAAAAAACAAAACAAGAACACCACCGCATGCATCCGCGGAATGCGCCGTACCGTTAAAAGAGTGTTCTAGCGGGCGAGCAACCCACAAGAGGGGGCAAGCAACGTCCATGCGATCAAGATCGAAGCGCGCGTCCTGGACATATATATATATATATATATACGAGGGCCCGATAGGGGTGAGTGTATGTAACTATAATACATCCGCTTCCGATAAGCGCCCATATAGGCTTGTCTTTACCCTTGACGCGGGCTGGGTTTGTGTTCAATGTCGCGACCTTCCCCAGATGCAGCTCTCCCCACTTACCTCTCCGCAGGGGCGCGTTATGTAACGACACCTCGATCTCGCCGGTGGCGGCCGACGGATCGGCCGAGCTCGTTGCCGCTCCGCGACAAGATCTGCAACTCGGTCACGTGCTTCGCGCGTACAGCCTCATTTGACTACATTTGACTGCGTCGTTTATACTGTGGAGTATTCTTGCTGGCGGGATCCCTCGCTGTTTTCTTTCTTTCTTATGAAGTTTTGGTCACTTTCCTCGCAACTTTTCAAATGTCGCGGTGACTACATTAAAATAAAGACAAAGAAAAAACTTTTTTTTTTCATTTGATCAGGATCGAAGATTTGCATATCAGAGCCCACGCCGAGCTGGCTCGGTGTACCTATGGCGTATAGCGCTGCTGAGAACGAGGTGGCAGGTTCGATTCCCGGCCCCGGCGGCCGCATGTCGTTGGGGAAGGAACGCAAAAAAAAAAAAACACTCTTGTACCATGCTTTGGGTGCACGTTGAAGAAGAAAAAAGAAAGGAGCACGAGGTGGTCAAAAAAATTAATTGGGAGTGCTCCACTAAACTGCGTTCCTTGTGATCCACCGTGCCATTTCGGGACATTAAACCGCCACAATTTAATTATTTACTTAATCTAATCTGTGCGAATTATTCTTTTCTACGGTTCTGTTCGTTTTCGATTACCTAGCTGTTAGAAAGAAGCAACGACAACAACGACGTTGATGATGCTCGCGCGATAGAAAACGACTCACGCGCGATCGTAACATTGCAGATTTTAGACTGTCCTTTACTACAGATACACAGACCGGCAGAGCCGCGAGGGACACGCTCAAACAGAAAGAGAGAGAGAGGAGACGATGAAGAAGCGGAAAGAAAACGAGTGGTGAATTGATTATAGCAAGAAGATGAAAAAAATAAATAAAAGGAAAAGTAGAGGGCAAACAAACAGACCTTTCCGATTAGCGTCGTTCAGCGCGTATACCATTACAGACATAGAACAGGACCTGCCGGAAACACTTTTCGCTCAACCAGTCTTTCTTTCTTCTTCCCACCTCTTCTTCTTCTTTTCCTCTCTGTCTCCTCTTCTTTTTTTTTTTTTTTAGTCGTCACATCCGCGTTGCGAAACGCTCTGCAGCGCAATGACGCATTGACCACACGTCAACACGGGCAACAGATGAGCGAACGCGAGAACTGCATTTGTATTCATCGTACACACGCAATAAACGGCAGCAACCATTGCTCTTTAGCTACTCCCAGCTTCTTCAACGCCAAGCTACCGCGCCGTTTAGCTCGTTCCGTCGGCCCGTTCCACGTCTGTAGTTTTAGCTAGGGGCGCTTTTCCGCGAGTATAACCGGGTGCGACTAGGGATGAAGGGAAGGGGGTGGTACACTATTTAAAATGAGCAGCCAGAGCAGCCCGGAAGAGCTACTCGCAAGGTTAGATGAGGCGTGTATGTATACGGCATAGCCGTGAGCAATAATCACGCTGTCCGCGAAGCACCATACGCTTACGACTACACAAAGTCGACAACGAAAAAATATATATAATTTTATGGGCGCCCTGGGATTCATGACGGAAGGAGAAGGGTGTAAGCGAGGACGCGATGCCTACCAGCTGGCCCTAACTTAAACGTCCCCCGAGCGTCTGACGCCTGTCTGTGCCGAAAAAGGGCCGCGGGGTTCGGTTGGCCGAAGAGAAACGAAAGAAAAAAAATCGAGCTCTGTGTACGTACGCGCAAACGCATTTGCATTCACTCGCCACCCCTAAACTCAATGACGAGTCGGAACGACCGCGTAGGCCGGGAAGAGGCGGCGAGTGTGTAGTCCTCGCTTTATTTTCTTTATTTCTTTTGCTCTCGTTTTGCTCCTCCGCGCGTTTGTTTTATTGCCTTAATAAGTTGAGAGACCATTCGGTTTCGAGTGTCCTTCTTTTTTTTGTTGTTCTTCTGCTGCTACTCGCGTCGGTGTCCATATGGAGGCACGAAAAGAAGAGGCGAAAGAAACAAATAAAAGGAAACTTAATAGTGTATGCTATAATAGTTGCGTAATGACTTGGAGGCGACGACGACCTCAGTAAACGGATCGTGACTTTTTTTTTTCTTCGACTACTTTTCTATTCGTCGGTTTGTTCGTTAGTATCAGGCGTCCAGGACTTCTACGGTTCTGGCATGCGTATACGCGAACGAGCGTGGGAATTTGGGAGCGGTGCGTTTTTCTATGGACGACTAATGAAGTGAGTGGCAATTTCGGTCCAGCCTTTCTTTTTTCTCTCTTTCGGGAGAGAAGTTACACTTTTAACGACGAAAGCGTCCGAGTATACACAGAGCTGGCGGTGTGGCTGCGTGGGCGAATTATATCGCTTCGTGCGAAGTTCCTTTTAACTCGACTGCCGAGCGTGACGATAATCGACGACACGCTTTGTGACTCGCGCACGCAGTATAGTATAATGCGGGCGAAAACTTGCACAACTTGTACTAACAAATTTAGCGCGCTATACGTCAGTGGTTCCCGCCTAGAAACCATATAATATAATGAATATGGTGCAGTTTACAGTTATAAGAGCTACGATCTTATATCATCAGATGTGCAATGACCGAACGCCGTAGTGCTTAAAATCGTATCTTCCAGCTTGGTTTTCTTCATTTTTTTTTGTCGTTGAACAGAGTGGCTGTTCAACTAAAAAAATTGCGGCCCGCGGTCTGAATTCGCAAAGATTTCGTTCGTAAGCAACGTTCGCCATTGGCCGGTGACCTACGCTAATAGTGTAGCCAACGTTATGATTGGCCGGCCCTTGCCCTTAATAGCGTGGGAAATTCTCTGTGAATACGAGCGCCGAGAAGCTCCTAAAATTCGGGTTTTGATTGGCTTTCGTTCGAGCGTCCTACAATTGCGATAACGATCGGCGTGATATTCGGACGATCACTGGCGGACCTTGCGTAAGAGAGAAGTGTCGTAAGTACGAGACCCCGAACTGCGGCTGCCAGCATTGCATATATGGCGTTCGCTCCAGAAAAAGAGAAAAAAAAGAGAGAAAAAAGAAACCAAGGGAAAACTGCAGGCAGAGAGAGATGCGAGGAGCCGATACCGAAGACCTCGCCGCGTATCACCATTGCCACAGCGGCGATTCAAGTAATAGGGCAAGGATACGGTTCGGTTGACCTAGCTTGTACCCCGACAGACGCCTAGGGCGGCTCACCTTCGTCACTCAATGACGCCTGCTGAGGCCAAGGAACCGATGCAGCTCGCTTACTCAGAGATAATCAAGCACGCTCTTGAGATGAAGATAGATAAGGCAAGGACGGGGCCTTACGAATGCGGAGGATTCGGTTTATATTACAGCTGTTGGTCCAGTTCCGTCTGTTATATTCCGCAACTCTGAGTGGTTTCTCGTTGCGAAGGAGGGTTTCGTTTTCTTGCGTGTCTTTTGTCGCCAGTGTCATCATCATTATCATCGAGAGAGAAAGAGAGAGAGAGAGAGAGAGGATAAGTGAGAGGCATGGAGGTCAACTGAGACTGAGGCCATGGTTGGTTATCCTGCATTAGGACAGGGGACGGGGAGCAAAATATTAAGACAAGGACAGGAACTAAGTATAGTTGATGTGCACTAGAGTTGCCGACGTAATGGAAATTCTGAACGGTGTGTGATAGACTGTGGCTCAGTTCAGTTGCCATCGGCAGTTGCAGCAGTGACTTACTGGCCTTCCGCAGCTGTGATATGGGAAGAGTTTCAAGACCGTTTACAATGAGAAAAAATCTTCAGTCTTTAGAGCGGTGTGTTGCGGAGGACAAGCCTTTCATTTTCGAAGGACGTGGGCGGTGTGTATCATAGAATACTTGTGGCTCCGGACGCCACAAATATTGCGTCCGGGGGGGGGGGGGGGGGTATTCTGTTAGGGTCCACCTAGTGGATATTGTCCGTTTTGGCCGCTGCTGATTGGATGAAGCTGTACGCGAGAGGAGGAGACAAGCGGCCCTAACAAATCAGCAGCGGCCGAAATGGACAGTCCACTAGGTGGACTCTTACAGAATACCTCCCCCCCCCCCGGGCTATCGGTCATTGCAATCAACAGTCGTTGGTGAACACGAAGCCCAGACGTAAGCGACAAGGTATAGTATTCAGTCACTTCGGACAAGACCAGGCAACATCAGCGTGCAGTTGAAAAGAAAGTTGAATGCAGCCGATTGTGAGCAAAGTCCGGTGTTTTTTTACTACTTCTGCAATGCAAGATCATGTGTGCTAGCTTGCTTGAGTGCTGGGCTGCGTCAGTTCTTGATGGACGCGTGTAAACAAAAGTTTGTTCCTTCCGGTAGCTTTTTTCGTGTGACTGAGTGCGTGTGTTGGAATTGTGCGGGACCTTTGCGTTATCCCGTCGTCGAAGTCGCCATTCGAAGACCGCGAGCACCCTGCCGTCGCCATTGTCTCTGATTCTGTCATCGTTGCCCTCGGTCGTCCTGACCGTCGAGTGCGCTATATGGACGCGTTCCGGGCGAACTTTGCTTCGAGTGATCACCCTGCTGAGCGCATGGTCGCGGCTTCGTTTGCCGGCCTCAAGTGCGGGTCAGGGAATAGAAGGTCGTAAGAATTAACCCGTACGCATTCACGCCCTTCATCATCCTGATGATAATTGAGCCAAGGGGCCCGGGTGGCTTTCAGGTCGACAAGCGCGTTAGAACGACAACCCTCCGCTACAGCGTCCATCACAGCCCCTGTGTTGGCTTTGAAATGTTAAACCGGTCAATCAATCAATCAATCAATCAATCAATCAATCAATCAATCAATCAATCAATCAATCAATCAATCAATCAATCAATCAATCAATCAATCAATCAATCAATCAATCAATCAATCAGTGAGTCAGTCATCCAATCAATCAGTGAGTCAGTAAGCCAATCAATCAATCAATCAATCAATCAATCAATCAATCAATCAATCAATCAATCAATCAATCAATCAATCAATCCATGAGTAAGCTCGTAAACGGGGACTTTGCTTCGTGACAGTGGGGGTCACTGACAAAGGGAGATGCGTGCCGCTCCAAACTCCCTGTAACACGCGCGCGCTTGTTCAGCTCAGTAAGAAACAATGCGAAGCGTTCAGGAACAAAAAACAAAGAAAAAGAAGATATGCGAAGAATCCGTACCCGTTTTTTTTTTTTTCAATGTCTCCTGACGCGCTCTCAAGTCGGGGCGTTATATAGCCTCTTCCGGACCAAGGGAAGAACGAGAACGCACAAGAAGAAGCGAGGTCCCGTAGCCTACAGCGAATCTTCTTCGCTATTTTATTTCGTCACGCCTCAATAAGCGCGGAGCATCGCGCCATATAAATGCGGCGGCCGCTGAGCGACGCCACCCTCTGTAACCACTGCATTGCAGCAGCAGCTGCAGCACCGTCGAGTGGTCGAAGGCGGAATAACAAACGTAAAAAAAAAAAGACAGAAAAAAAAGTCCAGGGGCGCGACAGAGAAGAAGAGAAAAAGAAACCGCAAGGGCAGACTTGCGCCGTGGCCAAGGAATGCGCATTATACGTGCGACCTTCCCAGGACACCTAGACGAACGGGAAGGACTCTCTCCCTGGGCCCGACGGCATTACATATATGTATGCTCTATACGGCGGTGCTCCGCGGAGACCTGCCCGGCTGGCGGAACAATCGGCAGCGAAAAGTTGCGACAGAAATTTCTTCGGATGGCGTGTGGGGCCCAGTTCAACAAAGGCAGGGCCAAGAGTAATAAGAGTGTATTTAGGCGCGCCAATCTGACGCAATCGCGGAGCGCCGTGCCGCACGAGAGACGGAGCGCTTTGCACGGCGCAGCATGCAGTTAGCTGCCACTGTACGCTCCCGAACTACATGCCGCTATGCGTGTGGCTCGGCGTCAGAGCGTTTACGAGGCGCTCGAACTTTTTGAGGCATAGCTGCGCTAAACTTCGATTCCGCAGTGTATACCCGTTGCTGGCGAGGCTGGCATGGGTGATACGATTTGAAAATTTGCTGCGATAAATGGCGTCAAAGCGAAACTGATGCAGTCTAGGCTTGTATGTCGATGCTTTAAAAACAATTTCACCATTTCTTCGTCGTAAAGAAAGTTAAAATAAAAGCCGTTCCGGCGGAGGCTAAATGCAACAAAAAGAAAGCGAAACTATGCGATACTTGGCTTTGAGAGGCAGCGAGATGAACTGGCGACAGCCGCGGTGTTACGGTGGCTCCCATGCCTCAAAAAATTACGTTTATACGACAAACTTCGCCACGCGTTTATGTCATTCACATCGTGTCCACACTGAGACGCAGTGCGTATAAACTGCACATTACTAATCAGTGTAGAGAAAGACCACGTATCGAGCAAGGCGTACGTTAAGGGACCACAGTTGGTGATAATTATCCCGTCATTCGAAACTTCACCGCTACTGCTTCACCTATTCTGCTTATTGCTTTGGCACGACAAATACAATCAATCAATCAATCAATCAATCAATCAATCAATCAATCAATCAATCAATCAATCAATCAATCAATCAATCAATCAATCAATCAATCAATCAATCAATCAATCAATCAAGCTGAATACAGCAGCGAACGAAAGACAAGTAAGACGGACTGCTATTACCTTGGCACAGTTATCGGTATCAGTATATCGGCAAGTTGGCAACGCGGTAGGTGGCTGGGCTATGGGGTGTAGCATGTCTCGGATCAACGGCGTCCTTTCCTCTCCGGCCAACCCTTACTGAGGCTAGTCTAATAGGCCTTAAAGCGAGATACGATTGCGATAACGCGTTACATAATTCTTATCTGAGTCCATCTCTCTTGCTCACTTTTCCTGATCGAACGTGTTTGACGCCTGCGCCTCAGTTTCGTAGCTACTCGATACTTAAGCCTTACGTCTGCCTGTATTAAGCTGCCGGTTCTACTGTGAAGGGCCAGCTTCTCTACCTGGCCGTGTGTATGTGCGCCGTACTTTGGTGGGCGACCCGTCAACGCAGATACTAAAGACACAAAAAGCCCGCGTAATAAGTCACGACCTGCAGAAAGGCATAGAAGGTGACGAATTATAGAAGAACTGTAGGGGAAAATACGGAAGATCGGTGATCTGTTCTAGGGTGAAAATAAAAGGAATGGGTGAGTGAATGGGTGAATGGATGGATGGATGGATGGATGGATGGATGGATGGATGGATGCATGCATGCATGCATGCATGCATGCATGCATAGATAGATAGATAGATAGATAGATAGATAGATAGATAGATAGATAGATAGATAGATAGATAGATAGATAGATAGATAGATAGATAGATAGATAGATAGATAGATAGATAGATAGATAGATAGATAGATAGATAGATAGATAGATAGATAGATAGATAGATAGATAGATAGATAGATAGATAGATAGATAGATAGATATCGGTTTTATTTATTTCCCATCACCCGTCGTAGCGAGTGGCCGTTACTTGCGATAACGGAGGCATTTCTTCATGCGACACTATGACGAGGCGCCAAAAAAAGAATGGAAAATGAAAAGAGTGTGTATATAATACCGCTCCACGAGGTGAATTGACACGTGCGGCCGGCTTTCGCAGTTGGAATCGCCTTGTAAATTAAACAGACTCGAGCACACGCTGTACAGAGCAACTCGAGAAAACGCAGCGAGATTGCGTCAACCTCGAATTACCAGTTCGCGCGAAGAGCCGCAGTTTCTTATATACATAGTAACGAAACCAAACGCAGAAACGAAGATGACGCTGGCGCGGGTCCAGCATTAATTATACTATAGGTACAATTCGCACCGCGAACGAAGAAGGCGGGTTGCGCCATCGAGTATAGCGGTAAGTATGTGAACTCCGGGGACCTCGCTGACGTAACAGCGTGGTTAGTGCCGACGTTCTCGCGTGTCTAGGCAGCGCAGCGCGCATGACAGTCTCGCTTGCGACAAGCCTCCGCTTGACATACGAAACGGCTCCGCGATCCAAAGCCGGCAGAATCTATTATGTCATAGCCGACGAATCTCGTGTGGCGTTTCATCACACGGTCAGCGTGAGAACGAGACGATACCGTAAGTTAAATTTGTTCGCCGGTTCCCTGACTTCGTTTACATTTAAGCCGTGTATCCTTTCTTAGTTCCATCCCGGCAGATTGAGCCCGCTCGCTAAAATGTTCGAGCTCGCTGCGTTCGTCAAGTGACCATCTATAACTTGTCTGTAGGTTCACTGCATGGGCTATGAAAGACACTTCTGCCTATAGTGATTTTGCAGAGGCTCACACACTCTATATTGTTTAGCTCAGCATATGAGCGACGGCATCGAGCTCTTGCGTGATTACACACCGGTCATATTATCAAAGCGTATATTGCCTGCTTCTAATCTTTATGAAAAAAAATTCTTGTTATTTCAAAACTGTCGAAAGGCTGCTCCGTACCTTCCTGTGAACCTTGTGAGTTATAAGCTATGGAACACCTCGGAATTTCTTCGAAAGATCAGCCTGGCTTCTTTGGAAGACTGGAAATTTCAACCGTCGTGTCTGCACGGTTGATCCGTCGCTGCAGCAGCGATCACCACGAACCCTTTAATGGTGCAACAAAACTATATTGCTGTGCCGCCTACGACTGGAGGTGTGCGACCACTGCAACTTTGAAGCGACAGTCGAGCACTTCCTCTGGCGCTGCACCCGCCTCGACCTCAAACGTCTACCTCTTCGGAGCTCGTTCAGCCAACTCGACGGTCGACCCTTTACAGCCGCAAGGATCCTGGGCGCATGGCCTCGACCATTATCAAACTACAAAGCCATACGCGCTCTAATGATTTTCCTGGTCAACTGACCTGAGGATGCTTTTAAACAACCTGTGTCTACGTATGTGCACTTGAACCCTTTCTCATTATTTCTTTCAATCCCCCATCCCCTCTCCCACTTGCCGGGTAGCCAACCGGACGTCTGTCTGGTTAACATCCCCGCCATTCCTTATCTTCATTATCTGCATCTAACTCAGAAGATTTCTTTCCTACGCTTCGCGTTCAGCAGTGTTCATAAGCGAGCGCAAACGAATGCGCGATTGCCACCTGCCCGGGTGGACACTACAAAGATTCGCCGTGTTTGCATTCTCAACCAATCAGAGAGGGCGTATGGCAGCCTTGCGACCCAATCAGAGCATAACCTGACGGTGAATTCGACAATATGGCGGAATTTGACTATCCCTCTAATAGACCCGCCAATTATTCAGACAACGCTTCCGCTACACAGTTGGGCAAAAACAGGGGTTAGAAGTTAGGAAGTTAATAAAGTTTAAGGAGGGGGGGGGGGGGGGGCAAGGACAGACATAGAACATCTCGAAGGGGCCACCCATATATCAGCTGAATAAGTTCTAACTGTCCTGAATTCGTTTAAACGAGCCTCTGCGGAGCAAGTTGTACTTTAATATATACACTCTTTTAACAAACGATACAGCGCGTAAAATTATAAACGTTCCAACAACGTTTCAGCACCGAACTTCTCGTATCACAGCCCACCGGCTCAGTGGGTCCGTGTTCAGGTGAAGCCCCTCTTTGGTGAGACATCCCCTCGTAATAGAGCCGCGTGTATCGGCGGCGCAACCTCCGTTAGGCAGGCTGTTAATTGAAGTTGGATGGCTGCCTGTCATCCTCACTATTGTATTTGCTTCACTGCGCTGTGGAGCACCCGGACGCGGATGCATTCTTTCTTTCTTTTAGTTTTTTTTTTTAATGCTTACGTGGCGGCAGCCGATGATGTCTTAAGCCAGGCTTTCGGTTTCTTTTGGCGCGCGCGTCGGGCCATGCCGTGCATCGCGAGGCCGCCCGGTCTATTAGCAGAGCTGCTTATTAACGTGCACGCGGATCGCCAATTTCTCCGGTTACTGCTTATGCACTCGCGCTACGATCAATTAATCGCCAAACACAAGCCTTATCCGGATGCGTCCCCTATAGCGAATTCGCGGTTCAGCCTCATCTTATTTCGATGAGTGAATATCCACGGCACAATGTAAAAAAGAAAAAGAAAGTCTATATATCCCAAAAAGAGCTGTTTTAACTGAAAATGTGACGCTTTAGATAACCCTATTGCCAGATAAGTAACGATACGCTACGAGTTATATCAACGAAGCTTTCCTCAATAACATTTGCAGCACACAATGGGTGAGCCGCCCTCCTGCCTGCTCACGACGTGCAACCGGTTCTCGTCACTGATTGGCCGACTAGAGCCCCAGCCTTAGCTTCACTTCACCGAGATGATGAGACCGAGCATGAACTGTTGGTCGGCCTCATTGTGTGCCGAGAACCTTCGAAAAAAAGAATACTGTGCTTGACATTTTTTGGGGTAGTGTGGCGCATCCCGTGCATTGCGCTCAACGAGTGCGCCTACGTGACGCATTCCTTTCGGAGGCTCGGCCTCAATGATATGATGTTATTCGATCTTAGCGACTATAGTCTATACCGCGTGAACGTGCTCGTTTCGCATGCATCATCCTTATATCACTGGGTGTATAAACGTGCTATATAGACGTGTGGCGAAGCAAGCCTTTCTTATTGCGGCCTGTACCTTTCACCGCGTGGCCTGTGCTATGCAGCATATTGCTACGGGAAAGACACTACCGTCATACACACCATTATAATATCCAGGCGCTGTAAAGATATAGTCCCTAAAATCGGTTCACGTCATCTGCCCTTGTTTGTACACCCGTGTTTAATTCCCCCTTTATAAACTCGGGTTACCTTCGTTACCTTTATAAACTCGGGTTACCTTCGTATAGCGGTATCCCGGTATCCCGGTCTCTCGGTTCGTTCGCGGTCTCTGGGTTCGTTCGCGGTCTCTCGGTTCGTTCGCCATGTGCCCTCGATGGCGGACACGCGAAGTTCCGGAAGGACAAAAAGAGCGCGCGCAAAGTCCGATTGTTGAAGTCGGGAAGATTGGCACGTCGTCTCGCCCTGGCTACCGCAAACAACGAACATAACCGCCCGCCTGCGGATATCGCGGCATGCAAGAGGCCGAGCAATCACTCTCACGCAGTCACCGAGTGAAGGGGAGGACGGGGAAGGCGGAGGGGGGGTCTATTTTGACGTCCGTTGCCCCGCCATAATTGCATAACGGTATAGCGGCCAATTTGCGCCCGGCTACTCCCCCTTTGCCGCCTCCTTATAGAACGGCATTCCTGCGAAGGTCGCTCGCTTGTCTCCCCGAACGAGCCCGGTTCAGTGCTGTTCTGCGTGACAGCGGCTCTTGCCGGCGCGGCACTGTTTTTGATGCGGAGAGGAAAGTTAGAGATAGAGAAAGAAAGAAAGAAAGAGAGAGAGAGAGCGCGACAAGGCCAGCAGAACAAACGAAAAGGGCACCGGCCACTCGTGCAGTGGAGAACAAAACAGGCGTGAAATCACCGCGGAAAAAACAGGCGAAGCCGGAGAAAGTGCGTCGATAGGTTACCACCGCATCGGTATGCACGCTATGCAGGTGCCGTATTTGCTCGCGTAAGACTCGCCGAACGTGTGAGACCCGATTGGTTCCGCTTTGGAGCTCAGAGGCTTGGAGAGAGAAAGAGAAAAAAAAACGTCCTCGAACGGCACTCCCACTGATGCGTATATTGAAACAGGCTAAACAGAATATAGGTCCGTTCAATTCACTCTGTGATTTAATGCCATTTCCGAACTCGTTCAGAAATGGCCTGGCTCCTCCTGCACGAGCACTGCACCGCCTCCTACACCCGTGCAGGGAACGCTCTGAACTTGCTATGCACGATACTTCCAATGGGTAAATCGAATGCCATTGTGCGCAGGACGTCAGGTTGCACTGGTGAAACCATATCGACGTGCAGTGTCTGCTGAACAAGTTCGGAAGTGTAGGTGAAGCGAATGAACCTTACAATACTTGAATTATTATCGTTGAGGAAGGGGCAGCGGAAATATTTGCCAACGAAGCCATTAATATCAATCAATCAATCAGTCAATCAATCAATTATTCGTGATACAAGTTATTATGTGCAAATAAACAAACAGAAAATGTTCAAATGTCAGAGACTGCACCGGTACCCTTGGTTGTCCTTTATAATCAATCAATCAATCAATCAATCAATCAATCAATCAATCAATCAATCAATCAATCAATCAACCTGTTCGACACGGGTGATCATTGACTGCACATTCCACATATGTTCCAGTCGCGGCGCTGTGCATCGCGTCGGCAGATTACAAATAGGGCTACCTTGCGCACGCACCCCACTCAGTCAAAACTTAGAACGATAGCAACAAGTGCGGGTCCTGCGCGGGTGAATACGGCACCAACTCGCGACTGAGAGCGCAATGAGCCCTCGGCTGAAATGGTGGGCGTGTCGCTGCCGCCGTTTCATACACCGTTGCTAGCACCGATATATATTTCTTTGAGCGCCTTGACGGAGGGGTGGCATTCGTCAAACGGCGGTGATGTAGAGGACAAAGAAGAGAAAGAGGGAAAGAAAAAAGAAGAGTGCGCGAGTTGTGGCTCCCCAACCGTGACGCGGCTTCACTCATTGCAGCGCTGTGCGTGGAAAGGAGGCAGGCCGCAAAGCGAGTACAGAGGACATATAGATAGACTCGGCACATTATTGCCGGCGTTGCGTGCAAGCTGCTGTCAGCGCTACCGCCCTAGCTATATATCCTTTGTGCCGTATAGGCATACTGAACACAACGCGGGAGATATGTGGGCCTCATTGGCTATGTCATTCTGCGTCCGCGCACGAAGAGGTCGCGAGTTCGACTGCGAGTCGATATGCATGCCAGCAACCACGTATTTTGATGTGAGCATAGATAGATAGATAGATAGATAGATAGATAGATAGATAGATAGATAGATAGATAGATAGATAGATAGATAGATAGATAGATAGATAGATAGATAGATAGATAGATAGATAGATAGATAGATAGATAGATAGATAGATAGATAGATTAAACCTTTATTTTGAGCAAGCGCGTACTGCGCGCTTCTGGAACTGCAATTACGATAATACGTTTTAGGAAGTTCGGTATATCCGGAACGTCGTAAGAAACGAAATGTTGACGGCAGTGGGCGACTAACACTGCCTAATGCAACACCATGACTACCAAGGGCGTCGCCACCTGCAAGTTCTCGCTACCAGTCCTCATCGACGTCACAAATTCTGGCAGCATTAACAAAAAAAGATGGCAACGCACAGCATTTGAAAGTGCACGAGGGCTCCATCCTGCCACTATGGTAAAACTATCCTGCATGATAACGTATTGGAAATACACTAAAGTGCTGTGAACTCCACGACGTCAAACACGCGTCATCGCATGCAGTGTTTCGAGCGTGACATTGAAAAACTCAAGTTCGGCCTTCGTCTTTTCAGCTAAATGTAACAAATAACATCCCACTGAATAAATGTAGGTAGAGTTTTACATGAGTAATGTGGTGGCTGTCTAAGACGATTTGGTGTTTCTATTTAGCAGTAATGTAAAAAACAAAAAGAAAACAGCGAAAAAGATTGTTTGTCGAATTACCAAAGCTTTTCGTTCGTAACTGCTATTTGCATTGGCCAGTGGCCTTCGCTCAGAATTGTCTGAAATTTTAACATCAATATTGGCTAAACCTTGCTCTTACGAACGATACTAGCGTACAAGATTTTCTTATGAATAATGGCCCTGGTGCCTAGGGCAAAAGAAATTGAGACGATGGCATTAAACAGAAGGCCGTCTTCTTGTGTCATCGCTTCAAGGTCCTTACGCTAAACACCGGTTTCTATGTCCTGTACCGTTAACAAGCTCGTGACTCGACGCTTGCAGATTCTCGTAAAATATTTGTAAAGTTTCTCATGCACTTTCTTTCTTTCTCTTCTTCCGCAGAAAGCCGAGCCTCTCAAGAGCAGATCTCTCACTGACTGCAGCCAGTGAGTACAAATTGCAGTGTTTATCTTTACGCGTCGATTTCGTAAAACAATGAAGAGCAATGTTGACGTCACCGGGCGAACAATCGCACGTGCATCACGCGTACCACAGTGCTACAAGCTGCGCTGTTTTGCAGCGGTTGTGCGCACCACCTATAGAACACCTATAATATAGCATTGCGTGTGATTTAGTCATTGTTTCGTGGATACCGTTGTCGTATTATATTGACGCGATAGCGTTAAGGAGCCCGTGTCGCGAGAAATCCGGCGTCGGACGTCGCCTCGGCAAAAGGAACTTCGAACCAAGTTCCGAACCCCCCATACGCAACCACTTCTCTACCGCCAAAGTTGTTCATACCTGGTCTTTCATTCTTTACAAAGTTATTCCTCGGAATTCTGAGAACGGCAGCCCACAAACATATGTAATGAAAACAAAAGGAAAACACCGACAGCGCATGTCCTTTATGTTAGCTATTCTCAGACTGAAATATTAAAAGTGCGAAACAATAACAGGAGATCGACCCTCGCAAACGGCCGCGTTTCTACCAGAAAAATCGGCTTCGTGCATATACATTCGGAGCCAGCGTTTCCCGGTAAACGTTACGGTTACATAAGCTGCACTTGCCGGGAAGCGTGACTCAGTCAAGGATCTTTGAATGCTATCGCGTTCCACTCTTAAAGGCGAAGCTTAAGCGTCCTCCAATTTTTTTTTATTGTCGACATTTATTAAAACAACGACAAACGGTTGCACTGCCCCAACGACACTGCAATGAACAAAAAATGAACAGAAAAGAAAGGTTTGAAGTCCCCGCCATTGCGAATTACGCGTTCTGTTATAGCAAATCGGCGCGACGACAGATACGCACAGAATAACAAGAAACAGACATTAAAAAAAAAAAAAAGAATGAGAGCGAGAAATGTGAGTTTCGTGCGAGGACAATGTTTATACATATACTCGAGCATATGTGGGTCACCCAAGTATATATCCACTTCGATTCAGCACGCGCACACGTATATAGCGTGCAGGTATATAGTGTAGCGTTTGCGAGAGCGGTGTGAACACGCTTCTCCGGTCGCGTGTTCCGACACCATCACGCCTTTTTTTTCTTGGTCGGCCCAGCAGGCCGCCGCGCCTCTACTTTTTTCGCGGTCAGGCAAACCGCGAAGAAGACGAAGACGACGAGGATGACGATCGTCATCATTACAGCGATGACCACGCGCCTTTCGCGCGCGAGGAGACCTAACACACCGCGTGCTTATGAGCGTGCATTTAAGTAGGCCAAAGAAGAAGAAGAAGAAGAAGAAGAAGAGGTGGGAAAGGGAAGTGCGTGGAAGTGGCGGCTGCGGAATCGACGGCTTCGCGTTAAGCTGGCGAGTTTCGGCCGACCGCGGTAACCAGTTATACCGCAGTCGACGACGTCGCCCGACGGCATCGTTACGTGGTTACTTCTTTTCTGCTCTGACGGTCCTGCCCGCTGTCCTCCTCCCTGTCTTTGAGCTCCTTTATTGGCGCTTCAGTGGGCGCTCCGGTTGAGAAGAAGGGTGTGTGCCTGTGTGTGTGTGGTGGGGAGGGAGCGGCGGGTGGGGGGAGGCTCAGGGCGATATCTGGGCCATTCCGGGTCAGGAGAGATGCGGAGAGCGCTAGGCGCGCTGGCGCGCCGGCGGCGGAAGGTTGCGAGCTTTTTTTCACGGTCATGTCGCGGGCCTGTCCCAAGCTGCGCAGACATTTAGACTTCCTCGTCGCCAGTTCAGAGAGGAACCCCCCCCCCCCCCCCCACCCACTTCTTCCCTGTGTATAGCTGCTTGTTGGAAGTGTGTGTGGGGGGGGGGGGGGGAAGAAATGTCGAGATTCCGGCTAAGAATGAGGGATTGCTCGGACGAGCACGTCGGGCGTTCGGACGCGAACAAAACGCAGTTCATGAGTGATTGAGCCTGCGTTAATTTGAAATTATCGATCCAATATTGGGAAGAAAGTAATTAACGGAGCAGGAGGTGGGCATTGAGAATTAGAGAGGATGGAGGTGTGTCGTTAAAGAAGGTTACCGCGACTATAAATATAAGTAGGGTTTGAAAGAAAGCTTTTTTTCTACGCTAGAGTATACGCCAGTTATACTGAAGTCATCGTTGTACTGCAGCGCCCGTCGAACTGTGATTGCATAGCACCGATAAGGCGTGGCACGCGGGATCGAGATAACGGGTATGATTGAACATTTTTTTGCGAATTGCGGAACTGATGGACGCAGGAGTCGAAATGCTCTCTCGACATGTAACGTGTAAAAACACGGGACCGCGGCGGTGCACTCCAAGATGCAGAATGAACGCGATACGACATGGTCAGCTTGATGGCACAAACAAAACGTTCTCTAATGTTCCAAATAGGGATCTATATTATCTATCTATCTGTCTATCTATCTATCTATCTATCTATCTATCTATCTATCTATCTATCTATCTATCTATCTATCTATCTATCTATCTATCTATCTATCTATCTATCTATCTATCTATCTATCTATCTATCTATCTATCTATCTATCTATCTATCTATCTATCTATCTATCTATCTATCTATCTATCTATCTATCTATCTATCTATCTATCTATCTATCTATCTATCTATCTATCTATCTATCTATCTATCTATCTATCTATCTATCTATCTATCTATCTATCTATCTATCTATCTATCTATCTATCTATCTATCTATCTATCTATCTATCTATCTATCTATCTATCTATCTATCTATCTATCTATCTATCTATCTATCTATCTATCTATCTATCTATCTATCTATCTATCTATCTATCTATCTATCTATCTATCTATCTATCTATCTATCTATCTATCTATCTATCTATCTATCTATCTATCTATCTATCTATCTATCTATCTATCTATCTATCTATCTATCTATCTATCTATCTATCTATCTATCTATCTATCTATCTATCTATCTATCTATCTATCTATCTATCTATCGTGAGATTACGCCGGCTACCAGCGGGAATCTCAGCCACGAACCTCTATATATCAGTAGCTGAAACACGGGGAGCACACTCCTTATCCAAACACCAGACAAAAGCATGCTGTGTCTGTAGATCTTTGGATGGCGAAGTGCACTAGCAAACATCTATATAGCTGAGTCGGGAGCACCGGTAAAATATTCTTTATCGAAATACCAGGCGACATGATATCAACCTAGATTCATTGTACCGGGCGTCGAGCATGTCCCAAGGGGTGCAACGAGTATACTTGCGGTTGTACAACTTTGCCATCTTCAACCCTCTCAGCTCCAGCGTGACGACGCGTGGGATTGGAGAAAAAGATACTTTTTGATTCAGCGGTTGCGCGCTCCAAAGCAGTATACGTTCATGCGCATCTGCAACTTGCACCACCATGTCGGAACGAAGAAGGCAAGAGAGAGAGAGAGAGAGAGAGATGGCGCTCTGCCAGACCGTGCGAAATTTGCATGCTTTCTACACAAAACGGCGAGCGTCGCCTGTTCTGAGGAACGGCGGCGCCATGCACGTCGAGCCTGAACGTTTTGCACCTTCCTCCGCTACAATTCTTCTTCTTCTTTTTTTCCGCCGTCGCGCGTTCGCGGCATGCACGGACATGGATTTATGAATATGGATTCGCGGAAGTCGTAACCGACGAGCCAACCTATTCGAGCCACAGCTCGTATCGCGGATTTAAAATAAAGAAGAAACTATAGTGTAGCAAAGCGGTCGGATTTCTCTTTACTTCTTGTGACTGGTTTTATTATTCTCTTTTTTTTTTTTCTACGCGTACCGAGTCGCCATACTTGGAGGGCGTAGGAAGAGTACCATGGGGCACAGCTGCATAAATCTTCGGCAGCCTACTTCAACAGGTGAAGCAGAAAAGAAAGAACGAAATAAACATTTGAAAAGCGGGCTGGAAGGATAAGGTACTTAGAAAGGAGTAACCGGCGCAGCGGAGGCGTACAGAATGAGAAAGTGAGTCTGCGTGAGAGAGTAGGAAGGCTGGCGTCAAACCACTTCGTTCCGAAGGTACGGATATGCCTATAAAACGTTAAAAAAAAATAGAAACACAGTCTCCCGATACAGTCATTAAAGAGAGGGTGAAAGACAGGAGCGACGAAGGGACCGCCCGCGACCACGCGTCTCTTGAAGTGCGCGTCGATTGGGCAATCCTCGTGGCTTCGAACCGTACCCCAGACACGTTCGAAGTCGCCTGCCTGCTCTGCCGTCGCCGGAACCGATGTAGTACATTCTCCATAGGGGCGAAACCGCATACACACAGAGGGATTCGGACGCGCGACCTTGAAAAACAACTCGCTCGCCGCAGCTGTGCCCAAGCGCGCTCGCCGGCGACGTTTCGGCCGCGTCTGGGACTGCTCTCCCTCTTCTTTCGTGTCCACCGACCAAACTGGAAAACGATGAGGCATATATGTATTCCACTCGTCGCCTCTTTCCTCCTCGCCGTCTCCTGGCGGCGGCGACAGCCCGCCCCTGCATTGTTCGCTTTCTGTTTCGGTTGCCTGTCCGACAAATTCGCTCTCATCGGCCTTGACGGGGGAAGCCGCGCGGGCGCCGCATTGCGCGCGATAAAGGCGACAAAAGGAAGGCGCCGGACCGTCCGGCAAGCTACATGGGCTGACGCGCCGCTTGTAGCTCGACGCCCGTAGCGCTCCGCACTGCATGTTGTGCGTTTCCTCGCTGATACTGGCTGCGCTGGCGAAGTCTGTGTACGATCGGGCAGTTCCGGCCCCGAAAGCAGTGGAGGGTATAAGGAAGTGGATGGAACGGTAGGGAGGCCGTTGTGTAACCTCGCGATAGACATAGGCAGTGCTTAAAATCTCCCTGTGTGCGAAAAGGAAGGAAGAGGGGATTCCTATGTATGCAATAAAAAGCTGATTATTGTATGTATGTATGTATGTATGTATGTATGTATGTATGTATGTATGTATGTATGTATGTATGTATGTATGTATGTATGTATGTATGCGGGCGAAAGTTTGACAAATAAGCAAATCCGAAAATTTAGCGAATTAACCTGTCAGGAATACAACATTGCAGTTCTTGCATGGCCTATCTATCTATCTATCTATCTATCTATCTATCTATCTATCTATCTATCTATCTATCTATCTATCTATCTATCTATCTATCTATCTATCTATCTATCTATCTATCTATCTATCTATCTATCTATCTATCTATCTGGATATTTCACTGGTTAGGCGCCCTTTAGCTGTCGGGTTAGTTACCTCGTAATCTTGCAAACTACCTCATCCCAGGCTAGAACTGGCACAGCGCGCTGATTTTCTTTTTCCTTTTCGAAATAGGATAGTTCCTTTCCGTGTCATTTCTTCTTTCTATGTTATCCTGCAAGTTATGTTATGTTAGTTCTATGTTATCCTGCGTCTGCCGGCTTGCTTTCCGCTTTCTACGCGAGTAGCTTCCGAGAAATGTGCCTTTGCTCGCGCGCTCCGGTGTGCGTACTCCGCGGCAGCACACGGCGGGAGTGCACACCGGTCTTGCACTGTTACACCCGTTCTAATTGCGCGCAATGAGCGCGAGTGTCCGTGTGTGTGCAAGTGTGTGACTCGCATGCGCCCGCAGCCAGGCTGGTCTGTCGGCCACTCGGCTTGGCTTAGCTGAGACGTGTGTATCAGGGAGACACAGCCCCCCTCGGTTGGCCTCGCGAGCACCGCTCGCCCACTGCTTAGCATTGGCGCGGCGACGACGCGATCCCAAGAAAGAAAGAAAGAGAGAAAGGAAGAAAGAGAAAGGAGGCGGCCGCGAAATGAAAATTTTGTCCCTTCCTCCTGTCGAAATCGCGGCTTGCAACGTACAATTCCCTCTCTCTCTCTCTCGCCCACATCGTTCTCGCACGCTGTCTCTCCAGACGTCTGCGCCACGCTAGGCCTGGCGCCTAAGTGAGCGTGAGGGTGTGTGTGTGTGTGTGTGTGTGTGTGTGTGTGTGTGTGTGTGTGTGTGTGCGCATGCAAGAGGTACGTTGAAGATAACGAGGAGCGACACAAAAAAATATAATGAAGTAAGAACTAAATTAAGAAAGCTTTTTTTTTTCTTTGACTTTCTGCGTCAGTGTCGGCTGAGGCTGACTGTTCCCCGTTTCCTTTTGTTCAAGGAGTGGTCGCTTCTGGTTCTGCTCCGCATCCGGGATTTTACAGTCACGCGACGGTTCTTTTTTGTCGCGGAACTATCAGAGAAGACGGAGGAGGGAGGGGCGGGAATGTGGAAGAGCGGGAGGCGCCCGTGTTTGGATGGATGCCGAGCCGATAAGCTTCGCGCCATACTATCGACAGCAACCACCGCTGGAACTGACAGTTTGTATAACGAGGGAGCTTTAGAGATAAGATTCGGCATCCCCAAGCGAACTGCCGTGTTATTCGCAGACGATTTCACATCCGGCAGGCGCGGTTTAAGCCGCGTTTCTGTGGCAAGTGCGATTTGAAATGCCCATTGATGAAGGCAAATGTCTATATCAAGGTCGAATCCGTATTGTAGGCGAGGAGCCAGCTCCTGAGATGATGCAATTTTTACTTGATTTGAGGCGGCAATGTAGAGTTCTTACACGCGATATGAGGAGTGCATGTGTGGTATCACTGCGATTTTCTTTAGCAGAGCTGACTCTTTCTTCATTAGGGGATGTTCGTTTGCCTGGCGAATGATCAAAAGCGAGCACACCCAGAAAGATATGCACCTTATTTTGGGGGGACTTGGTGGATATCTGATAGTGTGGCTATAATGATGCCTCGGGATATTCATGACGCCTGTTCATCAACGCATTACTGGGAGCTCAAATAATTTATTGCGTGAAAAAAAAAGAACAATTAAAATACCTGGCATCGCACTTTTCTTAGGAAGACAACGGCGCAGAAATTGCATGTATAGGTGTTTGAGAGCGATGGTCAGTACAGGGGGACGTTCAATCGCGTTTGTCTGCACTACTGTCGTAATAACAGATTCCAAGTGTACTCGATATTTGGAGAGAGATCAGAGAGCTCACCTCGAATTACGACACCGTTTTTACAAGAGCGTATACAGGACCGGCACATCTACAACACACCACCGATACAAATCACTCGCCCCCATGTCTCGGCGCGGAAGGTAAACGCGTACGCTTTACGTGCTCGCGAGTGCTTTACGTGACGTGACCGTCGCATTGCAACGATTGCGCAACTCGTATACACGCATTGCACTTGAGCAACGTCAGTACCTATTCTCTCTCTCCCCTCTCTCTCTCTCTCTCTCGGTTCTAATTTGGCGCAGCTGTTCCGGCAGGCGTGGTAAATGCGTTTCGTTTGCTAATATTCACGCTTTGAGCGACAAGGCCTAACGTGCCTCCTCCTCCGCTGACCTCTTGGAAGCAGCAGGCGTCGACTAATTGCCCTACACACGACGTGCACAGCCTTGCCCACCGCGGTCGCCGCACGCCTGGTCGCCCTCCTCCCAGGAGCAGAGGCCGAAAGAGCGCCCGTTCATTTCCTGCTCGTTAATTCCCCGTCGGATCTGCATTCGGGATGGCGAGCGCTGCGTTTCCCCTTCCACGTTCCTAGAACCAAGACTCCCTTGCACTGCCTTAATAGAGAGAGAGAGAGAGAGAGTTGGAGAGGGGGAAGGGGGTAACCGGGGGAGCATACATTAGCGCCCAATGGATGTAGCCGCATACGGACACATGGAAGTTGCACAGCCGCTCAAAAGAAAAGGATGCCGTGCTCCTATGCAGCCTTCAAGTCATCGCTATTCTTGCCAGTCAAGGGCAGTCTTGAAACTCGCGAGAAGTGTGTATGGTTAGTTGAAGATACGGCTCATTGGCTATGCTAGCCTCGGGTACGATGGGTTCGGCGTGTCGGTTTGCGCTTCCGTTGCGTGAGGGCGCTTGCGTGTGCGAGCCGGTTGAGAGTCGGGGACTGCTTCGGTCCCTTGTGGGTCTGCGCGTGAACACCCAAGTCTTGAAGGTGCTGCAAGTGGTCATGCGGGACGTGTAAAGTTCAGCGAAGCGGAGGGGTGGGGGGCACCCGCGTATCCCTCTGCTTGCTCAAGGTAGCGCACTTTTGCGAACGGTTTTCTGAAGGGACGAGGGTTTGAATGAAACTAAAGATAAAACTTCGGTTGGCGCTAGTTGGTACATGGTATTTTGAAGGTGAACTGGCGCTTGTCTCGTCTCTTCTTTGGTGGGTTGTCCTGGGCTTCGCGCTGAATTTTTCACATTCAAAATAACGATTGGTCAGCTGCTTCTTCTAAAACCTCAGCTCCCTGCGTGGATGTCGGCTGAAGCGTGTGATTTCTAAATGCATCAACAGGCGAGGTACTCACGTAATAACAGAAATAGCGATCGGTAACTGGAACACCGAATGCGCTTTGGTTTCATGGTTGCTGCTTTGGGCATACCTTCGTCAAAGCTTGCATGTGAAAGTCAATTAACATATTAGACTAGAGCGCACGCAGCTAAGTGGTGTTATATCACTTGCGTGTGTGCTGTATCAGAGGCGTATATAAAGTATGCACGCAAGCATAGCGGAAGCTTAACTTGACGGCTTTCTTGAGACAAGCCATCGTCACGAGCCTTTATACGGCATCGGCAAGGAGCAGCTACGAGCACGATCATTCTTTCTTTTACGGCGCGCAATTAGACAGCTGGCCGGTCGCGACGACGAGCTGTGGCTTTACGCTGGGAGAATGCAACTGAACTGACGTTGTATAACGAAAGGCGGAAGCAGCAACGTCTTCAGTTTCTTCGTTCCCTGTTATGGTCAGCTTAAAGTATGCACTTGCGAACCGTTAATGGATCCGCGAATACGGGTACAGTTTTTCGGCGGGCGCAATACGCTACATACGACAGCCACGTATGCTTGCATGTACGTGGATTGACAAATACGTCGTGTGAGCAACGCTGTGGCACGTGTGAACCAAAATAAATAGGTAAGTTCAAGGTGCACTTTGTCCTTGCGCACGCATATTTATGACTAAAAGCCTCTAGCCACGCGTCAACATCAGTGAGCAATCATTTTGCCAAAAAAGTAAAGTCGAGAAACGTTTGCTGCAAAGGCACGGCTACGTGGAAAGGTCAAGGTCGCGTATGAGCAAAATTTCGTCCCCACACGAGAGTAACAACTCCCATAAACACTCAAAAGCAAGCTCGATCCACATACCCGTCTCTCTGTCTCTCTCTCTCTCTCTCTCTCTCTGTGAAGGCAACACGAACGCATTCTTGCACGAAATGTGGGGCAGCAGTGGTCGTGGTTGTATACAGGTAACCACCTCTGCGCGGGCCGGTAAACATAGATCACGGTCAGGTTAGCGCGTTCACGCGTTGCCACGGATCGCCGAGCGCTTGCATATCATCGCTCATCCTGAAACGCTGCATAACAAATGAAGACGTCAGGCAGGCATGGGCGTTGCGCCGTGATACGAGCCGAGCGCCGGACACTGTTTCTTTTTTCCTCTTCTTTTTCTTATTCCTCTTCTTCTTCTTCTTACGAATGTTTCTTCTGTGCGCTACGCTTCGTTGCCTACGGAGCACGCGGGGTAGACTTCGTCCCAGTAGTTCCGTGCAGTGCTGGGAAAGCTGCTAAAGCTAACGTTAGACAATCGGGGAGACGATTCACGCAACTCAGTAACGGAGGAAACAGTTCGCAGTCGGCCAGCGCCTTGGTCGTCTGGTGTATTCAGCTACATCGATTGGTCGGGGCAGATTATCTGGCCTCTCCCGACCCTTGTTTAAAAAGATGAACGACTTCAATACGGACCCTGGTATGCCTGGCCGGTACTGGATTTGTAGTTTCCCCAGTGCTTCCACTCAAAGAGTAGGCTCGCGCTACCCTAGTCCAATAAACAGTTAGCAATTGGACGACGCTTGGCCACGTGGTGTATGCGGCTACCCTGACTGGTCAGCGCAGGTGCTCCGATCCATGACGAGCCGCCCTGTTAAATCCGGACCGGCATCGTCGGTGTGAACTCTGATTTGACTGGCTTGCGTCAAATGTCAAATCTGGGCTCCGCAGTACTGCATTGATCTAATAACCTAGAGCATGCTCGTCCTTGCGCCAGTATGTCACGTCCGTGATATATATACATATATGTATATGCAAACTGCCTCCCAGGGGTTGACCGGAACGCAAGAACGTTTTCCGTTCCTTATACGTTTCTTCCCTCTTTTTTTTTTCAAGACTTAAGTATGCGTGCCAGGGAGGTATCAGCGAATAATATGGGGCGTCGCGTCAGATTTGCTTTTGCTGGCTTCGCGCCGTGCGCCGCATTTATAAACAAACCGGCTTTCCTGGTCCCTTCGCGTGTGTGTAAAGCCGCATTTAAAGGGAAGGCGTTCCGGGAAGACACGCACGGATACCGCACCGCGACGCTCAAGCAACGACCGCGGTGATGGCTTCCGCTAGCATTAAAGGGACACTAAAGCGAAACAATAAATCAGTTCAGACTAATGAAGCATTTTTTGAGAACCCTGCAGGCAGTCGTTTCAAAAAATCGTGTGATTATCAGATGAGAAAATGAAGGTCCAAGTATCAGTATTTGAATTTCGCGCCGAAACCCCAGCCCCGGTACGTCAGCGTGACGTAAGGGATCCCAAAGTATGTTTTCGCATTTGGGCCGCGTTGGCTGAGTAAAGGTTCCCGAAACATGCCATGTTTAATATTTGGTTCCTTTAGAACACAATGTAGTCAATCTGTACCGCTATATATAGTTAGTAGGCCCTAGAAGATGCCATCAAAATACAAGACGTCACAGCCCCCGGGTGTGGGAACTTAAGTAGGCGTCGCCACCCGTATTTCGCTCTTGCATTGTTTCTGGCTTACCAAGCGCCTTATCGTTGTAAGAGTGGAGTTTTTGGTGTTGTAGAACGGTAATTTATTGATGCAGAAGAAATCATTTTTCACTTTAGTGTCCCTTTAGGGAGAGAAAAAAATGCCCTTTGACGCGAGCCGACTGAAGGGAACCACGGCACATGTTCCCCAACGCAGTTCGCGTGCTATGGCCATTCGGGAGAATTGGCGACGCCAAATAGCGACAGCGAGAACGATATCAGCGATGCTGGCTGGCCTGCTACCAGTAGCTTCTAGAAACAAACAAACAAAAAAAGGTTCGCTAGGGTCGAATTCTCAACGCATTTCATTCGTAAGTGCGTTTGCCATTGGCTGTCAGCCTTCGGTAATAACGTACGTGCCATGACAATTGACTCACGTTAGCGTTCTTACGAACGTTCGAGTTTAACGTAAGAAATATTTGTTTGCGTGTGTATGTTATGTGGGCCCGTATTTGCACACACACACTAAAGAAAGAAGAAAAGAAATACATCTTACACTACAACTGTCTGTAAGAACATGTGAACAATCTGGACATAATGTTACCGAAGGCGCGCCCAGCCAACGGTAAGCAAATGTTACGAACGCGGAGCTTTGTGAGCTCGGCCCCAGCTTTCCGAGGTATACAGCTCTGGCAAGGTATTGTTACGCGCGAGGTGTGAAGTCACGAAAGAGATGGAAGAGCCAACAACATAGTACGATAATGAAAGAAAAGAAAAAAGAATAAATCCTGTTGTTTCGAGATTGCGCTCGCAATACATGCTGCGTAAAAAGACAAACAGTGATCGGAACACAAACGCCACTGAACGTCATTTAATGTTGAACGCTCTTTCCCTCTCAAGTGAGTTTCCGGGTACAGCTGAGCTCAACTCGTAACGGCGTGCGCACGCCAATGAAAACCCACTCAGTTTGCCGTACTCGACTCCTCCTCATCGTCCGTTCTCTCAAAGAGCTTACACAAGCGGCTACATCTCCACAGTGTAAACAACTGCGAGATAAGCACGAGTGCATATTTACAAACACACACTCAACAAGAGCACCTGATTGCCGACCACACACGGTCTCCAAACACCGGGCAAACATTCGCCGAGATAACCGCATTCGCGAGGCGCTCCAAACGACGACGCAATTGTCGGCCCCGAGACAAGAAAAGTATACGCGCCTCTTCGTCACGTTTCTTTCTTTTACGGCACATTACTCGAAATGACGCACCACTTTCTCGTGTACTGCGTAGCATGCACTTCACCTCGGCTACGTTCGGTACACGCGCATGTTTACAAGCGCACGGTTTATTGCTAATCCCCCCGCCGGCCTTGTCACGTGATGTACGCCAGGTATACGCGAAGTTGAATGCTTGAATACATCGTCGCCGTCTGGGCCCTCCCAACCGCGAGTTCTCCCAAGTATTGCGACACCGTCTCCGTTCGAGTATCCTCGCTCAGCTTTGCCAGAGGGAACCGCTTCATTGTTTTGCCCGTATCACTCAATCGCGATTGTTGTATGCAGGCGCTTGCTTGCATATCGCATACATACCGTGTACACGCATGCACGCCGTTATAAGACGTACCCACGGCGCTGTCAGGAATGATATATAGCGCTTGTGCGGACCTTCGTCTGACCACATCCGCGGCTTCGGTCATTAGGCCTGTGCGGCAGCCAATTCGAGGAGGGTGGGAGTATGAAAAAAAAAAAAGAAAAAGGAAAACGACGTCTCTTGCCCCGAGGGCGAAGCTAACGTACATGAGAAAGGTAACTGAAGAAATGAAAAGGAAAAAAAGAAAGGAAATATCGAAAGAGAAAGGCGAGAGTTGGGCCGGAGAGTCACCTCTTAAAGCGGACGATCGCGCTTCGCGCACGGCTCATTACGTGTAAACGACCTTGCACGGAAGTTTCACCGTTACAAACATTAAATGTGCGCGCGCGCGACGCGCGGCTTAGACGGGTATGCGCATTTACTCGTGTAAGGGCCGCCATCGTATGAGACCCGAGATCTAAAGCACTTCTAAGTTTTAGAGCGCTAGAGCGCAAAAAAAGAAAAGAAGAAAAGAAAGGTGTCACCAACAGGCACTCTCGTCAACGTGTCGCAATACAGAGCATAGCTATAGATCGGCATCGGTGACGCAGAAAACGGCGAAGCACATTTATTGAGGTACTTCTTAGCAGATGACAAGGTTTCGGATACCATGAGATTTTCGTGTCCGAAATCAGCCATCTGCGGTGCCGTTATGACAGATGACCTCCCCATTTTTTCCTTACCCCAGTAATAAACGAAGTAACGTCGTAGTGCAAGACTATCGATGAATTTCGTACCGACTGGGCTTCTTTGAGGAGGCGCGTTCGAGGTTCGGCTCCTGGGGCTTCGCCCCCCGTGTTACGGGACACCCCCCCCCCCCCCCCCCCCCCCACACACACACACACAAAAGCACAGCGCACTGACAATTTGCATGTTCTGCATAGCCGTCGTGGTGCAGAACGCAGCACACCTGGGGTCGCATCCACAAAGTATTTCGTTCCTAAAAGCTATTTTCGATTAGCCAGACGACTTGATTAATACGTAATAGGTATCAACGTCTCGATTGGCTAGAATCTGCTCTTACGAATAGTTCTTAGCACAAGAGCTTTTTTTTTTGTTTCTTTCTTAAGGCAGACCCTGATTTGTGTGGAGCCCGCATTCTGTCTGTGCCTTAAGTGCGCTCCACTTATATATTTTTCGCGCATTATCTTTCTGTCTCTGCTATTGTTTCCCTCTTTATTAGCCTTCTCCCGGGGCAGGGTAGCAAACCAAAAGCTACTCTTCTAACTTCCTTTCCTTTCTTTTCCGCGTGTATTCATGTAAACAAACAACAAACAATTATACTATTGCTACTACGCATCTTACGCGAGTAAATGCGGTATACAAGCTATCGAAATAGCTTCCGCCGCATGTGATGCGCACGTGAGCAGCCATCGACGTTGTTTAAAAAAACTTTCCCTCTCTTTGAAACGCCGGAACTGTGACCCGTGAAAATACCTGCGAAGAACGCATCCTTTCTCCGCGGTCATAGGTTTCCTCCTTCAGATGTTGCTTTCCTGCTTAGCTGCTAATTCGCCGTCGTTATTTTGTTCTTGGGTTTCTTTTTTTTTTTTTTTTTTGCTCAGCCACGCACGCATCAGTCGCCACGTTTGTGTTGGAGCGGGCGTCGGCGTGACTTTCCGATTGGGTAGATATTGTCAGGCGCTTGGTGGGCAGATTGTTCTAGAAAAACTGGCCAGCCTCTATACGCAATGCCTCAAGACCTCGAGCGTACCGGAATCTTGGAAGAACGCTAACATAATCCTAATCCATAAGAAAGGCGACGCCAAAGACTTGAAAAATTATAGACCGATCAGCTTACTGTCCGTTGCCTACAAAGTATTTACTAAGGTAATTGCAAATAGAATCCGGAACACCTTAGACTTCCGTCAACCAAAGGACCAGGCAGGATTCCGTAAAGGCTACTCAACAATAGATCATATTCACACTATCAATCAGGTGATAGAGAAATGTGCGGAATATAACCAACCATTATATATAGCTTTCATTGATTACGAGAAAGCGTTTGATTCAGTCGAAACCTCAGCAGTCATGGAGGCATTGCGGAATCAGGGTGTAGACGAGCCGTATGTAAAAATACTGAAAGATATCTATAGCGGCTCCACAGCCACTGTACTCCTGCATAAAGAAAGCAACAAAATCCCAATAAAGAAAGGCGTCAGGCAGGGAGATACGATCTCTCCAATGCTATTCACAGCGTGTTTACAGGAGGTATTCAGAGACCTGGATTGGGAAGAATTGGGGATAAGAGTAAATGGAGAATACCTTAGTAACTTGCGCTTCGCTGATGATATTGCCTTGCTTAGTAACTCAGGGGACCAACTGCAATGCATGCTCACTGATCTGGAGAGGCAGAGCAGAAGGGTGGGACTAAAAATGAATCTGCAGAAAACTAAAGTAATGTTTAACAGTCTCGGAAGGGAACAGCAGTTTACGATAGGTAGCGAGGCACTGGAAGTGGTAAGAGAATACATCTACTTAGGACAGGTAGTGACTGCTGATCCAGATCATGAGAGTGAAATAATCAGAAGAATAAGAATGGGCTGGGGTGCGTTTGGCAGGCATTCGCAGATCATGAACAGCAGGTTGCCATTATCCCTCAAGAGAAAAGTGTATAACAGCTGTGTCTTACCAGTACTCACGTACGGGGCAGAAACCTGGAGGCTTACGAAAAGGGTTCTACTTAAATTGAGGACGACGCAACGAGCTATGGAAAGAAAAATGATAGGTGTAACGTTAAGGGATAAGAAAAGAGCAGATTGGGTGAGGGAACAAACGCGCGTTAATGACATCTTAGTTGAAATCAAGAAAAAGAAATGGGCATGGGCAGGACATGTAATGAGGAGGGAAGATAACCGATGGTCATTAAGGGTTACGGACTGGATTCCGAGGGAAGGGAAGCGTAGCAGGGGGCGACAGAAAGTTAGGTGGGCAGATGAGATTAGGAAGTTTGGAGGGTCAACATGGCCACAATTAGTACATGACCGGGGTAGTTGGAGAAGTATGGGAGAGGCCTTTGCCCTGCAGTGGGCGTAATCAGGCTGATGATGATGATGATGATGTCAGGCGCTCGAAATAGCAGCCGCCGCATGTGTTTTGCCGTCTTCGGAGGCGTATGTATGTATGTGCTGGAACGCGTAGTACACACGCACCTCCAGCGCTTTGCGCCGGTGACGTAGCCGTAGGGAAAGCGTAGCCGTGATGTCGATGGGTCGATGCGGGATTACGTAATCTACAAAACGACGCGCCGAGCGTTCTGGCGCGCCCGGTGTAAAGGACCTAATCGCTGGCTCGCCTGTGCCAGAGACGCCGGTATTGAGAGGGTTACACGTAGAAAAAAATATGAGCGTGACGTGGCTTATGCTTCGACGGCAAACAAGGAAAATATTGCACGCGTAGGAAAACAAGCTAAAAAAGAAATACATGCGCATAGTACGCCTTCCCTAAATACCGACCCGAAGTGGAAAGTAGGAGTCGTGGTTTAGGCAGACTTCGTCGACCAGCTTGCACTTTTATTTCTGACGGCGGTGGTATAATCACATAATTGCGCAAGTTGCCACCCGAAGGAATAAACGTCCTGCAGCTGACGCATCGGCGCGAAACGCTTTGCTTAGGTAAGATGGCTTACGACACGTAACTATTTCTCCGTGCGAAAGCCCTTGCGAAACCGTTGGGGCACATGCTTGCTTCTCTGACACGTTCCCATTGGCGGGCTTAATGAGCTTAACAGTGTTGGGTTTTAGATTCACAGTTCGTTTGAAATATCAGGTGCGAAAAACCACTCTGCAAATTGTAGTTTGGTTGTGCATTGAAGCATGATTACTGCGACAGTTATCGGTGCGTCAGCATATGTATGTATGTATGTATGTATGTATGTATGTATGTATGTATGTATGTATGTATGTATGTATGTATGTATGTATGTATGTATGTATGTATGTATGTATGTATGTATGTATGTATGTATGTATGTATGTATGTGCAAACAAAGATAGAACGTGCTTACGTATTGAACAATACGCGGAAGTGTCTACCACAACTGCCCAACTACACTGTCGCAGGACGTTGTAACGCGTACAGGCGCGTAAAACGTGACACGCAGAGGTACTTTTTTTTTTTCAACGCGGAAAAAAAAAAGAACAAAATAAGTAAGCGCGCGAACACGCATGATTCTCTGTCGCAAAGGTTCGCGGTCGAACCTACGCACCGAAACTGAAAAGCCCTTCCAGTGTTCCTTTCTTTCTTTCTTTCTTCTTCTTGTTTAGATCGAAAACGCTTACTTCCTGGTATGTGAGCCGCGTACTGCAGCCCCCGTGCGTGCTCACGTAGAGCTCAGAGACACCCTAGTAGGACGACCCGCGCTTACAAACGCACACACACCCACACACTGCTATGCGACGTGCATAACCGCTATGCTGCTGCCCTGGCAAGAAAGAAGAGGGTATAGAACAAGATAAATGACATCACCCAGCGGAGGAGGGAAGTAAGTATATAAGTGATCGAAGACTGGCGAGAGAGCACAAGTAACGCGCCTCATCGCTTATACACCGCGGGTTTGTCTCGCGTTACATGTTGGCCGCGAAAAGGCGACGCGAGCGTTAAGAGAAATCCTTGGGGAAAACTTGGAGCTTGTATGTATGGTACAGATACAGCGAAGCTCATGTTTCTCCGTCTGGCTTGATGTTTTTTTTTCTTCTCTTTTCGCATTCTTCACCGCTCGCGCACTGTGAAGGAGAACGAGTTCGCCAGGCCGATGACCCTCACGGAAGTTGATCAGAAACAATACGCGGACTGTGTCGGGAACGCTGTAATGGACGCCGGGACCCAGCCTTGGGCAGTCTGCCGCGGATGCATGTGTTAAGCGCAGAGCTCCGGCTGTCTGGTATTCGACGAGTGCGGTATATACAGACCGAGTACAGATATATGTGCAGCGTTAGCGCGTGCTAACGAGAACATACCTTTGCCACTTTGGAGGACGATGTTTCGAAAGTCGCATAGCGGCAACGTACCTCGAGAATCCGACAAACAAGAAAGAACGAAAAGGAGGAAAAGGAGAGATGTGTTTTTCGAGCTCGCGGTGTTGAACGGCCGCTTGGCGAGATCACTTGCCCTCTTTTGCAGCAAGATTCTGTTTTGTTGTTGTTGTTTTATTGACTTATTTGCAGGTATATCCGTAATCGAAACGATGACTTCGGAGACCAAGTGCGTGCAAAGGACGCAGATAACATATCCCAGTTATAGTGCAGTCCTAATCATATTAAATACTCAAAATGTTGTCAAGAGTTCTATAACCTTGAGAACTATTCCGTGGCGTATTCTCGCATTTTATTTTTCCCCCTCCATAAAGGTGTCTATGCTTTCCCGGAAGTATACGTCCACGCAGTTATCGCTACGACAGCCACCCATTCGACAAACTTCGATCAGCGCGCGTCGATGTATGGTGGCGTAAACAGCTGAGTCATGTTCCATGGCAAGATGTGTTTTGAAAACACAGCCTTGTACAATACACAAACACACAGCAAAGCCGGGTGGAGAGACAGCTTTCGTCGTAGCTGCAGATTGGTTGAGCATCGCACGAGTAGTGCGAGCGAAGGCAGAGGGTTCGGCGGCCACTGGTGTGTGTGTGTGTGTGTGTGTGTGTGTGTGTGTGTGTGTGTGTGTGTGTGTGTGTGTGTGTGTGTGTGTGTGTGCGTGTGTGTGTGTGAGAGAGAGAGAGAGAGAGAGAGAGAGAGCTACGGGATGCCTCACGTCTGGAATGGCCGCATAGCGATAATGACCATATTCAGACGTCGCAGCTTTTCTACGTGATGCTGAGTATCCGCATGCCGATAGCTTGCTCCGGAGTACTTCATCGTTGACAGGCGATCTCTATACTCTTCCCTTTTTTCTGTTCAGCTTTTCTTATTGGGCAAGCCGATATTCTATTTTCTCGATATGTCTTGGATGCCATTGCCAGGTAACTCGCTGGCACCTGTTTCCGTGCCCGAAATACATAGCAGTCGCACCGTTCCATAGAATAAACTAGGTGGCGTCATCGCCATCTGCGAATGTTGCCGATTGCGCGGCGCAGGTGGTATTTGCGGTTGAACTATGCATATGCTCCCGCTAGTTTATTTTTCAGTCAATCTGTTTCTTTGACTAAAGCTATTCGGACAGCAGGAACAAACTCGGCTTCAACAGATCAATGTTCTTGTTTCTTCCTCTTCATTTATTTTCTTTTTTTTGCCTTTTGATCCATCTTAAGAGTTTCCTCGTAGGTCTGCTGCTCCGACAAGAGAACACGGAAATAGGCGACAACACGGAAACACTACGATAAGGTCAATTTTTTTTTCCAAGGACAAGTTTTCTTGAATGCCATCACTCTTGGCTCCTGTCTCCTTCTTTCTTCGTTGCAGCGAACGTTGGTCTCGTGCTGAAGCGCATTCGTCATGCAAGACGCGATAACGAGTCGTCCACGTGGAGAAAGCGAAAGCGTTCCGCAAAATCCAGCTGCCCAAAGCGGCGTCTCAGCGAAGTCGAGGGGGGGGGGGGGGTTTCAGATGGTCGCTTCTGAGACACAGCTCGGGGAGGCGTTGGGGAGAGGGAGAGGGGGGGGGATGTGGAGACACCGCAGAGCTGTAGCGTGCGTCCAACGAGTAAAGCGACGGTTGGGAACATTCGACAGGCAAGCACGACGTTCCCTATATGAACGGGAAAGAGCAAGGGGTGAGAGGAGGGGGAGGGGGGGTGTGCCCTTGTGAGGCTGTGTATAGTAGACCAGCGGTCGTCGATGGGACCGGTGGTTCCCGCACGGGCGTGCGATGGCGCGTTCGCGAGCCGTGACTGCGCTGCCACTGCCACCAGGTGAACTGCACGAGCTTTCGGCCGGCGGGAGGCGGCAGGTTGTTCTCGCCGCGCCACTGAGCATAGCCGCCAGCGGATCGGCGATGCAGCTGTCGAAAGTGAGAGGGCTGTCTGTGCTCGCGCTGAGGCGTGCTCAAGCGCGCGGGTTTAGAGCTGGCTTTGAAACGGTTATGATCGCGTCCTGCGCGTCCGAGTCGGAAACACAGGTTTGGGTCAAAACTACCCGTTTTGACGAGGCAGCGTAGCATTCAAAACCAGAGAGAGAGAGAGAGAGAGAGAGAAATGAAAGCCATGCTAATCAAGACTGAACCCGGTTGGTTACCCTACACTTGGGTACTGGGATAGGGGAAGAAAAGATCCAATGAAAGAGAGAATGTCGAAAGCTTAATGTGCTCTGCAGTCGGCCGACGTGATGGAACAAACGGTCGATCAGTCCATTTGGCTTTCACTTAAATGTAATTAGGTAGGTATGCGGTTAACTGAGGCCCAGCTGAGGAGGTTTGAAGGAGGAGCATGCGTCTGGTTACGCCATTCCACTTACCTGGAATAAAGACATTTGCTTTTAAGAAAAAAAAATACAACTAAAGCTATTGATGTTTGATGCTCGCGTTCTCTGTATATACGCTGTGCTCGCGCCGAAGTTTGCGTCCTCTGTCACCCACACGCGCGACGCACCCCTGCCGTTTTTCTCTGTCGTTGTTACTGTGTTCTCGACGACGCACTTTGATGACGATCACGTGCGTCCGTCACGAAATGTACAAGGATGGTGTGAGCTCTGGCGACGAACAAAAAAGCGACAGCGCATGGTGTATCCTGCAAGGGAGGTCTCTGGGTAAAGGACAAGCAAAACAAAGAAAGAAAAGAGCTCTTACGATAGAATTGTCCGTAAGAACAAATTCTAGCCATTCCTGATGTGGGACATTTATGATCGTACAAGGCGGCAGGAGAGTGGCAAAGAACACTTACGAAGCTTTTTGAATTCGGCATCAAGTTCGTTGTTGAAAGACAGGGATTTTCGTCCACGTGCGTGCCGCCGCTGTCATGCTGTTTGGCACCCGGAAGGGGGGAAAAGGCATTGATTGGTTCATGAAAGAGAAACTGGTCAATCCGGCCCGCTGTAGTCACAAAGCTACTGGTACACAAAAATCCACATTCTACGAAGCATTCAAAGAGATGAGCCGCAGTCGGTATCAAAATGTTGTAGAGGAAATAACAGAGGGAGGGGATTTAATATGGGTCAAAGCTTTCCGATCAGGCTAATTTCAGAGCAATAAGCAAACCATAAATATAAGGCTCGCCGCTGTATCAGGAGGTAGGGCATCATTAAACCTCCCTAAGATGTCAAGGAAGCGTAAACGTAACCAACCCGTGGACGACATATCACACGGGTTTGTAGAGCTAGCACGTGTCATCTGCGAGAAGCTCGTCAACTTATATGCACAGTAGAGTGTGTGCGCTGAGAGTGCAGAGGACGAGAAGGCAGATGAGAGAGAGAGAGATCACCTGGGAGGGTGCCAGACTTGCAGTCCGAACGAGGGAGGCAGGTGTCCAACGCAACACTAGCTCAAAAACAAAGAAAGGAGAAAGCACGTTGGGATTCGACCAAGCACAGACCGCCGAGGACGGCCGAGGGGCAGGTGAGAAAGAAACGGGCTGCGCCACGTGGTTCCTCCGCACAACCCTCATTTCCTTACGAAGAAAGAAAGAAAGACCGGCAAAGTTGGAGCGTGCATAGCGTCTCCCCTCTTCCTTAAGGCCCCTTCTCTGTGACCCCCCCCCCCTCGCCTTTCTTTTTTTCTCCTTTTTACTTTCTTTGGTCATGTGACCCTTCAAAGCTCGCAGGTCTTCGCGGAGTCATTCGTTGAGGTTTTTGCACCAGACATGTGTGTTATGCCGTGTAGAGAGCGCGCGCGGCGCAGCGGGTACCTACATTGTCGCGCATGAAAGTGATCAGTGGACTATTTGTCGAGGATTCGAGGACAGTGGTCGCGTTCGATGCGTGTGACGGCCAGATGCCTCAATCAGTGGTCGCGCCGTCCACCTACGGTCCTGACACGGTGCGGCGGACGAATGATCTTTGCGTTTTTGTGTTGCCTGTCCCTGTTTGTGCCCATGGATTTATGAAGGCGGTCCCGTGGATCAAGGAAGACGGAGGGATTCGGTGATCGGCATGAACGCCGGTCGTAACAAACTACAGTGAGTTCGCTTTAGTTATGTCTTTCTTTTTTCTGTTTTCGCGTTGAATTTAGTTAATTGGACCGTGTTCGACTGTTCCGAAATGGGGCCGCTCTTCTTAGACAATTATTTCACGTTGAAATTT